>NC_053037.3:423131792-423756792 GCF_002575655.3 Aegilops tauschii subsp. strangulata | reverse complement strand
TTGTCAGATTCCATTAGTACAAGGCAACGATATTTTCCAAATATCACAACCATGTTCAAGTCACAAAGCATTGAGACAGACATTAAGTTGAAACCAAGGGATTCAACAAGCATCACTTTATCCATGTGCTGATCCTTTGAGATTGCAACTCTACCTAGACCCAATACCTTGCTTTTACCAGTGTCAGCAAATGTGATGTGACTCTTGTCAGATGGACGTAAGGTTGAGTCCATGAGAAGACTTTGATCACCAGTCATATGGTTAGTGCATCCGCTGTCCATAATCCATTCTAAAGCATGAGGTGTCATACCCTACAGTACAGTTAGGGGGATAGGCTTCACCAAGAGTATTGTGAAGCATAAACATTTGACGGGCAAGAGGATTATCAAAGCTCAGATCAAGATTAGGACTGATAGGATGATTGGCAAGCGATTCAGGAACAAAATACATAGTAAGACCATTTGGGCATTTGATCTTGCGCCCTACAAGATGTTTTAGGTCCCCAGCAATAGCATCGGACGCCTTTGATTTCCGGCTGGAGACCTTTTCCTGCAAAAGAAAGTTAATTCACTACAAAAAAAAGACACATCCGTGACATTTTGGGCCGAACGAATTTTTTTCTGTCATACATATGACACTTCTATGACGATAATTGTGACAAAACCTGGTATCATCATAGATGTGGTGGGCTCCTACTTCTATGACAAAACATCATGACAGAAAATGGGCTTTTCGTCCTGGGCGGGCCGGAGACGCAGCTGCATGACATTCTTTGGGCCGTCCATGACGGAAAAAACTGTGGTAGAAGTGAGGGGGAGGAAAATTTCGGGGAGTTCCCGGTTACGGTGGGAGGTCGGGGGCCGAGCGATGCGCGTTTCTCTCATACACGTATGCGCGTGTGTGCGAGGCGTTGGCTCTAACTGAACCCGAGCGAGGCGTTGGGCTCTAACTGAACCCGAGCGATTGCACTGCAGGCTATGCATTACTGAACCCGAGCGATCGATCGATGGCTATTAACTGAACCCGATCGAGCGATTCCTTCGCTACTGCTGCTAACTGAAGCCGATCGATTGGATGAACAGTGAGCGTTGCGGGGGGGGGGGGGGGGGGGTTGGATGAACAGTGAGCGGTGGCGTTGCCTTTGGATGAACAGGACCCCGTGGTGTGGTGGAGGGCTGGATGAACAGTAGACGGTGGAGGGGTGCCCGTGGAGGGGTGGTTGAACAGGACCCCGTGGTGTGGAGGGCTGGATGAACAGTAGACGGTGGAGGGGTGCCCGTGGAGGGGTGGTTGAACAGTAGCCGGTGGAGTAGCACGCGGTGGAGGCTGGATGAACAGGAGCCCGTGGAGGCTGGAGGAGGTCGACGGTAGCCCGTGGAGGCTGGAGGAGGTCGACGGTGGAGATGAACAGTATCCCGTGGAGTTCTGTTTTGCGGTACGCCACACCCCTCCCGATGAACAGGACCCCCGTTTCGACCGTAGGAGGTCCGTTTCGTCCGTTTTGCGGTACGCCACACCCCTCCCGATCAACAGGACCCCCGTTTCGACCGTAGGAGGTCCGTTTCCTCTGTTTTGCGGTACGCCACACCCCTCCCGATCAACAGGACCCCCGTTTCGACCGTAGGAGGTCCGTTTCCTCCGTTTTGCGGTACGCCACACTCCTCCCGATCAACAGGACCCCCGTTTCGACCGTAGGAGGTCCGTTTCCTCCGTTTTGCGGTACGCCACACTCCTCCCCATGAACACGATGCATTCCGTTGCCTCCCCATGAACACGACGACGACGCTGTTTCTCCGTTCCGACCCAGCCATGTACACGAGCCCTCGCCGTATGTATGCACGAGTAGGCGTTCGAGACCCTGCCCGTATGTATGTATGTGTTCGTATTTTCTTTCTTGCACCCTGGCTGCTATACGTACGTGTACATGCTACGTGTGCGCCTCTACTACGACACGTACGCGCCTCTACTACGACACGTGCGCGCCTCTACATCGACCAGTATATATGTACGTACACGTTCGCGACCAGAATGACAACGCTACGTATGCTTTGACCAGGTGGGTCCCGACTGTCAGGCACTTCCTTGCCTCCGAAGATGTAGCTGGTGGGTCCCAGCAGTCAGCGGGGCGAATCATTTTTGTTTTTTTCCCGGACGCACTTCCTTGCGTGCGAAGATGTAGCTGGTGGGTCCCAGCAGTCAGGGGGGCGAATCGTTTTTTTTTGCCCGGACGCACTTCCTTGCGTGCGAAGGTGTAGCTGGTGGGTCGCAGCAGTCAGGGGGGAAACATTTTTTTCATGAAATACGGTGGCCCGTCCGGTGGGTCCCTGCTGTCAGGTGGAGGAATCATTATTTTCCGCGTAATAAGGAGGCACTTCCTTGCTGCCGCCATGGACCCAGCTGTCAGCCTCTCCACGTACAGTCCACGTCCGATGGAAGTCGTTCCTTGACCACGTTGACCACGCCACGCCGAGAGCACCAGGGCGGTGGATGACGGCAAGGCCTAGGAAGGGGACGACGCGGAGCCGGTGAAGATGCGGCAGTGGATGCCCACGCGGAGAGGAGTATGAGGGTTCACTCGTTCGGCTGCGGTGTGAGGCTGCCGTCGCCGCAGGGCCTGGCCAGCGGTGGGAATAGTAGGGGCGGTGAGGCCTCCGCGGCAGCACAGCCGACCACGGGAGGCAGGAGCAGGCGGCACGACCGGCGCTGCTTTGGGCGGCTGGAGCAAGAAGACCAGAGGTTGAAGAAGCACTACGGCCATTGGATGGACATCGTACGGTCACTGGAGCTAGAATCGTTCATATTGACTAAGTTGACAAAGCCCTCCGTCCCCGTCAACTTAGTAGGCCCACAAGTCAGCCTCCCACCAAGGTGGGTCTCAGCTAGCAGGGGGAGTATTCATTTTTTTGTGCGTAATAAGGAGGCACTTCCGGTGGGTCCGAGCTGATAGCGGGGGGAACGTTTTTTTCACGAAATACGGTGGCCCGTCCGGTGGGTCCCAGCAGTCAGGGGGAACGGTTTTTCGCGAAATAAGGTGGCCCGTCCGGTGGGTCCCCGCTGTCAGGTGGAGGAATAATTATTTCATGCGTAATAAGGAGGCACTTCCTTGCGGCCGCCGTGGACCCAGCTGTCAGCCTCTCCATGTACAGCACTCTTCCAATGGAAGTCGGTCGTTGACCACGTTGACCACGCCGCGCCGAGAGCACCAGGGCATTGGACGATGGCGAGGCCTAGGAAGGGGACGACGCGGAGCCGGGGAAGACGCAGCAGTGGAAGCCCGCGCGGAGAGGAGTACGAGGGTTCACTGGTTCAGCTGTAGTGTGAGGCTGCCGTCGCCGTAGAATAACATGGGGTGTGGGTGAGTGGAGGGATGGCCTGGCCAGCGGTGGGAGTAGTATGGGGGCGGTGAGGCCTCCGCGACAGCACAGCCGGCCACGGGAGGCAGGAGCAGGCGGCACGACCGGCGCTGCTTTGGGCAGCTGGACCAAGAAGACCAGAGGTTGAAGAAGCACTACGACTGTTGTTTGGACATCATACGGTCACTGAAGCTAGAATCGTTTATATTGACTATGTTGACAAAGCCCTTGGTACGCTCCAACTTAGTAGGCCCACAGGTCAGCCTCCGAAACGGTGCGCCCCAGATGTCAGGGGGAGGAATCATTTTTTGGGCGGCCGAAGCTAAGAATATCCGAGATTGAAGAAGAAGCACGACATCCGTTGGATAGACATCCAATGGCCACTGCTGCTAGAACTGTGTGTTGACTATAATAAGTTGAAAAAGCCTTGCATACGCGTCAACTTATTTTTTTAGGGGACGCGTCACTTAGTAGGCCCACAAGTGTGTGGCAGAGAACTTATAGCCCATTTGCGTCTTGTAAGAATGTACAGCCCATTTTTGAATTCTAATGGAATTTACAACAGCCCATTTACAGTTTGTTAAAAGTACAGCCCATTTTCTAGTTAGGACAACGACTAATAATTTCAACCAACCGTTGAAGACAGAATTCAATAAAATTTCCCACATTTTGATGGGATCCGAAATATTTTTATCCCGAAATTTCTAGTCAGATTAAATATAAATTTGTATTATGTAAAAATCCAACGAAACATTGCACGCGCAACTATGAAAATTTAAGATTTTCAAAATCCATAAATAATATTTTATAAACCAATTTCGTGTTTGGTGCATTTTTTTATAGTTACTGCCCAGTTTTTATAATTACATCCCATTTATTATTTTTAAAGCCCATTTTCCTGTTAAGCCTAATGCATCCCTCCTAGGAAAGATTTGCAGCCCAGAGGGGCGGAGAATAACAAGTTAACCTTGCCTGGGTATTCCTCAAAAAGACGTATAGCTGGGCTAGTCATTTTCATCTTGAAAAAATTAGTATCTGGGCTGGATATCTGGCCTGGGCTAGACGGGCCACAACCCGCCCAGTTAATACCCTGCTCTACTCTGAACAACAACGAAATCATCGCCAAGAAAAACTCTGCAGTGCTCACGCCTCAAAAACACAAATACTTCTCGAGCTGCTTGGTCCCAGCTATCGGCCGCACCTTGTGCAATTCTCTTGTTTATATTGACTACATAGGTTGACAATGGTGTGGGACCGTGATGTCAGGAAACCAGGAGAAAGCAAAAAAATAATATATTTGTACATAATAAGGAGGCACTTGCGTACGTACGGCTATGGCCCTAGTGGGTCCCTAGTGTCATCCAGTCAAAATAAGGTCATCTCCTGAATCCTCATGTTCGTTGACGATGTTAACAATGCTCGGCACCACGGCGAGCGCAACAACTCGAAGGACAACGGAGAGGGCCTCGCGGGCCCTACGGATGGTCTGATACAGCGCCCGCTGCTCATTCAGGAAGCCTGGATCATCGGACACCTATGAGCACCTTCGAGAAACTGAGACGGCATGAAACGGTAAGGCCGCGCTTGGGAGCTCTGGTTTATTTCAAACCTGTATTAACATACAAGTGTAATTTACTCATCATCGGAAGCAACGCGTAAAATACAGGCGTAATGAAACCGAGTGCCCGAGGTCTGTAAGTAAAACCGGCGGGTTACGCGTGTAATTTGAGAGACCAGTGTATATTTTACGAGCACTGCTATATGGACGACATTACCAGACGATACATGCACGATGTGCGTATCATGCCATCCATGGGCAAGGCTGAAACAGCAGCTAACGGCTGGATTAGCAATCGTCTGAGTGCCGTTCAGCGTTTTTATCGTGTGTGAAGTACTTCCGATATTTTACTAGTCGAAATCGACCAACCAAGCGCCTTCGCCCGAGACCATCTGCTTTAATTTACAAGCGTCAGTTTTACAAGCGGTTTTGGTTGGAAAACGATGATCCAATCACGGCCTAATATCATGAGTTGGTCGGAAGATCATATGGTTTCACGTCTAACCTACCCGACTTGTTGTACAGGCTATGAATGAAACATCAGACAATGAACTTCTTAAGCACGGAAACAACAAAAGAGGATGATCTTCTTAACAAGCAAATCACTGGCATTAGATCGACATGCAAAACAATACGAAGCATTATTCTCAGGAGGCACGGTGAACAGCTCGTGATGCCGCATGCCACAACATTCCAAGCTCAACTTTGCAATCAAACACAAGGCCTGGCATTACATAGACAATATTCAGAACAAACTCTTAACAAAGGAATATCTCAGCAGAGTAACTATTTACTTCTAAACTGAACACAGGAATAGGAAAAAACACTCGACGCTGCTCACAGCAAGGGCATCCCACTCAAAAATATCAAATGCATGTCTTCTGGCTAACATCAATGAGCAAATTTTGACAAAGTTTTCCAATTCCAATATATTAAACTAACGTCTTCTTGCTAACATCAATGATTAAACTTTGACAAGCTTTTCCCATTCAAAATATGTAATGCCTATGATTGTGGAGTCCTGTCGTAGCTTATTGTACTTGTTTGGGCACTTTTTGCCCAGGGCACTCCACGTATTGTTAAATTGCCAATGGTCTCTGCAGACTAGTCATGTCACCGGTGTCTAATAATACTCTGTAAAGCTTCTCGGTCATTCCTTCTGTAATGTAGCGCAAACAGTGACTGCTTCTTTCTGCAAAGTGGAACGACCAACTGGACCCAGTAATGCAGCAGTTTGCCTTGGACACATTGGCTCCTTTTGTGCAGTTCAACTAAAATTGAAGTCGGAATAAAACTGAGCTTTAATTTTGATATCCCTGTAAGCAACAATAGGTATAAGGGAAACAATTACTGAGAAATAACGGTTGATGACTTGTACTCCCAAAAGAAAAGCATCTACTGATCTACTTTATCTTAATGGGAAACAAAGCAGGAGAGTAGCAATTCTCCATCAGTGTGATTCATTCATATTGAGTGAGACATTATCTTAACAATGCCTTGTTTCAACATGTATAAAGAACGACAAAGCAGAAAAGTACCATTCCTACAACAATGCAACTGATTCATTTTAACAGAGACATTATCTTAACAATACCTTGGTTAAACATGTAGAAAGAACTACAAAGCAGGATATTACCATTCCTAACAAGTGTTGCAGTTTTGAACTAAGATTCAGTAGTTAATTAATTCTGAGAGTGGCATTGCTTAATTTTACCAGCGGCATTAGATTAACGAAAAGCATAAACAGTTCCAGGGGAGAGTGGGCGCAACAACAGTATGTGCTTCCATCTACTTATAAAGGGGGTGATGCAGAGTTTGTTGTAACAAAGCAACAAGCATCATGTCTGGTTGGTCCCATTTTTGTTCACTACTTAATGGGAAAAGACAACAATACAATAGCTTCAATTCAACATTTATTTAAAACAGTACCAATACAAGTAGCACAACATCTCAAAGCACACTGCACAATCATGTGGATGAAGGCCTGTACTAACCTTTCATGAGACGGACAAGATAAAATACGAATCTGCCAACACGAATAAGAAATCCAATCTCGTTTTGTGCAGTTGCACTGAAATCAAGCAAAGTGTTTCGCGTAGCGAAGCAAAATGTCGCAATAGCAACAAGTTGAATAGATATCCCTGTTTAAACAGAGGCAAAAAAGGAATCAATTACTGGCTAATAAAGGAGGATGAAACATGCGGCCACAAAAATGGTAATCCCGCCAATCCCTAACAAGTGTTGCAGTTTTGAAATAAGATTCAGTAGTTAATTCTGAGAGTGGCATCAATTACTGGCTTATAAAGGGGGTGATGATGAATTTGTTGTAACAAAGCAACAAGCATCATGTCTGGGTTGGTCCCATTTTTGTTCACTACTTAATGGGAAAAGACAGCAATACAATAGCTTCAATTCAACATTTATTTAAAACAGTACCAAAACAAGTAGCACAACATCTCAAAGCACACTGCACATCATGTGGTTGAGACCAAGATTTGAAACAACTCGCCACGAAGACTGGAAACAAATCTCGATCTCCTTTTGTGCAGTTCCACCAAAATTAAGCAAAGTCACCAGTGTGACATTCAAGTTGAACTGCACAAAACACTCTTAAAACATAAATGTTTCGAGTAGCGAAGCAAAATGTCGCAATAGCAACAAGTTGAATCCATAGCCTTGTTTTAACAGAGGCAAAAAAGGAAACAATTACTTGCCGATAAAGGAGGATGAAACAAACGGTGATAGAAAGAAGCATCTAACTTATCTTGGATGGAAAACAAAGTAGGACAGTAGCATTTCTAAAACGGTTGCATTGATTCATATTAACAGAGACATCCTCTTGAAACAACATTCGTTAAAAAATGTAATTTACTTTTAACAGTGGCATTGCTTCAATTTTCCGGCGGCATTCTTAGATTAACAACAGCAAAATAGCTGTATGGGACATGCCAACACCATGTGCGTCCACACATATAAATGGGTGATGCAGAGTATGTAGCCAAGCAGCATATATGCGTTGGTCCCATATTTGTTCTCTTTGAACCTTCTTCCTATGTGAGGGAAGCAAATCTAGTCCTGCACAAACTACCCGACCCCCCAGTTTCTTTCCCTTTTCAACAAAGAGATCGGTTCCTTACAGATGTGTGTACTGTGTTACCCCCTTTTTCCCTTTTCGACCTACAAAGCGGCTGGATAGCCAGTCTATACTACTTTCCGCCCCTCGTTTCCTCATTGAACCACGTCCTAGATTCTTGCTCCAGCCCACTGCACCCTTCTTTCCTCTTTGAACCAAGACCTAGATTCGACTACAGATCGAAAAAGATCCACATGCAGCTAGAGCAACGACGGTTTCAAATAAACTTATACCTTAGGGTCGTCGAGATGTGGCAAGGCGTGCGGCGGGAGGCCGGATCTGCCCACACTACGTACGGCAGTAAGGAAGAAGGGGTCGGTGGCCCTCCCGCACAGGCGCTGGGTGAAAGAGAATAGCGCAGCCGGCAATGGATTTCCTCCCTCACCGAAGGCGATAGAGTGAACGCTGCACCTCCTCCCCTTCCCGGTGCGACGGGATACGGATGCCTCCTTCACCAGCTGTGAGGGGTGAGAGAGAGACAAGAGGCCAACGCAGTCTTGTTTAGATCTGGTGAAGAGAGGGTGAGAGACTGTGAATATAGCAAACCCTAGCAAATGAACGCTGAGCCTCCAGCGTGTAACATATATGGAGAGGGTGAGAGAGCGAGACGCGAGAAACTCTATGAAACAAGAGGCTATAATGGAGTAAAAAAATCTCTCCATAGCAGTGGTTTTAAATAGAATACGCGCGTTCCCGGAAAAAAGAAACGAAAACTGGCGGACAATTTTTTAAGGGTCTGTCTAGGACACATCTAGATGTGACATAGTTATGTCACATCTAAGTTGATGTACACTTTGTTTGTGGTCTATTTTTTTCCTAGTTTTTTTTGTTTCTTGTTGCTACATTATATACTTGTGGGAGCTTAGATGTGATATCCTTAAATAACATCTAGATGTGAATTAGACAAACTGATTTTCTAATGTACCAAGAAACAAAACTCGATAAAAAACACGCCCCCGCTTCCAGGTCGCGAGAGTCGTCGCGCACACACACATAGACATAGACATGCATATCCGTGTTTACGTAAAATTCCATTTCCATTTCCATCTCCATCTCCAATCATATTTGTCCAACTGGCACATTATTTACATTGTTAATTATATACGCAGCAATATTAACGTATAGCATCTCTTGTTTGCGCACGTCCGGACCGCTGCCACGGCCGGTCCTGACCAACCCGAACCCTCTTCATCACCCGCGCGGGCTTCCCGCCCGAAATGGTCAGTGCCGCATTCATGCCCGACCAGAGCGGGCGCGACCTCTCACTAGCGCCAGCATTGAAGCGGCGCGCCGGCCGAGAGAGCGTCGCCCGCGCCGCTTCCGGGTGCACGCGGCTGCTCCGCGTTCAAAGGTCGCAATAGCCGGCTACAACATGCATGTAAAAAGTTCTTGGGAGTCCGTGCTACAGCTAGCTGTCCTCCCCCAACTCGTCAATCTCTTCCAGTAGTGCTAGTACTCCATGGCGCGATCCATCGACAAGTAGGCGGGAAAGTTATCGTATACTCGGTTTGCAGTGAGTGGCATGCCGAGCGATCGTGTGGGGTCGAGCCGTGGAGGAGGGTGAGACACGAACACGACAGACGTGATTTAAACGTTGGTTTTGCTCGATGGCGCGATCCAACGAAACGAAACGTTGGTTTCTCTCCGTTTCCATTTTTTCTTCGGAAAAACGGAAACTTTCCACTCCATTTTCATTCCTATTCCAAGGTTGCCCCGTTACAACATTCCATCAAATACAAAGGAAAACTAACACGCATGCTGATGCATCTCAATGATTCACAGATCATAGCCAATATTTACTTCACAACTAAAGAAAAAAGTTGTGAGAGCGTGTACGAAAGAAAAACTACTGATGGGGTCACTATGACTTAAACCCTAAACCCTAAACATGATTTAATTTCCTGGCCAGGTAGAACCTGTCGAAGGAAAGACGGCTGGCACCCTCAGAACATACGATGCTTTTGTGCAGTTCCACTAAAATCGACCTGAGCATCCCTGATGGCAAAGATATTGAAGAAGTGTGATTAGAATAATAGTACTGGCACTAGTTTATGAGACATAAACTCATCACAAGTAGAAGCCGGTAGAAGTAGAGAAAGATACGACATGGAGATGGAGCTACGACAGTGGAGCAAGCCGGCTCCAAAAGGAAGATGGACTACCTGGGACGTCGGGCTGTAGCTAGAAGGGCGGTTGGGATGCGGCATCAGCCCATACCGCGGTGACCACCGATTGGGACGCACCGACTGTGGGTTTTCTCCCTCGCCGATGTCGACCGCGTCTACGCAGAACATTGTTCCCTTCCCCCAGCTGCGGGATCAGGCCCATCGTTCTATGCTTGTGAAGAGAGCAACCTAAGCAAGCAGGCTTGTAGCTTAGGCTCCTGCTAGTGTATATATAGTGGTTTTCTTTTCTCCACATCAACCATTTTATATTGCGTACGTGTCATTCAAGAGTGAAATGATGGCTGCTTCTTCCGACTAACTTACTGTGTGATTTGACTGCTCCTTAGTGGCCCCTACACGTACTCCCCCTACGTGTATGCAACAGTCACACGTACACATGGACGCAAAAATGCGCGCGATGCCCTAATGCATGCATGTCCGAGCACACGACGGAACACACACGGTCACGCTCAAGTGCTCAACCTACACGTGCATGCACACACATACTCAGTCAGGGTGAGCTAGTGACCGTATAAACACCGAAAAATATATATATTGAGCGCAGTGAGCATATTATGAAGTCCACTGACCGTATTTTTACAAATATACAGTGACAGACATTGTATTTATCTCGTTTGAAATTAAGCCATATTAACCGGAGAGGAGGCAGTATGGACTAGCATTACTTTGTTGTGTCCCGTCAACTTGCCGAACGAGGAGAAGGTTGCAGGACGGGAGAGGCTTGCGCGTGGTGGCTCGCAGGACAAGGAGAAACTTTTGACTAATGCAAGCTCTCCCTCGCTCAGGCGGTGGACGTGCAACAGTTAATTCGGTGTCAGATTGCCAGAAGCATACACTATACTACTAGTGCTATTACTGTTCGACTTCCCGAATAGGCAAACAACCAAGCGCAAAGTTTACTAGTACTACTACTATAGTCTATAAAGGTACGTACTATACTAGTACTAGGAACCAGATGGAGGAGCGTCTGCACACTTATTATAATTTTAAAATGTGATAAAGCAATCTTCAACACATTTGGTTCTCTTCGAGGGTTCTCGCATGTGATAATGGAAGTTGATTGCATGGAACACTCGCCACAATTCTCGCTTAATTCTAGTTCATATCCTGTTACAAATAGTAGCGCTCGGTAATATTTCCTCTTTTTTTGTTATTCAGCATGTAAACAGGTCAGCAAACCTTGCGGCGCACGAAAGGCGCATCTTCGTGCGAACCATGCTTGTTGCACTTTGGATGTGGCCGAGAGCTGGCTTGATGAAACACCTCGCTTCCTACTTCTTTTTTTGCGGGGTACCTCGCTTCCTAGTGACCAGTGTCTTGGCTGATCGTCCTAAGAATGCTTATATATGAATAAAGCTCTCTCATTTACCCGCAAAAAAGATTAAGCCATATTAACCGGAAAGGAGGGAGTATGGACTAGCACTACTTTTTGGTGTGTCCCGTCAACTCGCAGAACGAGGAGAAGCTTGCAGGACAAGGTGAAGCTCGCTTACGCCTTTTGACTAATGCAACCTACCCTCGGTGGACATGCATCAGTCCATTCGGTGTCAGATTGTCAGAGGCATACATTGTAGTACCCAACATGCGGAGTACCATCATTGTTCGACTTCACGAAGAGGCGAAGAGCCAAGCGCAGTAGTACGAGTGGTACTACTACTATAACCGCATGGTGGAGCGTCTGTACTCTTATTTTTTTATCTCTGATAAAGTACACGTTTATTCCGGAGAAGGGCGGAAAACGGCAGCCCAACATGTAATGAATGATATCGATCAACCAACCATGCTCGAATATATCTTGGCCTCCGTGCGAGCCCGTTTGTGTGTTCTCGCTCCTCGTCTCTCTCAAGGAACGGCGGGTTGGCTCTTTGCCGTCAATTGAGATCGGTTTGCTCACACTCCTGTCCCACATGTCAGTGATATGCCAAGAGGAGGTGCTTTGACCGACTGGCCATACGCGTACTTGGTTTTGCACCTTCATACTACTCCTCCCTCCATCATAGTTTACAGGGCACGCTTCATTATGATGCATTTCTCTCAATGCATTTCCACCACCAGAGAGACTTTAGACGCGTTTGGTTTAATGCTCAATTAATTAGGGCATGGTAACCGCAATCAAGTCCACAATTTTCTCTCCATGTACTGTACTACTACGGAGTGGAGTAAGTGCATGCATGTGTGTACCCGGGGTGGAAGCACTGCATGGATGTGTACGCATTATTCCCTCTAGTAATAGACGCCGTGCCATAACTACCAATACTATTTTTCAGGCCGATCGCTAGTCGCCTTGGTCCCATAGATTTTTTTCTTTTTTCTGAAGCACGGTGTATAAACAGTGACAGATGGAGTAGTATGAGCGGATTCAAAGAAGAGCGTATTGATGGTTGCTTCTTCAGAGCAACTTACAGTGGGAAAGGTGGGGCTTATGATTTGACTGCTCATTATTCACTATTAATGCGGCGCAACGACCGGGCTGAGTCTCCCATGCGGTTGTGCACTACCCCCTCGGTTCTTAAATATACTCCGGAGTATTTGTCTTTCTAGAGATTTCAACGAGTGACTACTCAAATATTTGTCTTTTTAGAGATTTCAAATGGACTGGCACATACAGATGTATATAGACATATTTTAGAGTGTAGATTCACTCATTTTGCTCCGTATGTAGTCACTTGTTGAAATCTCTAGAAAGACGAATATAATATTTAGGAACGGAGGGAGTACACATACGAAGCAAAATGAGTGAATCTACACTCTAAAATATGCACGTTTGAAATTTGTAAAAAGACAAATGTTTAGGAACGAAGGAGTATAATTTTGTGCATGGCACATGGACCCGGATGATGAAGAGGCTTCTGGCAATGCTATCAAGCTTCCATCATTTGTTTACATAATTGACGTACTATACAAATAATTTTCCAGCGACATGAAATTGTACAATGGTGTGAGCTTTTAGCTTTTGTTTCGCGTGTCTTGCCATCGATGCTCTTTCGGAAACAATAAAAAACTAACTTCCTTGCTAATGCATGTCAATTATTAGCAGATCAGAGCTAATAATTACATCACAACTGATGACAGAGTTGTGAGAAGGTGTTAAATTAAAATTGATCCATGCTTTCATTGGCAGCAACGTCCCCCCAGCTCTGTCTAAATCAACAAGGCATGTTTGGAAAAAAGTAGCTGCCTGGAGCATGCAACATTCCGATCATTTTGTGCAGTTCCACTAAAATAGAGCTGAGCGTCCCTGTTCCAAAGATATTAAGTGTGATTACGATAATAGAGGACTGCTGATGAAACAATAAACACACAAATAGAAGCCGGTCACCTTTGCAGTCTCTCTTAAGACTAACTAGTTGGAGAAGATTAGGCTCGGAGTTGGATGAGGAGGATAGAGCAAAACCAATGTCCCTTTGTGCAGTTGCACTGAAATGTAGAGACGTTGCCCGTGTGACATTTTAGTACAACTGCACAAAACACTCTTAAGAAAAAAGTGATTTGTGCAGTTCACCAAAAGGTCACAATAGCAACGAGTAGAAAGGAAACAATTACTGGCCAATAACAGTTGATGACACATGCGACGACAAAAAAGAAGCATATTCCTTGTCCTAAGGGAAGATAACAACACAGTTGTGTTTGTCTAAAACGGTGTGAGGACGAGAATGCAATATGGAAAGTACGCCGGACGAGCTACGTTTTGGGCAAAGAACTATGGAAGATCCACATGCAGCGACGTGAGAAGACGGGCAATGGAGCAAGGCCGGAGGGGATACCTGGAGGTCGTCAGGATGTAACTAGGTGAGCGGCGGCGGGCGGAATCTGCGAGCAGGTGGCGTAGGCCCTGCCGCGCCGGAGCTTGGTCAGAGAGAATGGCGTGTACCGCAGATCGGGACGTGCTGCCTCGGCGCCGTCAAACAGAGAAACGATGCACTTCCTCCCTTTCCCCCGGTGGACGGGATGCGGCCGGATCAGTGAACAACGGTGAGAGAGAGGGGCCACCGCAGCCTTGTGTGAGATACTCTGAAGAGCGACAAACCAGGCAGGCAGGCTCCATTGTATATAGTGAGCGGACTACCTTTTTCTCCATAAAAATCATTTTATGTACGTGCCATTGAGCGCTATAACTTTATTTAAAAATAACGCGGCAACGCGTCAAGTCGAACTTTGTTTCTTGCACGCGTGGTACATGACCTCCCTAGGTAAACAAACGCTACAGGCGTTCAAATTAGCACGCTGCCATTTCGTAAAGAAATGAGCTCCACCGTGTACCCGCGCGGGTGTGGCTGGGCACGAAGCGTGAGTACGTGCACGGTGCACCTATTCTCTTCTTGTATACGTACACCACCTACGTGGGGTTGTGTGAGAGAGATACAAACCTAGAGAGATATAGTGTGTGGGTTCTTGAGAGTTTGGGGGGGGGGTCAATCAAAAAATGTAACATATGCAATGTGTGTGAAATAGAGTCCTGGATATAACATATATATAGAGGGGGCGATCCACGAGAAGAGAGTGGAGGTATCATCGGCTTGAGGTGTCCATAGAATCGAAGAGAGGGATGATGTGTGTGTGTGCGCGCGCGCGATTGATAAAGAGTGCCATCGAATTTGTGTGTGCCCACGTCAAAGATATAGAGTGGCTGGCCTACTGGAACGTGAGATGGGACATGTGCAGTTTGTCTCTGTGGCATGGATACTTGCAGCGCTCGACTATCAGTGTGTGGTGGGGGAAGAGGGAGGCCCAATTAACTATAGAGGTACAATGGCTGGTATATGTGTGGAGGAGGAGAGAGGCCTACCTCATGTATTAAGGAGATCGATCTGCCTCATGTATTAAGGGAGATCGATCGGCATCCATGCATATGTGCAGGAGAGGAGTAAGGTTGGGAGAGAGACAGAGCTAGAGTGTTGGAGGGGGTGGTAGTGGAGTTGCTTCTAACAAATGGTGGGATAGGCTTGCTAGACAAACGGAGGGCACGCCCGCAATATCAATAAGAGAGGAGATGGCTGCTTGTTGTCTGTGCACATGCGTGTGAGAGACGGGTCAGGAGGCATGCACGAATGATGAGGGGGGACGATGTGGCTGTGGTAAGCGGACGTAACTACATAGGAAGATCAATCGCCCTTTGTTAGAGAAAGGAGAGACACAACTTGTGAGGTACGTCGATCGATGGGGGGGGGTAGTTAAAGTCGATCTAGGTATATGTTGGGAGATCGATCGGTATACATGCATGTGTGTGTTAGAAGCAATTGAGGCACGAGGAGAAGAATAGAGAGAGAGGGATGCATGTAGGAGGCGGTACGAGAGGCATACTATATCGAGGGGGGAGGAGTGTGCGAGTACGAGAACGATGAAAAGAGTGGTGGGAGTGAGGCATGGACGGTGACAAGAGAAGAGGGGAAGCTTGTGTTTGTGCTAGGCACACCTGGCTAGAGAGGCATATCGATCGATGTGTGCTGTAAAGAAGGAGCTAGGGGGCCTACACACACCGTGGGTGAACGACCTAAAGTGAAAAGACGAATTTGCACGATGGAGCTAGAGAATGCTGAGGGAGGGTGAGAGGGATGCGAGCGTGTGCATGCACAAGAGAAAGTTAGCGCTAGCTACAAAGATAAGAGGGTTGTGTGGGTGTAAAAGACGAATAGAGATCATATATACTTCATTGTAAAAAGCGAATTCGGATATTTGAAGAATTTATCATAGTGTTTCAAACCGACGCATGTGTGAATATATATAACGGTGATACACATGGTGTGGTTATGAACATGTTATACTACATTTAATATATTTTATCTCTACTCTTATAAAAAAACGGAGTTGTTGATGATGGTGTGCCTGCCATCCTGCATTATAGGCCGTCCGATTTATATCTTGCGGATAGCAAGGAAACTATCATGGTTGAAGTTGGCAACAATCATGATTGTAGATTCTTATTGAAATAGAGAAACGAATTCAAATTTAGTTCGAATTGCAGCGGTAGTATAGACATTTGGAATGCACTAAAATGTTGGTATGAGTAGGTTACATGCATTATACAGCAAGCGAAAAAATTTAATCGGACATAACATGGATTCATACTCCCTCCTTCCATCTATATAGGGCGTAATGAGATTTTTAAGACCGCCTTTGACTATTGACAAGATTAATAGTACATGACATGCACAATGTGAAAATTATATCATTGAAAGAACCTTTGACAGACGAGTTTAACGGTGTGCTTTGTGTAAGTTGCATGTCATATATCATTGCTCTAATATTTGGTCAAAGTTAGCATAGAAAAATGCATTAGGCCCTATATAGATGGAAGGAGGGAGTAGCTTTGAATAGCATTTGTATAGTAAAACGGGGCAAGACTCTCTCTTTGTGTGGTGTGAATAGTTTTATTTTTTTCGTTTTCTTTTTGGTTGAGGGAAGTGCGAAGTGATTTGGTACGTACAAGTACAATATTACTACACGTTAGGCTTGTCCCTAAAATTCAACCCGCGTCTTTCTATATCCCGAAAATTCAGATATCGTGCTCCCAAAACTGGCGCCTCCACAACCCGCGCCTTGCTATCCCGAAATTACAACGCGCGCGAAAACTCCCTCCAGCTGCCAAATCCTGACACACGAAATCCCCCTTCTAACCCTGAGCCGAAAGGGCCGCTAGTTCAAATCGGTGGGGGGTACTTTTGTAACACACCCTACATTTTGGACAAGTGCGTCCCTAAGTCATGCTTCACCCCCTCCCATCACCCCCTTTTCGCCATTCAAAATCCCAGGCTGCCATAACCTCTCCACTCCAGCCGCGAAACCCCACCCTCCTCCGTCCGCCACGTCACCGCTGCCCAGCCGGAGCCTCTTCCCCGACGACGTCGTCCACCGCAACAGCTCGACGTCCCTCGTCCACCTCCCCGGATGAGGATCCGTCGTCCATCTCGCCGTCCCGCCGGTTCAGCCGCCCCGTCCTCCATCTCCAAGGAGCTGCTCTGACGATCGCCTCGTCTATCGCGGCTGCTCCATCCCTACAGCGCCGCCTTAACCTGCTCCACCGGAACCACAACATCCTCACCGACTCCTCGGACGAAGCCGAGGCCTACTCGGCGCCACCAAAGAGGTTGTACACTCATCGCATCGCACCTTCTCCTTAACTCGACCTCCCAGCGCCAACGGTGCTCCATCCCGCACCCCCATGGAGCGGCTACCTTGAAGCCGGCGCCGCGGGCGACATCTCCATGGCGGCTCTCCCCCAGTGCGAGGCCCCTTCGGCGGCGGCGTCCATACCAGCCGGATCTGCTGCTGCTGCTCCGGCTCTCGCTCGATCGCTCGCTCGCCCAGCTGCTGCTGCTGCTCTCCCCCTCGCTCGTGCTGCTGCTCTGCTCTGATTAAGCCACACTTCAGTCGACTGAATCGACTTTTGGGTCAGTCGATTTTCAGGGGTTGGGGGGGCTCGCCGGAGTTAAGGAAGAACCACCCGCAGCGGGGACGGGGGCTCGCCGGAGAGGTACCCCACTATCTATCTTAGGGTTCAGAGTGGGGGGCGGGGGGCCTAGAGGGCTAGCCGGGGCGGTGGTGGCGAGTTGTTTCGGGGCGGCGAGGCGGCCCTGGGGCTAGCGGTTCGGCCGGTGGTGGCTGGCGGCTCAGGGGGGTGCAGGTTGAAGATGAACTGCAGGCCCTCCCTAAACTACATGTCAAGTGCCTCTCTGCTACCATTGCGTTCAGTTTCGACAGTAGCATTCAGATTCCATAGTAAATTTTAGTTTTGACAGTTAAGTTCAGAGTCAACAGTTTTTACCTCATCTATTGTAGTCAGGTGATTTTTGGTGATGTTAATTTTACATCCATTTTACATCATCTATTGGAGATGCTATTAGAATCCCACCTGAGATTGACGATGTCTGTCTTGTGCTGCTTCAGCCTTGACGTCTTACGGCTCACCGGAGCTGCTCCAACGACAGAACGATCCATCACAACAGAGCAGTGCCCTGGACGCCGTCTACAGATTCCTCAGATCTTCCTCCACACCTCCGACAGCCACCTCTGCCTCAACTGCTTCAGCGACCAACCCAATGATGCCGAGGTCGACACGGCTACGGCAAAGAGGTTGTACACTTGTCGCATCACTTATTACTATACATTCACGTCGATCCATTAGGGCTATTTTGGTTCAACGGAAAAACGTCGATCCACTGGTTGTTACCATCACTCTAAATTTCTGCATGCTCTCCTTACATAATCTCACCATATTTTTTCGTACGCATGTCAGATATTGTACACAGTCATGCTGAACATGTAGAGAAAAAGAGAAGAGTTTTGCGCGGCAATACAATGTCATGCAGACATCGCTCCATGGTGGGTTCAATGGCAAACCCTCCCCACCCCTCTCTAGATTGTAATCCAGAGGAAGATATCTGTTCTGAGGCGGATTCAGACGCCGCTGACCACTCCTATTTACCCCCCAAGGTGTTTGCTCTACCTTGGCATGATGATGTTAGTCATATCATGCATATGTTGCCTTGAAGTGCCTACTTTTGACATCATATATGTCATCTGCTTAGTTTAGACATGTTCTGTAATGCCACCTGTTTAGTTTCTATATCATATATGGGAATTATGCAGTCTCATGTCTTTTAGCCAGCCATAATATATGTGAAATGTGCAATGCCATCCTATTTAACTAGGCATCATATATTTGAATGATATCTTGCCCATCCTTTTCTTCATTACATTTCCATTTGTCGACAATGTTTGTACATTAAACTACTCTTCCTGTGAATCAGCCATTTGGGTGGGAGATGGAAAAATCTGGAGTGAAAACAAGGCCTTCAGAGCAGACAGTGCTACCTGTCAAAGAAAATCTCTTGTTGGGTCCCGATAGCTCTTCAGAGATGGATTCAGAGACAGATGACCAGTCCTATTCCCCCACTGAGGTGTATGCTCTAACTTGGCACGGTTATACTGCTCATATCATGCATACGGTGTCTTGCATTGCATAGTTTAGACATCATACACTACAGGAATCAGCTATTTTGCCGTCTGCCACGGCGGACGGCAAAGGCACGAACGGCGGACGGCAAAGGCCTTTGCCGTCAGCCGCGGACGGTAAAAGGCTCCGGCAAAGTAGGCTACGGTAAACAGCTACTTTGCCGTCTGCTTCATGGCGGCTGACGGCAAAGGCCCTTTGCCGTCTGCCGCGGATGGCAAAGAGAGCGGACGACAATAATTGTGCTCTCAGTCCGTTAAGTGGCTAATGGCAGGCCTTTGCCGTCCGCTGGCAGACGGCAAACTTTCTACTGCCTTTGCCGTCTGCCAGCGGACGGCAAACTTTCTACTGTCTTTGCCGTCCGCCATATGATGTCATCTACACGTCACTACATGGCAGGCCTTTGCCGTCCACCGCTGACGGCAAAGAGCCTCAAGCCTTTGCCGTCTGCCACTGTAGGCAAACTGACCAAATGGGTCAGCTCCCAGGAAGCACAGCTGGATGCCACGTGCCTTCTTTGCCGTCCGCCGCGGACGGCAAAGGGCCCGTTGCCGTCGGTGGCAGACGGCAAAGAGCCTGCATATTGGCTCTTTTTTCTGTTTTTTTATTAAATCCAACAATTTTCACAGCAAATATATATGACATGTATAGATATATTTCACAGGCATTCATATCACAAAATTCCATCCATAAACAAAGTTCCTTCATACATAAACAAAGTTCCATCCATAAACAAAGTTCCTTCATACATAAACAAAGTTCCATTCATATCACAAAGAGCCTTCATACATAAACAAAGTTTCATCCATACATAAACAGGAAGACTAGAACAAGAAGAGTAGCTTCCATGAAGTGAATGAAATCTGCAAAATGGCAAAATAAGAAAGTTAGAAATAGGTGACTAGAACAAGAAGAGTAGAACAAGAAGAAGGCTAGAACAAGAAGAGTAGAACAAGAAGAAGACTAGAACAAGAAGAGTATGTCATTTATGAGCTAACTTACGTGAAATGGATCATATATGAGCTAACTAAGTTGAAATGGGTCGTTTATGAGCTAGCTAAGGTGAAATGGATCATTTATGAGCTAACTTAGTTGAAATGGGTCGTTTATGAGCTAACTAAGGTCAAATGGATCGTTTTTGAGGTAACTAAGGTGAAATGGATCGTTTTTTAGCTAACTTAGGTGAAATGGATCATTTATGAGCTAACTTAGTTGAAATGGATCGTTTTTGAGCTAACTTAGGTGAAATGGATCATTTATGAGCTAATTTAGTTGAAATGGATCTTTTTGAGCTAACTTAGGTGAAATGGATCATTTAAGAGCTAATTTAGGTGAAATTGATCGTTTTTAGTTAACTTGGTGAAATGGATCGTTTATGAGCTAAATTAGTTGAAATTGATCGTTTATGAGATAACCTAGGTAGGATGGGTCATTTTGGAGTTAACCTAGGTGAAATGGGTCATTTTAAAGCTAACATAGGTAAAATGGATCATTTAGGAGCTAATCTAGGTAAAATGGGTCATTTTTGAGCTAACTTGGATGAACTGGATCATTTATAAGCTAACCTAGGTAAAATGGGTCATTTTAGAGCTAACTTAGGTAAAATGGATCGTCTATGAGCTAACTAAGCTAATTATGCAATTTTTGACATAAGTAAGCTAAGTACAGATCGTTTTAGAGCTAACTTAGGTAAAATGGATGGTTTTGGAGGTCAGTAAGCTTATTAAGTCATTTTGGAGGAGAAGAAGCTAAGTCTAGGTCATTATGGTAAGCATTGGAGGAAATAAAGCTAAGTCTAGGTCTTTATGCATGTGTTAAGCAAAACACTAGATAAACTTACCAAGATCCAGGAGGTGTAGGAGCGGGGTGGCTCGTGTCGGTAGCTGGAGAAGGATCGTGTGATGCTTGTCTGGAGTTACGCTGCACCAAAGATCATTTCCAATGTCTTGTTAGCATGATGACACTCAAATATTAAGACTAGCAAGTAATGTCCATTCAAATAAAACTCACCGTGGTCCCAGGAGCAATCACTGGCATCGGCGGAGCGGTCTGACCTGTCTTCTCGCACACAGACTGCACATGTGGTTTCGACGACTCAGTCATACTAGTTAGTAATGAGACAAACACTACATGAATGTTTTGGCTAATCTGCAGAAGAAACTTACCACAAGGAGCTCGTACATGGCCCTTGCCTGCATGTCATTCCGTGCCCTCTCCTCCTCCATCATCTTTGTCGTCCTCTCCTCCAACTCCCGCTGCCTCTCCGCCGCCTCCGCCAGAAGTTTCTCCGTTCTATCTCTCTCACTCTGTATAGCAGCCTGCAACACCACTCACATGACCATTTGTAATCATTGATGGAAGCGCACACAATGTAATGGAGAAAGATAACTGAGTACGTATCACTAACCTTGATGGCGAGTTGCACTGGCCGTTCACGAGGCCTTATCTCAGGAGCGGAGCTCGACTGGCGCGCCTTGATCTCCGGGAGAGTGCTAGGACAACAGATAAGTCCATCTCCAATGGCTATGGAGCCATGGGACCTCCCGCCACCAGATATCATCACCAGCTCTGGATCAATGGGACCCTGGCTCGGGTTAAATTCCTCCCCTTTCCTCGCCTTCCCCTCATCTCTATATCTCACGAGCTTGTTGTGGGAGGAGATGTTGGTGAAGTTGTTGGCATCATCGAGGTCAGACTGAGAGAAAGCCTTGACTTTCTTGAAAGAGGTAGTGTGGGCCATGGCATACAGGTCGTACACCTCTGGCACCTTATCCGCCTTATTGTAGCGTGCCTGAAAGAGAGAAACAATGAAAATTAGTAATTAAAGGGCTCAAGCTAGCATGATGAATGAATTGCATGAATCATGAAGCAAACCACATACCCAGTTGCGCCCGAACTGATATAAGTTGGAGCTGCCTTGATGGTGTGGCACACCTTCCATTTGGGCACGTTTGTCCTTGGCCTCGTTGTGGAGGGCTAGCCATTCTTTTGAGCACCACTCATCGACCAACACCTCCCAACAATCCATCCGATCCGCACACCATCTCGGAGGCGCCTAAGTTAGCAAATAGAAACTTGAGCGCTACGGCTAAGAATTACTAAATGAAGGAACTTAAGTAGAAGGCCTTAAGAATTACCTTCATGTACTGCTCCTTACTCAGGAACTTATCGCGGCACGCCGGCTTGGTCTTCTTGATATCACGCAAGGCGTAGTAGTCTCGAACAGCCTGCACCCGAGCCTCGTGCCGTAAGTTCTGGAGTAGGCGCTTGCAGACGTTCTCGATAACATGTGCCGCGTCCTCCTCGTATCCCTCCTCACACCTGTAGAATGTCTGCAATCAAATGAGACAATATTGATTAGTACAATTAATAACTAGCTAGTTGAAGATTTTTAAATGTGTAAAGGAGAAATTACCCAGAACTTTCTGATCACCATGTCTGCCCTCGTGTCGCACACGACACCGTCGATAATCTCATCCGGCGGGGCCGGGGCAGCCACGTAGTGCTCCCAGCTCAATCCAAGCTCTGGAAGCCGACCCTCACCAGGCAACGTGACAAACCCCGGGAAGTTTTGCCGGCAAAGAACTCCAAGGACGGAGTTGGGCCGGTGGACACTATGATGGTGGTCCCAACCCCTGCAGCATGACAAGGCCAACGCATTAGTTATTTGAAGAAACGTGAATGCACAAGGTACAAAAATATTAAATGCACTTACGTAACTCTCCCCATCAGGGAAAATCAACCACCTCTGCTCGCTGGTCGCCGGCACGGACGGGAGCCGTGTAGCACCACGCTGGTAGACGGTGCCCCCCTCCTCCTCAAGATCAGTCGGCTCCCCGCCATCATCAGCATGGCCACTCGGCTCCTCGGGCTGATCCGGCCAGGTACCCCATCCGGACGTGTGCTCCTCTGGGGTCTCGTGGGCCGAACTCTCATGGGCCGAAGGCCAGTTGACCCAAGGCTCGTGGGCCCAAGACTCGTGGACCGGAGGCTCGTGGACCGGAGTCCGTGTAGCCTCCTCCTCGGACGAGTCCACCCTAGCAGTCACGTGCTCGGGTGAAACAGCTGGGGGTGGCGGCGAGGAAGGCGCCGTAGCAGTCACCCTACCTCCTCTCCCGCGACCACGTGCCCCACCTCCTCTCTTCCTACCTCATCCCCTGCTGGGCACCGCGGTCGACGAAGAAGGGCCCGGCGGTGTGGCCATACTGCCCAGCAACGCTCGGCGGAGAGGTGCGTCTGGAATGGAAGACCTCAGACCACGCGCCGTCGAAGAAGGGGCCTTGGCGCGCTCCCGACCAGCGCCCACCATCTTTCAACACCTGCCATGACAAACAGTAAACGAAATTAGTACAACATAAAAAAAGACCGACATGAATAATAATATGTGTATCACTTAAGTGTA
Source organism: Aegilops tauschii subsp. strangulata (assembly GCF_002575655.3). Lineage (NCBI taxonomy): Eukaryota > Viridiplantae > Streptophyta > Magnoliopsida > Poales > Poaceae > Aegilops > Aegilops tauschii. Next base: position 423,733,210 of record NC_053037.3, on the reverse strand, counting down.
TCATCATCAAGTACAACATTAAAAAATTTAATACCTGACACTACTAATAATCTCGATCAGTATCATCAATAAATGCATAATCATCATCATCATCACTATAATCAATGACGGGCTCATAGGGTTCAGTGGCATCAACATGTGCAAGGCCACCTTGACGTAATCGGTCAAGCAATGACAGGTCATCCACAGCAGTAACCTCTTCTTGTTCCGGCTCTTCTTGTTCCTCCTCTAGGGTGATGTCGGATTCACTGTCGCTGTCTACTTCAATGTTTTGGGGTGAAGTATAGCGGTTCTTGAAACGCTTTTTGGAAAGACGTGTCTCTTGGAAGAATTCTCCTTCATATGTGTCTGGGTTAATGTGAGGTTCATAATCCTCTTCCTTTGGGGGAGATAGTCTAGCACGTGGCGGCACTTCATAAACGACATCCCAACCTTTCAGATTAGGATTAGTTTGGCAGGCCCACGGTAGATAGAATACTTGGGTCGCCTGTTGAGCCGTAATATAGACATCAGGAACATCTAAATGGGTGCTTTGGTTGATTTCAACTAGCCCTATATGTTCATGAGTCCTTCTAGTCTCCTTCGGCTGAAACCAATAACATTTGAAGACTACGACATTCGGTGGGTTTTCACCATAGAATAGAAGTTCATAAATTGCTTCAACTCTCCCATAATACTCGGTACCTCCTTCGCCGATAGCAGATACACAATAATTTGTAGACTTTCGGTCGGCCATAGATAGCTCTTTGCCATAGGTACGAAAGCGATACCCGTTGATGTCGTATTTGTCAAATGAACGGACCTTATAGTCAAAACCATTAGCGACTTGTCTCAATTCGGCGTCCATAGACTCTGAATTAGCCTACAAGTTTAATATGAAAGGATTGTTGCATTACGCACAAATTAGCGAATGAAACCGGGATAGCCGCCTACAAATTAGCCTACAAGTCTAATAGAAATTACCGTTTGTTTGAACTAAGAGATGAAACCGGGATAGCCGCCTCCTTGCTTTGCGAGAAGCTCATACTCTTCGACAGAATCCTTTTGGATCACCGCTCCATACGAGAATAAGGCGACGTATCGACTGTATGAAATATCCAGGAATAAGAGCAGTTCAAAGGAAATAGAAGTTGCGAAACTATGTACCGAGAACTTACTCGATGTACGGCCACACTTCTATTAGGTTGTTGAAGATATACAACGAAATGGTCCGCCATTGTTCGTTATCCAAAGATACTGGATTTGAAACACTGGCTGGTGCGAGATTCCCTTTGAATAGGCTGAGGTTGGATCCACCCTTTTTAGGGTCGTCAGCATTGTACCGAGGCTTCGGATTATGCAAATGACGATTTTTGGCTTCGTAGTGTGCTGTCACGAAGTTTGCCGCCTCCTCAGTGATGAATGCCTCAGCCATCGATGCTTCAATTCTACGTTTATTTTTACATTTTTGTCGAAGCGTCTTCTGCATCCTCTCAGTTGGGTAGCACCAACGATTTTGCACGGCCCCCCAATCTTGCCTCGGTCGGGAGATGCAAAATCAAATGTTGCATTGGATTAAAGAAGCCCGGTGGAAAGATCTTCTCTAACTTGCAGATCAACTCCGGCGCCAACTCTTCCATTTCTTCTAGCACGCCAGGCGATAGTTCTTTCGCACAAAGAACACGGAAGAAATAGCTGAGTTCTGCCAGTACTAGCCATTCATCCTCAGGGATGAAGCCACGCAACATCACCGGCATTACCCGCTCAATCCATATGTGCCAATCATGACTCTTGAGACCAAATATCTTCAATTTATCAAGACTGGCTCCCCTCTGTAGATTCGCTGCATACCCATCGGGGAACATCAACTGCATTTTCACCCACAAGATAATTTCCCTCATAGCTGGCCTTCCAAGATTGAACCATGCCTTTGGCTTCGTCCAGTTCTGCTTTCCTTTCGGTTCTTTCATGTTTTGTAACGGCCTATCACATAGCGCCTCCAGATCGACTCTAGCCTTAGTATTATCCTTTGACTTCCCATCTATGCCGAACAATGTACCAAAAAGTGCCTCGGCGATATTCTTCTCAGTGTGCATCACGTCGATGTTGTGTGGGCAAAGGAGGTCTTTGAAGTAAGGCAGATCCCATAAGCATGTTTTGTGAGTCCAGGCGTGCTTAGAATTATACCCCTTGAAGTACCCTGGACACTCTGGATCTGGCTCGAGAGCGTTTAACTGATCCAGGGTCTGTTGGCCTGTCAATGCAGGTGGTGCAGAGTTTTTGACAACTCTACCTCTGATGAAGTTCTTCTTGTCTTTCCTGAACTTATGGCGAGGATTCAGGAACTGTCTATGAATGTCGAAGCAAGAAAACTTGCGACCGGCCTGAAGCCAACGAAACTCAAGAGCTCCCTTGCATGTGGGGCACGGGAACCTTCCATGCACACACCAGCCAACGAATAGCGCATACGCGGCAAGTCATGCGTCGAGTACATGTACGAGACACGCATTATGAAGTTCCGTTTGCTATAGGCGTCGTATGTCTTGAACCCATTATCCCAGGCTTCTTGCAATTCGTCCTTAAGCGGTTGCATGTACACATTCATATTTTTCCCCGGATAGTTGGGCCCTGGAATTATCAACGTCAGGAAAATGTTCTTTCTTTGCATAATCTGTCCGGGGGGGAGATTGAGTGGAAAGACAAATACAGGCCAACAACTATATTGGGCTGCCGTCATACCAAACACACTGAACCCATCCGTGCTGATGCCGACTCGAGGATGCCTCGGATTTGCCGCTTTGTCACCATGTAATTCATCAAACTTTTTCCACGCAACACCATCCGATGTGTGTACAATCATCAGATTCCCATCTGCATCTAGTTCGGTTCTTTTGCCCGTTTTGTGCCATGTCATGTGTCTGGCCGTCTCTTCGACCATGAAAAGACGTTGAAGTCTTGGTACGATTGGCATATACCGAAGAACACTAACGGGGATTTTGGTCTGTGTCTTCTCACCCATACCGTTGTCTACCACAACATACCTGGAAGACTTGCAAATGGGACAATAGTTCAAGTCCACATAGTCAAGCCTAAACAAGACACATCCTTTCTCACAGGCATGTATCTTATCATAGGTTTGCATGCATTACATGGCCTTTGGGTAGAAAGCGTCCAAATACTGTCATCATTGCATCGTAGCATTCTCTGCCCAAGTTGAACTGAGCCTTCAGAGCCATTACTTGTGAGATGGCATCCAACTGACAAAGCTCAGTGTGCTCATGGAGCGGACGTTTTGAAGACTCCAACATTTCATTGAAGGCCTTTGCAGATTCCTCCATCTCCTCGTCCGAATCCCGAGCATCATCGAAGTCTTGCACCATGTTTTCCATCCCGGTACCATGCTCGTCGCTGCGACGACGATCCACCTCAGCTCGGTCACGTTGGGCAGACTCACTATGAAATGTCCACACCGTATAATCGGGCGTAAAACCACTCTTCTGCAGGTGTTTTCCCATTTCAGCCTCTGTCCTCTTTTCCCAATTGCCGCACCGTAAACAGGGGCACCAGGTTTTCCTCTGGCCATTTGCAAATGCGGCTCGCACAAACCCCTTGGTTTTTGTGAACCATTCAGTGCTCCAATTGTTCTGACCAGTGTGACCGGTGTACATCCACGCACGATCACTCATCTTGACTTTCAGAGCTACTAGACACACAACAAATATATATATATATAATTCACCATGTATATATTCATTAGTTGATCTACTTTGTCAATTTTATTACGTCCATGCAACCTACACTCTAATAGGTAATGATAGGTCCTAATCCCACCCGAGTATGTTTATATTGGGTTCATTTTCCCATGCTATGCTCCGGATCCTACGCAAAATTTCGGCAGCACCTCCCCGCTGTTCTCCTGATAAACGTCTCTGCAATAAACAGAGAGGATGTGTACCCGGAGAACAACAGGGGAGGCACTGACGAAATTTATGCGTCAGATCCGGAGCAAAGCATATGGGAAAACGAACCCAATCTAAACATACTCGGGCTGTCCATGGATAGCGTTGGACAATTCGAAAGAATCAAGGTTATAAATATGCAAATGCATGCATATTTATAACTATGACGCTTTCGAACGGGAGACACATATTGGTTACGCATACTGATGATTCAAGACACATATATAGCTAGCTATCAAGTTTCATCGGAATAGATCAAATAATTAATGGGGGAGGAGGACATGTCATTTGTGCTCACCCACGAACGAAGGGGCAGAGCTCGTCAAACGCACGGCGAGGTCGTCGAACACCAAACCTCGCAGCGATGAAACAACTGCACATTTAAAACTACCCGATCAACACAATTATATATGATTTTTTTCATAACAAAATCGAAAGATATATGACCTAACTAATAATTCACAAATATATGACCCCGTCGGCTTCTGGAAGGCCAAAGAACACCTTTTCGGGAGGTGTCGGGGGTCGGGGTGTCGTGTCGGTCTCGGGGTGCCGTGTCGGGGTCGGGGTCTCGGGGTCAGGGTGTCGGGTCGGGGTGCCGGGTCGGGGTCGGGGTGCCGTGTCGGTGTCGGGGTAAGGGTGGGTGTGGTGTCAGGGTGTCGGGGTCGGGGTCTCGGGGTCGGGGTGTCGGGTCGGGGTCGGGGTGCCGTGTCGGTGTCGGGGTCGGGGTGTCGGGTCAGGCTCGGGGTCGGGGTGTCGGTGTCGGGGTCGGGGTCGGGGTGCCGGGTCGGGGTCGGGGTGCCGTGTCGGTGTCGGGGTCGGGGTGTCGGGTCAGGCTCGGGGTTGGGGTGTCGGGGTCGGGGTGTCGGGGTTGGGGTCTAGGGGTCGGGGTGTCGTGTCGGGGTGCCGGGTCGGGGTCGGGGTGCCGTGTCGGGTCGGGGTGCCGTGTCGGGTCGGGTTTTTTTTCTCCTCTTTTTTTCCTTTTCTTCTTCTTCCTATTCTTCCTATTCTTCCTTTTCTTTCTTTTTTCCTTCTTCTTCTTCTTCTTCTTCTTCTTCTTCTTCTTCTTCTTCCTCCTTTCCTTTTTCCTCTTCTTCTTCTCCTCCTCAACTCTTTTTTCTTCTTCTTCTTCCTCTTCTTCTTTTTTCTTCTCCTCCTCCTCTTCTTCTTCTTCCTTTCCTTTTTCCTCTTCTTCTTCTCCTCCTCTCTTCTTTTTCTCTTCTTCTTCTTCTTTCCTCAAACTAAACTAAACCTAAAACTAAACCTAAAACTAAAACTAAACTAAAACTAAACCTAAACCTAAAACTAAAACTAAATCTAAACTAAAACTAAAAAGGAAAAAAACAGAAAAAACTGAAAAAAAGGAGGGGGGCTCACCTGGGGCAGGGCCGGTGGAGGAGGGGGGCGGGGCGGTGGAGGAGGTGGCCGGTGGAGGAGGTGGCCGGGGCGTGGGGGCGGCCTGGGGCGGCGGGGGGCCGGGCCCGGGGCGGTGGGGGGCCGGGGCGGCGGGGGGCGACGGGTCGGTGGGGCGGCGGGGGGCCGGGGCGGTGGGGCGACTGGGCGGCGGGGGCGACGGGTGGTGGGGCGACGGCGGCGGGCGGCAGTGGCGACGGGGCGGGGGGCCGGTGGGACGGCGGGGTGGTGGGGCGACCGGGCGGTGGCGAGTGGTGGGGGCGGCGGCGGCGGTGGGGTGGGAAGTGGTGGCGGGGCTCGGCGAGGAGAGAACAGAGTAACGGGCGGGGGGGGGGGGGGGGTACGCGCTGTTAGGTAGTGTCCTCTTTGCCGTCCGCCTCTCTTTGCCGTCCGCCCCTTTGCCTCTTTGCCGTCTGCTGGCAGGCGGCAAAGAGGTGGGCCGTTAAGTTTTTTCCAAATGGGCGGGGAGTGGGGGCCACCTCTCTTTTTGCCGTCTGCCAGCGGACGGCAAAGATTCTTTGCCGTCCGCTGGCGGACAGCAAAGAGATCGCAGATGGCAAAGAGCTTCTTTGCCGTCTGCTTTTGGGTAGCTGATGGCAAAGAGCTTCTTTGCCGTCAGCTAGCAGATGGCAAAGAGCTGGCAGATGGCAAATTAGCTGATTCCAGTAGTGATATACACAATATTCAACACCATGTTCTTAGTTCAGACATCATATCGAATGCCCTCTGTTTAGCATATAAATCACATATGTGAATTAAATGATGCGATCCTGATTACTTAGATAACATGTAGGTGAATTATGTCATGCGATCCTGTTTAGTTATTCGTCATATCTTTGAATTATGTTATGCTATGCTATCCAGTTTAGATAGACATCATATATGTGAAATTATGTCATGCTATCCGTTTTAGTTAAACAATATACATGTCAACTATTTCATGCCCTCTTTTTTCCACACTATCTATTGCATCTGTCTCTCATACAATGTCTGTACATTCAACTATATTTCATGTTTATCAGCCATTTGAATTGGAGCGGGTGATGCCAGTATCTAGCGGACTAAAAACATGGTCTTCAAATATAACAGTGCTACCTCTTGGTGGAGATAGCACCCCAGTTGTACATGCACGAGAACCAGCCCTACCACACATAACCCAAACTCTCGCAGATTGTACCCCTACTGCGATGGACAGAGGACCAACTTCACCCAATCTAACCCCAACCCCAGCCGATACTAACCCAGTTCCTGTTGACATAGCACCATCTCCACCACAGAGCTCCCAAACAAGAGCAGTTAGTAAGGCAGCTCCAGTGCCCAAAGGGCCAGTACTATCACGGCGAACCCCAACTCCACCAGTTAGTACGCCTATTCCTGTGGAGGAAGCACAACCAGCTAGTCGTAGTTTAGCATCTATCACATTTGATGTTGTTAAATCGTATGTGCGTATCTTCCCATCTTGGAAATATTATACTGAAGATGAAGGAAAATGCCAGTTGCAGGTATTTGTCCAGGAGTTATGTGTAAGTAATGTTATTCATGTCAATTACTTTGCTTCGTCCCATACATCCTACCTCCATGATGGTTATAATACAACAAATTTTCCCATTTTTCTCTATAGAGAAGGACCGATTTGGAAACTCAGGATGAGGTAACCTGTGCTAATACCTCTGCTATCTTCAAGAATGCATGGTGGCAGTATCGGAATTACCTGAAGAAAACGTACTTCACCGGCAAAGAAACTCATCAAATTCCCTTACGTTCTCCTGAGACACATTTACTGGACGATGACTGGGAACGCCTTGTTCTGTACGGGTCCCGAACCAAGAATGTGGTAAGGTCTATGAGCTCATTTTCTATTTTTAAGTATTATATTCTTGCGCCTTACTGTACTCTGTTCATGTAGAACAAGTGCCTAAACCTGAAGAACAACTGTTCTAATTTAAGATTCCATTGCTATCATAGTTCAAAAAAGTGCTAGGCGTTAATTGTGCGTTTTGCCACCGCCTTGCGCTTTATTGACCAAAGCGCATGCTTATGCGCAGTTATGCACAGATTATGCGTAGTTATGCGCAATGCATTTTGCCAACGCCTAGAGCCTAGGCGCACTTAAGCGCTCGCTTAGGCGCGCCTTTTTTAACTATGATTGCTTTGCTCTTGTATCACTGTATTTACTCATACAAACTTATTTTTAAATTGAAGGATCCAATCGAAACTCCAATGGCACAGCATGTATGTTCACGCATGTTTCTTTAACAGGTTTGCTCTTATCAATAGCTCAGTTGATCTCAATTTCAATTGTGTATACAGTTGACTTTCATATCATGCACATTACTAGCATCACAACAGAGCCAATAGTGTTGTTGTACATGTAGACCCGTGGTACCCATCTGAAATCTTGTTGTGCTGTGTAGTTTCCCATGCTTTGTATTCTTTCACTGCTGCTTTGTCTTGAACTGATATGATTTGAACCGTGTCTCTATTTTGATTTGCCGAGACAATGCAGTGACCATAGGACATAGATATATGTTTGTTTGATGCTTTTATTATGTACTAGTACTTGGCAATAGAAGACTTGGTAGTTTAATCCTGTCCACCTTACTAATGAACTGGTTCACCGAAATGAGTTTCATATACTAGTACATGCTAAACTTGTTATGTGTCTGCTTGTTTCTTCTTTTAGAATGCTGACAGAATATTGGGGAAGAGTGCCTTATTAAGCAATGGTAAAGGAAGTAATGTAGATAAGGTTCAGGATAGTGACACATCCTTGTTGGTCTCCAACAAAGCTGATAAAACAGCTAAGGAAGACTATCTTGAAGACAACGAGACAACCCCAAAGTCCTGTCTTGGTTTAGTGTTCGAGTTACTGGCCACTACCGCTTGCACAAGCTATTCAAACTCACTGTCTGAATCAGTTCGGTTTCTTGAGTCTCAACTACAAGCTGAAAGACATCGACCAGTTGTGTTGCGACAAGAAGCGGAAGGACTGCGGAAGTCCCTGGAGCATTCAGATGCATACTTTCTGGTGCAACAGCAAGCGTTGGAGGATTTTAGTGCCAAACAGGACAAAGCTAATCAGCTTGCTAAGCTTATTGCCAACATGGTGGATACCCAGGATAACGTTTCTTGAGCTCTTCTAAAGTTGTTTCAGTTATGCTCTTGTTTTGCAGCCGCGTTTATTTGCACTGGTGGCCAATTTTGACGGGCAGTGTATGTAATGTGTTGCTTTGTTCCCTATATTTGCACTGATGGCGAACTTTGATGCCCAGTGGATGTAATATGTGTAATAGCGGTAATAGGCTAGCGTTAATTGCTTGCTTATTTATTTCCTTATTGTCTTGTTTAGTTGTTTGCTTGTAGTCACTTCAGTTCTTTTTCTGTTTTTTTCTAGTGGCCACAATAGCCTATTTTTGGTAACTAGGCCAAAATAATCATGGCAACACACGGACTGTTGTAACTATGGGCCTCCTGCAGGCCGTATGATCCATGGGCCTTCGTCCGGCCGTAGGATCCACCGGCCTTCTATACGGGCCTTAGGGTCCATGGGCCTTCTACGGGCCGTACTATCCATGGGCCTCATACGGGCCGTAGGATCCATGGGCGTTGTACGGGGCGTATCATCATTTCGCCAATCATGGGCCGTACTATTCGTGGACCATAATGGGCCATTAATAGGCCGTATTTGATAACTCTATGAAAACAGCCCAACGGGTTTTTTTTGACATCAAAACGGCCCAACGTATTGACGGTCCGCAAACGGGCCGACTGTAACGACGGGCTGAATTTGGCCCACAAGCAGAAAATGACAGTAACGGGCCGTATGTAACCGAATGCTGCAAATGAGCCCAAGAATCAATGGGCCTGAGAAGGCCGAAAGATAACTTGGGCTGGAAACGGCCCAATGGAATAACGGGCCGTTAATGGGTATAAAGTGATACACTGTTCATTACGGGCCAGTTTCACCACGGGCCGTTAATGGGCCAAGAGTTACAAAGGTCCTCATATGGGCCGAAAGAAGTCATGGGCCACACATGGGCCGTAAGTTAAAACAGGCTGAATCATATTGGATGGCCCAGATGACGCTACTGGGCCTAATTCGGATAGGGCATAACGAGCCCTAGGTTAGCGGGCTGTAAATGGGCTATATGCGAACAGGCCGTTAACAGGCTTTCCGTGGGCCGGCCCGCCACCTTTTGACCAAGTCAAACGGGCCGGACTTTTCACAGGAATGGGCCTGTGTTGGGCTGTGCCATGTGTCGCCGTATCATAGGCGCCTTCGGTCCAATGAGCGGATGACATCTGTCCCAACGGTGAGCCGACACGTGTTTCCTCCAGCCAATGATGATTTTACACGTGGAAAATCCCCATTGGTTGGGGCTGTTAACGGGTTATCGGATCCAAAACCCGACCCGATAGCTTAACGGCGTTCCGTTACGGTGGATGCCATGTGTCGGTCACCCTTGACGAAAGCACTTCTGTGACGCGCGATTTATCGTCATGGAAGTGGACACTTCCATGATGATAATTTTGGTAATGTCATGGAACACTTCTACGACATCACATGTATGACTATCTTGATTCTGTCATAAATTTGTCATGGATGTACATGCATGAAAAAAAACGCAACCTACTGTGACAAACACATATCATCATGGAAGTGTATGTTTTTGTAGTGATTCTTCTTAACCACCCACATCTTCAGGGGTGGCTTAGAAGCAATGAGTCTAAGTGCAGCATCTAAGAACTTCGGCTTTGGAGCCCTAGCAAATAGGCTTGCAGGAGATGAATGATACTCATATGAATAAGCAGAAAAGTTCTTAGTTTTATGAACATAGCGGTTTGAAGAAACACGCTCATATTCATAAGTTTGAGTATGATTTCCCTGCAAAACATTGGCGTTAGGGTGACTCAGCTGAGTCCTCTGTCTGTATGAAGCCTTTGGGCCATATGAAGCCTTTGGTCTGGGGTTTGTCTTCTTCCCAGGCGGTGTCATGATGACCTTCACTGGAAGATTCTCAAGACGACTTTTGGGAACCCAGATGTTCTTCATAGGTGGTCCATTCCTGCAGTTAGTACCAATATACCTGGCAAACACTTCACCATTCTGATTCTTAAACAATTTATAGTTTGAATCAAAGGATTCATCAATGATAATAGGGTTAGCACAAGTGAAGCTAGATAAGGTGGATGGATCCACTGAAGGTTCCTTTGCAGCAACCCATGTTGTTTTGGGGTACTGCTCAGGCTTCCAGTAAGAACCATCAATGTTCATTTTCCTCTCGAACCCAACACCCTCTTTCCTAGGGTTCGGTTCAGAATCTGCTTTTTGAGGACATCGCACAGTGTCTGATGCCCTTTGATACTTTTGTACATCCCTGTTTCAAGCAATGTCTTCAACCTAGCATTTTCATCAGGAATAGTGGTGGCATCCTCAGCAGAGGGGTTAGTTACCACATCAACAATTGAAGATATTGCAACACTAGCAGCAGTAGAACATTCAGCAACAGAAGTAGCGTTATCACGCTCAAGGCATTTTAAACATGGTGGTTCAAATCCTTCCTGAGCGGGACTGATCTATTGAGCGTGAAGTGACTCATTCTCTTTTTGAAGATCTTCATGAGCCACTCTCAATTTCTCAAGCTCTTGCTTCCTTTGAAGATAATCATAGGAAATCTTTTCATGAGTGGTTGAGAGCGTTTCATGACGACTTTCAAGTTCCTGGTACTTAACATGAAGATTTTTTATGTCTTCCATTAAGGACTGAGATCTGGTCATTTCCGCGTCCAACAGGTCATTGCTTTTGTCTAACAGTTTTTGAGTGTGTTCCATAGCTTTCTGTTGTTCAGTTGCAATTTTAGCAAGTGTTTTGTAGCTGGGTTTGGATTCACAATCAGAGTCATCTTCACTTGATGTTTGAAAGTAAGCATCGCGTGGTTTTACCTTGGCACCACGTGCCATGAAGCAGTAGGTGGGAGCAGAGTCGTCCTTGTCATTAGCATCAGCGTTGGTGACGGGGCCATTGTCTTCAGTGTTGAAGATGGACTTGGCGACGCAGGCTGTAGCTAGAGCCAGACTTGCAACGCCAGGGTCGGACTCCTCCTCAGAGTCCACCTCCGCCTCCTCAGAAGCAGACTCCTCCTCTGAATCCATCTCCTTGCCAAAAAAAGCACGAGCCTTGCCAGATGAGCTCTTCTTATGTGATGAAGACTTGGACGAAGACTTGGAAGAAGACTTTGAGGATTTCTTTTTCTTCTTGTCATCGGAATCATATTCCTTGCTCTTCTTCTTCTTCTTCTTCTTCTTCTTCTTCTTCTTGTTCTCATTGTCCCACTGTGGATACTCAGAGATGTAGTGACCAGGTTTCTTGCACTTGTGACATGTTCTCTTCTTGTAATCATTAGTGGAAGCTTCATCATTTCTTGAGCTGGATCGTGAAGACTTTATGAATCCCTTCTTCTTAGTGAACTTCTGGAACTTCTTCACAAGCATAGAAATCTCCTTTCCAATGTCTTCAGGATCACCAGAACTGCAGTCAGATTCTTCTTCAGATGAGGAAACAACTTTTGCCTTCAAAGCGCGAGTTCGGCCATAGTTGGGACCATAGATATCTCTTTTCTTAGATAGCTGGAACTCATGTGTGTTGAGCCTCCCAAGTATGTCAGACGGATCGAGTGTCTTGAAGTCAGGGCGTTCTTGTATCACCAGGGCAAGGGTGTCGAATGAGCTGTCAAGTGATCTTAGGAGTGTCTTGACGATTTCATGCTTGGTGATCTCAGTGGCGCCGAGAGCACGAAGCTCATTTGTGATGTCAGTGAGGCGATCAAACGTGAGCTGGACATTCTCATTGTCGTTTCTCTTGAAGCGGTTGAAGAGGTTGCGAAGAACACTGATCCTTTGATCTCTCTGGGTTGAGACGCCTTCGTTGACCTTGGAGAGCCAGTCCCAGACTAGCTTCGACGTTTCCAGAGCACTCACACGGCCATACTGTCCTTTGGTCAGATGACCACAGATGATGTTCTTGGCAGTAGAACCCAGTTGAATGAACTTGTTGACATAAGCAGGGGTGACACCTTCACCAGTCTTGGGAACACCATTCTTGACGACATACCAGAGGTCGACATCAATAGCTTCAAGATGCATGCGCATCTTATTCTTCTAGTAGGGATATTCAGTTCCATCGAAGACGGGGCATGCAGCGGAGACTTTGATTATCCCTGTAGTTGACATAGCTAAAACTCCAGGTGGTTAAACCGAATCACATAGAACAAGGGAGTACCTTGCTCTGATACCAATTGAAAGTGCTAGTAATCGACTAGTGGGGGGGGGGTGAATAGGCAATTTTTATGAAAGTCTTCAAAACGTAGGAGTTTCGAAGACAAACGATAGAAATGAACCTATTAACATGCAGCAGAAGGTAGACTACACTATGCAAGCCATAGTCAAGTATTCAATGAAGTGAAAGCACGAAGACTAATAGCAGCTAGGTAGTAATGATCAGGATGGAAGATAGTATGAAGCCAAACAACAATAGAAGTCACACAGTGAAGTCAAACAGGTAACGAGGCAGGCAATGACTTCACGAAGACAAACTGTAAATAAAGAGAGGGGGAAGATAGAACCAATCGCTTGGTGAGGACAAGGATTTGTTGGACCAGTTCCAGTTGCTGTGACAACTGTACGTCTGGTTAGGGAGGCTGAGATTCAACTCAGAAGACCGTGTCTTCACCTTATTCCCCTTGAGCTAAGGACACCCAGTCCTCGCCCAATCACTCTGGTAAGTCCTCAAGGTAGACTTCCAAACCTTCACAGACTTCGTTCACCGGCGATCCACAATGACTCTTGGATGCTCAGAATGCGACGCCTAACCGGCTGTAGGATTCACCGTCCTCAAGTGTAACAAGTCTTCAGGTCACGCGGACAGAAAGACTTCAGTGATGCCTAACACTCTTCAGCTCTGGGTGTTTGGGCTTTGTCCTCGCAAGGATTTCTCTCTCTCAAAAGCTTCGGAGGTGGGTTGCTCTCAAACGACAAAAGCCGTGCACTAACTCTGAGCAGCCACCAATTTATGGTGTAGGGGGTGGGCTATTTATAGCCACTAGGCAACCCGACCTGATTTGTCCGAAATGACCCTGGGTCACTAAGGAACTGACACGTGTTCCAACGGTCTGATTTCAAACACACGCGACAGCTTGACTTGGGCTACAAGTAAAGCTGACTCATCCTACTCTGGATAAGATTTGCTCTCATTGTTTTCGCTCGAAGACATAGGATTTGGTTGAGCATCACTTCAGTCACTCTGACTTTGTTCACTGGGACCCCACTTAACAGTACGGTGGTTCCTATGACTCAACAAAGAAGAAAAGGAAACAACAAAACAACTAAGTCTTCGCGCTCCATAGTCTTCACACGATGTCTTCTCTTGTCATAGTCTTCAATGTGAATATCGTCACATACCACCATTGTCTTCAATGTCTTCATACATTTTTAGGGGTCATCTCCGGTAGGTAAACCGAATCAATGAGGGACTACTACCTGTGTTATCCTGCAATTCTCACAAACACATTAGTCCCTCAACCAGGTTTGTCGTCAATACTCCAAAACCAACTAGGGGTGGCACTAGATGCACTTACACTTTCTTCATTATCCTTTACTTCAGGTGACGCAAAGGCCAAACATCTAACAGACTCTAGCGGAGTTCGGATCCGTACACTCACCTAGGTAGCTATTTCCGTCAAGGAATCCCCTCGCCGAGGACAGGCGGCCCAAACGTGCGACAGGAGGTCCAAAATAATTTTTTGTAGACCGCACTCTTTATTTCGAGCCTGTAATATGCCTTTTTCCTCCGCCTTCGACCCCGGGCATGTCAAATTGTCGGGGTTGCAGCCTTTTTTTATCTATAAAATAACCATTGGCATATCACTCAGGTCCCAATAAACATAATCCGCATTCAACATTCGCTTTTTGCCCAAAAAAATGAATTTGGCTCCGATGGTTGTTTCACACACATACCTCGGCATAACTTGCCAGGGGCTCGGTATGGGAACAAATGAGTTGCCGACAAGTCCGAACAGCTTTATAGCGTACTTGGGCATCGCGAGTTTGGCCTTATATGTATCAGCTCCGAATCATGTCTTGGGTCAATAGTTGGGTTGCCCGGCTCCTGTGCTTGCTACCTTACGTTCCGCTCTATTGGCTAGGGTAGTAAAGGGAGAACTACTGCGATTGTGCTTCCGGTTCATCTGGTCAAGCACCTCAGTAGAGAAAGCCGAAAACTGACTGTCATGATGCGGCGAGAGCTGGTCAACCACTCGATGACTTATCGGAATCTTTCGCGATTCCCTCCGTATTATATGAAGGACCTTTTTCTTCAGGTCATATATGTAACGCACCATATTGGAATAAGCCGTACACATACCAGGGGCTATATCGTAGTCCCCCCTATAAAACTCCTATGGCTAAGTGAAAGTGTTAACGCCCTATAGTCCGATTGCCTAGTTCACCGCATTGACACCTCCTTAATGGACCAAGACGTTGGGTTAAGAGTGATCACATGCTTTTCCGAACACCCCCGTATTTTATACGTGGGGGCTGAAGCCGACGACTAGAAAACTTTCAGATTAATACAGAAACGGCCGCACATGAGGAACAAAAGTTTTAGGCGAAACTAACATATATAGCCTTATCATAATATTGTCTTTTACAACTACCCATACATTTCACTCGAATATCATGTTTTTTCGAGCATTGACCCTCTATCAAGCGGGCACCCTCCAGGACATCTTCGAAATACTGCCCTGGTGCGTAATGGTCCTTGCCTTTGGGTGGACCCTTCGCAGCAACATCTGTGGCCTTCATCTTCGCCCAGTATGTCTTGACATGGGCAAAGGCCATCCGTGTACCTTCAATGCACGCCGACCGCTTAACGACGTCGATATGCGGCATCGCATCAGCAAGTCGCCGCACCAAACCAAAATAACTATCCGGAATTGGCTCGTTCAGCCACAACGTCCTTCATGGCAGCACCGGATAGTCTATGGAGCTCGGCCCATTGGGTCATCTGTTCGTTCAGCATTAGTGGGCGTTTTGACGCACCGAACTGCGACCAGAAAAGCTTCTCCGTTGCACACCCTTCTTGCGCTTGGTAAAACTGCGCCGCATCGGAAGCACTCTTCGGCAGGTCCAATAACGTGTCTGGGGAACTCCACACTTGATTAAGCGGAGCATAATTCGGATCGCCGAACTTAGTTTGCAATAAAAAGGGCTTACCAGCCGCGATCTCCCTAGCTTGTCGGATCTCCTCCCGGGCCGCTCTAGATTCAGACCGTGCTTCTTTCGCCTCTCGTAAGGCCTTGTTAACATCAACCATTTTGGCTTTATTATCCTTCTAAAGGATTGCACAGCGGCTAGCGGCATCCTTTAGCTCACGCGTCATCATGGATATTTTCTCCTCGCATTGGCGCCGAGCAGCCTGTTCGGCTTTTAACTCTGCAGATGCCTTCTCGGCAGCCGCATTGTTACTCCGGGCCTGCTCTTTGGCCCGGGCCAGCTCGGTCCGAAGGATCTCGACCGCGGCGGCACCATCTGCATTAATGCATATCTCAGTATACAATATTTCGCGTGATGCTTACATTACAAAGCACGCGCTTGTAAGGACTGCCCCAAAAACATACCTTGCTACTCGTCAAGACGCTTGTTGATAAGCATAAGGTCCTCTCCCGCCATATCAAGCTTCTGCTCTAGATCGGCAAATTCTGTAGTCCGGGCAGATGCCAGGGAAGCAACAGCCTGCGTTTCAGTTAATCATATTTTTTCCTAGACATATCTTTTTTGATCCTCTGATCGCCTCCCTCGGGAAGCCAATCCGAGTCTCAGGGGCTACTACCTATACACAGGTGCAGTGTGTGAGTCAAGCACAATAAAAAATATTACATTACAAACCTCGAAGCCTTTTAGCAGGCTCATGAAGGCTTCATTCAATCCGCTTTTCGCGGATAGAACCCTTTCAACCACCGTACCCATCAAGGTACGATGTTCCTCTGAGACGAATGCCTTTGGCAGCATGTTCGTCAATACATCCGGCGCTTTGGGATCTCCGGAAGCTGCCGTAGGAGTACGACCTTCCTTTGAAGGGATCCGTTTATTCGTCCCTATGATTGTCTCCGGCCGTAGGCCGGACAACTCGGGGCCTTTGTTGTCGGCCCCCGGACTCTGGGCTACCGAAGTATTACCTTCGGGTTGTGTCTTCGCCATCCCTCGCACCACTTGTTGATCAGGAGAGACCCTCCACGACGACACATCCAGGTCGTCCGCCCTATTGGGCAAGGAGACTGGTGGAGGCGTCTCGCTTTCCATCATCTCTGGGAGAAGGTCCCCCGAGGAAGAGGATTGCTGAAGACTTTTCGCCGAGCTGCAAAAAACATATATTCTAGATGTTACCTCGGTCACAAGAAAGGGATGGGATATTTTTAAAAACACCCTTGTTCACTTATGGTTTGCCTGAAGGCTTGTCCTCTCCATGGGACCGCGCGATGATGTCGCCCTCCAAGCCCGGGCAACCCAACGGGGGCATCTTGCCTCGCTTAGGAGCCGTTTCCTCCCAACCTTCGGAGGCGGCCCTTTTCTTACCATGGGGAGAGGGAATGTTGGCTTCTCCTTCACTTTGTCCTTCAGGCGGGGGAATCTTGATCTCCCCAGGCACGGTGTCTGATGTACCCTCGGAAGGGAGGCCACCTTTGGCCTTCCCGCTCTCCGCCTTGTCTCCCTTCGTAGGCACCTGGTACGGCGCCGGGGCCAGCATCCTCGTTAGTACGGAATTCGCTGAGTCTTCGGGAAGCGGGGCCGAACACCTAATACGCTCCGCTTTCTTTATCCAGCCCTGGAGGAAGATAGTCTGTTCAGTAACGTATTACGGCGTACTTAACTACAAAGTGTTTGGAAGTTGAGCGCTTACCGAGGTATCCGGATGGTTGCTGTCAAGGCCAAGATCCTCGGTGGTGTCCGGCCACTGTTTTCATTTCCCGAAAAACAACTTCCACATTCCTTTGTACGTAGTGCCGAAGAAGTGTTGGAGGGTTCGTGGTCCTTCTGGATTAAACTCCCACATGCGGAGAGGCCTACGCTGACATGGCAGGGTTCGGCAGATTAGCATTACTTGAATCACGTTGACAAGATCGATGTCCCTCTCGAGGAGGGTTCGGATGCGGCTCTGTAGAGTCTGCACTTCATCAACTGATCCCCAGTCCAGCCCCATATTAATCCATGATGCAAGCTGTAACGGAGGGCCAGAACGAAACACAGGTATAGTGGCCCACTTGGTACCGCAGGGTTCTGTGATGTAAAACCACTCCCGCTGCCATTGGTTGGAAGTTTCGGTGAAAGAGCCTTTTGGACAGTGAGTATTGGTAAGCTTGCTCACTACAGCACCGCTGCACTCCGTTTGTTTCCCATCGACCACCTTCGGCGTCACACTATAGGTCTTGAGCCATAAGCCGAAGTGTGGGAGAATTCAGAGGAAGGCCACACACGTAATGATAAACGTCGAGACGTGGAGGAAAGAATCTGGGGCTAGATTGTGAAAATCTAGTCCGTAATAAAACATGAGCCCCCAGACGAAGGGGTGATGTGCGAACCCTAGCCCTCGAAGGAAGTGAGAGATGAATACGACCCTCTCGCCGGATCTGGGAGTCGGAATAACCTGTCCTTGAGCAGGAAGCCTGTGGGGGATCTCCGCGGTCAGGTATCTGGCCGCCCGAAGCTTCATAATGTCCTCCTCTATAACGGAGGAAGCCACCCATCGGCCCTGAGGGCTGGGTCCAGACATGATTGGGAAGCTTGGGACAATGAAGTCGAACCTTGGACGCTAGAACTTGAGGTTGGAAGGGCTGAGGAGAGGTTTGGCATAAAAAGAGACGGCCCTTGGCTCCTTTATAAAGGCAACGGGCATCAAATGCCTCCTCCTAAGCCTGAAAGCCTGCCTACTCCTAAGGAATCTTTCCAATGGAGCGGTTGGGTTACCCACGCTCGTTTTGATGAGAATCCCGCAATAAGGGGACACGATCTTTGCCTCGACCGGACGTGCCAATAAAAATCGCACCTCGAAACATGGAACGGTAGGACAGGAAACGGTTCGAAATAATGACCGGGAAAGCATGATGTCACGTTAAAAAAAGTTGTCGGCAGATTGGACTCGTGAAATATTATACTCTCTACGGCTGTGTGTGTGGTACTTGTGTTGCAGATCCGGACACGTTCGTTGCGTTCGAAGAGTATCTTGGAGTATTCGGGAAGGATAACCCACCTTGCAATGCCGAAGACAATCTGCGCGCCGGACACCTCGTCATTGGAGCCTGGTTTAGGGGCTACTGAGGGAGTCCTGGACTAAGGGGTCCTCGGGCGTCCGGCCTGTTAGCCATGGGCCGGACTGATGGGCTGTGAAGATATGAAGACCGAAGACTCCCACCCGTGTCCGGATAGGACTCTCCTTGGCGTGGAAGGCAAGCTTGGCGATCAAATATGAAGATTCCCTTCTCTGTAACCGACTTTGTACAACCCTAGTCCCCTCCGGTGTCTATATAAACCCGAGGGCAGGGTCCGTAGAGGATAAGACTGATAGCCATAGTCATACAGGCTAGACTTTTAGGGTTTAGCCATTACGATCTCATGGTAGATCAACTCTTGTAATACTCATATTCATCAAGATCAATCAAGCAGGAAGTAGGGTATTACCTCCGTAGAGAGGGCTCGAACCTAGGTAAACATTGTGTCCCCCATCTCCTGTTATCATCGACCTTAGACGCACAGTTCGGACCCCCTACCCGAGATCCGCCGGTTTTGACACCGACAGGGGGGAGGGAAGTTGGAGGAGGACTCCCCTCCCCTAGGCCGACCCAAGGGAGGAGGGGAGCTCCTCCAAGTCAGCCTCCCTCCGTCCACGTATATATACTAGAAGTTTTGGCCCTTTTGCAACACACACACTAGTGCAAAACAGGTCATTACTCCCGGTTCCAGAGGGCCTTTAGTACCGGTTCTGGACCCGGGACAAAACAAAGGGGACTAATGCCCAAAACCTTTAGTCCCGGTTGGCTTACGAACTGGGACCAAAGGAGGTCCACATGGCCACTGTGGGGCACCCAGGGGGGAGGACCTTTGGTCCCGGTTGGTAACACCAACCGGGACTAAAGGGCAGCCACGCGTCAGTAGCTCGCAGGCGCTGGGGGTTTTTTTTTGAAAGGGAGGTTTATTAGGGGTTTTGGATGGTTTAATTAGGGGTTTCATATTGTGTTAGTTATAGCTACTACATATAGAGAGAAGTGACCTCTCTTTCTCCGTGCTTGGTCGACGCTAGCTACTACATATAGAGAGAACTCGACGCTAGTAAGCAAATGAAGGAACCATTAATTACACAAGATCGAACATATATATATATATATATATATATATATATATATATATATATATATATATATATATATAGGACACGTTTTTCCTACTACCGGGTGTAGTTACTCCCACTTTTGTTTCATACGTTCTAGGTAGTATGTACCATATTCGAGAGTATGTATGTGTAGTATGTAGTATATAAGAATGTTTAGGTAGTATATATACTACTTTTTTGATAGTATGTACCATATTTTATACATACTCTATTTCGCGTACAAGTATGTATGTATTTCACAAATACAATAAAATTATGAGTTTACTTGCAATTTTTTCATGTAACTCACTTTGGAGTATCTTAGATATAGTATATGAACATACTAAAAATAAGAAAATAGAGTATATACTACCACATGGTAGTATATGAGAAATGGGTGTAGCTACACCCGATAGTAGGATGCATTTTCCCTATACACACATTTGTCTTTTTTTGGGCTAATGAACCCAATGTCATAGATTTGTCTTTTTTTGCATTCGACGATCTTCAATCTGCATAATATAGTGAGGATAATTATATATACATGCAATGAACGAGCTGAGCTAGAGACTTAATTACAGAAGTAATACTTATAGACAGTAGCAAGTCATGAGTTGTTTGTTGAGGGCTGTTGATTGAATAACTGAAATAACTCCACAAATTCAACAGGCATCAGGTCGACTCCAATGAGGTCGTGCTCTTTTTTAATTCTCAGCATCAAACTATCGGTCCCAGACTTCCTGTAGGTATCCATGTACCATTCATGCAACCTTCGCATCATCGTTGTTAGAGGAGGATGGTCAGGTTTGACGAGAGGCTTCCCGTGCTCGTATCTGAAGCTCTCTACTACCTTAACATTTCAAACTGTACATCATCGGCCAGGTAATCACCAAGATTGGTACCGGGCACTAGCCCCGGATGATTAGCGACAATATCGCTAGACACCTTGAGCGGGGGGCACGATTCCTTCGCCTGTTCGCCGAGTTGGGGAATTGTTTTCCCATTTCTTCATTTTGCTAACCTTGCATCATTGGAAGTACTTCCCGACCGCCGTGCTTCTTCATATGTATTTTTAATACAACGCTCATAGTTGGATTCCGGCGGAGGCGATGGTGGTCGCTTAAGGGCATGCAGAGTGCGCTTCGCTTTCACCGGATCTATTGTTTCCTTCAGAGGTGGAGGTTTCCGTGCAAAATGGGCATGCACTTCAGCAGCACTGATGTCTGCATTTTCCTTGTCGGTCCTCTCATATGGAAACTTTTCTGGAGCCTTGAGGCTTGGACCGTATCTGAATTTCTTCCCGCCTCTGCTTGTACTGCTAGCCGCTGGAGCGGCGGTGTCTCTCTTCCGCCGTTGCTGAGGCGGCGGAGTCGGCTGACACGCTGGAGGAGGCGGAGGAGGAGGCGGAGTGCCCTGACAAGGCGGAGGAGGAGGCGGAGTTCCCTGACGCAACATAGGAGGAGGCAGAGTGCCCTGACTCGCCGGAGGAGGAGGTGTCCTGTTTGGAAGCTTGATGTACTCCTTTCTCCATAGACAGGTACTCTTTAAAGCATTTTCCAGATGAATCTCCCCTTCACCTGTAGGGTAGTCAAGCTCTAGCTCCTCAAATCCCTCCAATATTTCATCCACTGTCACAACAGCATAGCCATGTGGAATCGGACGACAATGAAAAATTCCCTCAGCTTGAGGAGGTACAACAGAGCCAACCGCCACCTTCAAGGTCAGGTTCTGGAATTTCTTCATTAACTCGCAATGTTCAACCTCCGTGATACTATCCACGGGGTAGCGAGGAGCCGTGAAATCATGCTGAACGAGCTCCGTGGAAGCCATGCTGCTTCTCCACTGAGATGGTGGGGTAGCTTCTGGGACTGCGTCAAAGCAAGGATCTTCATGCCACTGAGATGGTTGGCAGGTAGCTCGTTGGCTCTCAAGTTCCTCTAGCTTTGCTAATCTTGCGTTGATCCTCTGCATTTCGGTTGCTTCCTCTTTCCTCTTTCTCTCTCGGCTTCTATAACAACCGTTGTCGGGAAGCCCATGCACCCATGGAACTGAGCCTGGTGTGCCTCGTGTTCGTGCAGGGTGCTCATGATTCCCGAGGGCCTCTGTCAGCTTGTCCTTCTCTCTGTCGAAAATGAACGTACCTTCCTGCGCTGCCTTGATATATTTCCGAAGCTTCGTGATGGGTATTGCAAGCTGCTCGTCCGTCCAAACACACTCCCCTGTTTCTAGGTTCAAAGTTCCCCCAACCCCGAAGAACCAAGTCCTCGAACGATCTGGCCAGTTCAATGTCACTGGTTGGACCCCTTTAGCAAGCAGGTCTTGCTCAGCTTTGTCCCACAATGGCTGGGCTTTGTAGTAGCCACCGGACCTTGTGTGATTGTGATACTTCTTCTTTGTATCATTTTTCTTGTTTGTCAGTGACCTTTTCTTACCCATCTCCGATTTCTTGTAGGCCACAAATGCGGGCCAGTGATCTCTTATCTTCTCATATCGACCAATGAATTCTGGAGTCTCCTCTTTCTCGACAAACTTTGTGTTCAACTCTTTCTTCCAGTTCCTGAATAGTTTTGCCATCTTCTTAAGAGCAAACGCCTTGACCTTTCGCTCTATAACCGGGTTATTCGGATCCACCTCTCGCAGTAGGCTGAAATTTGTCATCAACGAGGTCCAAAGATCATCTTTCTGTCTATCCTGGACATAAGAAAATTCAGGGTCCTTATTCTTATTCCATTGCTGGATGTTGATCGGGACGCTGTCCCTAACAACAACTCCGCACTGATGTACAAATGCATCCTTGTTCCGCTTGGGAGCAATCGGTTGGCCATCTTTCGTGACTTCTGTGATCGTGAACCTTTCATCAGTGCGAGTCTTTTCTTCAGGCCTCGTCTCCTTACGGAAGTTTGGCTCAATCCGGAGGGCTAAAAGAAGAAAGAAGAGGTAATATATGTACATACAAAAATAATTAATGCATCAAGTCAGCACAAACTTAATTAATTATATATATATACCTCGCTGGACTTTGCAACAGCTCCCTCCTCCATTCGGTCACCGGAGCCGTCATCATGATCTCCTTCCTCCGCCATTCGGTCACCGGAGCCGTCATAATCTCCTTCCTCCTCCATTATTGGATCACCGGAGCCGTCATCCTCTCCTTCCTAACTATCGGTGTCGTTGAGAAACGACAATGGATCACATCGAGCGAGGATTATATCTCCCAACAACTTTTCTTGTTCTAAGCCTCTTTCCATAGTTTCTGCAAATATTACAACATGGTAATATACAAACGTGAGAGATGGATTAGTGGCAAACATAGACCTAGCTAGTCACAACAGGAATCATATGCATATATGAGCAATGGATTAGTTGCGGACCGCCTCTCTCATGCCGAAGTTATCGGGAGGGGGTAGATCGACAACGATGCTCTTTCTTCTAGGGTTTGGGTGGCCTCGATAGTTGGTCGGGCAAGCAGACCGCCTCTCTCTCATGTATGTCCGACGTCCCCCCTCATGTCGAAGTTATCAGGGAGGGCCGGGGTAGATCGACAACGACGCTCTTTCTTTTAGGGTTTGGGTGACCTCGATAGTTCGTCGGGCGAGCGGACCGCCTCTCTCTCATGCATGTCCGACGTCCCCCCCCCCGTCATGTCGAAGTTATCGGGGAGGGGGTAAATCTTAACTTAGTGAGTCTTTTAATTAACTCATTTTGAATATATGAACATTTTAACTTAGTAGCTTGGTAAATTTTAACTAATTTCTATGAACAAAAAAAATTCTATGAACAAAAAAACAATGGGAATATGTTCACATGAGCTAAAGATCGGCGTGCTCGGCGTCGGGGCAGGAAGCGGCGGCCGGTGTCCGGGGCTCGGCGTCGGGGCACGGAGTGGGGGCTGGCGTCGGGGGGTCGGCTTCAGGGTAGGGAGCGGCGGCCGGCGTCAAGGGCAGCGACGAGGAGCTACAGAAAAAGTTTGACCAAGTTTTCATACAATCAAAGAACTCTATATATCATCTATCATCACAATCTAAGAACTCTATATACCATCATCATCATCTAAAAATCATCATCATATATCATCTACAGAAAAATTCTAAAGAAAAAATAATCTATATATCACCATAATGAAAATAACATATATATATATATATATCACCATAATGAAAATCATCTATATATCATCATCATATCATCTATATATACTACAACATATCATGATCATCATATCATCTATATATATATACTACAACATATCATCATCAGAACTATATATATCATCATATATAATGAGCAGAGGGGCGGCGAGCTCACTGGGGGCGGCGACGAGGAGGCAAGGCACGGCGACGACGACGTCGGGGCAGGGGCGCGCGACGACGGCGACGAGGCAGGGGCGCGCGACGACGGCGGCGAGGAGGCAGGGCGCGACGATAGGAGAGGGGGACGACGTTAGGGCATGGAGCAGCGACCTGCGTCGGGGGCAGGGACAGCGACGGCGACGAGGAGCGGGCGGAGCAGCCTGGCGGCATCGGGGCGCAGGGCCTCGGCGTCGGGGGAGAATGTGAGAATTTGGGGAAAAATCCTAAGTGTTGGCTTATATATCCCCACCTTTAGTCTCGGTTTGTGGAACGAACCGGGACCAATGCCACCCTTTCATCCCGATTCGTGCCACCAACTAAGACCAAAGGTCTATTTTCAACAATCCAAAGGCGCGGGAAGCAATGACCTTTAGTCCCGGTTGGTGGCACTGATACGTCTCCAACGTATCTATAATTTATGAAGTATTCATGCTGTTATTTTATCATTCTTGGATGTTTTACAACCATTTTATAGCAACTTCATATCATTTTTTGGGACTAACTGATTGATCCAATGCCCAGTGCCAGTTGCTGTTTTTTTGCTTGTTTTTTACATCGCAGAAAATCAATATCAAACGGAGTCCAAACACCGGAAAACTATTTTTTGGATTTTTTATGGACCAGAAGGAAACCAATGGGCCAGAGCAGCACCTGGGGGGGTGCCCCGAGGGGGCACAACCCACCAGGGCGCAGCAGGCCCACCTGGCGCGCCCAGGTGGGTTGTGCCCACCTCGGTGGCCTCCCGCACCCCTTCTTTGCACTATAAATTCCCAAATATTCCGAAACCCATCGGGGTTACCCTAGATCAGAAGTTCCGCCGCCGCAAGGCTCTGTAGCCACCGAAAACCAATCTAGACCCGTTCCGGCACCCTGCCGGAGGGGGGAATCATCTCCGGTGGCCATCTTCATCATCCCAGCGGCCACCACGATGGGGAGGGAGTAGTCCACCCTCGAGGTTGAGGGTTTGTACCAGTAGCTATGTGTTTGATCTCTCTCTCTCGTGATCTATATCTCGGGCTTTGTTAATATAGTCGGATCATATGGCGTTTTCCCTTCTCTATATTGTTGTGATGAATTGAGTTTTTCCCTTTGAGATTTCGCTGTTATCGGATTGAATACTTTTATGAATTTGAGAGCACTTGATATATGTCTTGCAATTGAATACTCGTGGTGACAATGGGGTATCGTATTGATTCACTTGATATATGTTTTGGCACTCAACTCGCGAATTCCCAAGGTGACATTGGGGTAATCTATGCATAGTGGTTGATGCACGTTCTTGTCTTTGTTTCCTCGGTAGAAATCTTGGGGCACTCTTTGAAGTTCTTTGTGTTGGATTGAATATTATGAATCTGTATTTTCTTTGGTGTTATTTTAGTACGAACTCTTGGTTAGATCGATCGGAAAGAATAGCCTTGAGGTGGTTTCGTACACTACAAACAATTCCGTCTTATGTTCTCCGCTAGATAGGAACTTTGGAGTGATTCTTCGTTGCACGTTGAGGGACGGTTATATGATCCAATTATATTAGCATTGTTGAGAGGTTGCACTAGTGAAAGTACGGACCCTAGGCCTCATTTTCAGGCATTGAAATACCGTTTTATGCCCGTTTACTATTTGCTACCTTGCTGTTTTTATTTATTCAGATTATAAAAATATATTTCAATCATCCATATTACACTTTTATCACCATCTCTTTGCCGAACTAGTGCACCTATACAATTTGCCGTTGTGTTTGGTGTGTTGGGGACACAAGAGACTTTTTGTTATTTGGTTGCAGGGTTGCTTGAGAGAGACCATCTTCATCCTACACCTCCCACGGATTGATAAACCTTAGGTCATCCACTTGAGGGGAAATTGCTACTCTCCTACAAAACTCCGCGCTTGGATGCCCAACACGAGTCTACAAGAATAAAGTTGCATAGTAGACATCAAGCTTTTTTCTAGCGCCGTTGCCGGGGAGGTTAGGAAAGCGGCACTCACATCTCGTCAACGAAGCTCTTTTATGGCGCCGTTGCCGGGGAGGTGAGTGATTGAAGGTATATCTTTAGATCTTGCAATTGAATCTTTTAGTTTCTTGTTTTATCACTAGTTTGGTTTGTAAAATAAAACTACAAAAAATGGAATTGAGGTTGCATCATGTTATTGATCATCTTTATAATATCTTTCTTGAAAATGATGGTTCGGAAAATTGTGCTCAATTGTTAGAAGAAGAAGTCAATAAAATGTTTGGCACAAAATATTTGAATGATGAGCATGATTGCAATGTTGTTAGTATGAATTCTTTGAATATCCATGATGCTAATGATATGCAAAGCCATAAGCTTGGGGATGCTATATTTGATGAGGATGATATTTTTAGTCCCCCAAGTTTTGATGAGAAAATTTATTATGATGATTGCATGCCTCCTATATATGATGATTATTGTGATGACATGTACTATATTGAATAATTATAAACATGAAACTTGTCATCATGATTTTAATTTCCAATCACATGAGAGTTATTTTGTTGAGTTTGCTCCCACAACTATTGATGAGAATAAATTTGCTTATGTGGAGAGTAACAAAATTTCTATGCTTATGTATCATGAAAAAATGCTTTATGTGATAGTTATATTGTTGAATTCATGCATGATGCTACTGAAAATTATTATGAGGGAGGAACATATGCTTGTAGGAATTGCAAGAATATCAAGTTTCCTCCCTATGTGTTGAAAATCTTGAAGTTATGTTTGTTTTGCCATCCTATGCTAGATGATTCTTGTTCCCATGAATTATTTCCTCACAAAATCCCTATGCATAGGAAGTGAGTTAGGCTTAAATGTGCTAGTCCTATGCTTCACGATGCTCCCATTATGTTTCAATTCTTATCTTTTATGTGAGCATCATTGAAATCATCTTGCCTAGCTAAAAGGCATAAAAGAAAAGCGCTTGTTGGAAGACAACCCATGTAACATCCCAAATTTTCAATTTGGATATTATACATAGGTCATCATATGCATATCATATTTTATTTGCATTCCATTTGCGATCCTAGAAATCCTAAGCAACTCAAGGACCCACGGAGAGAGTTGGGGATTTCATTTATTTTCATATTTGAATTTTTCTCAAATTTGAAAAGAGGATCATTTTGGTTTTAATAATTTTTCTCTCCGAAATATTTCCAATATTAAAAAATAAAAGAGAGGAGATAAAATGACTTCTCCAAAATAAAAGAAATATTGCAGGAAAAATGTTAAAATCAAATAAATATTTTATTTGGATTTTTATTGCTGTTTTATTTGAATTAGAAAAAAATATGCATTTTTCAAAATTGCATTTTTAGGCCAGAAATTTTTTCACTTTGTTCTAAATATTTTATTTAGACGGTGAAAATTGTTTTTGGCATTTTTAGATTTTTTATATTTATTTAGGATTTTCTTCGGTGGAATTATTTTATTTTAATAAAAATGTTTCGCCCGACTTGGCCAACGGCCCAGCCGAGTCGGGCCAAGCCCAACCAGCGCCGCCGGCTCCGGCAGCCGTGCGAGCGCCGGACTCCCGCCGGAGTCCGGGTCGGCCTCGGCGTCCGTGCCCCTCGTGCAAGCCGCCCCCCGCGGCCTTTATAAGCCGCGCCGCCGCCACCCCTCTCCACCCCGCCCCGAGCCCCGAGCCTTCGTAGCCGCCGCTGCAGCTCGCGCCGCCGCCCGCCGCTACTGCCTCCGTGCCGCCGCCCGACGCCGCTGCCGCCTCGCCGCGCCGCCACCCGCTGACCCCGCGCCACCCTGCCTCGCCGGAAGCCGCCTCCGTTCGGATCCGCCGCCGCCGGTATTTTTCGGTTCTCGTCTGTTTATTTCGGTAAACCCTAGATCTAGATCGTTTTTTTATAGATCGGTTTTTTCGGTTTAGATCTATTCCGTGAACGTTCATTCGTTTAGGTCTTATAACGAACGAATTCGTTCGTTTGTGTCTGTCAGCGAACGTTCGCGCCATAGTCTTTTTGTTTTTAATTTTATTTTCGCCAAGGACCTATCCATGAATATTTTTATCACAGATTAGCCCCTGATCTTCATACCCTCGCAACTTTTTAACCGTTCGTCCAAATCTAGTGAAACCAACGCCAAAATCTTCGTCTCGAACCCCTCTTTCCAGTTAATCAACTTGAACATGGTTTTGACAATTTAAAATTTGGTTTCAAGCAGATTTGAATTTGAATTTCTTTTGATCGTAGTTTGAGTTCCGTAGCTCCGATTTGGTTGATTCTTTTTGCAATTCGAAGCTCTTCAGTTCAACTTTCAGATTGGAGTTTCTCATCTGAGTTTTACCATTGCATCCATGCTTGAGTGCTTATGTTTGCTATTGTTTATTTGCGATAGAATTTCCAGAATGCGAAGCGTGCTACTACGAGTCTCTAGGGTTTGAGGATCGTCAGCAAGGCAAGTAACACTTTGATCATATCCCTTTCATACCCAGTTTTTATGCATTAGTTACAATCCTCAACCACCGCATGATTAGGTTGTGATTGACTTGTGGGTATTGGGACGTAGATGATGAGGTAGAACCTATTGACCTTTATTATCAAACCCTGGGAGTTACTTCTACGTTATGCTTATACCGCTATGCTATGCTAATAGACGTGGTTTGGGTTTGAGTGTATCCATGACAGATGTGAGATTGTTAATTAATGGTTAACTTAAGGTGGCTACTTAAATACACATCTGGGTGGATTGCTTGCGGGCACCTGGATAATCCAGTGTTGTCCTAGGATATCTCGGAGTACCCGTGTGGTCATCCTACGGTTTGCCACCCAGGCTCAAAGGGATCATAAGGTCATTCATGCTAGAAACTTCCGTGTGCAGCCACAAGCCATTATGGGCTCTGGCATAGTTGAGTATGTTGCGTGACCTCTTTCAGTGGTAGGTTAACAGATGTAGGGGATGTAGGTGGTACTGTCTACCCAGAGTAAAGAGTTAATGCTTCTGAAAGACCGTGTCTCGGTCATCCGTTTCACAAACATCATGTATTGCGAGAAATACAACGGAGGAGATCGAGTCTTGTGGGGAAAAGTATGCAAACCTCTCCAGAGTGTACAAACTAATCATGGTTAGCCGTGTCCTCGGTTATGGACATCTTGAGTATCTGGTTCTTGAATTGTCATGTTGATCTCATCACTCTAAATTAATTTGATGGGTTCTAAATACTGTTTAATTGGGATTGAGTTGGAGGAACCTTCTCAATGTTTATCAACTACCATGATAGTTAGACAAAATATATTCCTTTGTTGTAGGGAAGAATTGGCTTTTCGCAAAAACATGATAACCGTAGAGCCTCCACCAGCCATTCATGCATATAGTTGTAGCTATTACCTGTTTATTGCTCTACAGTGTTATTTTGCCAGCATATTCCATGTGCTGACCCGTTTCGGACTGCAACGTATTATGTTGCAGACATTTCCGACGAAGAGTAAGGTGTGCTAGGTCGTTGTCATGCACTCAACTATGCTGTTGGAGTTGATGGACTCATTTACCTTCGATGCTTCCGCAGTTATCTTATTTAGATGGCCTTAAGCCATATATTTGTAATAAGTTCTCTTTTGAGACACTCGATGTAGTAAGTGTGTGATCGCACTCTGTTATAAATCCTTCAAGTACTGTGTGTGTCAGCATTACCGATCCAGGGATGACACTTATGCACAGAGATCTGACCGTCTGAGGTCGGATCGTTACAAGATGGTATCAGAGCACACGCTGATTGTAGGACACGACCACTAAGATAAGCCATAGGTCACTCTTCTCTACTCATTTCTGACTCCTCTCCATTTTCCATCTATAGATGGCGGACCCAAGAAACAAGTTTGCTCAACCGGATGAAGACACACCTTGTGGACGACACTTGAAGGAAGTCACTAGGTACATGAACATCAGAATACCAAGCTTCACCGGGACCTACACCGCCACTTTACCAGAAGAGGAGCATTGGATGATTCGAGTTCAAGTTCCCGGAAGGACATTCACGCCACTTACTGAGCCCATAAAGTTTTCCTTTGATGCACCAACCTGGAGTCTAGGAAAGAGCATGGCAGCCCACATCGCCATGGGACGCATCGGCGAAGTTTATCACAAGGATCTTAAGGACACTATCTATCAGATATGTGGGCGCCGAGACGAGCAATGGGAGATGATCAGCACTAGGAGGGACAGGTCCATTGCAGCTTTCATCCAGGAGTTAAACCAGCACATTCATCGCCAGGAGAACGAAATGTGCGCAAGCATGATAGATCTGAAGAAGGTGATGACAAGGAACATGGAGCTTGAAGAAGAACTCAAGTCTACACGTGTTGGATATGAGGAGGAAATCGCAATACTAGTAGAAAAGAATGACGACCTGACAAGGAAGCCAGGAGTATTCATGGGAGACCCCAAGCCAGGAGGAGATGACGACCATCCCGAGGACTACATCATCATCGACGACACCGACTCCGACCCCGACAGTAGTGATGATGATACGAAGACGAAGCTGGATTAGATATCATGGAGTCTTCCACCGATCAAAATTTCTAGATGACCACCATATTATTAGTAGTATTCCCCCCATGTATATAGTAGTAGTCCGAGTATCTTGTAATGGTAGTTAGATCGATTGTGTGCCCTTGTTTGAATTGAGTGGTGTGATATGAATGTGCTTGTCTCATGTGCATATGGGTAGTGCTATTATCTTTAGACCTCATTCTATTCTAACCTCTTCTCTCTAAACCCATCAGATGCCTCCGAGACGTGACCCCGGATTTGTCTTTCCACCGGAGCGCACTCAGTTGATCCAACAACAGAATGCCTTGATGCAGCTATTAGTCCAGACCCAAGGCAACAACAACAACAACCCACCGCCACCACCTCCAGTTGATAACCTAGCTCGTTTTCTGAGGTTGAATCTACCGGTATTTTCCAGTAGCACCAAGCTGATTGTTGCCGATGACTGGTTACGCAGGATTGGAAGGGAGTTGACCACCGCAGGTTGCACAGATGCTGAGAAAGTGCGTTTTGCCGCACATCAATTGGATGGACCCGCAGCCTCATGCTGGGAGAACTACACAACCACTCTCCCCATAGCCAATATCACATGGGTTCCGTTTCAACAAGCTTTCTGTTCTGCACATGTCTCAACTGGAGCTATGAGCATGAAGAAGCATGAGTTTCGCAACTTCGCCAGGGAAATCGTACTGTGGGGCAGTACATGGATGAGTTCAGCAAGTTAGCTCGCTATGCCCCAGATGATGTGGCGACGGATGCCGCGAAGCAGGAGAAGTTTATGGAAGGGCTGAATGATGAGCTGAGTATGAAGTTGATGGTAGCCACATTTGCTAACTAACAGGAGTTGGTAGACAAGGCTCTTATGATTGAAGGGAAGCAGCGGCAGATAGAGAGCCGCAAGAGGAAGTATGGACAAAGGAAGTACAATTCTGGAGTAGTGCAAAAGCCCGGCATTACCCCGAACTCGGGAGGACACACCCACCACAACCATGGAGGCCACACTCACAATGGAGGAAGCAAGAGCCAGAACCGTTCCAACCCTGCAACACCCGCCAAGAAGGACCTAAGTCACATTACTTGTTTCAAGTGCGGGAAGACTGGACACTACGCCACCAGGTGTTCCGAAGCCAAGAATGGAAATGGCAATGGAAGCTCTGGGAAGAAGCCCAATCCTTTCACCAGAGGTCAGGTGAACCACGTCAACGTGGAGGAGGTTGAGGAGCAGCCAGATGCAGTTATCGGTAAGTTTTTGGTTAAGTCATTTACTGCACTCATTCTTTTTGATACTGGTGCATCGCATTCATACATATCAAGGGGATTTGTGGACAAGTTTAAGTTACCCACCTTAGCCCTTAGGTCACCCCTGTTAGTAAGCTCGCCAGGTGCAGAGTATATGGCCAGCCGATGGTGTGATCGGTTACCCCTAACCATTGGTAGCCACATGTTTCCCTTGGATCTAATAATTTTGGAGTCACAAGGATTGGATATAATACTAGGCATGGAATGGCTATCGAAGTATGGAGGAAACATTGACTGTGCTAGCAAGTCAATTCTGCTCACCACCCCGGAGGGAAAGAGGATCAAGTATGTATCCAGACATGCGCCCAGGAGAACCCAAGTAAATTCCCTCTCGGGAGTTGTTCAAGAGGAAGTGCCTGTTGTGAAGGATTACCCAGATGTATTTCCAGAGGAACTACCAGGCATGCCGCCGGATCGAGACATTGAGTTTTTGATAGAGCTATTGCCAGGCACCGGACCGATATCGAAGAGACCATACCGGATGCCCGCAAATGATCTGGAGGAGATTAAGAAGCAGATTAAGGAGTTATTGGAGAAGGGTTACAATCGACGAAGTTCGTCACCGTGGGGAGCCCCAGTGCTTTTGGTTGAGAAGAAGGATGGATCCTTGAGAATGGTTGTTGATTATCGTGCATTAAACGAAGTGACGATCAAGAACAAGTACCCACTACCGATGATCAACGATTTGTTTGACCAGCTGCAAGGAGCTAAAGTATTCTCCAAGATCGATCTGCGATCAGGATACCACCAGCAGAAGATCCGAGAATAGGATATACCTAAGACAGCTTTCACCACAAGGTACGGGCTATATGAGTACGCAATTATGTCATTTGGATTGACTAATGCCCCTGCCTATTTCATGAGTATGATGAACAAGGTGTTCATGGAGTTCTTGGATAAGTTTGTTGTGGTGTTCATTGATGATATTCTGGTATACTCGAAGAATGAAGAGGAGCACAAGGAGCATTTGCGGTTAGTTCTCAAGAAGCTTAGGGAACATCAGTTATACGCCAAGTTCAGCAAATGTGAGTTTTGGTTGAAGGAAGTTGGATTCCTTGGACATGTTATATCAGGAGAAGGTATAGCAGTAGACCCTACCAAGGTCCAGTCAGTCACTGAGTGGTTGGCACCCACCTTAGTTGGAGAGATCCACAGTTTTCTAGGACTCGCGGGATAATATCGGAGATTCATTGAGAATTTTTCCAAGATTGCGAAGCCCATGACGGAGTTGTTGAAGAAGGACACTAAGTTCAAGTGGACCGAAGAGTACGAGGCCAGTTTTTAGGAGTTGAAGAAACGTTTGGTTATAGCCGCAATGCTGATTTTGCCGCATATACGCAAGGATTTCCAAGTGTATTGCGACGCTTCTCGCTTAGGACTTGGAGGTGTACTTATGCAAGATGGAAGAGTTGTTTCATATGCCTCATGTTAGCTTCGACCGCATGAGTTGAATTATGCCATGCATGATTTGGAGTTAGCACCCGTAGTGCATGCGCTCAAGACCTGGAGACATTTTCTTATTGGAAACCATTGTGATGTGTACACGGACCACAAGAGTTTGAAGTATATTTTCACTCAGAAGGAGCCAAACCTCAGATAGAGGAGATGGTTGGAGCTTATAAAGGATTATGATATGAAGTTGCATTATCACCCAGGAAAGGCCAACGTCGTAGCAGACGCTTTGAGTCGGAAGAGTTATGTCAATACCCTCATAAGCGGAGGATTACCAAAGGAGTTGGCTGAAGATCTCAGGGAGCTTCGTTTGGAGATAGTTCCTAGAGGTTTTATTGCAGCAATGGAGGTTCAGTCAACATTATTGGGAAAGATTCGAGAAGCTCAGAAGGATGATAAGGAAATTGCTAAGATAAAGGAGAAGATGAGCAAAGGAAAAGCCAAAAGTTTTCGTGAGGATAAGCACGGCACTTTATGGTTTGAGGACCGTGTTTATGTACCCAATAATGAAGAGATCAGGAAGTTAATACTTCAGGAGGCCCATGACTCGCCATACTCGATACACCCCGGAAACACCAAGATGTATTTGGATTTGAAGGAGCGTTTCTGGTGGACTGGTATGAAGAAGGATATTGCCGAGTATGTAGCCGTATGTGACGTATGTGAGAGAGTGAAGGTAGAACATCAGAAGCCAGCAGGATTACTGCAGCCTATGCCGATGCCCGAATGGAAGTGGGATAAGCTTGGCATGGATTTCACCACCGGATTACCTAGGATATGATCGGGATATGATTCCATCTGGGTAGTAGTGGATCGTTCGACCAAAGTGGCTCACTTTATCCTAGTGAAAACTACCTATACGAGTGCGAAGTTAGCCAAGATATATATGACCAGGATCGAATGTCTGCATGAGTTTCGAGGACCATCGTATCAGATAGAGGACCACAGTTTACCTCGAAGTTTTGGAACCAGCTGCACCAGACTTTGGGTACTAGGCTAGAGTTCAGTACATCCTTTCATCTGCAGACAGATGGACAGACCGAGAGAGTCAATCAGATTTTGGAGGACATGTGGAGAGCCTGTGCATTAGATTATGGATCCAGTTGGGATGATAATTTGCGGTACGCGGAGTTCTCATACAACAACATTTATCAAGCTAGTCTGAAGATGGCCCCTTTTGAAGCCTTGTATGGAAGGAGGTGCAGGACACCGTTGATGTGGGATGAAGTTGGAGACCGTCAGATGTTTGGACCAGATTTGATCAAGGAGTCCGAAGAGAAGGTTAAGTTGATTCGAGATAGACTGAAGGTAGCTCAGTCCAGGCAGAAGAGTTATGCCGATACAAAGCGCAAGGAGGTAGTCTATGAAATCGGAGACAGAGCATATCTTCATGTGTCACCTCTGCGAGGAGTTAAAAGATTTGGAGTTAAGGGAAAGTTAGCCTCGAGATTTGTAGGACCATACCGAGTTCTGGAACGTATGGGAGAAGTGGCCTACAAGTTGGAGTTACCCGAAGGACTGTCAGGAGTTCATGATGTGTTTCAAGTTTCCCAGTTGAAGAAGTGCCATGCTGAGATGGCCGATATTCCTCTGAGGGATACAGTGCCCCTGGAAGCAATTCAGTTGGATATTAATTTGACCTACGAGGAGAAACCCGTCAAGATTCTCGAGTTTGCCAGCCGAGTTACACGCAGCAAGGTTATCAAGTTTTGCAAAGTTCAGTGGAGCCACCATACCGAGGATGAAGCCACCTGGGAACGAGAGGAAGACCTACACCCACACCTATTTTCAAGCCAACCCGAATCTCGAGGGCGAGATTCATCTTAAGGGGGGTAGGTTTGTAACATCCCAAATTTTCAATTTGGATGTTATACATAGGTCATCATATGCATATCATATTTTATTTGCATTCCGTTTGCGATCCTAGAAATCCTCAGCAACTCAAGGACCCACGGAGAGAGTTAGGGATTTCATTTATTTTCATATTTGAATTTTTCTCAAATATGAAAAGAGGATCATTTTGGTTTTAATAAATTTCTCTCCGAAATATTTCCAATATTAAAAAATAAAAGAGAGGAGATAAAATGACTTCTCCAAAATAAAAGAAATATTGGAGGAAAAATGTTAAAATTAAATAAATATTTTATTTGGATTTTTATTCCTATTTTATTTGAATTAGAAAAAATATAAATTTTTCAAAATTGCACTTTTAGGCCAGAAAAAATGTTCACTTTGTTCTAAATATTTTATTTAGACGCTGAAAATTGTTTTTGGCATTTTTAAAACTTTTTTTTAATATTTATTTAGGATTTTCTTCGGCGGAATTATTTTATTAAAAAATGTTTCGCCCGACTGGGCCAACGGCCCAGCCGAGCCGGGCCAAGCCCAACCAGCGCCGCCGCCTCCCGCAGTCGTGCGAGCGCTGGACTCCCGCCGGAGTCCGGGTCGGCCTCGGCGTCCGTGCCCCTCGCGCAAGCCGCCCCCCCGCCGCCGCTTCCGCCTTGCCGCGCCGCCGCCCGCTGACATCGCGCCACCCAGCCTCGCCGGAAGCCCCCGCCGGTTTTTTGCCCGTTCTCGTCGGTTTATTTCGGTAAACCCTAGATCTAGATCGTTTTTTTATAGATCGGTTTTCACGGTTTAGATCTATTCCACGAACGTTCGTTCATTTAGTTCTTATAACGAACGAATTCGTTCGTTTGTCTCTGTCAGCGAACGTTCGCGCCATATTCTTTTTCTTTTTATTTTTATTTTCGCCAGGGACCTATCCGCGAATATGTTTATCACAGATTAGCCCCTGATCTTCAAACCCTCGCAACTTTTTAACCGTTCGTCTAAATCTAGTGAAACCAACGCCAAAATCTTCGTCTCGAACCCCTCTTTCCAGTTAATCAACTTGAACATGGTTTTGACAATTTAAAATTTGGTTTCAATTAGATTTGAATTCGAATTTCTTTTGATCGTAGTTTGAGTTTCGTAGCTCCGATTTGGTTGATTATTTTTGCAATTCGAAGCTCTTCAGTTGAACTTTCAGATTGGACTTTCTCATCTGAGTTTTACCATTGCATCTATGCTTGAGTGCTTATGTATGCTATTGTTTGTTTGCGATAGAATTCCCGGAGTGCGAAGTGCGCTACTACGAGTCTCTAGGGTTTGCACATCGTCGGCAAGGCAAGTAACACTTTGATCATATCCCTTTCATACTCAGTTTTTATGCATTATTTACAATCCTCAACCACTGCATGACTAGGATGTGATTAACTTGTGGGTATTGGGAAGTAGATGATGAGGTAGAACCTATTGACCTTTATTATCAAACCCTGGGAGTTACTTCTACGTTATGCTTATACCGCTATGCTATGCTAGTAGACGTGGTTTGGGTTTGAGTGTATCCATGACAGATGTGAGATTGTTAATTAATGGTTAAATTAAGGTGGCTACTTAAATACACATCTGGGTGGATTGGTTGCGGGTACCTGGAGAATCCAGTGTTGTCCTAGGATATCCCGGAGTACCCGTGTGATCATCCTACGGTTCGCCACCCAGGCTCAAAGGGATAGATCATTCATGCTAGAAACTTCCGTGTGCAGCCACAAGCCATTATGGGCTCTGGCATCGTTGAGTATGTTGTGTGACCTCTTTCGGTGGTAGGCTAGCAGATGTAGGGGATGTAGGTGGTACTGTCTACCCAGAGTAAAGAGTTAATGCTTCTGAAAGACTGTGTCTCGGTCATCCGTTTCTCAAACATCATGTAGTGCGAGAAATACAACAGAGAAGATCGAGTCTTGTGGGGAAAAGTGCGCAAACCTCTGCAGAGTGTACAAACTAATCATGGTTAGCCGTGTCCCCGATTATGGACATCTTGAGTATCTGGTTCTTGAATTGTCATGTTGATCTCATCACTCTAAATTAATTTGATGGGTTGAAAATACTGTTTAATTGGGATTGAGTTGGAGGAAGCTTCTCAATGTTTATCAACTACCATGATATTTAAACAAAATACATTCCTTTTTTGTAGGAAAAAATTGGCTTTTCGCAAATACATGATAACCGTAGAGCCTCCACGAGCCATTCATGCATATAGTTGTAGCGATTACCTGTTTATTGCTCTACAGTGTTATTTTGCGAGCATATTCCATGTGCTGGCCCATTTCGCGCTGCAACATATTATGTTGCAGACTTTTCAAACGAAGAGTAAGGTGCGCTAGGTCGTGGTCATGCACTCAGCTATGCTGTTGGAGTTGATGGACTCATTTACCTTCGATGCTTCTGCAGTTATCTTATTTAGATGGCCTTAAGCCATATATTTGTAATAAGTTCTCTTTTGAGACATTCGATGTAATAAGTGTGTGATTGCACTATGTTATAAATCCTTCAAGTATTGTGTGTGTCAGCATTACCGATCCAGGGATGACACTTATGCACAGAGACCTGACCGTCTGAGGTCGAATCGCTACAAGATGGTATCAGAGCACACGCTGATTGTGGTCCAATTTGTTTCATAATTTTTGGAGTAGAAGAAGTATGGTAGTTATCCAGATCATTACAGACTGTTCTGTTTTTGACAGATTCTGTTTTCAATGCATAGTTTGCTTGCTTTCTAGTTTCTGTGGCTTATATTGCTCAATATAAATTGTGGAAATGATATGCTACAGTAGGAATTGTGTGGAAACAATTGTGAATCTTGTCTTTGACAGTACCAAAAGTGAAATGGCTTGCTCTTTATCATACTAACCTATCTCACGAAGTTTTGTTAAGTTTTGTGTGATTGAAGTTTTCAAGTTTTGGGTGAGATATCGATATGAGGAGAATAAGGAGTGACAAGAACCTAAGCTTAGGGATGCCAAAGGCACCCCAAGCTAATATTCAAGGAATATCCAAGCAACTAAGCTTGGGGATGCCCCGGAAGGCATCCCTTCTTTCGTCTCCAACATTATCGGTAACCTCACTTGGAGCTATGTTTTCATTCCTCACATGATATGCGTCTTGTTTGGAGCATCATTTTATTTTGTTAGGATTTGCTTGCTTTTATTTATAATAATGTTTTGCATGTTTCATTTCAATAAAAGTGGCATTGACAGCCTTTGCCATGCTTACCTTGCAAGTATACATGTTGATGTTTGAAAATAGAAAGTTTATCGATGTTGCAAAAATTCCCTAGAAAAGTCGGAGTGTGATAAAATGTTGAAACTTTGTGCAAATTAAGCTCTGATAAATTCTCTACAATGTGGTAGAATTTCATAACGTTTGGAGTTTAATAAGTATTGATACACTTGCATTCTTTACAGACTGTACTATTTTGGCAGATTGCTGTTATGTTTGCATTGTTTGCATATGCTTGCTTGTTTAATGATTCTATTTGAGGATAGGAGTATTAAATATGCAGAGGCATTTAGTATGCAATGTTGAATAATAATTTTAGTGATTTGCTACAATAGAGAATGATAAAGTTTT
The DNA here is from genome assembly GCF_002575655.3 of Aegilops tauschii subsp. strangulata. NCBI lineage: Eukaryota > Viridiplantae > Streptophyta > Magnoliopsida > Poales > Poaceae > Aegilops > Aegilops tauschii. The sequence goes on along the minus strand of NC_053037.3, from coordinate 423,694,383 downwards.
TGCATTGGTTTATACTAACTTATCTCACGAGTTCTTGTTGAGTTTTGTGTGGATGAAGCTTTTGAGATTTAGGAAAACCGTGATATAAAAGGAATTAAGGAGACACAAAATCTCAAGCTTGGGGATGCCCAAGGCATCCCAAGATAATATTTCAAGAAGTCTCAAGCATCTAAGCTTGGGGATGCCCCGGTAGGCATCCCACCTTTCTTCTTTAACAATTATCGGTTAGTATCGGTTGAGCCTAAGTTTTTGCTTCTTCACATGATGTGTGCTATCCTTGAAATGTAATTTTATTTTGTTTTTGCTTGCTGTTTTAATAAATTACTTAGATATGAAAGTTTTTAAATAAGAGAGAGTCCTCAAATAGCTACCTATTTACTTAACTACTCGCATGATCTTCACTTATATCTTTTTGGAGTAGTTTGTCATTTACTCTTGTGCTTCACTTATATCCTATGAGTAAATTGTTGAATAAATTGAATGTCATGAAGTTGAAATCATATCATGCCTAGTGGCAGCTTCACATTTGGGTTTAGAAAGTGAAATCTTTTGAGGCTTGACAATCACAATATTGGTCATACAAGCAATTCACGAATAATTAGTATAAGGAAGAGAACTTTCACATGCAAATACACTATCCTAGAAATATTTTGTGATTGTGAGCCCCCATCAAAATATTATATGCCAAAATTGTTGACGTTGGACAAGGAAGACAACGTAATGATTTATGTTTGCTCATATTCACATAGAAGTCATACTGTCATAGATCCTTTAACATATGTGCTTGCCCCCCATCTTTGCTAGCCAAAAATTCCGCACCAAGTAGAGATACTAATTGTGCATCCAAAAACCCTTAAACCCAAATCTTATTTTCAAGAGTCCACCCTACCTACCTAAGGATTGAGCAAGATCCTTCAAGTAAGTTGTCATCGGTGCAATAAGGCAATAATAATTGCTTCTAAAAGTGTTAGATCATTTAGTGTAAGAGAAAATTGAGCGTTATACGAACTTATGATGGCAAAGCAATAAAAGCGACGGACTGCATAATAAAGGTTGCTATCATAAGGGGCAATATAACATGACATTCTTTTGCACTAAGGGTTGAGCATACAAAGAAATAAGCACATGGCAACCTCTGCTTCCCTCTGCGAAGGGCCTATCTTTTAAATTTTCAGTATTTATTTTTATGCAAAGAGTCAAAGTTATTCTCTCTATTCCTTTTTATTTTTCTCTTTTGGCAAGGATCATGTGGTGAAGAAAGATCTAGGCACATATGTCCGGTTGAATATGGGTAGCATGAGTTATTATTGTTGACATCACCCTTGAGGTGAATACTTTGGGAGGCAGAACAATAAGCCCCTATCTTTCTATGTGTCCGGTTGAAACATTTTGCTCATGTGTATGCGGTGAGTGTTAGTAATCATAGAAGACTATATGATGGTTGAGTATGTGGAGCTCTTACTTAAGCTCTTTTGAATAAGTTGAATTGCAATTGCTTGGTGACTAAGTAAATAGGTTGTTGAGTTTCAAGATAGTTCATTGTTTGAACCTTAACATGTGAATTGGTTGCTACTATAACATGAGAATTTTTATGAGAAAGAATTGTTGTTATGATGCTAGGAAAAGTGATTGAAATTATCATTGATCAAACTTGTGCACTTTGCTAGCATTCACACTTCATAAAGTATTTCTTTTATCATTTACCTACTCGAGGATGAGTAGGAATTAAGCTTGGGGATGCTGATACGTCTCCAACGTATCTATAATTTATGAAGTATTCATACTATTATTTTATCATTCTTGGATGTTCTACAACCATCTTATAGTAACTTTATATCATTTTTTGGGACTAACCTATTGACCTAGTGCCCAGTGCCAGTTGCTGTTTTTGCTTGTTTTTCACATCGCAGAAAATCAATATCAAACGGAGTCCAAACACCGCGAAACTATTTTTTGGATTTTTTATGGACCAGAAGGAAACCAATGGGCCAGAGCAACACCTAGGGGGTGCCCCGAGGGGGCCACAACCCACCAGGGCGCGCCAGGCCCACCTAGCGCACCCAGATGGGTTGTGCCCACCTCGGTGGCCTCCCGCACCCCTTCTTTGCACTACAAATTCTCAAATATTCCGAAACCCATTGGGGTTATCCTAGATCAGAAGTTCCGCCACCGCAAGGCTCTGTAGCCACCGAAAATGAATCTAGACCCGTTCTGGCACCCTGCCAGAGGAGGGAATCATCTCCGGTGGCCATCTTCATCATCCCGGCGGCCACCACGATGAGAAGGGAGTAGTCCACCCTCGAGGTTGAGGGTTTGTACTAGTAGCTATGTGTTTGATCTCTCTCTCTCTCTCTCTCTCTCTCGTGATCTATATCGCGGGCTTTGTTAATATAGTCGGATCATATGGTGTTTTCCCCTCTCTATCTTGTTGTGATGAATTGAGTTTTTCCCTTTGAGATTTCGTTGTTATCAGATTGAATACTTTTATGGATTTGAGAGCACTTGATATATGTCTTGCAATTGAATACTCATGGTGACAATGGGGTATCATATTGATTCACTTGATATATGTTTTGGCACTCAACTCGCGGATTCCCGAGGTGACATTGTGGTAATCTACGCATAGGGGTTGATGCACGTTCTTGTCTTTGTTTCTCTGGTAGAAATCTTGGGGGACTCTTTGAAGTTCTTTGTGTTGGATTGAATATTATGAATCTGAATTTGATTTGGTGTTATTTTAGTACGAACTCTTGGTTAGATTGATCGGAAATAATAGATTCGTGTTATTTTAGTACGAACTCTAGGATAGATTGATCGGAAAGAATAGCTTTGAGGTGGTTTCGTACCCTACAAACAATTCCGTCTTATGTTCTCCGCTAGATAGGAACTTTGGAGTGATTCTTCATTGCACGTTGAGGGATGGTTATATGAGCCAATTATATAAGCATTGTTGAGAGGTTGCACTAGTGAAAGTACGTACCCTAGGCCTCATTTTCAAGCATTGAAATACCGTTTTTGTGCCCGTTTACTATTTGCTACATTGCTGTTTTTATTTATTTAGATTATAAAAATATATTTCAATCATCCATATTACACTTTTATCACCATCTCTTCGCCGAACTAGTGCACCTATACAATTTGCCATTGTATTTGGTGTGTTGGGGACACAAGAGACTTTTTGTTATTTGGTTGCAGGGTTGCTTGAGAGAGACCATCTTCATCCTACACCTCCCACGGATTGATAAACCTTAGGTCATCCACTTGAGGGAAAATTGCTACTGTCCTACAAAACTGAAGGAAATTTGCCCAAGAGGCAATAATAAATTTGTTATTTATATTTCCTTATATCATGATAAATGTTTATTATTCAGGCTAGAATTGTATTAACCGGAAACTTAGTACATGTGTGAATACATAGACAAACGGAGTGTCACTAGTATGCCTCTACTTGACTAGCTTGTTTATCAAAGATGGTTAAGTTTCCAAGCCATTGACATGAGTTGTCATTTGATGAATGGGGTCACATCATTAGAGAATGATGTGATTGACAAGACCCATGCGTTAGCTTAGCACTATGATCATTTAGTTTGTTGCTATTGCTTTCTTCATAACTTATACATGTTCCTATGACTATGAGATTATGCAACTCCCGAATAACGGAGGAACAGTTAGTGTGCTATCAAACGTCACAACGTAACTCGGTGATTATAAAGATGCTCTATAGGTGTCTCCGATGGTGTTTGTTGAGTTGGCATAGATCGAGATTAGGATTTGTCACTCCGATTGTCGGAGAGGTATCTCTGGGCCCTCTCGGTAATGCACATCACTATAAGCCTTGCAAGCAATGTGACTAATGAGTTAGTTGCGGGATGATGCATTACAGAACGAGTAAAGAGACTTGCCGGTAACGAGATTGAACTAGGTATGATGATATCGACGATCGAATCTCGGGCAAGTAACATACCGATGACAAAGGGAACAACGTATGTTGTTGTGCGGTTTGACCGATAAAGATCTTCGTAGAATATGTAGGAACCAATATGAGCATCCAGGTTCTGCTATTGGTTATTGACCGGAGATGAGTCTCGGTCATGTCTACATAGTTCTCGAACCCGTAGGGTCCGCACGCTTAACGTTCGATGACGCTATGTATTATGAGTTTTGTGATTTGATGTACCAAATGTTGTTCGGAGTCCTGGATGTGATCACGGACATGACGAGGAGTCTCGAAATAGTTGAGACATGAAGATTGATATATTGGAACGTTATGTTTGGGCACCGGAATGGTTTCGGATGAGTTCGGGCATTTTCCGGAGTACCGCGTTACTTAACGCTTCCGCTTTCGGTCTACGAGGTACGTGGACACACTCTCCCTGCTCGTTGCTATACATCTCCTAGATAGATCTTGTCTGATCGTAGGAATTTTTTTGAAATTCTGTGTTCCCCAACAGTGGCATCCGAGCCAAGTCTATGCGTAGATGTTATATTGTAGCGACCAGACCTCAAACAGTCTGTGCTGCTGTGCACCAGTGTCATCCCTGGATCAGTAATGCTGACACGCACAGTACAAATGGAGGATTTATAACAGAGTAGCAATCACACACTTATTACAACGAGTATCTCAAAAGAGAATAAGTATGATAAATATGGCTTAAGGCCATCTAAATCCGATAACAGCGGAAGACTTGGAAGATAAGTGGGTCCATCAACTCCAACGGCATCACTGAGTATAAGACCATGACCTAAGGCACCTTACTCGTCGTCTGAAAAGTCTGCAACATGAAACGTTGCAGCCCGAAACGGGTCAGCACATGGAATATGCTGGCAATGTAACACATAGAGAGTAATGAACATAATAATGCTATACTACATGCATATATGGCTGGTAGAAGGCTCTATGGTTACAGTTTTTCGAAAAGCCAATTTTTCCCTACTGCAATGGAATAAATTTTATTTAACTATCATGGTGGTTGTTAAACATTGAGAATGGTTGACAGCATTCTCAATCCCAATTAAGTATCATCATTAACCCAACAAAATTAATTAAAGTAACATGGTGATGAGGTTCACATGATAATCCAAGTACTAGATACTCAAGATGTCCATAACCGGGGACACGGCTAACCATGATTAGATTGTACACTCTGCAGAGGTTTGTGCACTTTTCCCCACAAGACTCGATTGCCTCCGCTTGATTCTCGCACTACATGATGTTTGAGAAACGGATGACCGAGACACAGTCTTTCAGAAGCGTTAACTCTCTACTCCGGGTAGACAGTACCACCTACATCCCCTACATCTACTAGTCTACCTCTTCAAGAGCTCACACAACTTAATCAACTATGCTAGAGCCCATAATAGCTTGTGGCTGCACACGGAAGTTTCTAGCATGAATAATCTCATGATCCCTTTGAGCCTGGGTGGCGGTCCTTAGAAAAACAGGCAATCCTGGAATACCCACGTACCTCAATCCACCCAGATGTGAGTTTTAGTTGCCACCTTAAGTTTAACCATATAGTAACAATCTCACATCTGTCATGGATACACTCAAACCCAATCCACGTCTACTAGCATAGCATAGCAATATAAGCAAACGTAGAGGTAACTCCCAAGGGTTTGATAATAAAACAGGTAATAGGTACTACCTCAACTACTTCCCAATTCCCACAATTTAATTAGATCCTAACCATGCAATGTTTGAGGATTTGTCTAATGCAATAAAATTGGGTAGTAAAAGAGGTATGATCAAAGTGTTACTTGCCTTGTTGATGATCCGTGAAACTTAGAGATTCGAAGTAGCAAGCGGCGCACTCCGGGTACTCTATCGCAAACAAACAAGCATACAATAACCACTCATCAAATGCACAGGTAAAACTCAAATAAAAGATCTAACCAGAAAGTTCAACTTAAGAACTCCGGTTTGCAAAAAGAAACAAATCGAACGAAGCAACGAAAGTCAAACGGCGAAAGAAACAAGCTTCGTTTACTAATCTGGATCTAGGTCAAATTTTATAGTAGCAAAAACTTGTTTGAGTAGCTTAAACGGAAAGAGAATTTCGAGATGAAACTCTAGGCACTTGAATTGCCTGATTCCGATAAACGAGCGAAAAGATATACCAGAACGAAGATCCGATCAGAAAACGCGATTTGGAATAATCGCGGAAAAACCGACGAAAAAGAAAACTGACTAACAGTTAAACGAACGGACGTTCGTTAGCTGCGACTAACAAACGAACACGTTCGTTAAAACGAACGGGTTGGTGAACGTTCACTAATTAATTAAACCGAAAAAAACAACCGATCTATTAAAAAAATCTAGGGTTTGGAAAAAATAAACCGAGCGGTTTAAAAAAAAACCGGGCACGTCGCCGGCGTTCGGCTACCTCGTCGGGCAGCTCCGGCGGGGTCGGGGCGGGGCTCCGGCGGGGTCGGGCGAGGGCGGCGAGGGGCGGCGGGGTGCGGGCGTCGTCGGGGCGGCGGGCGGCGGCGTCCTACGGCGTCGGCGGCGGCTTCCCGTGGCGGCGGCGGCTCGGCTCCGGCGTCGGGCTTCGGCTCGGCGTCGGGCTCCTCGGGGTGGGGAACGGGGTGAGGAGAGGGGCGGCGGGGGAGAGGTATTTAAGGGGGGGAAGGGGTGCCGTGGGGGAGGGGGCAAGGCGGCGGGCGGCGGCCGTGCTCGAGCGGGACTCGGGCGGCGGCGGCGCTGTCGTGCCCGAGAGGGAGACGGGGCATGGGGCTGGGCTGGGCCGCGCGGGGGAGCTGGGCCGTCGGCTGGGCTTCGGCCCAGTCGGCGCGCTCGTGATTTTTTTTTAAATAATTTCGCCGAATCTAAAAAAATCATAGAAAAATAAATAAAAATCCAAAAATGCTAAAACAAATTTTCACCGTCTAATTAAAATAATTAGAACGAGATGAACATTTTCTTGGCCCAAAAATGCAGTTTTGAAAATGTGCGATTTTTCTAATGCAATTAAAATTGCAAATGAAATCCAAAAAAATCCAATATTTGATTTTAATATCTTTCCTCCAATATTTCAATTATTTTGGAGAAGTCATATTTTCTCCTCTCATATATTTTAATATGAAATATTTTTCGGAGAGAAAAATAATTAAAACCAAAAATCCTCGTTTTATTATTTGATAAAAATCAAATATGAAAACCGGTAAAAATCCCCAACTCTCTCCGAGGGTCCTTGAGTTGCTTAGGATTTGCGAGGATTTGCCAAAATGCAATAAAATATGCTATGCAGTGATGATCTAATGTATAACATTCCAAATTGAAAATTTGGGATGTTACAAACCTACCCCCTTAAGATGAATATCGCCCTCGAGATTCGGGTTGGCTAGAAAATAGGTGAGAGTGGTTCTTCCGTAGATCTTCCTCTCGCTCCCAGGTGGCTTCATCTTCAGTGTGGTGACTCCACTGAACTTTGCAGAACTTGATAACCTTGCTGCGGGTGACTCGGCTGGCATACTCAAGAATCTTGATTGGTTTCTCCTCATAGGTCAAGTCACTTTCCAACTGAATCGCTTCCAGTGGCACTGTATCTCTCAGTGGTATATCGGCCATCTCTGCGTGGCACTTCTTCAACTGGGAAACGTGAAATACATCATGAACTCCTCACAATCCTTCAGGCAATTTCAGCTTGTAAGCAACTTCTCCCATACGCTCCAAAACTCTGTATGGTCCGACAAAACGTGGCGCTAACTTTCCCTTGACTCTAAAGCGCTTCACTCCTCGAAGTGGTGATACTCGTAGGTAAACTCTATCTCCGACTTCGTGAACTGACTCCTTACGTTTAGAATCCGCATAACTCTTCTGCCTGGACTGGGCTACCTTGAGCCTATCGCGAATCAACTTCACTTTTTGTTCTGATTCCTTAATCAAGTCTGGTCCAAACAACTGGCGGTCTCCAACTTCGTCCCATAACAATGGTGTCCTACACCTCCTTCTGTACAAAGCTTCAAAAGGGGCCATCTTCAAACTGGTTTGATAACTGTTGTTGTAAGAAAACTCTGCATATGGCAAATTGTCGTCCCAACTACATCCATAATCTAGCGCACAAGCTCTCAGCATATCTTCCAAAATCTGATTGACTCTCTCGGTCTGTCCATCTGTCTGTGGGTGAAAAGCTGTACTGAATTCTAGCCTGGTTCCCAAAGTTTCATGTAACTGATTCCAAAACTTCGAGGTAAACTAGGTTCCTCTATCTGATACAATGGTCCTCGGAACTCCATGCAAACATACGATTCTGGTCATGTATATCTTTGCCAACTTAGCACAGGTGTAAGTGGTCTTCACTGGGATGAAATGAGCTACTTTCGTCAAACGATCGACTACAACCCATATTGAGTCATAGCCTGAACGAGTCCTGGGCAATCCCGTGATAAAATCCATGCCTAGTTTATCCCACTTCCATTCGGGTATCGGCAATGGCTGTAGCAATCCTGCTGGCTTCTGATGCTCTGCCTTCACTCTCTGACATACATCACAAACTGCTACATACTCCGCAATATCCTTCTTCATTCCGGTCCACCAGAAAGTATCCTTCAAATCCAAATACATCTTGGTATTTCCTGGGTGAATCGAATACGGTGAATCATGGACCTCTTGCAAGATCAACTTCCTGATCTTCGGATCATTAGACACATAAACACGGTCCTCAAACCATAAGGTATCGTGCTCATCCTCACGAAATCCCTTGGCTTTTCCTTTACTCATTCTTTCCTTTATCTCTTCAATCTCCTTGTCTGTCCTTTGAGCTTCCCTGATCCTTTCCATCAAGGTAGACTGAACCTCCAACGTTGCTACGTAACCTCTCGGTACTATCTCCAAACATAGCTCGCGAAGATCCTCGGCTAATACTTTCGGTAACTTTCCGGTCATGAGTGTGTTGACATGACTCTTGCGGCTCAACGCGTCTGCTACTATGTTAGCCTTTCCGGGGTGATAATGCAATCTCATATCATAATCCTTTATGAATTCGAACCATCTCCTTTGCCTGAGATTCAACTCCTTTTGCGTGAAAGTGTACTTCAAACTCTTGTGATCCGTGTACACCTCACAGTGATTTCCGATGAGAAAATGTCTCCATGTCTTCAACGCATGCACTACGGCTGCTAACTCCAGATCATGAGTGGCATAATTCTTCTCATGGGGTTTAAGTTTCCGTGAAGCATATGAAACAACTCTTCCTTCCTGCATAAGCAATGCTCCAAGTCCTCGACGAGAAGCGTCGCAATAAACTTCATAATCCTTGCGTTGGTCTGGCAGAATCAGCACTGGTGATGTAACCAAACGTTTCTTCAACTCCTGGAAACTAGCTTCACAATCCTCAGTCCAATTGAACTTGGTGTCCTTCTTTAACAGCTCTGTCATGGGTTTAGCAATCTTCGAGAAATTCTCAATGAACCTCCGGTAGTATCCTGCAAGTCCAAGAAAACTCCGGATCTCTCCAACTGACGTCGGTGCTTCCCAGCCTGTTACTATGTCAACTTTGGCAGGGTCTACTGCTATTCCTTCTCCGGATATAACATGTCCGAGGAATCCAACTTTCTTCAGCCAAAACTCACATTTGCTGAACTTGGCGTATAACTGATGTTCTCTGAGCTTCTCAAGTACCAAACGCAAATGCTCCTTATGCTCCTCTTCATTCTTTGAGTAGACCAAAATATCATCAATGAACACCATGACGAACTTATCCAAAAACTCCATAAACACTTTGTTCATTAGGTTCATAAAATAGGCAGGTGCGTTAGTCAGACCAAATGACATAACGGTATACTCATACAGCCCATACCTGGTGGTAAAATCCATCTTAGGTATATCCTGCTCTCGAATCTTTAACTGATGGTATCCTAATCGTAGATCGATCTTGGAAAATACCTTAGCTCCTTGTAAGCGGTCAAACAAATCATTGATCATCGGCAGTGGGTACTTATTTTTGATGGTCACTTCATTCAATCCACGATAATCAACAACCATCCTCAACGATCCATCTTTCTTCTCCACTAGAAGTACTCGTGATCCCCAAGCTGACGAACTTGGGAAAATATAGCCTTTATCCAGTAACTCCTTAATCTGCTTCTTAATTTCCTCCAAATCTTTTGCGGGCATCCTGTACGGTCTCTTAGATATTGGTCCTGTGCCTGGCAAAAGTTCAATCAGAAACTCAATGTCTCTATCCGGTGGCATGCCTGGCAACTCTTCTGGAAATACGTCAGGGAAATCCTTCACCACTGGTACTTCCTCCCGTACAAGTCCTGATAAGGAATTCACCTGAGTCCTCTTCGGCATATGCCGGGATACATACTTAATCCTTCTTCCTTCTGGGGTGGTAAGCAAAATCATCTTACTGGCGCACTCAATGTTCCCTCCATACTTTGATAACCAATCCATGCCTAATATCACATCCCATCCTTGCGATTCCAATACTATTAGGTCCGAGGGAAACACGTAGTTACCAATCCTTAATGGTAACCGATCACACCATAAACTAGCCATATACTCTGCTCCTGGCGAGGTTACTAACATGGGTGACCTAAGGGCTTGGGTTGGTAGTTTATACTTATCCACAAATCCCCTTGATATGTATGAATGCGATGCACCAGTATCAAAAAGAACGAGTGCAGTAAATGACTTAACCAAAAACTTACCTATTACTGCATCTGGCTGAGCTTCTACCTCCTCCACGCTAACGTGGTTCACATGTCCTTTGTTGAAAGGGTTCGGCTTCTTCCCAGAGCTTCCATTGCCATTTCCATTCTGGGCTTCAGGGCATTCAGTTGCATAATGTCCAGTCTTCTGGCACTTGAAACAAGTAACGTGACTTAGATCCCTCTTGGCTGGGGTAGATGGGTTATTACGGTTCTGCCCGTTGCTTCCTCCATTCCCATTACCATTCTTGGGGCCATTATGGTTGTGCGAACTACCTCCTCCATGGGTATGCTGAAACTGTCCTCCCGATTTCGGGGCAAAACGTGGCTTCTGCTGAGCTCCAAAATTGTACTTCCCTTGTCCATACTTCCTCTTACGGTTTTCAATCTGCTGCTGCTTCCCTTCAATCATGAGTGCTCTATCTACCAACTCCTGGTAGTTGTTGAAGGTTGCTACCAACAGCTGCATGCTCAGCTCATCATTCAGTCCTTCCAGAAACTTCTCCTGCTTGGCTGCACCTGTAGCAACGTCATCTCGAGCATAACGTGCTAACTTACTAAAGTCCTCCACATACTGGCCCACGGTGCGTCCTCCTTGGCGTAGGTTGCGAAACTCACGCTTCTTCATAGCCATAGCTCCTGCTGAAACATGGGCAGTATGGAAAGCTTGCTGAAATTGGTCCCATGTGACAGTGTCAATAGGGTGTGTGGGTGTGTAATTCTCCCACCATGATGCTGCGGGTCCATCAAGCTGATGTGCGGCAAAACGCACTCTCTCCGCATCGGTGCATCCTGCAGTGGTCAACTCCTTCCAACTTTGCGGAGCCAATCATCTGCAACAATCGGCTCGGTGCTGCTGGAAAACACCGGCGGATTTAGCCTCAAGAAACGGGCTAAGTGATCAACAAGTGGTGGTGGTGGGTTGTTGTTGTTGTTGCCTTGGTTCTGTACTAACACTTGCATCAGGGCATTCTGCTGCTGAATCAATTGAGTGATCTCCGGTGGGAAAACAAATCCGGTGTCGCGTCTCGGAGGCATCTGATAGGTTTAGAAAAGATGAGATGTAGAATAGAATGAGGTCTAGAGAGAAAACACTACCCATATGCTCATGAGACAAACACAATCAATATCACTCAATCAAACAAACAAGGCATACAATCGATCTAACTATCATTACAAAAGTGCTCGGATTATACTATTTACATGGGGGAATACTACTACTGATATGGTGGTCTACTAGAAATTTTGATCGGTCGAAGACTCCATGATATCTGCTCCACCTTCATCAACAAAGTCATCTTCACTGGGGTCTGAGTCGGTGTCGTCGATGATGATGTAGTTTGCCGGGCAAGTAGAATCGTCGTCTTGTCCTCCAGGTGCTGGGTCTCCCATGAATACTCCGATCTTCTTTATCAGGTCGTCATTCTTCTCCAACAACATGGCGATCTCCTCCTCATATCTATCGCGCGTAGCCTTGAGTTCTTCCTCCAACTCCGTGATCTTGGTCAAAGCCTTCTTCAGTTCTATCATGTCTGCGCACATCTGGTTCTCCTGGCGACGAATGTGTTGGTTTTGCTCCTCGATGAAAGCTGCAATTGATCCATCCTTCTTTGTGCTGATCATCTCCCATTGCTCATCTCGGCGTCCACAAATCTGATAGATAGTATCCTTAAGCTCCTTGCGGTAGACTTCTCCAATGCATCCCATAGAGATGTGGGCTGCCATGCTCTTCCCTAAACTCCAGGTTGGTGCATCAAAGGAAAAATCTATAGGCTCAGTGACTGGCGTGAACGTCCTTCCTGGAACTTGAACTTGAATCTTCCAGCGCTCCTCTTCTGGTAGTGTGGCGTTGTAGGTTCCGGTGAAGCTTGGTATTCCGATGTTCAGGTACTTAGTGACTTCCTTCAAGTGTCGTCCAAAAGGTGTCTCTTCATCAGGTTGCATGAACTTGTTCCTTGCGTCCGCCATTCCTAAAAGAGTAGAAAGTGGAGAGGAGTCAGAAATGAGAAGAGAGTAGTGTTGTAGGGTTTAAGCTTAGTGGTCGTGTCCTACAGTCAGCGTGTGCTCTGATACCACCTTTGTAGCGACCAGACCTCAAACAGTCTGTGTTGCTGTGCACCAGTGTCATCCTTGGATCAGTAATGCTGACACGCACAGTACAAATGGAGGATTTATAACAGAGTAGCAATCACACACTTATTACAACGAGTATCTCAAAAGAGAATAAGTATGATAAAAATGGCTTAAGGCCATCTAAGTACGATAACAGTGGAAGACTTGGAAGATAAGTGAGTCCATCAACTCCAACGGCATCACTGAGTATTAGACCACGACCTAAGGCACCTTACTCGTCGTCTGAAAAGTCTGCAACATGAAACGTTGCAGCCCGAAACGGGTCAGCACATGGAATATGCTGGCAATGTAACACATAGAGAGTAATGAACATAATAATGCTATACTACATGCATATATGGCTGGTAGAAGGCTCTATGGTTACAGTTTTGCGAAAAGCCAATATTTCCCTACTGCAATGGAATAAATTTTATTTAACTACCATGGTGGTTGTTAAACATTGAGAATGGTTGACAGCATTCTCAATCCCAATTAAGTATCATCATTAACCCAACAAAATTAATTAAAGTAACATGGTGATGAGATTCACATGATAATCCAAGTACTAGATACTCAAGATGTCCATAACCGGGGACACGGCTAACCATGATTAGATTGTACACTCTGCAGAGGTTTGTGCACTTTTCCCCACAAGACTCGATCACCTCCGCTTGATTCTCGCACTACATGATGTTTGAGAAACGGATGACCGGGACACAGTCTTTCAGAAGCGTTAACTCTCTACTCCGGGTAGACAGTACCACCTACATCCCCTACATCTGCTAGTCTACCTCTTCAAGAGCTCACACAACTTAATCAACTATGCTAGAGCCCATAATAGCTTGTGGCTGCACACGGAAGTTTCTAGCATGAATAATCTCATGATCCCTTTGAGCCTGGGTGGCGGTCCTTAGAAAAACAGGCAATCCTGGAATACCCAGGTACCTCAATCCACCCAGATGTGAGTTTTAGTTGCCACCTTGAGTTTAACCATATATTAACAATCTCACATCTGCCATGGATACACTCAAACCCAATCCACGTCTACTAGCATAGCAATATAAGCAAACGTAGAGGTAACTCCCAAGGGTTTGATAATAAAACAGGTAATAGGTACTACCTCAACTACTTCCCAATTCCCACAATTTAATTAGATCCTAACCATGCAATGTTTGAGGATTTGTCTAATGCAATAAAACTGGGTAGTAAAAGAGGTATGATCAAAGTGTTACTTGCCTTGCTGATGATCCGTGAAACTTAGAGATTCGAAGTAGCAAGCGGCGCACTCCGGGTACTCTATCGCAAACAAACAAGCATACAATAAGCACCCATCAAATGCACAGGTAAAACTCAAATAAAAGATCTAACCAGAAAGTTCAACTTAAGAACTCCAGTTTGCAAAAAGAAACAAATCGAACGAAGCAACGAAAGTCAAACGGCGAAAGAAACAAGCTTCGTTTACTAATCTGGATCTAGGTCAAATTTTACAGTAGCAAAAACTTGTTTGAGTAGGTTAAACGGAAAGAGAATTTCGAGACGAAACTCTAGGCGCTTGAATTGCCTGATTCCGATAAACGAGCGAAAAGATATACCAGAACGAAGATCCGATCAGAAATCGTGATCTGGAATAATCGCGGAAAAACCGACGAAAAAGAAAACTGACGAACAGTTAAACGAACGGACGTTCGTCAGCTGCGACTAACCAAAGAACACGTTCGTTAAAACGAACGGGTCGGTGAACGTTCACTAATTAATTAAACCGAAAAAACCGATCTATTAAAAAAAATCTAGGGTTTGGAAAAAATAAACCGAGCGGTTTAAAAAAAAAACCGGGCACATCGGCGGCGTACGGCTACATCATCAGGCAGCTCCGGCGGGGTCGGGGCGGGGCTCCGGCGGGGTCGGGCGAGGGCGGCGAGGGGCGGCGGGGTGCGGGCGTCGTCGGGGCGGCGGGCGGCGGCGTCCTGCGGAGTCGGCGGCGGCTTCCCGTGGCGGCGGTGGCTCGGCTCCGGCGTCGGGCTCCTCAGGGTGGGGAACGGGGTGAGGAGAGGGGCGGCGGGGGAGAGGTATTTAAGGGGGGGGGGAAGGGGTGCCGTGGGGGAGGGGGCAAGGCGGTGGGCGGCGGCCGTGCTCGAGCAGGACTCGGGCGGCGGCGGCGCTGTCGAGCCCGAGAGGGAGACGGGGCGCGGGGCTGGGCGGGGCCGCGTGGGGGAGCTGGGCCGTCGGCTGGACTTCAGCCAAGGCGGCGCGCTCGTTTTTTTAAATAATTTCGCCGAATCTAAAAAAATCATAGAAAAATAAATAAAAATCCGAAAATTTTAAAACAAATTTTCACCGTCTAATTAAAATAATTAGAACGAGATGAACATTTTCTTGGCCCAAAAATGCAGTTTTGAAAACGTGCGATTTTTCTAATGCAATTAAAATTGCAAATAAAATCCAAAAAAATCCAATATTTGATTTTAATATCTTTCCTCCAATATTTTAATTATTTTGGAGAAGTCATATTTTCTCCTCTCATATATTTTAATACGAAATATTTATCGGAGAGAAAAATAATTAAAACCAAAAATCCTCGTTTTATTATTTGATAAAAATTAAATATGAAAACCGGTAAAAATCCCCAACTCTCTCCGAGGGTCCTTGAGTTGCTTAGGATTTGCGAGGATTTGCCAAAATGCAATAAAATATGCTATGCAATGATGATCTAATGTATAACATTCCAAATTGAAAATTTGGGATGTTACATATATGCACGAGTCGAACACAAAGGGTTGTGGGCGATAATAGTCATACTGCTTACTAGCATGTCATACTTTGATTCGGCGGTATTGTTGGATGAAGCGACCCAGACCGACATTACATGACCGGGTTCATGAGACTGGTTCTACCGCCGTGCTTTGCACACAGGTGGCTAGTGGGTGTTTGTTTCTCCAACTTTAGTTGAATCGAGTGTGACTACGCCGGTCCTTGTTGAAGGTTAAAACATCACACTTGACGAAAAATCATTGTGGTTTTGATGCGTAGGTAAGAACGGTTCTAGCTAAGACCATAGCAGTCACGTAAAATTTGCAACAACAAAGTACAGGACGTCTAACTTGTTTTTGCAGGGTATGCTGTGATGTGATATGGTCAAGACGTGATGATATATCAATTGTTGTATGAGACGATCATGTTTTGTAACAGTTATCGGCAACTAGCAGGAGCCATATGGTTGTCGCTTTATTGTATGAAATGCAATCGCCATGTGATTGCTTTACTTTCTCACTGAGCGGTAGCGATAGTCGTAGAAGCAATAGTTGGCGAAACAACAACGATGCTTCGATGGAGATCAAGGTGTCAAGCCGGTGACGATGGTGATCATGACGGTGCTTTGGAGATGGAGATCAAAGGCACAAGATGATGATGTCCATATCATATCACTTATGTTGATTGCATGTGATGTTTATCCTTTATGCATCTTATTTTGCTTAGTTCGGCGGTAGCATTATAAGATGATCTCTCACTAAATTTCAAGGTATATGTGTTCTCCTTGAGTATGCACCGTTGTGACAGTTCTTCGTGCCGAGACACCGCGTGATGATCGGGTGTGTTAAGCTCTACGTTCACATACAACGGGTGCAAGCCAGTTTTGCACACACAGAATACTCGGGTTAAACTTGACGAGCCTAGCATATGCAGATATGGCCTCGGAACACTGAGACCAAAAGGTTGAGCGTGAATCATATAGTAGATATGATCAACATAGTGATGTTCACCATTGAAAACTACTCCATCTCACGTGATGATCGGACATGGTTTAGTTGATTTGGATCACGTGATCACTTAGATGATTAGAGGGATGTCTATCTAAGTGGGAGTTCTTAAGTAATATGATTAATTGAACTTTAATTTATCATGAACTTAGTACCTGATAGTATTTTGCATGTCTATGTTGTTGTAGATCAATGGCCCGTGCTACTGTTCCTTTGAATTTTGATGCGTTCCTAGAGAATGCTAAGTTGAAACATGATGGTAGCAACTACGCGGACTGGTCCATAACTTGAGGATTATCCTCATTGCTGCACAGAAGAATTACGTCCTGGAAGCACCACTAGGTGTACCACCCGCGCTGGCAACTGCAGACACTGTGAATGCCTGGCAGTTGCGTGTTGATGACTACTCGATAGTTCAGTGTGCCATGATTTACGGCTTAGAACCGGGACTTGAACGACGTTTTGAACATCATGGAGCATATGAGATGTTCCAGGAGTTGAAGTTAATATTTCAAGGAAATGCCTGGATTGAGAGATATGATGTCTCCAATAAGTTCTACAGCTGCAAAATGGAGGAGAATAGTTCTGTCAGTGAACATATACTCAGAATGTCTGGGTACCACAACCACTTGACTCAACTGGGAGTTAATCTTCCTGATGATAGTGTCATTGACAGAGTTCTTTAATCACTACCACCAAGCTACAAAAGCTTTGTGATGAACTATAATATGCAAGGGATGGATAAGACAATTCCCGAGCTCTTCACGATGCTAAAGGCTGCGGAGGTAGAAATCAAGAAGGAGCATCAAGTGTTGATGGTCAACAAGACCACCAGTTTCAAGAAGAAGGGCAAAGGGAAAAGGGGGAACTTCAAGAAGAACGGCAAGCAAGTTGCTGCTCAAGTGAAGACGCCCAAGTCTGGACCTCAGCCTGAGACTGAGTGCTTGTACTGCAAAGCGACTAATTACTAGAAGCAGAACTGCCCCAAGTATTTGGCGGATAAGAAGGATGGCAAAGTGAAAGGTATATTTGATATACATGTTATTGATGTGTACTTAACTAATGCTCGCAGTAGTGATACGTCTCCAACGTATCTATAATTTTTGATTGTTCCATGCTATTATATTATCTGTTTTGGATGTTTAATGGGCTTTATTATACACTTTTATATTTTTTTGGGACTAACCTACTAACCAAAGGCCCAGTGGAATATGCTATTTTTTGTGCCTATTTCAGTGTTTCGAAGAAAATGAATATCAAACGGAATCCAAACGGAATGAAACCTTCGGGAGAGTGATTTTTGGAACAAACGTGATCCAGGGGACTTAGAATGGACGTCAAGAAAGAAGCGAGGAGGCCACGAGGCAGGGAGGCGCGCCTGCCCCCTGGGCGCCCCCCACCCTCGTGGGCCCCTCGCAGCTCCACCAACCTACTTCTTCCTCCTATATATACTCATATACCCCAAAAACATCCAGGAGCATCACAAAACCTTATTCCCACCGCCGCAACCTTCTGTACCCGTGAGATCCCATCTTGGGGCCTTTTTCGGCGCTCTGCCGGAAGGGGAATCGATCATAGAGGGCTTCTACATCAACACCATGGCCTCTCCGATGATGTGTGAGTAGTTTACCACAGACCTTCGGGACCATAGTTATTAGCTAGATGGCTTCTTCTCTCTCTTTGGATCTCAATAGAAAGTTCTCCTTGATCTTCTTGGAGATCTATTCGATGTAATTCTTTTTGCATTGTGTTTCTCGAGTTTCGATGAATTGTGGGTTTATGATCAAGATTATCTATGAACAATATTTGAATCTCCTCTGAATTCTTTTATGTATGATTTGTTATCTTTGCAAGACTCTTCGAATTATCAGTTTGGTTTGGCCTACTAGATTGATCTTTCTTGCAATGGGAGAAGTGCTTAGCTTTGGGTTCAATCTTGCGTTGCTCGATCCCAGTGACAGCAGGGGAAACGACACGTATTGTATTGTTGCCACCAAGGATAAAAACATGGAGTTTAAATCATATTGCTTGAGTTTATTCCTCTACATCATGTCATCTTACCTAATGTGTTACTCTGTTCTTATGAACTTAATACTCTAGACGCATGCTGGATAGTTGTTGATGTGTGGAGTAATAGTAGTAGATGCAGAATCATTTCGGTCTACTTGTCGCGGACGTGATGCCTATATACATGATCATGCCTAGATATTCTCATAACTATGCACTTTTCTATCAATTGCTCGACAGTAATTTGTTCACCCACTGTAATACTTATGCTATCTTGAGAAAAGCCACTAGTGAAACCTATGGCCCCCGGGTCTACTTTCCATAATATATGTTTCCAATCTATTTTACTTTGCAATCTTTACTTTCAATCTTTATCATAAAAAAATACGAAAAATATTTATCTTATTATCTCTATCAGATCTCAATTTTGCAAGTGGCCGTGAAGGGATTGACAACCCCTTTATCGCGTTGGTTGCAAGGTTCGTATTTGTTTGTGTAGGTACGAGGCGACTTGCGTGTAGTCTCCTACTGGATTGATACCTTGGTTCTCAAAAACCGAGGGAAATACTTACGCTACTTTTCTGCATCACCCTTTCCTCTTC
The DNA here is from genome assembly GCF_002575655.3 of Aegilops tauschii subsp. strangulata. NCBI lineage: Eukaryota > Viridiplantae > Streptophyta > Magnoliopsida > Poales > Poaceae > Aegilops > Aegilops tauschii. The sequence continues at coordinate 423,675,254 of NC_053037.3, read as the reverse complement.
AAGGGAAAAACCAACGCAGTGCTCAAGAGGTAGCAAGAAGGATTTCTGGCGCCGTTGCCGGGGAGTCTATGCACAAGTCAAGACATACCAAGTACCCATCACAAATTCTTATCCCTCGCATTACATTATTTTCCATTTGCCTATCGTTTTCCTCTCCCCCACTTCACCCTTGCCGTTTTATTCGCCCTCTTTTTCTGTTCACCTCTTTTCGCTTGCTCCTTGTGTGTTGGATTGTTTGTCACGATGGCTCACGACAACACTAAATTATGTGACTTTTCCAATACCAACAACAATGATTTCCTTAGCACTCCGATTGCTCCTATTACCGATGCTGAATCTTGTGAAATTAATGCTGCTTTGCTGAATCTTGTCATGAAAGATCAATTCTCTGGCCTTCCTAGTGAAGATGCCACTACCCATCTAAACAACTTTGTTGATTTGTGTGATATGAAAAAGAAGAAAGACGTGGATAATGATATTGTTAAATTGAAGCTATTTCCGTTTTCGCTTAGAGATCGTGCTAAAACTTGGTTTTCATCTTTGCCCAAAACTAGTATTGATTCTTGGAATAAGTGCAAATATGCTTTTATCTCTAAGTATTTTCCTCCCGCTAAGATCATCTCTCTTAGGAACGATATTATGAATTTTAAGCAACTTGATCATGAACATGTTGCACAAGCTTGGGAAAGGATGAAATTAATGATACGTAATTGCCCTACACATGGTTTGAATTTATGGATGATTATGGAAATTTTTATGCCGGATTGAATTTTGCTTCTAGAAATCTTTTAGATTCGGCCGCGGGAGGCACTTCTATGGAAATCACTTTAGGAGAAGCTACTAAACTCCTAGATAATATTATGGTTAATTATTCTCAATGGCACACCGAAAGATCTACTAGTAAAAAGGTTCACGCGATAGAAGAGATTAATGTTTTGACTGGAAAGATGATTGAACTTATGAAATTGTTTGCTAATAAGAGTGTTTCTTCTGATCCTAATGATATGCCTTTGTCCACTTTGATTTAGAATAATAATGAATCTATGGATGTGAATTTTGTTGGTAGGAACAATTTTGGTAACAGCGCTTATAGAGGAAACTTTAATCCTAGGCCGTTTCCTAGTAATTCCTCTAATAATTATGGTAATTCCTACAAAAACTCTTATGGAAATTTTAATAAGATGCCCTCTGATTTTGAGACTAGTGTTAAAGAATTTATTATTTCTCAAAATAATTTCAATGCTTTGCTTGAAGAAAAATTGCCTAAGATTGATGAGTTGGGTAGGAACGTGGATAGAATTTCTCTTGATGTAGATTCTTTGAAACTTAGATCTATTCCACCTAAGCACTATATCAATGAGTCTCTCAAAGCCATGAGAATCTCCATTGATGAGTGCAAAGAAAGAACCGCTAGGATGCGTGCTAAAAAAGATTGCTTTATGAAAGCGTGTTCTTCTAGTTCTCATGATAATAAGGATGAAGATCTAAAAGTGATTGATGTGTCTCCTATTAAATCTTTGTTTTCCAATATGAATCTTGATAATGATGGGACTTGAGATGAGTCAACTTTAGTTAGAAGGCGTCCCAATGATTCAGAGTTTTTAGATCTTGATGCAAAAATTGGTAAAAGTGGGATTGAAGGGGTCAAAACTTTACATAGCAATGAACTCACTATTTTGGATTTCAAGGAATTTAATTATGATAATTGTTCTTTAGTAGATTGTATTTCCTTGTTGCAATCCGTGCTAAATTCTCCTCATGCTAATAGTCAAAATAAAGCTTTTACCAAACATATCGTTGATGCTTTAATGTAATCTTATGAAGAAAAGCTTGAATTAGAAGTTTCTATCCCTAGAAAACTTTATGATGAATGGGAACCTACTATTAAAATTAAGATTAAAGATCATGAATGTTATGCTTTGTGTGATTTGGGTGCTAGCGTTTCCACGATTCCAAAAACTTTGTGTGATGTGTTAGGTTTCCGTGAATTTGATGATTGTTCTTTAAACTTGTATCTTGCGGATTCCACCATTAGGAAACCTATGGGAAGGATTAATGATGTTCTTATTGTTGCAAATAGGAATTATGTGCCCATAGATTTCATTGTTCTTGATATAGATTGCAATCCTACATGTCCTATTATTCTTGGTAGACCTTTCCTTAGAACGATTGGTGCAATTATTGATATGAAAGAAGGGAATATTAGATTCCAATTTCCATTTAGGAAAGCCATGGAACACTTTCCTAGAAATAAATTTAAATTACCTTATGAATCTATTATGAGAGCCACTTATGGATTGCATACTAAAGATGATAATACCTAGATCTGTTCCTGCCTTTATGCCTAGCTAGGGGCGTTAAACGATAGCGCTTGTTGGGAGGCAACCCAATTTTTCTTTTTGTTTCTTGTTTTTGGTTCTGTTTAGCAATGAATATTTGATCTAGCCTCTTGTTAGATGTGGTTTTATTTTTTAGTTAGTGTTTGTGCCAAGTAAAACCTATAGGATCTTCTTGGATGATAGTTATTTGATCTTGCTGAAAAAGTCAGAAACTTTCTGCTCACGAAAACAATTGTTAAAAATCACCAGAACCTGTTAAAATACTGATTCCAATTGCAGTAGATCAATAAACCAATTATCTAGGTCGCCCTATTTTGGTAGATTTTTATGAGTTAAATAAGTTAAAAATCACCAGAACCTGTTAAAATACTGATTCCAACTACAGACTGTTCTGTTTTTGACAGATTCTGTTTTTCGTGTGTTGTTTGCTTATTTTGATGAATCTATGGCTAGTATCGGAGGGTATGAACCATAGAGAAGTTGGAATACAGTAGGTTTCACACAAATACAAATAAACAATGAGTTCATTACAGTACCTTTAAGTGGTGGTTTGTTTTCTTTCACTAACGGAGCTCATGAGATTTTCTGTTGAGTTTTGTGTTGTGAAGTTTTCATGTTTTGGGTAAAGATTTGATGGACTATGGAATAAGGAGTGGCAAGAGCCTAAGCTTGGGGATTCCCAAGGCACCCCAAGGTAAAATTCAAGGACAACCAAAAGCCTAAGCTTGGGGATGCCCCGGAAGGCATCCCCTCTTTCGTCTTCATCTATCGGTAACTTTACTTGATGCTATATTTTTATTCACCACATGATATGTGTTTTGCTTGGAGCATCTTGTATGATTTGAGTCTTTGCTTTTTATTTTACCATAATCATCCTTGCTTTACACACCTTTTGGATAGACACACATGAATCGGAATTTATTAGAATACTCTTTGTGCTTCACTTATATCTTTTGAGCTAGATAATTTTGCTCTAGTGCTTCGCTTATATATTTTTAGAGCACGGTGGTGGTTTTATTTTATAGAAATTATTGATCGCTCATGCTTCACTTATATTATTTTGAGAGTCCTTTAGAACAGCATGGTAATTTGCTTTGGCTATAAAATTAGTCCTAATATGATAGGCATCCAAGATAGGTATAATAAAAACTTTCATAAAGAGTGCATTGAATACTATGAGAAGTTCGATACTTGATGATTGTTTTGAGATATGGAGATGGTAATATTAGAGTTGTGCTAGTTGAGTAATTGTGAATTTGAGAAATACTTGTGTTGAAGTTTGCAAGTCCCGTAGCATGCACGTATGGTAACCGTTGTGTAACAAATTTGAAGCATGAGGTGTTCTCTGATTGTCATCCTTATGAGTGGCGGTCGGGGACGAGCGATGGTCTTTTCCTACCAATCTATCCCCCTAGGAGCATGCGCGTAATGCTTGGTTTTTTATGACTTGTAGATTTTTGCAATAAGTATGTGACTTTATGACTAATGTTGAGTCCATGGATTATACGCACTCTCACCTTTCCATCATTGCTAGCGTCTTCGGTACCGTGCATTGCCCTTTCTCACCTTGAGAGTTGGTGCAAACTTCGCCGGTGCATCCAAACCCCGTGATATGACATGCTCTATCACACATAAACCTCCTTATATCTTCCTCAAAACAGCCACCATACCTACCTATTATGGCATTTCCATAGCCATTCCGAGATATATTGCCATGCAACTTTCCACCATTTCATTTATTATGACACGCTTCATCATTGTCATATTGCCTTGCATGATCATGTAGTTGACATCGTATTTGTGGCAAAGCCACCATGCATAACTTATTATACATGTCACTCTTGATTCATTGCCCATCCCGGTACACCGCCGGAGGCATTCATATAGAGTCATATTTTATTCTAGTATTGAGTTCTAAATAAATAGAAGTGTGATGATCATCATTAATAGAGCATTGTCCCAAAAAAAGAAAGAAAGGCCAAATAAAAAAAGAAAGGCCCAAAAAAGAAATAAAAAGGGACAATGCTACTATCTCTTTTCCACACTTGTGCTTCAAAGTAGCACCATGATCTTTATGATAGAGAATCTCTTGTTTTGTCACTTTCATATACTAGTCGGAATTTTTCATTATAGAACTTGGCTTGTATATCCCAACAATGGGCTTCCCCAAATGCCTTAGGTCTTCGTGAGCAAGCAAGTTGGATGCACACCCACTTAGTTTCTTTTGTTGAGCTTTCATACATTTATAGCTCTAGTGCATCCGTTGCATGGCAATCCCTACTCCTTGCACTGACATCAATTGATGGGCATCTCCCTAGCCCGTTGATTAGCCACATCAATGTGAGACTTACTCCTTTTTTTGTCTTCTCCACATAACCCCCATCATCATATTCTATTCCACCCATAGTGCTATATCCATGGCTCACGCTCATGTATTGCGTGAAGGTTGAAAAAGTTTGAGATTACTAAAGTATGAAACAATTGCTTGGCTTGTCATCGGGGTTGTGCATGATGAGAGCATTCTGGTGTGACAAAAATGGAGCATGACCAAACTATATGATTTTGTAGGGATGAACTTTCTTTGGCCATGTTATTTTGAGAAGACATAATTGCTTAGTTAGTATGCTTGAAGTATTATTATTTTTATGTCAATATTAAACTTTTGTCTTGAATCTTTCGGATCTGAACATTCATGCCACAATAAAGGAAATTACATTGAGAATTATGCTAAGTAGCATTCCACATCAAAAATTCTGTTTTTATCATTTACCTACTCGAGGATGAGCAGGAGTTAAGCTTGGGGATGCTTGAAACGTCTCCAACGTATCTATAATTTTTGATTGTTCCATGCTATTATATTATCTGTTTTGGATGTTTAATGGGCTATATTATACACTTTTATATTATTTTGGGACTAACCTACTAACCAATGGCCTAGTGCAAATTGCAATTGTTTTTTGCCTATTTCAGTGTTTCGCGGAAAAGGAATATCATACGGAATCCAAACGGGATGAAACCTTCGGGAGAGTGACTTTTGGAATAAAGATGATCCAGGGGACTTGGAGTGGACGTCAAGAAAGAAGCGAGGAGGCAACGAGGTAGGGAGGCACGCCTGCCCCCCTAGGCGCGCCCCCACCCTCGTGGGCCCCTCGCAGCTCCATCGACCTACTTCTTCCTCCTATATATACTCATATACCCCGAAAACATCCAGGAGCACCACGTAACCCTATTTCCACCGCCGCAACCTTCTGTACCCGTGAGATCCCATCTTTGGGCCTTTTTCTGCGCTTTGCCGGAGGGGGAGTCGATCACGGAGGGCTTCTACATCAACACCATGGCCTCTCCGATGATGTGTGAGTAGTTTACCATAGACCTTTGGGTCCATAGTTATTAGCTAGATGGCTTCTTCTCTCTCTTTGGATCTCAATACAAAGTTCTCCTCGATCTTCTTGGAGATCTATTCGATGTAATTCTTTTTGCGGTGTGTTTGTCGAGATCCGATGAATTGTGGGTTTATGATCATGATTATCTATGAACAATATTTGAATCTCCTCTGAATTATTTTATGTATGATTTTTATCTTTGCAAGTCTCTTTGAATTATCAGTTTGGTTTGGCCTACTAGATTGATTTTTCTTGCAATGGGAGAAGTTCTTAGCTTTGGGTTCAATCTTGCTTTGCTCGATCCGAGTGATAGCAGGGGAAATGACACGTATTGTATTGTTGCCATCGAGGATAAAAAGATGGGGTTTATATCATATTGCTTGAGTTTATCCCTCTACATCATGTCATCTTACCTAATGCGTTACTCTGTTCTTATGAACTTAATACTCTAGATGCATGCTGGATAGCGGTCAATGTGTGGAGTAATAGTAGTAGATGCAGAATCGTTTCAGTCTACTTGTCGCGGACGTGATGCCTATATACATGATCATGCCTAAATATTCTCATAACTATGCACTTTTCTATCAATTGCTCGACAGTAATTTGTTCACCCATCGTAATACTTATGCTATCTTGAGAAAAGCCACTAGTGAAACCTATGGCCCCCGGGTCTACTTTCCATCATATAAGTTTCCAACCTATTTTACTTTGAAATCTTTACTTTCAATCTTTATCATAAAAAATACCAAAAATATTTATCTTATTATCTCTATCAGATCTCACTTTTGCAAGTGACCGTGAAGGGATTGACAACCCCTTTATTGCGTTTGTTGCAAGGTTCTTATTTGTTTGTGTAGGTACAACGTGACTTGCGTGTAGTGTCCTACTGGATTGATACCTTGGTTCTCAAAAACTGAGGGAAATACTTACGCTATTTTGCTGCATCACCCTTTCCTCTTCAAGGGAAAAACCAACGCAGTGCTCAAGAGGTAGCAAGTAGCGCCTGGGTATTTGATACTGGTTCTGTTGCTCATATTTGCAACTCGAATCGGGGGCTACGGATTAAGCGAAGATTGGCTAAGGACGAGGTGACGATGAGTGTGGGAAATGGTTCCAAAGTCGATGTGATCGCCGTCGGCACGCTACCTCTACATCTACCTTCGGGATTAGTTTTATACCTGAATAATTGTTATTTGGTGTCAACGTTAAGCATGAACATTATATCTAGATCTTGTTTGATGCGAGATTGTTATTCATTTAAATCAGAGAATAATGGTTGTTCTATTTATATGAGTAATATCTTTTATGGTCATGCACCCTTGATGAGTGGTCTATTTTTACTAAATCTCGGTAGTAGTGAGACACATATTCACAGTATTGAAGCCAAAAGATATCAGTTTAATAATGACAGTGCAACTTATTTGTGGCACTTCTGTTTAGGTCATATTGGTGTAAAGCACATGAAGAAACTCCATATTGATGGGCTTTTGGAATCACTTGATTATGAATCACTTGATACTTGTGAACCATGCCTCATGGGAAGATGACTAAAACTCCGTTCTCCAGAACAATGGAGCGAGCAACAGACTTGTTGGAAATAATACATACTGATGTATGCGGTCCAATGAGTGTTGATGCTCGCGGCGGGTATCATTATTTTCTAACCTTCACAGATTATTTGAGCAGATATGGGTATATCTACTTCATGAAACATAAGTCTGAAACATTTAAAAAGTTCAAAGAATTTCAGAGTGAAGTGGAAAATCATCGTAAGAAGAAAATAAAGTTTCTACAATCTGATCGTGGAGGAGAATATTTGAGTGACGAGTTTGGCCTTCATTTGAAACAATGCAGAATAGTTTCGCAACTCACGCCACCCAGAACACCACAGCGTAATGGTGTGTCCAAATGTCGTAATCGTACTTTATTAGATAAGGTGCGATCTATGATGTCTCTTACATATTTAACGCTATCGTTTTGGGGTTATGCTTTAGAGACAGCTGCATTCACGTTAAATAGGGCACCATCTAAATCCGTTGAGACGACACCATATGAACTGTGGTTTGGCAAGAAACCGAAGTTGTCATTTCTTAAAGTTTGGGGCTGCGATGCTTATGTGAACAAGCTTCAACCTAATAAGCTCGAACCCAAATCGGAGAAATGTGTCTTCATAGGATGCCCAAAGGAAACTGTTGGGTACACCTTCTATCGCAGATCCAAAGGCAAAATATTTGTTGCTAAGAATGGATCCTTTCTAGAGAAGGAGTTTCTCTCGGAAGAAGTGAGTGGGAGGAAAGTAGAACTTGATGAGGTAATTGTACCTTCTCCCGAATTGGAAAGTAGTACATCACAGAAGTCAGTTCCAGTGATTTCTACACCAATTAGTGAGGAAGCTAATGATGTTGATCATGAAACTTCTGATCAAGTTACTACTAAACCTCGTAGGTCAAACAGAGTAAGATCCGCACCAGAGTGCTACGGAAATCCTGTTCTGGAGGTCATGTTACTTGACCATGACGAACCTACGAACTATGAGGAAGCGATGATGGGACCAGATTCCGTGAAATGGCTTGGGGCCATGAAATCTGAGATGGGATCCATGTATGAGAACAAAGTATGGACTTTGGTTGACTAGCCCGATGATCGGCAAGCAATAGAGAACAAATAGATCTTCAAGAAGAAGACTAACGCTGACTGTAATGTTACTCTCTACAAAGCTCGACTTGTTGCAGAAGGTTTTCGACAAGTTCAAGGAGTTGACTACGATGAGACCTTCTCACCCGTAGCGATGCTTAAGTCCGTCCAAATCATGTTAGCAATTGCCGCATTTTATGATTATTAAATTTGGCAAATGGATGTCAAAACTGCATTCCCGAATGGATTTCTGGAAGAAGAGTTGTATATGATGCAACTAGAAGGTTTTGTCGATCCAAAGGATGCTAACAAAGTGTGCAAGCTCCAGCGATCCATTTATGGACTGGTGCAAGCATCTCGGAGTTGGAATAAACGTTTTGATAGTATGATCAAAGCATATGGTTTTATACAGACTTTTGGAGAAGCCTGTATTTACAAGAAAGTGAGTGGGAGCTCTGTAGCATTTCTAATATTATATGTGGATCACATATTGTTGATAGGAAATGATATAGAATTTCTGGATAGCATAAAAGGATACTTAAATAATTTTTTTCTATGAAAGACCTCGGTGAAGCTGCTTATATATTGGGCATCAAGATCTATAGAGATAGATCAAGACGCTTAATTGGACTTTCACAAAGCACATACCTTCATAAAGTTTGAAGAAGTTCAAAATGGATCAAGCAAAGAAAGGGTTCTTGCCTGTGTTACAAGTTGTGAAGTTGAGTCAGACTCAATGCCCGACCACTGGAGAAGATAGAGAGAAAATGAAAGTCATTCGCTATGCTTCAGCCATAGGTTCTATCATGTATGCAATGCTGTGTACCAGACCTGATGTGTGCCTTGCTATCAGTTTAGCAGGGAGGTACCAAAGTAATCCAGGAATGGATCACTAGACAGCGGTCAAGAGCATCCTGAAATACCTGAAGAGGACTAAGGATATGTTTCTCGTTTATGGAGGTGACAAAGAGCTCATCGTAAATGGTTACGTCGATGCAAGCTTTTACACTGATCCGGATGACTCTAAGTCACAAACCGGATACGTATTTATATTGAACGGTGGAGCTGTCAGTTGGTGCAGTTCTAAGCAAAGCGTCGTGGCGGGATCTATGTGTGAAGCAGAGTACATAGCTGCTTCGGAAGCAGCAAATGAAGGAGTCTGGATGAAGGAGTTGATATCCGATCTAGGTGTTATACCTAGTGCAATAGGGTCCAATGAAAATCTTTTTTGACAATACTGGTGCAATTGCCTTGGCAAAGGAATCCAGATTTCACAAGAGAACCAAGCACATCAAGAGACGCTTCAATTCCATCCGCGATCAAGTCAAGGAGGGAGACATAGAGATTTGCAAAATACATACAGATCTAAATGTTGTAGACCTTCTGACTAAGCCTTTCTCACGAGCAAAACATGATCAGCACCAAGACTCCATGGGTGTTAGAATCATTACTATGTAATCTAGATAATTAACTCTAGTGCAAGTGGGAGACTGAAGGAAATATGCCCTAGAGGCAATAATAAAGTTGTTATTTATATTTCCTTATATCATGATAAATGTTTATTATTCATGCTAGAATTGTATTAACCGGAAACTTAGTACATGTGTGAATACATAGACAAACAGAGTGTCACTAGTATGCCTCTACTTGACTAGCCCGTTTATCAAAGATGGTTAAGTTTCCAAGCCATTGACATGAGTTGTCATTTGATGAACGGGATCACATCATTGGAGAATGATGTGATTGACAAGACCCATCCGTTAGCTTAGCACTATGATCGTTTAGTTTGTTGCTATTGCTTTCTTCATAACTTATACATGTTCCTATGACTATGAGATTATGCAACCCCCGAATACCGGAGGAACAATTAGTGTGCTATCAAACATCACAACATAACTGGGTGATTATAAAGATGCTCTACAGGTGTCTCTGATGGTGTTTGTTGAGTTGGCATAGATCGAGATTAGGATTTGTCACTCCGATTGTCGGAGAGGTATCTCTGGGCCCTCTCGGTAATGCACATCACTATAAACCTGCAAGCAATGTGACTAATGAGTTAGTTGCAGGATGATGCATTATGGAACGAGTAAAGAGACTTACCGGTAACGAGATTGAACTAGGTATGATGATACGGACGATCGAATCTCGGGCAAGTAACATACCGATGACAAAGGGAACAACGTATGTTCTTGTGCGGTTTGACCGATAAAGATCTTCGTAGAATATGTAGGAAACAATATGAGCATCCAGGTTTCGCTATTGGTTATTGACCGGAGATGAGTCTCGGTCATGTCTACATGTTCTCGAACCCGTAGGGTCTGCACGCTTAATGTTCGATGACGGTATGTATTATGAGTTTTGTGATTTGATGTACCGAATGTTGTTCGGAGTCCTGGATGTGATCACGGACATGACGAGGAGTCTCGAAATAGTCGATACATGAAGATTGATATATTGGAAGGTTATGTTTGGGCACCGGAATGGTTTCAGATGAGTTCGGGCATTTTCCGGAGCACCGGGGGGTTACCGGAACCCCCGGGGGGGGGGGGGGTTTAATGGGCCTACATGGGCTTTAGTGGAAGAGAGGAGGAGGCGGCCAGGAGGAGGGGCGCGCCCCCCAAGCCCAATCCGAATTGGGGAGGGGGCCGACACCCCTTTCCTTTCTCTCCCTCTTCCCTTCCTTCCCCATCCTAGTTGGACTAGGAAAGGGAGGAAACCTACTCCTAGTAGGAGTAGGAATCCCCCCTTGGGGCGCGCCCTAGGGGGCCGGTCCTCCCCCTCCTCCGCTCCTTTATATACGGGGAGGGGGGTCACCCCATAGATAGACAAGTTGATTTTAGCCGTGTGTGGTGCCCCCCTCCATAGATTTACACCTCGATCATATTGTTTTAGTGCTTAGGCGAAGCCCTGCGTCGGTAACTTCATCATCAGCGTCACCACAACGTTGTGCTGACGAAACTCTCCCTCGGCCTCAGCTAGATCTAAAGTTCGAGGGACATCACCGAGCTGAACGTACGTGTGCAGATCGCGGAGGTGCCGTGCGTTCGGTACTTGATCGGTTGGATCGCGAAGACGTTCGGCTCCATCAACCCGTTACTTAACGCTTCCGCTTTCGATCTACGAGGGTACATGGACACACTCTCCCCACTCGTCGCTATACATCTCCTAGATAGATCTTGTGTGATCGTAGGATTTTTTTTGAAATTCTGTGTGGCCCAAAAAAAACCCTACACTTGGAGGCCCAACACGAGTCTACAAGAATAAAGTTGCGTAGTAGACATCAGGCACCAACCGAGACGAAAGGTGGGTATTGGTCCCGGTTTGTGCCATCAACCGGGAGGAAAGGGGGGGTGCTGCCGCGGCCAAAAGTTTAGTCCCACCTCGCTAGTTGAGACGGGCTCGGAGTGGTTTATAAGCGCCGCTGCTGCTACCCTCTCGGGCTCCTCTCTAATGTAGGCTTACGGGCCTAAAAACACTCTCCCTACTTATGGGCCTACTGGTCCTGCTGCGGGCCTGCATCCTGGCCGAACTAGCGGGTTGGGTTTCTAATCGTATGCAGGCCGTGGTGCCGAGTAGGCGACATTTTTTAAAAAAAAAATCCAGTATTTTTGTTTTGTTTTTGCTTTATTTATTTTCTTTTGTTTCTACTTACAACTAAATACTTAGAGTTTTTGAGTGATTCTTTTGCTTTAGGTCACAAAAATTATAAACTTTCTGTTAATGCCATTAGTTTTCAAATTTGAATAGATTAAATTTGAATTCTTTGAAATTTGTGTGAATCACTAGTTTGTGAATAACTATACTTTAAAAATAGATTTTTGAGTGATTCTTTTTCCTACTATTTAATATTAGTGTGTTTTGTCATTATATTCAATTTGGTATTTTTCAGGTTATTTAAATGGGTGTTTAATCAAAAACAAATCTTGTTATTTTAGTTTGCTATTAAAGTTTCTAACAAAAAATACTTTATGAAAATTCTTTTTGCTATTAATGTTTTGAACAAAAAATACTTTGATAATTTTATTTGCATAAATTTTAGTTTCAAAAATACTAGAGGTTTATAAATGCTTTTTAGTTGATTCTTTTTGCTGTTGAAGAATATTATAGTTTTGTTTAAGTTGATCATAATAGAATATTTTAATTGATTCTTTTTAGTTCATTCTTTTTGCTATTCGTTCATTCTTTGAGCTAAATGACCCTGAAATTGAAAAGCACTACAAATGAACTCTAAAAAGGTTGAAACTTGGCATGGTATCAACATTTCACCCACATAGCATGTACTAAAAATTTGAGAGTGTTACGACAAAAGCTGGATGCACTTCGTGTACAAAATGGACAATCTCTTTCGAAGTATTAGGGTTTCGGACGAAAACTCATCTGTTACAAAGGGATTTCATTTTTTTGAACTTATTTTAACTCCAGACTTTTTGTGTGTTCAACATGCACCATTCAAAGCCGCATCATCAATTTTTAACCCTTTCTGACTTCATTTGGTATTTTTCATGCATTTACTGAGTTTTTTAGCTAAATGACCCTAAAATTGAAAAACACTACAAATGAACTCCGAAAAGGTTGAAAGTTGGCATGGTATCATCATTTCACCCACATAGCACGTGCTAAAAAGTTGAGAGTGTTACGGCAAAAACTAGATGCACTTCGTGTACAAAATGGACAATCTCTTTCAAAATATGAGGGTTTCACATGAAAACTCATCTGTTACAAAGGGATTTCATTTTTTGAACTTATTTTAACTCCAGACTTTTTGTGCATTCAATATGCACCATTCAAAGCTACATCATTAATTTTCAACCCTTTATGACTTCATTTGCTACTTTTTATGCATTTAATCTTTTCTTTGAGCTAAATGAACCTGAAATTGAAAAGCACTACAAATGAACTGTGAAAAGGTTGAAACTTGGCATGGTATCGTCATTTCACCCACACAGCATGTGCTAAAAAGTTGAGAGGGTTACGACAAAAGCTAGATGCACTTCGTGTACAAAATGGACAATCTCTTTCGAAGTATCAGGGTTTCGGACGAAAACCCATATGTTACAAAGGGATTTCATTTTTTGAACTTATTTTAACTCCAGACTTTTTGTGTGTTCACCATGCACCATTCAAAGCCACAACATCAATTTCCAACCCTTTCTGACTTCATTTGGTATTTTTCATGCATTTACTGATTTTTTAGCTAAATGACCGTGAAATTGAAAAGCACTAAAAATGAACTCTTAAAAGGTTGAAAGTTGGCATGGTATCATCATTTCACCCACATAGCATGTGCTAAAAAGTTGAGAGCGTTACGGCAAAAACTGGATGCACTTCGTGTACAAAATGGGCAATCTCTTTCGAACTATCAGGATTTCGGACGAAAACTCATCTGTTATAAAGGCATTTCATTTCTTCACATGTAACTGCAGTGATATTCTTGATCAACGGCATCATCAGAATAGTTGTGGAGAGAAAGTCTTCACTTTTTCTTCGCGTGGGTCCCTTGCTTATTGCGTCGTAACCATGGATAATCTCCATCGTTTAACAGGATGCTTGGGTCAGCATTCACTTTGAAGGGAGGAATCTCATGAAACTTTTCATAATCTTTAGACATGTCTGTCTTGCCCTCCACTCCCATCATGTCTCTTTTCCCTGAAAGAACTATGTGGTGCTTTGGCTCATCATATGATGTATTTGATTCCTTATCTTTTCTTTTTCTCGGTTTGGTAGACATGTCCTTCACATAGAAAACCTGCACCACATCATTGACTAGGACGAATGGTTCATCTATGTACCCAAGATTGTTGAGATCCACTGTTGTCATTCCGTACTGTGGGTCTACCTGTACCCCGCCTCCTGATAGATTGACCCATTTGCACCGAAACAAAGGGACCTTAAAATCATGTCCATAGTCATGTTCCCGTATGTCCACTATGTAACCATAATATGTGTCCTTTCCCCTCTTGGTTGCTGCATCAAAGCGGACTCCACTGTTTTGGTTGATGCTCTTTTGATCTTGGGCGATCATGTAAAATGTATTCCCATTTATCTCGTACCCTTAGTAAGTCAATGCAGTCGAAGATGGTCCCCTGGCCAACGAGTATAGCTCATCTGCAACAGTGTTGACACCCATGAGATGTGTTTGCAACCAACTGTCGAAAGTCCTGATGTGTTCACATGTAACCCAGTCGTCACACTGCTCCAGGTGTTTGGAGCGCAGAATATTCTTGTGTTCATTGGCATATGAGGTCACCAAGGTAGAATTCTGTAGAACTGTGTAGTGTGCTTGAGACTAGGAATGCCCGTCCCTACATATTATTGAGTCCGCTCCCACTACAAAAAAAGACACATCCGTGACATTTTGGGCCGAATGAATTTTTTTTCCTGTCATACATATGACACTTCTATGACGATAATTGTGACAAAACCCGGTATCATCATATGTGGTGGGTCCTACTTCTATGACAAAAAATCATGACAGAAAATGGGCTTCTCGTCCTGGGCGGGCCGGAGACGCAGCTGCATGACATTCTTTGGGCCGTCCATGACGGAAAAAACCGTGGTAGAAGCGAGGGCGAGGAAAATTTCGGGGAGTTCCCGGTTACGGTGGGAGGTCGGGAGCCGAGCGATGCGCGTTTCTCTCGTACACGTACACGCGTGTGTGCAAGGCGTTGGCTCTAACTGCCCGAGCGAGGCGTTGGGCTCTAATTGAACCCAAGCGATTGCACTGCAGGCTACGCGTTACTGAACCCGAGCGATCAATCGATGGCTGTTAACTGAACCCGATCGAGCGATTCCTTCGCTACTACTGCTAACTGAAGCCGATCGATTGGATGAACAGTGAGTGTTGCGGGGGGGGGGGGGGGGGGGGGTGGATGAACAGTGAGCGGTGGCATTGCCTCTGGATGAATAGGACCCCGTGGTGTGGAGGGCTGGATGAACAGTAGACAGTGGAGGGGTGCCCGTGGAGGGGTGGTTGAACAGGACCCCGTGGTGTGGAGGGCTGGATGAACAGTAGACGGTGGAGGGGTGCCCGTGGAGGGGTGGTTGAACAGTAGCCGGTGGAGTAGCGCGCGGTGGAGGCTGGATGAACAGGAGCCCGTGGAGGCTGGAGGAGGTCGACGGTAGCCCATGGAGGCTGGAGGAGGTCGACGGTGGAGATGAACAGTATCCCGTGGAGTACCGTTTTGCGGTACGCCACACCCCTCCCGATGAACAGGACCCCCGTTTCGACCGTAGGAGGTCCGTTTCGTCCGTTTTGCGGTACGCCACACCCCTCCCGATCAACAGGACCCCCGTTTTGACCGAAGGAGGTCCGTTTCGTCCGTTTTGCGGTACGCCACACCCCTCCCGATCAACAGAACCCCCGTTTCGACTGTAGGAGGTCCGTTTCCTCCGTTTTGCGGTACGCCACACCCCTCCCGATCAACAGGACCCCGTTCCGAACGTAGGAGGTCCGTTTCCTCCGTTTTGCGGTACGCCAGGCCTCGTTTCCATCGCCTGTTCCGTCCAAGCCCTCCCGATGAACATGACCGCGCATTCCGTTCTGACCCAGCCGGTTGGCTCCCACGCGTTCCGTTGCCTCCCGATGAACATGATGCATTCTGTTGCCTCCCCATGAACACGACGCATTCCGTTGCCTCCCCATGAACACGACGCATTCCGTTGCCTCCCCATGAACACGACGACGACGCTGTTTCTCCGTTCCGACCCAGCCATGTACACGAGCCCTGGCCATACGTATGAGCGAGTAGGCGTTCGAGACCCCGCCCGTATGTACACATACGTGGCCGTATTTTCTTTCGTGCACCCTGGCCGCTGTACGTACGTGTACATGCTACGTGCGCGCCTCTACTACGACACGTGCGCGCCTCTACATCCACCAGTATATATGTACGTACACATTCGCGACCAGAATGACAACGCTACGTACGCTTCGACCAGGTGGGTCCCGACTGTTAGGCACTTCCTTGCGTGCGAAGATGTAGCTGGTGGGTCCTAGCAGTCAGGGGGGAAACGTTTTTTTCATGAAATACGATGGCCCGTCCGGTGGGTCCACGCTGTCAGGTGGAGGAATAATTATTTTGCACGTAATAAGGAGGCACTTCCTTGCTGCGGCCGTGGACCCAGCTGTCAGCCTCTCCACGTACAGTACACGTCCGATGGAAGCCATTGCTTGACCACGTTGACCACGCCGCGCTGAGAGCACCAGGGCGGTGGACGACGGCGAGGCCTAGGAAGGGGACGACGCGAAGCCGGGGAAGACGTGGCAGTGGATGCCCACGCGTAGAGGAGTACGAGGGTTCACTGGTTCGCTGCGGTGTGAGGCTGACGTCGCCGCAGAATAACAGGGGGTGTGGGTGAGTAGAGGGATGGCCTGGCCAGCGGTGGGAGTAGTAGGGGCGGTGAGGCCTCCGCCGCATCGCAGCCGGCCATGGGAGGCAGGAGCACGAGGCACGACCGGCGCTGGTTTGGGCGGCTGGAGCAAGAAGAACAGAGGTTGAAGAAGCACTACGGCCGTTGGATGGACATCGTACGGTCACTGGAGCTAGAATCGTGCATATTGACTAAGTTGACAAAGCCCTCCCTCCCCGTCAACTTAGTAGGCCCGCAAGTCAGCCTGCCACTATACTGGGTCCCAGCTAACAGGGGGAGTATTCATTTTTTGTGCGTAATAAGGAGGCACTTCCTTGCGTGCAAAGATATAGCTGGTGGGTCTGAGCTGTCAGCGGCGGTAACGTTTTTTCGCGAAATACAGAGGCCCTTTCGGTGGGTCCCTGATGTCAGGTGGAGGAATCATTATTTTGCGCGTAATAAGGAGGCATTTCCTTGCGTGCGGCCGTGGACCCAGCCGTCGGCCTCTCCACATACAGTCCACTTCAGATGCATGTCGGTCGTTGACCATGTTGACCAGGCCGCGCCGAGAGCACTAGGGCGGTGGACGACGGCGAGGCCTAGGAAGGGAACGACACGGAGGCAGGGAAGACTCGGCAGTTGTTTCCCACGCGGAGGGGAGTACGACTGTATGAGGGTTTACTGGTTCGTCTGCCGTCGCCGGAGAATAACAGCAGGTGTGGGTGAGTAGAGGGATGGCTAGGCCAGCGATGGGAGTATGGTGGGGCGGTGAGGCCTGCGTGGCAGCAGAGCCGGCCGTGGGGAGGAGGGAGCAGGCAGAGATTGAAGAAGCACGACGGCCGTTGGATGGCCATCCAACAGTCACTGCTTGTGCGTCAACCTTTTTTTAGGAAAGCCTCAAATCTGTGGAAAACAGCATACAGCCCATCTGCCATTATTTCTAATAATTTACAGCCCATTTGCTAATTATTAAGGTTTTTTGGAGCCCATATTCTTTTTGTTAGCATTACAGCCCATATTGTGGCCACGGTTAAAAAATTATACAAAATTTTGCATATTTCGGTGTGGTCCGAAATGTTTTTAATCCCGAAATTTCGACTCACATTCAAACTGATTTTAAAAATAAATGTATATCAGTATAAAATCCAACAAATTCTCCACGCATAAAAATTAATGTAATTTAAAATCTCGAAATGAATTTTTTTTAAAACTAATTGCCGGTTTGATGTGTTTTAAAAATGTACAGCCCATTTCTCATTACTGATGGGCCATTTTCTCGGCCAGCCAAATGAAAGCTCTCCTCGTCTTGAAAGATTTGCAGCCCAACAGGCCTGACAAAGCGACTTACTTGGCAAATCACAAAAAAACTGGGCTGTGGCCATGGACCCAGCTGTCAGCCTCTCCACGTACAGTACTATTCCGATGGAATGTCGTTGACCACGTTGACCACGCCGCGCCGAGAGCACCAAGGCGGTGGACGACGGCGAGGCCTTGGAAGGGGACGACGCGGAGCCGGGGAAGACGCGGCAGTGGATGCCCACGCGGAGAGGAGTACGAGGGTTCACTGGTTCGGCCGCAGTGTGAGGCTACCGTCGCCGCAGGGCCTGGCTAGCGGTGGGAGTAGTAGGGGGCGATGAGGCCTCACCTGCAGCACAGCCGGCTACTGGAGGCAGGAGCAGGCGGTCTCCCCGGCGCTGGTTTCGGCGGCTGGTTCAAGAAGAGCAGCGATTGAAGAAGCAGTAGGACCGTTCGATTCAAATCCAACGGTTACTGCTACTAGAATCGTTTGTTGACTAGCCCTGCGTACGCGTCAACTTAGTAGGCCCACAGGTCAGCCTCCCAACCGATGCGCCCCAGATGTCAGTGGGAGGAATCATTTTTTCGCGTAATAAGGAGGTAGTTGATTGCGTGCGGCCATGCCAGCGGAGGGAGTAGGGTGGGCCGGGGAAGCATGCGCGGCATCATAGCAGGCCACAAGAGGAGGGAGCAGGCAGTCCCGTCGGCGCTAGTTTAGGCGGCTGGAGCAGGAAGATCAGAGATTGAAGAAGCACGTCGGCCGTTGGATGGACATCCTACAGTCACTGCTGCTAGAATCGTGTGTTCACTGACAAAGCCTTGCGGAAACAAGTCAGCCTCGAAATCCGTGGCATGTACAACCCATTTGCTATTATTTTTATAATTTTTACTCATTTTCTAATTCATATGGAATTTATTGCAGCCCGTTCTCCATTTTTAGAATTGCTGGCCATTTTCTAGTTAGTACCAGGGTCAAAAAATTAACTAAATATGTGGGAAATTTTGAAAATTCGCAAATTTTTGCTGGGGAACGAAATATTCTTAATCCAAAAATTAATAGCCATACTAAAACAAATTTAAAAATAAATTAGTACTATGTCATGTTAAATCAAATGAAATACGTATAAGATATCAGTGAAGAACAAAAACAAAAAAAGAAACTTATATCCCATTTGCTATAATTTTTTTGGAATTTTCAACCCCTTTTGATATTACTTTTAACAGACATTGACCATACTCTTAAGCCAGGCCGGAATGCATCCCTCCTCGTCTTGAAAGATTTGTAGCCCAGTAATTCGGAGAAAATAAATAGGCCTAGCTTGGGTATTCTTCAAAAAGAAATACT
The DNA here is from genome assembly GCF_002575655.3 of Aegilops tauschii subsp. strangulata. Lineage (NCBI taxonomy): Eukaryota > Viridiplantae > Streptophyta > Magnoliopsida > Poales > Poaceae > Aegilops > Aegilops tauschii. Next base: position 423,655,908 of record NC_053037.3, on the reverse strand, counting down.
GGGCTACCTATTTTCCCAAAGAACTCGTGCATGAGCATTTAGCTTTATTTATTTATTTATTTACTTATTTATGTTTAGGGGACCATGAGCATGTACCTGGGCCGGATTCATGTGAGAGCCTCCCTTCCAGTTAATTATGGGCTTCTCTATTGGGCCTTCATCTGTGGGCTGCATGTTATCAACAAGTGGAAAATGTGTTCCGTACGAAAAATAGTATGCGCTACGTACGGTACGGGGCACTAAAGGATCGAACCGTGCAACGACTTCCAAAACATTGTGTTTGTCGTTCTAACAACACATTTATTCAACCAACAGACGAAATATACTACTGATTGTACATTGAAAACAGCAGCAGCAGCAACTAGGGCTGGGGGGTGCAACAGAAGCAGTAAGCAGGCCAGAAGAGTGAAGACACAGCTCTCTCTTCCAAACCAAACATCAACCATCATTACAAAAGGGCTACCAAAAATGAACAAGTGTATGCATCAAACTAAATAAAGATCCTACTACACCAAGTGTACGCATCTAACTAACTGGCTCAATTAGAAGTTACTATTTATTAAGCTGTGGAGATTGGCTGACGGCTTGAACCAGATGGGTGCCTGACGGGGGAAACTCCAGCCAGCAAGTCGAAGTCTGATACTTGCGACCCTCTCTCCTACTTTGGGCTGCAAAGCGTGGCGGCACATATCAGGGTATGGTGCATGCAGAGACGCATGGTACGCTGTGTACACACAGTTTTGCCTGATGAACGAAACCGTGCTGCCATCATGATCCTTGCTGTCGGTTATCTCCTGGTTAATCGGATAATTCAGTCCAACAAACAGAGAGCGTGCACCAAGGCTACTTACCAGCCTCCAGTCAAAAATTCCTGAAGGCCCAGAGAAGCTGGGATCCTGCTCAAAGACCTTGCAGTGACTGTGATTGTATTCCGTGAAACAACACGTCCGGTACGTGCGAACGATCATCAATCTTTCGCCGTCGTCTGATCGAGCCAGGAACCACCTGCAACTGCCATGCTGCTTTTCTTTGAAAGGTTTTGGGATTAGGAAGGGTAGGGACACCAGGCGGCCTACAACATCATATCAAGTTGGAGTCAAATAAAAAAGGGCTCTTGATTTAGTCAATCTTAAGAACATCATGTTATGAGCATGAATATTTTTTCAGCAAATGTTGACAGTAATATAAGCAAGCCATCATGATATCATAGGAAAGCAACATACTGCTATAACAGCCATTTGTAGCGATGACTGGAGTAGGCCAGCAATACGTCCAACCATAGAAGGAGTCGACTGCGTAAATGAAGCCCTTGTGTTCAATGGCATCAGAGAACCATGGAGGATGTATGATCCTGCGATGGACGTGCAGATTTATCCACTTACCGCAGTGACCTGTCAGATAGGCGAGACCGCGGTTGAAGAACGCAATTAGCCTGAAGTCCTTATAATTCGCAGATCTTGTGGGCACTTGGCAGATTACAACCTTGAGCAAATCAAACTTGGTATCATGTTGGCTACTGTAAGATTCCGAGTATTCTGGGCCGCGGTGCCAAAGCAGTGCAGTGTTAATCGAAGGAAGGGGGATCAATCAGCGGGTGTAGACCTCCACGAGCATCCAGCTGCCGCGACCGTCGACGAGCACCATCCAAGACGTGTTCATGCCGACCCAGTACATACCGTTAATGTAGTTGAGGCTGACGGGGATCGGATCGCAGTCAAGGTGGTTGATGCTCGCCACCCTACGATCGTTATGCTGCGTGACACGCCGTTTCTGAAGATCAGGCGGCATCAGCAAGCAAGGAGCTGGCTTAAAAAGCCCCGGCCAGAGGGCTTTGAGTAAACGGTACAGCCCCGACGAGCACGCGGCGAGCGGCATGGTACTGAGATTGTCCACACGCGAAACAATGAGCTTGATTACCTCTGTGGGGAGCGAATTCCAGCCACTCTTTCGGCGGACGCTGCTCGGTTCTGCCATTGTTAGTGCTTGGGTTTCGGACGAGGGGGGAGGCGCCTTAGCGGGGATGGAAGATTGGAAGAGATTATGTGCGGACAAAGATGGAGAAGCGAATTTGTGCTGCGGGAAGTGGACAAGTGATGATGACTACAGCACGCCGCTTGACTTACGAGACACATACCAGCAGCGTAGGGTCATGTCGATACCAGACAACTTGCTTGAGTGATCACAGTACTGGTACTCCCTACGGTGTTATGCCCTAACTTGCTGGAGTAGAGTAGTAGAGTAGGACTCTGCTCTACTACTAGCACCGGAGGAGTAGTATATTATAATCTAAAATAGTTACAAACTTCAATGCCCGAGCGTGGAACGACTACAAACCATGCTCAAAGACCGTGTCTACGTGGTGTTTGGACATGGGCGACAACCTCAACGCCAACGGTGCTGCTCCCGTTGCACCGTATGTGTTTCTGTCCTTCCTGTTCGAAATCGTGGTAGAATTCATGTTTCTACTCTGTATCCTACTACTATGCTAGTCCACATGATTAGTTTCAATTCTGTTATAGCCTTCATGATTTATTTTGTGCTTATTCAGATTAAATCTCGTAGTAACTTGCTCATATATTCAACTGGTGCAACGTCCCCTACAGCCACTCCCGTTTCATGGACGGCTTGGTCGATGCCTCCAAGGAGCCCTTCGTCCACTGCTATGAGTGCCTGATGCCGTTTTGTGGCTCGCCGGCGGACATGGTGCATCACCTCATGGATGCGTGCAGCGGTCACTGCTGGCCCTTGGCAGAGAACATCAAGTACGAGACGTGCTACCCATTCACCATACCGGAGTCGTTGGACGATCACCGCCGCCTGCTAGTCTCGGAGGAGGACGACAGCGTCTTCCTCTTGATCGTGGGCACCGGCGGAGCGCGCGCAGGCCACCGCCCCGTCTCTGTAATGTGCGTCAGGGGCGACGCCACTGACGCTGTCACTGACACGAGGCCGATGTACGGGTGCGTGGTCAGTGTTACTACCCCTCGGGTCGCGTGGGCGGCGACACCGGCCTCATCGAACGGACTTGGACTCTGGGGAGCTGCGACTATCCCGCCAATGTGGACTTGGAAAACCCGTGGCATCCTTTACCCGCCGACGCGGTGCACGGGGACTCCAAGGAGGTTCACCTGGACATACGCATTATCAAGTTAAATGTTGATCATTAGTCTTCGCTCAATGTAATCCGCTGTCTAAGCATGTGGAGACTTCCATGCAGGATCTTGCTCTATTGGAGTATCGCGCATGAATAAAAGTGTATCTGTTTATGGTTTAGTCTAGAATCTTCCATGTTTGAATTTTTACTACAGTACTGGTGAAAGACTTACGATGAACCATTTCTTACATCTCCTCTGCCCGCTTGCAAGTCATCCTGATTTAATCCCTCCGTCTAGGTGTATAAGGGCATGGTTAATATTACTTAATAGTATAGCCAACTGTTGACTATAAGAAAGTGCCATGTCATCTGTAGCCAACATGTATAACAATCGATACTCAAAAACTAATTCTTAAGGATCATTTCTTGCAAAGCACAATAAGTGTTATTTCTTCACAAGTTTTGGATGCAGGTTGAACAGTTGAACGCTTTTGTTTGCAAAAGATACCTTTTTATCTATTTCACCCAGATGTTTGTGAGCTCTAAAGATTTAACTGGTTTACTCCTCACCATTGTAATCCCTCTGTCTAGGTGTGTAAGTCATCTTACGAAAACGAAATAATCCCAAAACACTTAGGCGCGGTGCATTAACTTCTACTCCGTACCTCGTTTCTTATTTCTTGACATATCAACCAATAAGAGATAAAGAGTGTGCATGCTTTTAGTGACTTGAGATATCAAACACGACATGCAGTGGTTAGTTCATTGCATGCAATACTATTAATTAGCAAATAAACATTAACGTTTCTCGTTTTCTCCTCCTCCTTGGTCACGGTGCACAGCCTAAGATGACTTACTCACCTAGACGGATGGAGTAGTGCATGTGACATGCACTAACATTTCATTAGTTAAATTTATGATCAAAATTTGACACAGATTACAATGGGGACCAATAAACCAGGATGGAGGTAGTAGTTATGGGATTACTAATCTAGAAGCCTAAAAGAACTGGCCCCTGGTACTCCTACTAGTAGTAGTACTCAAGTTGGAATTTCAATTGCACAACACAACTTGTTAGGCAAAAAATTCGATACGGGGTGTAGGAAGCGGTTTGGGAATTTGCATGCCTTTCCAACCAGTGAGATACTCCATACAAAGTACGACAGAGAAATAACCACAGAGAAGGAAGCTAAAAGTAAACAATCAAACGAGCATTTTTGCATTTGTTTTGCATTGAATCGTTTCACAAGCTTGACTAGTGCTGTTTTTCTACTTTTACAAAAACCGCATCGTAATGTTAAAACGTGCATTTGCACGTACATAAGTAATAGTAGTACTCCCTCTGTCTAGGTGTATAAGTCTTCTCTCCTTCTTGGTCACGGTGCACTACCAAAGATGACTTATTGACCTGGACGGAGGGAGTAGCACAGTCTGCAAGCATATATCGAGAGAGACGTGTAGTGCGATAGTATATAGTAAAGTTTGTCCTATATGCACGTACTTGCAAAATGTCATACGAATACACAAGGTTTCCAACCTTTCCCTTTTACATACTTAATTAAGGACGCTAAAAATTCCTGAACGTTCGGGATTTATCATTTGCGTCCCAAAACTAATGAGATCGCCTTACGAAACAAAAATTATACTCCTCCTAAAAGCCACGGCACTCGCAGGAGCGCTTGCGGCGCGCCACGAGTGCCCTGGTGCGCGGCCGTTTCCCAGCGCGCCGACACAACGCCTCTTCCTCAGCCTCGCAACTCGCGAGGTGCTGATTGGCGGCTTGCCGGCGGGCGAGCGCGATCTCACCGGTGTGGTGATCCGGCGCCAACAAGTACTCCTCCTTGCTGGAAGCGTGCACCCGGTCCACGTACCACCAAGCGTAGATGAGGCGCTTGGGCCCGACTGCACTCAGGGCGTTGGCACGGGCGTCCTCCGCCACCCTCACGGCCCTCGCACGAGCCTTCTGCCAAAGAGCCAATTGCCTGACTCTCTCGGACGCGACATAGGCCTCCCAGGCTCTTCCTCGGCCTTCTTCTCCTCCTCTATTTTGGCGCGCTCTGCTGGAGGCAAAGCCTCCCACAAGGCGACATCCATTTCTTTCCAAAGCTCCTCAAGGCTGGGGGGCTCGGCGGGCGGCGCGGCGTTCTCCTTGTAGCGGGGAGCCGACGCGTCCTCCGGCGCGCGTGCTGGCGAGATTGGGAACACCGACGCGTCCACCTCGACGTGTCGCGGCGAGGAGCGGAACGCCAACACGTCCTCCTCGACTAGTGGCGGCGAGGAACGGAACGGCGACGCATCGCGTCGCGGCGAGGAGCGGAACGCCGACGCGTCCTCCTCGACTAGTGGCGGCGAGGAACGGAATGGCGACGCGTCGTGTAGCGGCGAGGAGCGGAACACCGACGCGTCCTCCTCGACTAGTGGCGGCGAGGAACGAAACGGCGACGCGTGATCGTCCGCGCAGTGCAGCGAGGGGCTCCTAGGGCTTGGGAGGGGCGATGCCATGGTGGTCGACGTGAGAGGGAGGGGGAGGACATAGCAATGAACGTGAACGTGAGGGGGAGGACATAGCGATGTCGTGGGAGGCGCAATATTTATAGCGAGCAATGGCACACCTACGTAAGATATGGACTGAGCTGCACTGACTTAACTGCAGGTCCAGTTGCGTCACTGACATGTGGGCCAGACCCCTGTTGGGCCCATATGTCAGTGACCCAATGCACCTGCAGTTAAGTAACAGCTACGTGGGCATATTTGTTGGAGTAAATTACGGGGGAGCGAAGGGGTGGAAATATTGCTGGTCACAATGGATTGGACGAGCGTGGGGGGGGAGGAGAGTCATGCATGCAGATTTTTTCACACGGGGTGGAGTGGTGGGACCGCCGGAGGGAGAAGGAGAGTTTGGCAGGCATATTGTTTCCACACATGGAGAGGAAAAGATTTGGAGACGAACGGGCTTCCTGCAGGTATGGGGAACGGTGCATAATAAGTCATCTTGCATGCCGGGCTAGGTATAGTCTCAAGTCATTAAAAATATACACGCCCCACACATGTTCATATTTCAAGGTGCACTAAATTATTGCATGCAATGATTAAGGCTGGCCATAATGGTGGTATCTTAGCTGGTATCATGCACACGGGAATAGCAAACATGCTGATGTGGCAAAGAATTAAAGAAGAGAGGGGGGGTTAGAGTAACTAGTGTTCATGCATGCATTGGTAAACACATTTTTTTGTGAAGAACGACCGCACTAGTTGAGTACTTTTGCAGACTTCAAAAACTATTCCACCGCCTCTACTATCTTGCTAAGAGTAGGTGAAATTTTTGAATCGAGCCCTTTAAACTAGAAGGGAGGTAGTGGTACTCTAAGGTTGGTCATAGTGGGGAGTAACTTAGACTAGTAACATGCATATGTTACTAGTCTATGTTACTACCTCTATAGTGCATAATATCATAGATTAGAATCATAGGTGGTCTCATTTATTGCCATGCATGACACATAGTAGCATCACATTTATTATGTTACGGTATCTACCTATGTTACTATAACCATCTCTCTCTTCTTTAATTGCCTACCACATTAGCATGTTTGCGAGTCCCAAGTGCATGATACTACTTATGTTAGCCCCACTATGGCCAGCCTAATAGCTAACCTTGTTGTGATGACAAGATAGGACATGGCACGCACCTAGACGGAGGAACTAGTCTGCATTGTGCATTTAAGTTTTGTCTGAAGTCAATGTACCTCTACTTTCACCAGACTTATAGAAAAATGTGTCAACATTCACAATGTCAAATCAATATTTTTACACTCATTATAAAACGTAGTTCTTATACTCATTATAATCAGTATTGTAGGTGTTGATATTTTTAGTATAAATTTGGTCGTGGGATTGCATTGATGCATGTCAAAGCATGGAGGAAGTGGAGCTTAGGGCTTGCATTCCCGGTCTCTACATAGGTATTTCTCTTCATAATCCTGTAATTTTAGAGACTGATTGCGCTTTTGTGGTAGCGTCTCTTGCATCGGGGGACTATGACAGGTCTGCTATGTGTGACCTGAAGATGAAAGCGTTGAGCATCTCGAAGTTGATCAACAATCTTCAATTGTCAAAGATTAGCCGTTCGGCCAATAAGGTGGCACACTTAATCGCTAAGTATAGCTTTGACAATAGATTAGATGGCATTCTTGTAAATAACGTACCGCCCTGTGTGGTGAATATTGTATCGAATGAGTGTACTGGTGTGGCTGGTTAATTAATATAAGGTGGTGTTAAAAAAGTATAAATTTGGTCAAACACTTTGCAAACGGTTGACGGGAGTAAAAAGGACCAGAGGGAGTATCATGCATGCGGAGTAGGCAAAAAAAATTGCTTGTCTAAAAAAAGGCAAAAACAAATTGCTCGTTTATAGCCGGTCGAAGTCTCAAAGGGCGCGACCGCGCGAGGGAGGCGAAGGTCGTGGGAGGCACGACGTTTGACGGAATTAAGTGAAGTTACATCCACGCGCCGGCATGGCGTGCGAACAGGCAGAAGCTATACCATCAGGCCTACGATATGGGTCTAGTAGACATGACATCTAGTGGGTCCTGCATAGTTCTCGAGAACCCTTTGGGGGCTTGCAGCCATTTATCCACCGGGCAAGCCAGCAACCCCACGCCATTCGCACGCCCTATTCGTCCCCGTCTTCTACCTTACAACAGTTCGCTCCCAGTCATCCCGTCCTTTCACATTAGTTCGCTCCCAGTTTTTTTGCGGGGTACAACAGTTCAACTTCTCCTAACCTACCTCCAAAATCCATGGCCTCCCAAATCTCCATGGTCGCCGCTGAGTACCAGGTTAGAGCCATCACCGGCTATCAGTTCATCGTCATCTACACACGTGGATCCGAGACGGTGAAAGCATGGCTTGCTCGCTTCCTACGCATGTTCAACAGTTCAACGGATGAGTGGGTTGCTGGGCTAGATGTTGAGTACACCACAGTCCTGGGACGAGAGAAGGCTCTAAAGGACGAAGAGAGGAAGAAGCCCGCCGTGATCCAGGTTTGCGTACATAATGTTTGCTTGGTCTACCACATATGCCATGCCGACGTTGAGTGCCAGGATTTTAGGAACTTCCTCAAGGACAAAAGAGTGAAATTCGTTACTGTAGGCTTTAAGAACGATAAGGATGTCCTGCGCCGGATAGGTCTCGTTGTAGGCTAGCCCTTCGATCTCCAGAAAGCAAGCCTAGTGTCCTCCTCTCAACCTTCAATGCTGACCCTGGCAGCAGCCATGATTGATCCTTCATACGCTAAACTGAAGAAACCTCATCACGAGTTTCATCATGCATGGGAGTCAAAGACATTAGATGTAGATCACATCCTGTACGTAGCAATGGATGCCTACCTTTGTTTAAATATCTACAAGGGTTGGATGAAGAAGCAAAGCCCAGTGTCTGGTTCAAGCAAAGAAGCGTCGGCGAAGAGGAAGAGGAAGAGCGACGAGGACGAAGTCGAGGACGTGGACTCGGACTCCGAGTAGGTGGCAGTGTCGTCGCTCATGCTGGTTCTACTGCAGTGTCAAGCGGACTAGTTGCTTAGTTTATTTTCAAGGGTGTGTTGTGCTGAGGCCCCAGCAGAACTATGTTTATGTTCTTTCTCGTTATTTGAACTCTTTAGTACATACAGTAGTACTAGTACTATGTCTTACTACTGTTCTTCTTGCAGTTGGTACTACTGCTCGTATCTTCGTGTTCCTACTGTACTTAATACGCTCGTACTAGTAGTATAATTTGGGTCAGTCTATTTGTGAAAGAAGTTCAACGGAGTGAAGGAAGAAGACGGCAGAAGAGGTGGAAGAAGCCCTTCTAGCCATCCATGTTGCATCAAACGGCTCACATGAGTCGACTGACCCAAATTGCTCCTTCAGATTGCAGGATCCACGTGGCATTCAAGGTCTCGAAGGTAGATTCCGCGTTCGCACCCGGTTTGCGGGCTCGACGCGTGCGCGACCGGCTTCCGCCGCGACCGGCTTCTGGAGACGACAATGACACGCTAGTTCCTCCTCGCTGGCGTGCTGGAGCACACGCTCGTCCCCCTCTTCGTACGCTGCGTGCATAGACGCGGCTCCACCAGCTGCTCGCGTGCTTGGCAGCGCGGCGACATCGCGAGGAGGGACTGTAGACGACGTGAGCGGGCGAGCCTTCGGCTTCATGGCACAGGGATGGCGGTGATGGGCGAGAAATTGTTGGCCGGAGCAGGCGGGCGCCGGCATGCCCAACGGCGGCGGCGGCATATTGATGAGTGCGCGTGTGGGAGCTTACTTTAGTTTTATATATAAGGTTAGTCAAACTTAAAAGAAAACCGTGCTAGTACACGTAAACATTAGACTTAGGCAGCGCTTTTATTAGTTAGTACCACAACCACGATACGGAATCCTGTGCAAGCGTGTGAACCGCGGCCGCGCGGTCGATCGAACGGTGCGTCACCGTGTCGCGCTCGAAGGACATCCACCGAACCTTTTTGTGTGTGTGAAAAAAATCCTCGAATATTACTCAACTTTTTTTTCCTGTGAAAGTTCTTGACGCTGCAATATTTCCATATATTTGAATTTAGCTCATGTTCGTGTTTATTTGGATTTGGACGTTTTAGGTGCGCCCTAGTTTTTTTAATACTGATTTTGTGTGTGTGACTGAGAGAGAACGTGTGTATGTGTCCATATGTGTGTTGTGGCGGAAGGGCAATGTGGAGACGGTGTGCGTGTGATACAGACATAGAGAGGTGTGAATGTGCAAATGATCATGCATGAGTGAGACATAGACAGATGCCGATACATTGTGTATACATGAAAGAACGGTCTTCTAGTTTACTTGTGTGTGTGTGTGAGAGAGAGAGAGAGAGAGGGACATCTCTCTCGATTCGTCTGTCCCTCGCACGGTCGCATGCAACACATGCATCAACGCGCACATTTTGACACCCTCACCCGGCCCCTGCCCACCTCAAGGCCCGCACAATCACTTCGTGAATACCCATTTCTCTCCTTAGGTTAGTTTTCTCTCAATATCTGACACACACACACACAGAGACACACGCAGCACAACACACACACACACACTCCCCCAAGCACGCAATTCATCCCCATCCAAGGTTATACGGCGACCATTCTCGCTTGTGCTTCTTTGCACCCCAACATGCACAACACATCAATCTTCAAAGAGGGCATATAGCAGATCGAAGACGGCGACCACACCGCGCTAGAGAATGCGGGGTCATTTGGAAGCAGGGTGATGTGACGACGACTAACTGACTCCTCCCCCACCCTCTCTCTCTCTCTCTCTTGCACAAAATTACCAATCCCTCTCTCCCCCGCACAAAATTATCAATCCCTCAACCCACGAGATCCTTCCCCTATCGTCCATGTTTTTCCAGCTCTCTCATCAAACATGTTGTCTCTTCTCCTTCCACGTATACAGAATCCAGATGCACACGCATCTCATGTATATTACATGTATCCATCTTTCTCACAGACCTAACTTCTTCCTCTCTCTTTCTCTCTCTATCTCTCTCTCTCTCTGTCTCGTTAGGTTTGTCTCCTACTTTCTTGTCCACATACATACAATCTTTCCCGCCCTATCTGCTCCATCTTCAAAAGCTCTCTCTGCACGTCTCATTCACACATTGGGATATGTCAAAATGTTGCTTCTATAATGGCTGATGTAGAGTTATGGTTGTTTTTGTTGAATCCTACCAAGTAATAACTATGAAATGCATTTAGATTCTCATTTGACTGGGATTATGTGAGTTTGAGCATGTTGTACTATAGACCTTGTATACATCTTGGGATTCGACAATGATTGTAACTATTGAATTGTATAGACCATTACATTCGAAGTCAATAGCCTAATATATTTATTTCACAATTTCTACAAATGATTAGTTCACTACAAACTAAGAAAACAAATGTGTACTCCCTCCGTTTTTATTTAAGTCCGCGTATTAGCATTGGTCGAAGTCAAGTTTTGTAAACTCTCAGAAAGCTTATAACAAAAAATATTAACATAGACAATAACAAATAAATACCATTAGATTCATTATTGAATGTACTTTCACATCATACATATTTGTTATGGTAAATGTTTATATTTTTCTATAAACTTGGTCAAACTTTAGGAAGTTTGACTTCGGTCAAACCTAATATGCAGAGTTTACTACTACTACTCGCTAGTTGCTTAGCCGAATCACTCAACACGCCACACGGGGAGTCCAGTGTCAAAAAAATTTGAGGTCGGCGGGAAAATCTCCCGCGACCCTGATTCGAGCAGTGGGAAGTTACCATCATAGCCTTCGGAACAGGCTACGGATGACGCTTGGTAGGGGGCTGTTTTCATAACTTCAGGTTCACCCTACCCAGCCAACCCCACCCAGGCACCCAGAGTAGTACACCTGAAGACTCCCCATTTTCTATCCCCACTGCAAAATAGACTTCTCCACGGCACCACAGCCTTCGTGCTCCTCCCCTTTACATCGGCGCACTCGTCCACCGCAGTGCATCTGCCTCATCGACGACCTCGTATGCCGCACTGGAGCCGGTCCACCGTCGTCGTCGTACACGGAGCCTCTTCCCCGGCATCGTCTTCCACGGTCTCGGATCTGCTTCCCGGAAGCCGACACCAAGCGCAGAAGTACCACCGTCGTGGACAATGAACTGACTCCCGTTGCCGGCCATGACTCACAGAGGCCGCCGCGACCATCGTTCTCCTCCTCGATTGGTAATGTGTGTATTGAATCACTTAGCAGTACCTACCCTTCAAATTTCCTGGGTGCTATTATTCCCGTAAAAGTAATTGGTTATAGCCTCCATTGTCCAACAGAATATCAGCTTGTAATTGTGCATCGCTCCTGTATCGCGCTAGTAGAGAAGAGAGTAGAGATAGCAGAGACGTCGGGAAAGGATCGCGCGCACGCGGGAAAAAGCGGCCGGGTGTGCGCTAGTTTTGGCGCGCGGTGTCCGGCGCGCTTTATAAAATCCAACGCCCTCCCACTGCTCTATGCCTTGCCACCGCTCTCTCCCCGCTCTGTGCCTCACCACCGCTCTGTCCCCACTCTTGTTCGCCTCGCCGCCGCCGCGCCACCATGCCGCCGCGTCGCGGGGAAACTTGGGGATACCGCGGCGTCCGCGCGCGCCCCTCCGGCGGCTTCTCCGCCAAGATCCGGTTCGGTGGGATGCGCCTCGGCCTCAGCAATTTCGATACCGCCAACGAGGCCGCCCGCGCGTATGACACGGCGGTGTGGCGCCTCCGGTGGCCACATAGAACATTGAACTTCCCCAACGTGCCGAAGCGGGAGCGGGCGCAGGAGCTCGCGCCTCTGCCGCGGCTTAGGGCGCTGTGGCGCCAACACTTCCCGCATGACATCATCAACGAGCGCGAGTTCTACACGCAAAGGAGGGCGGAGAGGGATAAGAGGAGGGCGGAGCGAGCCGCCTATCGCGAGGACAAGCGTAGGCGAAAAGCGGACGCTCAATTCAACATGAGGGTAGGAGCAGCGTCGCCCTGGGAATCCGACGACGATCGGTATCTTCACGCCTACAGTCAGACGTCGGAGGAGGACATCACCGAGGAGGAGTCGGACGACGAGGAGTATTTGAATTGTCTTTTTTTATCTATCTATGGTGAGAACTATCCTCTACTCTCTAGTATCTACTTCTCGATCTCAGCACTGTAAACACTTTTTAAAGCGCCGCGCGTTGCAATTCTGCCGGAGATGCTCTAACATGGCAGACGAGTGCTTTAATGTTGCCCACAAGATGCGCGAGTATTACTAGTAGTATATTTTTCTTGCCATGTTGAGATTTTAAAACCACGAGTGCGAACATGCAGAGGAGCAATGAAGACCAAACACGGGATATTCGGGACATCTTCAAGGAGCGTGGCAAGTTAAAGAGGAGCTGCACCGAACCTGTAAAACGAGCTTTGGTAAGTAACACCCTTTCAATTACTTTGGTGTAGCCTCGTGTTCTTCGATGTGTATATGTTGTAGTTTCTGTTTCTCTTAAGCGTGGTGTTCTTCAATGTGTAATAAGAAGAGTCTTAATCGTCCTAATGCTTTCGTTTTTAGCTTGATGTAGGAAGTGGGTGTTCTCACCTTGTAGTCTGTTTTTATTTTTTTTCCTTTTGAATTCACTTCTCCGAGTTCTGTTTATCTGGCTTCTACTAAATGGATCTAGGTTGCTCTGAGTATTGATCTAAAAAAGAAGTAACTTCATGTCAGGATGCAGTTCCTGCGAGGAGGGAAGTATGGTCAACCTCGAGATCATGTTTCCAAAATGAGGCTGGATTACACACAAGGTGCCAGTTCCCTAATGATGTTGGATTAGACACAAGGTGCAAATTCCCAGATGATCCTGGATTACACACAAGCCAGGTGGAGTCGTCAGCTGTTCGTGTCCTCGTGGCATTAGTAAAGGCTGAAAGAAAGCGTGCAGCAGCCCTTGAGAATGTAGTTGAGTTCCTGAAGAAGCGAAAAGAGCAATCAGATGCTCTCTTCACCCAAGCCAAAGAAGAGATGGAAGAAGCCAGAAATAAGCTAGTAGAGGCAGAGTAGGCTAGGCGTCTCCTGCTATCTAAAACTGTTGTCAATACAAAATTTCCTTCATAATAGCTAGGTTCAAATGTTTATCCAGTCAGCATGCCTGTTGTGATGTCCGTGCATCTACCGATGTGGCACAAAATGTTTTTTTGGGTCGTGTAATAATAGCAATTACTTTCCAAACAATAACAGATGAAGCATTGGACATGGTATAGTTCACGCGCAAGCCCGACATTCCAAGTTCAACTTCCACATCAAACTCATGTTCACAGATATCTGCACATTCATACATAATGTCCACAACCATGATTCACTTCAAAGCCAAAAAAATGTGAGGAGAGTTATAAATAAAGAAAATCCTCTACTAGTTCCTGCTACCAGTGCGAGCACAACAAGTCAAGACCATGCATAAATTAATTATATTTTAGTCATTTTTTGTGTTCTAAAATGCCTGCCGGCTCGCGAAAGGACGTGTTGCCAGCACACGCGCGGATTCAATGAGGGCAGGCGGGGCAGTCTTAAGCTGGTTGCACGCGGCGAGGAGGCGTGCTCAGCCGGGCCTGCAGCGAGTGCGACCCTCTTGGCCGGCGCGCCGGTTCAATGCCTGTGCTATGAGAGGTGGCGTCCGTGTCAGAGCAATCACTCCCTTCAGTCCTTTTTTGTTTGGGTATAACAAAATCTCGTTTTCCATTCACATTTTACAAGTAAAATTCATGGACAAACTTTTACCCAAAGTACGATGGGGACTAGTAAACCAGAATGGAGGTAGTAGTTTATTTAATCAAAGAAGGGTTTCCCCTTCCGATTTTCATTACTGAAAACCAGCATCTAAATCTAAACCATAGTATTTGCCCTAGAACTACCAGGTTCAACATCTCGCAACATAAACCCATACAACCTCCATCGCAAAAAAAACCATACAACCATACGCCAAGGAGGTACGTAGTACTATGAATTCCATTTTCACTCCATACCAATCGTTCTAAAAACTACTTACTACTTATAACGCGCCATTGAAAATCGGAACTCTTAACCCCGCTAAAAAAACGATATTTTAAACGTGGCTACTCGATTTGTGGCAACTGGCGAGCCACCACGCTCCAAGTCGTTCACCTATGGTCCTGACCATCAACTCCTACGGATCAAATTATCACGCGAGCTGACTATTCCTACAAAGGTGCTCCACCACGTACCCGGTACCCACGAATGCAGCAATCGTGCACCTAGGGTTTTAGGGTTTATTTGTTAACGTCGCCTTTATGTAACACTCATGTGTGCGAGACAGCGAGAGGCCGACTACGTGCGTGCGCGTCTTCTCTTCGTATATGTACTCCACCGTTTGTCTGGTGTCCAAAAAATTATAATAACTACTAGCAATGTGCCAATGCGTTGCCACACGATCAAAGTAGATTAATACATATTCACCGATTTGATAGAAAAAAAAGTCTAGTTTTGAAATACGTATATCACTAAAAATATGTTATGTTTCACTCAAAATATATTCCTTTGGCGGTTTTGATGAGATAAGGGAGGAATGTTGTTGGTTTCAAGATTCGAGAAGTGGTATATGTCTAATTTCTACTCTTACTAGCAAGATGCCCGTGCGTTGCACGGAACATCAAGATCTTGTGGGAGAAAAGGATGAACGAGGGAAGGCCTTATCTGCAAATGTGGTGAAGAGTGCGGGTAAATTGCCATATTTTCCTTCCTATCCGTTAGATATAAATCGGATGGCCTACATTGCAGGATGGCAGGCCCACCATCATCACCAACTCTATTTTTTATCCCTACTCTTATAAAAAGCATTATCGGTGATGATCGTGTGCCTGCCATCCTGCAATATAGGCCGTCCGATCTATATCTGACGGATAGGAAGGAAACTATCGCAATTTTGCAAAAAGATACCCACACCCCTCTCCACATTTGCAAATAAGGCCTTCCCTCGTTCATCCTTTTCCCCCACAAGATAAACTACTCATACAAATGCATCTTGATTTTCCGTGCAACGCATGGGCTTCTTGCTAGTTGTTGCAAAAAGCCCATGTGTGTGTGAGAGAGAGGGAGAGTGGAGGAGGACAGAGTGCATGTGTGACAAAGGCACAAGGAGTGTGTGTGCGATAGGTATCAGCTTAAAATGAGGCGATAGTGTGTGTGTGCACGATGAGAGGGCGTGTCTCAAGAAGGGAAGAAAAATATACATAGATACAAGGAGCGGGAGAGAGACATGTATGCGATGGTGGAAGCACGAGTGTGCGGGTGTATAAACCTATCTAGAGGCTAGCTAGTCGATAAATGTTTGTGAGAGAAATACGAGTCGGGTGCGAAAGCGAGAGTTTTGTGTGTGTGAGAGAGAGACGGTAGTCGGGAAGGGGAGTGGAAGCAGGAGTTCTGTGTGTGTGTCTGTGAGAGAGAGAGAGGAGACGGTAGTCGGGGTTGTCTGATCGGTAAACAAATGAATAATGTCAGTCTGGGATGGAGACGAAAAGGAGACCGCAACAAATGTTGTGTCTACAGGAGAGAGAGAGAGAGTAATTTTACTGGTATGAGTCATATGTAGAGACATATAGGGTGTGTGAGAGAATCCCATAGAGAGAAAGACAAAGTGAAAGACGAGTGGAGACTGTGTGTGTGGCGGTGAAAAGAAAGCTTAGGTACCGAGTGATACCAGAGAACAGTAGAGACGTGAGAGATAATGAAAACCGTGTAATGTATAATGATAGGGAGAGTGTGACACTTCTCAAGGGAGACGTCGAGAGACCATGTTTGCGAGGATAGGAGAAACATGAAGTGAGCGTGCGGGTGAGCTGGAGAAAAGAGAGTGATAGCTACCTGAAGGAGCATGCATGCGAGAGAGATCGGCGTGAAAGGAGTGAACAAAAAAGGGATTCAAATATTTGAATTCGAGATGATGATACATGTAATCCATACTCGAACCAAAATTGATCTATCAAACATGCATAAACATATGAATTCACGCACATCTATGTTATTTAATATGTAGATATTACTGATCCATACATTTTAGTAGAACATAATTTGGTTAAATTTTTTCGAATTCAACCTTAAGATTTCGATATTGTTGTATTTGTAAATAATATTATACATATAAAGGAGCAGAATTCTTTGTTGTGCTTTTGAAAGTATATATAAAAAAATGATGTATATAGAATGTAATTCCAATTGAAAATGGATCCCGCCCGAAAAAAAAGAATACAAACGGGATTCAAATTGAGTTGGCACGGTAAACGTGCACTCTGCAAAATTTGAACGAAGTGGGGAAAGTCGCAGTAAGCACCCGAAACCAAAATCTGCGAGATGGAAATCACTACTGCCTATCCCTGCCATGCAAAGCCTATCTGCTGGATTTCTATAGGTTTCGATAGGGGTAGGTTTGTAATTTCACCTAAACATGACGTAACCGCCTCTCACCCGGATTCATACACGGTGGGCGCCAAAACACAATGTGTCCTCGGCCGAAATCGACTCCCTCCCCGATTCATATTCATACACGGTGGGCGCCAAAAACAAACTCTCGTCGGCAAATATTTGGTGTATGCGAGATTACCGTCCTATCCCGAACCGACTAATGTTGCTGTGATGTAGTAGAAATTTGAAACGGGGGCTAAGTTTGTAAATTTCCTCGCATTTGAGACAAGCGCGCCCCGATACATGGTTCCCCCCTTCCTCTCTACCTCCCCTTTCCCCATTCGTACTCCGTGGGAGCCAAAACACCCTCTCCACCCCACCCTCCTCCGTCCGCCGCCGTCCGCCACCCCATCCACCGCCGTCCTCCTCCACCATGCCGGAGCTGATACCCCGACGCCGCCGTCCATTACAAGAGATCGACCTCTCTCATCCACGGCTTCGGACCGGGATCCTTGCATCCCGTCCTCTCGCTTCATCCCCGCCGTCGTCCACCTTGCCAGCACCGCTCCTACGACCATCTCGTCCACCGCGCCCCACCGCCACCGTCTACCCTCCTAGATCTGCTTCCACGCCGCCGACAGCCATCGCTACCGCAGCACCGTCAAATTCTCAGCAGATGCGTACACGGCGCCGCACCAGAGGCGGTACTCTTTCGTATCAGCTCAACTTATTTATCGCAGCAAGAAAATAGATCACCACTGCTTTACTCTGATTTCTTGTCTTGGTTGCGAAGTTGCCTTTGTCCGGTGTGCACCTTCAGATCCGCCATGGCACGCTCAACACTATACTCCCAATGCTTATGGTTTTCCCCTTTTATATTTCACAATAGTTAAATCATAGTAGACTAAATTTCAAAATTGGGTCAGTCGATTTTTCAGAGCTCGCCGGAGTTCGCCGGTGCGATCGAAGGGGCTCGGGTGGTTCTGGGGCCTCGCCGAACGAAGAAAACTCAACGCGGGTGGGGGTTGGGGCGGGGGGTGGGGGTGGCGGAGGAACACAGGCGGTGGGGGCCGGTGGTCCGGCCGGCGGCCCGTGCGGTGTTCTGTATGGGAAGAATCAGAGACAAGGAAGAAGAAGGGTTAGGAGACGTAGGATCTTCATCCAACCACCTGAAATGGTCGAGAGACAGCTGGGAGTTGCATTCTTAATGCGCTCTGGTTCATCATGTGTGGGCACTGCGCAACCAACATTTTATTATCCAAAATCTGCTTGCTCTTCTTTGCCATGTTCCTCTTCCGTTCTTCTTTAATATGTACTCTCTCCGTTCCTAAATACAAGTCTTTGTATAGATTCCACCATGGATTACGTATGGAGCAGAATGAGTGAATCTACACTCTAAAATGTATCTGGATACATCTGTATGTGATCCATAGTGGAAATCTCTACCAAGACTTATTTTTTGGAACGGGGGGAGTATGATAGTAGTACAGTATGTTCCTTGTACTGAAGATGAGCAGGGACATTTGCAATGTAGAGGTCTATACGGTTGGTTGTGATGGACAATTTGAGCCTCTTTGATTCGTAGGATCTTGTAAACATAGGAATAGGATTTGTAGTGGCCTGCCCACTTGAATCCTATAAGAATAGCAAGGAAATGCAGGGAGCCGTGTCGCCTTTGAGAGTTACACTGATATTAATAGTACCGCACCTTCACTTGAAGAGAGCTGGTATCCGAAGCCTTTCTAGCCGTACCGGCAATACTAGCACATATATTCCAGCAAGTTCCACTTTGCTGATTTTACTCTGATGCTTAAGGTTTTCCCGTTATATCTACACTATGATCTGTGTAGCTGCTTTGTGTCGCACTAGCAGCAGTCCACTCTTGAAGCTAAACACTACAATGACTTACAAAATTGGCACCAAGGCATTGAGTGCCATTCTGGATGCAATGAAACTCATACACTCCCCACCTATTGATTCTTGTTCAGAATATGATCCTAATGACTACTCTAACCTCGAGGAGTCAAAGGCAGATGGCCTGTCATGTTCACCCATCAAGGTGCCTGTTCTAATTTGGCAATGTTTTATTGATTGCGGGTATCTTGCATATGTTGTCTTGCATTTCTTCTACTTTGTTGCACCACCATCTGCTTAGTTTACTCATCATATATGTCGAGATGCCATGCCCATCCATTATGAATACATATTCCATCTGTCATCATACCATGTTTTTTCACTCAAATGTTGTTCTTGTGCATCATACATCAAAAATGAAGAGGGTGATTGCCGAACCTGAAGGAGCACCAGCAACTTCCTTGAAAAACGTGGTGGTGCCGGAGAAATCAGACAGCACCCCACTTATATTGGCTGTATAACCAGTGACACAAAACGTAGGACCGACTCCAGTAGACTGTACCCATACTTCACTCGCCACACCACTAGCCCACCACACAGGACCTGCAATCCAGCAAAAGGTATACCGATTTCATTTACCATAGCGCCAGCTGTACCACAGAAAAATCCCACTCCAGCAAAAAGTACAGCAAGTCCACCGGTCGAAGACCTATCCCAACTGCAGAGACGGCCAATTCCTGCAGATTGGAACCCCATTCCATTTATTCCCAGTTTAAAAGACAATGCTTTCAATGTTGTTAGGGACTACGTGCATATATTCCCATCATGGGAAGATTATTGTGAAGACAAACACCATTTTTCACATCTTCCTGTCCAACTTACGTGTAAGTGCTATTATTCATGGTTATTATTTTCCTGTTTTCTGCTGATTGAACACATCAATGATTTACATTACATTGTTGTAACTAGGCGAGGGTCAATCTGGATAGTCATGACGAGCAAAGCTTGCTTGTGCTTTTCAAGGAAGCATTGCAGCAGTATCGGTGTTACCTGAGGAAATCACACTTTGATGGCAAGTCTATAAACGAATTTCCGGTGAAGTCTCCTGTGCTAAATTTAGAAGACATTGAATGGAAAAACCTTGTTATGCACTGGTCTCGTTCCCGGGATGAGGTACTGTCTATGAAATCACATGACAATTTGAACTTCTACCTTTCCGCATGTGCCTTACGGATCTTTTTTGCAGGAAATCTGCTCGAAGAAGAATTCCGGTTTGACAAGAACGACAGGATATCGCAAATATGCTGCCCGCTGCTTTGCTCTTGTTAGTACCTGTTGTCCTGTATCACTGTACTTGCATACATACCTGGTTCATTATGTGACAGTAGTATGCATGATAGCTTGCTTATCAATTGTTCGCTCCAAATTATCTGATCTGTATGAATGGTTACATTAGTGTAGAATATATCCAATGCCAATGTTTTTTTAGCTCTGCATTGTTCTTGTAAGTACATGTTGTCCTTTATCAGTGTACTTATAATGATAGGTAGTTGTTCATGTACCATCACTCTGCAGCTTATTTTCCTTTGCCCTCCATTTTCTACACATCAGATCTATATTTACTCTTACCATAAGGTTGGTACTGAAGAAGTTTAGCTGTGCATTGCTCTTGGCTGTACCTTTTGCCTATATCGCTGCACTTACATTTATAGCTACTTGGTTATGTAGCATCACTCTTCATCTTATCTTAAATATTCTCCATTTTTTCGTATATTATCACATCTATATTTACTCTAAACAAAATGTAGAATAAAGGCAATGCTTTTGAAGAAGATTCTGTGGTAAACTTCTTGAATTGCCCCCCCCCATCAGCATGGACAAGGCCTTTATAGAGCCTGTCTTCACCAATAATGTAAGTTTGTCCACCTCAAGCTTTCAAACTTTGTTGTATATATTTGGTTAGGCATGACTGCAACAGCTGTTTATTTTTGGTGTTTGCATCAAATTGCTTGTTTAAAGTTTATTATGTAGTTCATAAACAAAAGTTTGTCCTTTCTCAATTTAAGTTTTCAGTTGTACAACCAAGTTCCTTCTTCATACCATGTAAATTAAACTATACAGAGCAAGTGATCTTGTTTTGCACTGCATGTATGCTTCTGTTCTTCATCCGTAATCCAGTGGTGTGGTGAACCTACCCACTACAGCACAATGTCATATTCTGCAATGTCTTAACTATGAACAATGTCATATCATTCTACTATTATTTAAACCGTCTCTTTATTTGCCAATCTGAAATGGTATAAATTGACAGCACACTAACCATTGATACTTATGAGTTCTTGATCTGTAATCCAGTGGTGTCGTGAAGCTGCCAACTCCTTCACAATGTCATTTCCTACCATGTCTTGACCTGAACAATACCATATTGTGTTAATGCAATTTTAAACTATGTCACTTTATTCGTCAGTAAGAAATGTGATGAATTATCAGCACTAATACTTTTATGTGCAAAACCTGTCATCTGTCTGCTTGTTTATCTTTCAGAGTGAGGAAGATATAAGTGTTGAACAAGCGCGGTCTCATCATCTTGCTCAGCTGCTTGCGCTGCAGCTCCCCAGCAGGGCTAACCTTTCTTGAACTCTGTTGAAGTGCTGTCGGGTTTGTATATTATTTTGTCGGCGTGTTTATTTGCACTGGTGGCGATCTTTGATGCCCAGTGTATGTAATCTGTTGTCTGCTTGTGCTTTATTATCATAGTGGCGAACTTTGATGCCTAGTGGATGTAATATGCTGTAATTTCTTTATTGTATAGTCTAGGTTTTTTCTTATTCACGATGCTGTAGTTCTTTTACTGTATATATATCCTGTCTTCGCAGTAAACCGGCCAAACCGTAAAATTATGGTACATAATCGGGCCGTCATGCAATCAAGATGTAGGTTGGGCCTGAAACGTGCCGAACAGCTCACGGGCCGGCAGCAGCCCGAAATGAACCCCGGCCCATGATTGTGCGAATCAAATCACGGGCTTTTAACAGGCCAAAATTGTCTCGGTCCTTGTTTGGCCCAATCAGATATCGGCTGCGAGCAGGCCGGATGCAAATCGGGCCGTAGTTAGGCCCAACTATATGACGGGCTTTTAACAGGCCGAAATTAATATAGGGCCGAAATGTTAAACGGGCCCTTAACAGGCCAAAACTAATATCAGGCCGAATTACTAAGTGGGCCTTTAGCAAGTGGGCCCAAAAGCATAGTGTCCAGTTGACGGGCCGAATCTGATATGGGCCATAATTGAGCCCAAAGCCTCTTAAAGGGCCGGACCTGATCTGGGCCGTAATTTGACCCAGAACGTGGTGGGCTTTTAACGGGCCGGATCTCATATGGGCCACTATTAGGCCCGGAGCGTGGCAGGCCATTAATGGACCGGATCAAATATGGGCCGGCATTTGGCCCAAAACATGGCAGCCAGTTAATGGGCCGACCTACTAGGGTCCTCAAAATCTTGTGGGCCTACAGCTGGGCCGACCCATTAATGTCGGCGAAATCTCGTGGGCCTTTAGCTGGGCCGGCCCATTATGATCCGCAAGAATCTTGTGGGCCTTTACCTGGGCCGGCCCATTATGGCACACAAAAATCTTGTGGGCCTTTACCTGGGCCGGCCCATTATGGCCCGCAAAATCTTGTGGGCCTTTAGCTGGGCCAGCCCATTATGGTCCACAAAATCTCGTGGGCCTTTAGCTGGGCCGGCCCATTATGGTCCGCAAAATCTTGTGGGCCTTCAGTTGGGCCGGCCCATTTAAACTTGATGGGCCGGTCCACGTGTCAACATATCATAGGCGCGCCTCGCCCATTGGATGAGTGACACCTGTGCCAACGCGGACCTGACACGTGTCTCCTCCAGCCAATGATGATTTTACACGTGGAAAATCCCCATTGGTCGGGGCTGTTAACGGGTTATCGGATCCAAAACCCGACCCGATAGCTTAACGGCGTTCCGTTACGGTGGATGCCACGTGTCGGTCACCCTTGACGAAAGCACTTCTGTGACACGCGATTTATCGTCATGAAAGTGGACACTTCCGTGATGATAATTTTGGTAATGTCATGGAACACTTCTACGACAGCACAGGTATGAATATCTTGATTCTGTCATAAATTTGTCATGGATGTACATGCATGACAAAAAACGCGACCTACTGTGACAAACACGTATCATCACGGAAGTGTATTTTTTTTGTAGTGTCCTAGCGTGCCTTTTCCAGTCAGTCTCCCCTCATATATACCGCGATTGAGGGAGACCAATCTTCTTAAGGTCAGGAGTGAAGTCAACACAAAACCCAATGAGCTCCTCTGTTTGATGGCCCGTGGAGATGCTTCCTTCTGGCCTAGCACGGTTACGAACATATTTCTTTAAGACTCCCATGAACCTCTCAAAGGGGAACATATTGGGTAGAAATACATGGCCTAGAATGGCAATCTCGTCGACTAGATGAACTAGGATGCGCGTCATGATATTGAAGAAGGATGGTGGGAACACCAGCTCGAAACTGGCAAGACATTGCACCAAATCACTCCTTAACATTGGTAGGATTTCTGGACCGATTACCTTCTGAGAGATTGCATTGAGGAATGCACATAGCTTAACAATGGCTAATCAAATGTTTTCTGGTGGAAGCCCCCTCAATGCAACCGGAAGCAGTTGCGTCATAATCACGTGGCAGTCATGAGACTTTAGGTTCTGAAACTTTTTCTTTGCCATATTTATTATTCCCTTTATATTTGACGAGAAGACAGACGGGACCTAAATACTGATCAGCCATTATAAGAATATTTCCTTCTCTTCTTTGGTAAGAGCGTAGATGGCAGGACCTTCATACTGCTTTGGATCCATGCCATCTTTTTCGCGCACACATTGCTGGTCCTCCCATGCCTACGGTGTATCTTTTATCTTTCCATACATGCCCAAGAAGCCTAGCAGGTTCACGCAAAGATTCTTCGTCACGTGCATCACGTTGATTGTAGAGCGGACCTCTAGGTCTTTCCAACAGCGTAGGTCCCAAAATATAGATTTCTTCTTCCACATGCGCGTCCCTCAGCGTCATTCGGAATAGATAGTCCGCCGGGACCCTTTCCAATGATTACTTGTAAATCATTGACCATAGCAAGTATGTGATCACCATTACGGAGGGCGGGCTTCTTCCGGTGATCTGCCTCGCCTTTGAAATGTTTGCCTTTCTTTCGACATTGATGGTTGGTCGGAACAAATTGACGATGTCCCAGGTACACATTCTTCCTGCATTTGTCCAAATACTAGCACAAATGCCCGTGCGTTGCAACGGGAGACCAAAAAAACCACCTTACTAATGCAATGGCTCACATCACGAGACATGATGATATCAACAAACTCCTTGAAATCCTCCACATTGTCACATGAGAAAGAACATAATATGAGGAGTGTTGTACAAAGATCACCCATCTTTCTATGTTATAACAGAGAAAAGTGCGGAGTTTGAGTCATAGACAGTAGGAACTCCGAGTACGATTCCTTGTACTTTGGTGATGGGTGCTAGTGAGTTGATCAGAAAAATAAGTGTAAAGATGTTTTTTGTTCTCAGAAAAATATAGCACATGACCAACAAAAATGAACACCTTTTTATTGTGATTTTGACATATTTTTTGCGTGTGTTATACGTAATATTTTTGTCTTGAGCTAATAAATTTCGGTACGTCAAATATTAGTATTACAACATCATATCTTAGTTCTTGACGTCAACAGTTGTTATATAAAGAAGTGGTTCAACCGTGGCATACGCACCCAAACAAAACACCTACCAATTCAGTTACAAACAAAGCGGTTCAACAAATTTAGACACAAAAGAAGAAGTTCATCGGCCTTGACCATGTAGGTAAATTATGATATTTTTGCACCTTACCATCTGATCTGGGAGACCGGTCGCACATGCGATGATGATCCGATTGCATGGTCCTGTCATGTCCGCCGTGGGTGATGTTGTGTAAGCCGTGTGTCCGTACATCCCATTAATTTTTTGAATAACCACCCCGCAATTTTTTTTGAATAACTCAAAATCTTGATCGGCCATGACCTAAGTTTTTTTCTAGTGTGCAAAGACATCTAATTTTGTATATGCTCATGTTTTTCTGTATGTGCTCAAGTCTCAACTTGTATGTTCCATAAAAAAATTGTACATCGTCCTTTTCTTTGAGAGATGGAATCCTTCTTGAGTCCTCAATCATCATGGCCGATCCCTTTATTTTCTGCCTCATCTTCCGCACGCACATGAAAGCTTCCTTCTCTCATCCCCAGTCATGATTTAATTCCTCATTCCTTCTTTGTTTATTAATCATATCTGAAATCCCTGGTTCTTTCCATATTATCTCAATCCCTCTTTCCTTCCTTATATTCTCTCAATGCCTCTTTCCTTCCTTATTATGAGACGTCTGATTTCCTCCTTAATGATTCCTGAGATGGCTCCTCGATATCCAAAAGAAAATCGAGACGTATATAAATTAGGAAAATTAGATCTAAGGGAGCGAGGTGGGACTATTTAATAGGTTAATCAACATTGTATTATCATATGTTGCGATCCAGCTTAGTCCAGATTTTTTTTGCATCGGTCGCCTGGGACTATTTGACAGGTGTGAAACCTTTTGTTTGAACACAAACACATCCCAGGTGAACTGGCAACGGCTTGTCAAGTTTGTTGTGAAGGTTCTCAGTTCGATCCCACTTGATAGCAGTTTTTTTCTGCCTTCTTTTATACAGAAGTTGGGCCGGCTGACTTGGGCCATAAAGACGTTTGACGAAAATTTTGATGGTCGTCTGAGTTAGACATAGCGACAGCGACGGCGAACAAAAAACATGGATCGTTGACGGCGGACGAAAAACATCTTAATGACGGACGAAAATTAAGGGGGAAGAAGCAATAGCCCCTTTATTATTAGGGAAAGATATACTTTCGGTGTCATCTAAACAATGCGTGCATGCGTGGTATCCCTTGTTTGTCTGTCCTGAAAAGTTACTGAGAGCAGGCCAATCATTGATGGTTACAAACAGCAACACATGTAGGTCAAATTCCTGCTGTTTGTGCTCATCTCACACACATACACCTTTTCCATTCCACAACTGTAAAAGTTCTTCAACTAATGGACTTAGGTACACATCAATGTCGTTGCCGGGTTGCTTAGGGCCTTGGATGAGCACTGGCATCATAATGAACTTCTGCTTCATGCACAACCAAGGAGGAAGGTTATAGATACATAGAGTTACGGGCTAGGTGCTATGGTTGCTGCTCTGCTCCCCAAAAGGATTAATGCCATCTATGCTTAAACCAAGCCAGACGTTTCTTGCGTCAGCTGCAAAGTCCCCCCCCCACCTTCTCTAGATTTTTCTCCACTGTGACCCGTCAGCGGGTGCTCTCAACTTCCTGTCTTTCTTACTGTCTTCTTTGTGCCATCGCATCAACTTGGCATGCTCTTTGTTCATGAACAGACGTTTCAACCGTGGTATTATAAGAGCATACCACATCACCTTGGCAGGAACCCTCTTCCTGGGGCGCTCACCCTCAACATCACCAAGGTCATCTCGTCTGATCTTATACCGCAATGCACTGCATATCGGGCATACGTTCAATTCCTCGTAATCACCGCGATAGAGGATGCAGTCATTAGGGCATGCATGTATCTTCTGCACGTCCAATCCTAGAGGGTAGACAACCTTCTTTGCTTCATACGTACTGTCGGGCAATTCGTTATCCTTTGGAAGCTTCTTCTTCAATATTTTCAGTAGCTTCCCCAATCCCTTGTCAGTTACACCATTCTCTACCTTCCATTGCAGCAATTCTAGTGCGGTACCGAGCTTTGTGTTGCGATCTTCGCAATTTGGGCACAACCCTTTTTTGTGATCCTCTAACATGCGATCGAAGTTCAACTTCTCCCTTTCACTTTCGCATTCTCTCTATGCATCAACAATGACCCGACGAAGATCATCATCGGGCACATTGTCTGGTTCCTCTTGATCTTCAGCTTTCCCCGTTGCAGTATCACCATATTCAGGGGGATAGTTGTCATCATCCTCTTCTTCTTCATTGTCTTCCATCATAACCCCTCTTTCTGCGTGCTTGGTCCAAACATTATAATGTGGCATCAAACCCTTCTCAAGCAGCTGGATGTGAAGGGTTTTCGAGTCAGAGTAAGACTTCGTTTTCCCTCAGATAGGGCATGGACAACACATAAAACCATTCTACTTGTTTGCCCTAGCCACTTTGAGAAAATTATGCACGCCCTTAATGTACTCGGAGGTGCATCTGTCACCGTACATCCATTGCCGGTTCATCTGCGTGCATTATATATAATTAAGTGTGTAAAAAACCATTACAAAATATTATGAATAGATAAGTGACCAAATTAATAGAAGTTCATCATCACATTAAAACCAAAGTACAGTAGTGATCAAATGTTATTACTGAAAAAATAAATACATAAAGTTCATACATAGTTCTCATAGAACAACCTACATCTCTCTAGAGCATCTAATTAAAACAGACATTGAAACTATGTAAAACATTTAAATGCAACAACAAATGCGATCATAATCGCAACTAAGGTAACAATTCATCCAACGACATAATGATACCAAGCCTCAGTATCAATGGCATATTTTTTAATCTTTCTAATCTTCAAGCGCATTTCATCCATATTGATCTTGTGATCATGGACGACATCCGCAACATGCAACTACAATTCCATCTTCTCCTCCTCAATTCTTTTCAATTTTTTCTTCAAGTAATCATTTTCGTTTTCAACTAAATTTAACTTCTCGACAAGAGGGTCGGCTGGAATTTCTGGTTCACATACGTCCTAGATAAAAACATCTATGTCAAGTTGGTCGGCATAATTGTCATAAACACTAAATGAAACAAATAGTTATAAAAGATAATATACCACATCCGAATCATACATAGGACGAGGGCCGACGGGGGCGGATACCAAAACCATGGCACTATATAATAACAAACAAAAATAAAATCAAGAAAATTATACAAGTATCTATCTAAATCATACAAGTAAGATTTTTTTCTTTTAAAAAGAAGATAAGAACAAGAGGCTCACCACGGTGGTGCCAGCAACGAGATTGGCGCGGGTGATCGACGACGGTGAGGACGAGGACGGGACAGGACGGACCGCCAAACCTAGACAAATTTTGAGGAAAATGGAGCTTGGAGAGGAGAAAGCTTAAGTGTGGCTCGGGCATTTCATCGAACACCTCATGTGCATAGGAGGTGAGCTAGAGCAACACACACCTCTCCCACGGCCGGCCCAAAAAACAGAGCAGTGAGCGAACAGAGCAGTGAGCAGACAGGTATATATAGGCTTCTCTTTATTCCCGGTTGGTGGCTAGAACCAGGACAGAAGACTGACCTTTGATCCCGGTTCCAGCCACCAACCGCGACTAAAGGTGCTGGGCTAGGAGCGAGGCCCATTTTTCCCGGTTCGGGTCTCGAACCGGGACCAAACGTGTCAGACGAACCGGGACCAATGGCCCCCGAGGCCCGGCCGGAGCCCTGGCCTCACGAACCGGGATTGATGCACCCTCTGGTCCCGGTTCATGAGTGAACCGGGATTAATTCCCTTATCCTGGCCTCAACCAAAGCCCTGTTTTCTACTAGTGACATAAGTTCTCTTGATTGGAGCCTCCTTTAGTTCTCTCTTGTTCTAGTTCTAATTTAGACTTGATCTAGATTAGAGCTAGTTCTAGTTTTCTCTAATCCACATAATAGAGAAGCCTATTAAGGTTCTCTTCTGTAGTTCTGCAGCAACGACAAGTTCTGGATGGTGAAGCGCTGCCAAATCATGACACCAGTACGTGTGCAATCCATAGAGAGGTTGTGCTTACGGTCTTCCGTTCGAGGGATCAGCCGTGAACGGTTTGAGGGACTTCATCAACGATCTACGCCAACTCTTCTTCCGGTGCAACTCGTAGTTGGAAACGATCCAATCTAAACCTCTTAATGCATCTTCATACTGATTCGGGATCTTGATCATATGATGATTTTTTTTTTCTACTACGTTTCCAACAACCATCTAGCGAGGATAACTAATGAACATGTTCTACGGTTTAGTTAGTGAATATTTAGTCATGACCGATAACAAACTAGTTAGTGGTTAATGTATGTATGAAACGATGTGTATCAATGCAATGTATCATAATATCTTATCGGAATAATGTAATGTTGTAGTGCGTTGCAATTTCTAATATGAGTATTATGCAAAACGCAACCATGACAGCAAAATGTTGCCGCGGTTGCACAACTTTTATAATTCCTATGCAATCGTTTCAGTGGCGGGCGCTGCGAAAGGCTAGTCACTAGAACATATTACAGCAGTGGCGAGCTCCCTGCCCGCCACTCCTAGCCTATTAGCAGTGGCGGGCACCTATGTCAGCAAAGCCCGCCACTGAAGGCCTTTTTGCGCCCGTCACTGCTAGGCATTCCTGTAGTCACTAGTAGAAAAAGGGTCAAATGTGAAGCACATTAGTGCCGGTATGATTTTGAGCTGGCACTAATGTGTCCATTAGTGCCGGTTCCGACGGCTAGGCGGGAGGAGCTCTTTAGTACCAGTTTGTGGCGAACCTTTAGCACCGGTTCGTGCCACGAACCGGTACTAATGAGGCTGTGGCCCCACAAGCACCTTTAGTACCGGTTCGTAGCACGAACCGGTACTAGAGTTTCTTACTAAGCTGTTTTTTAGTCCCACCTCGCGAAGAGAGAGGCACTAGGATCGGTTTATAAGCCCTGAGTGCAGAGACGATGAAGAAGAGGCGCAATGCTCACCTTCACGTTGCTTAGCTTCAAGCCTTGAGGAATAGGGTAGACTGCATGGAGCTATGTGCAGTGCAGTCTACACTATTCCGAAAGGCTTGAAGCTAATTAACGTGCATTGCGCCTCTTTTTTATTTTTAATAACTTATTACAACTCCGGACTTCTTGTGTTATGGCAAAAACTGGATGCACTTCGTGTACAAACTGGACAATACGACAAAAATTGGATGCACTTCGTGTACAAACTGGACAATCTCTTTCGAAGTATCAGGGCCGGTTTCGGACGAAAACTCATTTGTTACACCGGCACTTCATTTTTTAAACTTATTACAACTCCAGACTTTTTTTGCATTCACTAGGCACCATTCAAAGCGACGTCATCAATTTTCAACACTTTCTGACATCATTTGTTGTTTTTCAGTCATTTACCGATTTGTTTTCAGAGCTAAATGACCGTGAAATTGAAAATCGCTACAAAATGAACTCTGAAAATGTTGAAACTTGGCATGGGATCATTATTTCACCCACATAGCATGTGCAAGAGAGTAGAGAGGGTTACGGCAAAAACTGGACGCACTTCGTGTACAAACTGGACAATCTCTTTCGGAGTATCAGGGATTCGGACGAGAACTCATCTGTTACACCGGCACTTCATTTTTTAAACTTATTACAACTCCAGACTTTTTTTGCATTCAGTAGGCACCATTCAAAGCGACGTCATCAATTTTCAACACTTTCTGACATCATTTGCTGTTTTTCAGTCATTTACCGATTTGCTTTCAGAGCTAAATGACCGTGAAATTGAAAATCGCTACAAAATGAACTCTAAAAATGTTGAAACTTGGCATGGTATCATCATTTCACCCACATAGCATGTGCAAGAGAGTAGAGAGGGTTACGGAAAAAACTGGCCGCACTTCGTGTACAAACTGGACAATGTCTTTCGGAGTATCAGGGCTTCGGACGAGAACTCGTCTGTTACACAGGCACTTCATGTTTTTTAAACTTAATTGAACTCCAGACTATTTTTGCGTTCAGTATGCAGCATTCAAAGCGACGTCATCAATTTCCAACACGTTCTGATATCATTTGCAGTTTTTCAGTCATTTACCGATTTGTTTAGAGAGCTAGATGACGGTGAAATTGAAAATCACTACAAAATGAACTCTGAAAATGTTGGAACTTGGCATGGTATCATCATTTCACCCGCATAGCATATGCAAAAGAGTAGAGAGGGTCATGGCGAAAACTGGACGCACCTCGTGTACAAACTGGACAATCTCTTTCGGAGTATCAGGGTTTCGGACGAGAACTCATCTGTTACACGGGCACTTCAATGTTTTTTAAACTTAATTGAATTCCAGACTATTTTTGCGTTCAGTATGCAGCATTCAAAGCGACGTCATCAATTTCCAACACGTTCTGACATCATTTGTTGTTTTTCAGTCATTTACCGATTTGTTTAGAGAGCTAAATGACGGTGAAATTGAAAATCACTACAAAATGATCTCTGAAAATGTTGGAACTTGGCATGGTATCATCATTTCACCCGCATAGCATGTGCAAAAGAGTAGAGAGGGTCACGGCGAAAACTGGATGCACCTCCTGTACAAACTGGACAATCTCTTTCGGAGTATCAGGGTTTCTGACGAGAACTCATCTTTTACACGGGCACTTCAATGTTTTTTAAACTTATTTGAACCCAGCCTATTTTTGCGTTCAGTATGCATCATTCAAAGCGACGTCATCAATTTCCAACACGTTCTGACATCATTTGTTGTTTTTCAGTCATTTACCGATTTGTTTAGAGAGCTAAATGACTGTGAAATTGAAAATCACTACAAAATGAACTCTGAAAATGTTGGAACTTGGCATGGTATCATCATTTCACCCGCATAGCATGTGCAAAAGAGTAGAGAGGGTCACGGCGAAAACTGGATGCACCTCCTGTACAAACTGGACAATCTCTTTCGGAGTATCAGGGTTTCTGACGAGAACTCATCTTTTACACGGGCACTTCAATGTTTTTTAAACTTATTTGAACCCAGCCTATTTTTGCGTTCAGTATGCATCATTCAAAGCGACGTCATCAATTTCCAACACGTTCTGACATCATTTGTTGTTTTTCAGTCATTTACCGATTTGTTTAGAGAGCTAAATGACTGTGAAATTGAAAATCACTACAAAATGAACTCTGAAAATGTTGGAACTTGGCATGGTATCATCATTTCACCCGCATAGCATGTGCAAAAGAGTAGAGAGGGTCACGGCGAAAACTGGACGCACCTCCTGTACAAACTGGACAATCTCTTTCGGAGTAGCAGGGTTTCGGACGAGAACTCATCTGTTACACGGGCACTTCAATATTTTTTAAACTTATTTGAACTACAGCCTATTTTTGCGTTCAGTATGCATCATAATAAAACAGAAAATAAATAAAACAGAAAAGACAAAAACTATATAAAAAATTACTCAAAAATAAATAGCAGAAAATAAATAATGCAGAAAAGAAAAAACTATATAATTTTTTTATATTCACAAAGAAACTAAATACAGCAAAAAAACTACTAAGAAATAAATAGAAGAAAATTATATAAAAAATTGTTGGGGCGTTGCCCAGTGGGCCTGCCAAACCTAGGGTTTGCAAATACAGGCCCAGAAGGGCCAGCAGGCTCTTAGGGCAGCGCGCCGAAGTTAGGCCCAGAAGCCTGCTATAGAGAGGAGTTCGAGACAGCAGCCGCGCCGGGGCTTTTAAACTGGTGCGGGCGCCCCTTGGCTAGCTAGGTGGGACTAAACTTGCCCGCACCGCTCCTGCGCCAGCGCACCCCTTTAGTATAGGGTCGTGGCTCCAACCGGTACTAAAGGGGGGGCCTTTACTACCGGTTGGAGCCACGAACCGGTACTAAAGGGGCAGTTTCCCGCCCCTTGGCCTGGCGAAAATTGGCCTTTAGTACCGGTTGGTGGCTCCAACCGGTACTAAAGGCCCCTCCTATATATATGGCACTTACAAAAAATTCAGTTTCATCGACCACCACTTCTTCTCCAACTACTTCGCGCGCCATCGCCGCCGCCGTCGCGCCGTCGCCCATCGCGCGCCGCCCTCGCAGGCCCTGCCGCCCTCGCCGCGCGCCGTCGCCCCCGCCGCCCGTCGTCGCCGTCACCGCCGTCGCCCCCGCCGTCCGTCGTCGCCGTCGGCCCCGCCTCCCGTCGCCGCTGCCCCGTAGTACCTACGTCGCCGTCTCGATCGCGCCGTCGCCCCCGGCCCGCCGCTCGTCGTCGCGCCGTCCCCGTCGCATCGCCGTTGAGCGCCGCCGCCCGTACGCCGCCCCCCCCCCCCCCGCTCGTACACACACACACATACACACACACACACATATTGTTTTTACTTATTTTATGTTTTCTGTTGTTTAGATTAATGTTAGATAAATTACGTAGATAAGAATGTTAGAATGTTAATGTTAGATGAATTATATGGAAAAGATGTTAAATATTAATGTCAATTTTAGATGAATTAGCTAGATATTAATTAGGTATATATATGATATTAAAACTAGTTGAATTAATATAACTAGTTTATTTTTAGTATGAAAATTAATAGAACAAGTTTATTTTTAGTAAGAAAATTTAGGTATATGAGATTATTTGAACTAGTTGAATTAATATAACTAGTTTATTTTTAGTAAATGCTTAGTTGAACTAGTTGAATTAGTAGAACTAGTTTATTTTTAGTAAGAAAATTTAGGCATATGAGATTTGATGATCTAATTAAAATATTACTATATATATCTACTTTATATATTTTAGTAAGAAAATTAATAGAACTAGTTTATTTTTAGTAAATTCTTAGTTGAATTAGTTAAATTAATAGAACTAGTTTATTTTTAGTAAGAAAATTTAGATATCTGAGATTTGATGATCTAATTAAAATATTACTATATAGAACTAGCTACTTTATTTTAGTAAGAAAATTAATAGAATAAGTTTATTTTTATTAAATGCTTAGTTGAATTAGTTGAATTAATAGAACTAGTTGAACTAATAGAAGTAGTTGAATTAATAGAACTAGTAAGTGTTTAATGTTTCACCTATATGAACATAGGAAATGTCGTCTGACGACGAAAAAGATTTCATTAAATGTGAATACTGTGAAGACCAGCGCGGCCTGTGCGACAGAAATTTCCTTGTTGATGATAGCCGCTTCAACATCAAGCTGGATGAGATATTCGAAGTGGATACAGTAAGTCACAACGACAAGTCTTTTTTCGTAATTAAGCATGACTTATATGTGCTTCATTTGCTTCAACTTATAATTTTAAATTTTCACTATTCTACTAGCGCATCCCCTGCCATGCAAGAATTTTTGTCTTGGATAAGATAGGTTCCAGTGCTTTGGAAACTATGGAGGTAAAGAGAGTTTACCTGAAGACCGAGCATGGTTATACTTTCAACGTCAAATTATACAATGCAGACACGTACACCTATTTTGAATGCAAAACTTTGCAAGCACTATGCAAGGCTTATGCATTTGAGCCTGATATGGTTATCACCTTTGATATTCGTCCGGAAGATGATATTGAAGGTAATAGAGACATCTGGGTCGATGTGCAGACGCCTCCAGTTCTACCATTATGTGAGTTTCTCAACCATATTTATGTCTTTGATATTGTTTATTCAAAAATAGTTGACAACTAATTTCTATTGACAGCTTATTTCCATTCAAGCAAACATGTCCGGCGCTTGGTAGACAGGACCTACTACTGTCCCGGAGCTGAACTAAACTGCGAGGAGATAAGTCATTATGTTTCATGGCTTGAGGATCTTCATACTGTTAAGACAAATTTTCTTCCTGCACTTAGAAATGTTAGTACTCAAAACGTGCGACCAATAGTGATCGTATTGAACTACGGTCACATCTATTTACGAAAGATGGTAAGATTTTTACTATTTGTCCTCGGTGCATCTTTTGCATACATTATTTTTTTTGCTAAACTATCATTGCTAAGTATATTAATTACTATACGATGTTCTTCAACAGGGACTCCCGATGACAGTTGTGCCTAAGTGGATCGAGACTAAAGGTCACATGTCAATGGTTAGCTTACGACCAAGATATCCTACATTGCACATGAGTGCATTAAGGATTTCTAAAAGCGATGAATGCTTAATACTGAAAGATTGGAGCAAAATTGTTAACGATCCCAGCAGAGAAGTACTAGGGGGCAGCAATGAGAAGCGCAACCCACGATTAGGAGACAGGTTCATCTGCATGCTCCAGTATGATGAATCCGGAGAGCTATACATGTTCTATGCTATTTTACCTGAGAGAGAGCAGCAGGAGTGATTTAGCTAGTTCATGCTCTTAGTACTTTTGTCCTCTCATGTCCGTGTTCTTCGTCCTGAACTTAATCTCAAAGGGTGATTTGCTTTTGTGGTGTTATGAACGCTTATAATATGACGACCATGTTGAACTCGATGATATCTTTGATTCTGGTACAAGTGAATGCTTTTTCTTTAAGCTAGTGTTGGTGCTGATTAGATAGCGGTAATGACTATGATGATTAAACAGTGGTAATGAGGACTATGATGATTTTTAGCTAGCTAATTTACTATTGTTGATGATATGATGCAAGAGTTTTTATATTAACATGATGATGATGATGATGATGAGTTATTATATCATTTATAAAAGAAACTGCGGATTAGTTTCAGCTGGATGGATCCTAGCTAAGTGATCAAGTATATGCCATATCCATATTATACTTGATCACTTAAGTACAGGTGATCAAGTATAATATGAATATGGCATATACTTGATCACTTAGCTAGGATCCACATGCATCCAGTCAAAACTAATCTGCGGTACTTTCACCTAATGATTTAACAACTAAAATAATCACTAAATTAAATTGAGAACACAAAATTAAAGGAAAAATAAAAAATAATACCAAAACACCCCCAAACATTTAGTACCGGTTGGTGTTACCAACCGGTACTAATGTCCTGCACGCACCCGGGCCTGGCTCATGCCACGTGGTGGCACTTTAGCGCCGGTTCGTGATGAACCGGTACTAAAGGGGGGGCTTTAGTCTCCACTCTTTAGTGCCGGTTGCAGAACCGGCACTAAAGGCCCTTACGAACCGGCGCTAAAGCCCGGTTCTGCACTAGTGAGTAGTGTTGGGCTCCTTCGTTCCTACCAAGCTCAAGATCTTCAGTTGGCTATTATTCAAGGACTAATTTAACTCTAAGAGCAACCTCTTCCACAAGAACATTTTTAAAAAGAGAAGGATGTATCCCCGGCCTCTGCATCTGGACGATGCATGCAACCGTATTATTAATTATTCACAAAGACCATACAAGGTGATACATCAATAAGGCTGAAGCCACCATCTTGGCAACACCGTTGCTACTCCTATCCCCTTGATGAAGGCGTGCCAAATGTCCGGGCCTAAAACCAAACAGACATTGCACCAAAGCCTAACATCTAAAGCCGGGTGTCCCATCTAAGCCACTACCTGGATTGGGTCCCACACCGGTCTGGCACACTCCCAGTGAGCACCGCACGCTGCAAGGCACGTCACCTCCATCATCCCTCGGTCCATCCTCAGAGCAGAACTGAAGCACCGACCTTGCCAGGCCTCTCTGCCATCAACGCCACCATGACGCCAGACAGCTTCCTCC
Organism: Aegilops tauschii subsp. strangulata; assembly: GCF_002575655.3. Taxonomy (NCBI): domain Eukaryota; kingdom Viridiplantae; phylum Streptophyta; class Magnoliopsida; order Poales; family Poaceae; genus Aegilops; species Aegilops tauschii. The sequence goes on along the minus strand of NC_053037.3, from coordinate 423,619,517 downwards.
TCCTGCGCGAGTCCATCTCCGCGCATCAGACGCCGAGTCTCCATAGCGCCACGCCGCCGAGATCCGCCACCATCAATGTGTAAGATGAAGCACCGCTCCACCAAAGACGCCGTCCTCTGGCCCCTCGAGCCTGTGTGCACCTCCAAGAATGACGCCCCTAAGGGGGAAACGACACCAAAGAGCCGCCGTCATCCGATCTACTGATCTAGGGTTTCCCCCGGAGGTAACAGAGAGTGGCCTTGAACTTCTCTTCGGTGATGCCTTCAGGAAGGGAACGACGTAGACAGTGTCGCCATCGTCGGCCTTGGCAATAGCCAATAGCAGGTTTTCACCCAGATCTGATTGAAGACCTCCATCTCTCGTGCATGGGCCGCCGCCATCCTTGCCGGGATCTGGATGACCCAGGCCGCTGCTGCCAGATCTCAGCAAGGAGAAGTCCCCCCACCGAGACCGCCGGCCGAGCAGGGGAGGCCGAGACCTTCCACAGAACATGGATTATGACGCTGCCTCTCCACGATGTGATGCTTCTTGTGAAGATGGCGTGCATATTTTCCTCCAATGCCCTGATGCGGAACAAGCATGGATGGCCCTCGGTCTGCCCACCCCCCACTTCATCAACCTCATTTGGGATGCTCGTGTTTCGGACAGCCTCGACGACGACATCTAGAACTTGGTTGCTCTCTCCGTCTTGTGAAAAATTTGGGACTCTTGGAATGCACATGTCTTTCGCAATGAGACCCGCTCCGCCGCTACAACCATTAGGAACATTGTAGCTGATTTTACTCTTTGGATTTGTAGAATTAACGAGCCCTCTAAAAGGACGCGCCAATGTCATGGTGATTTTACCTCTCCTCGTGCGCCAGGGCAACTCTGTAAACTTGCCTCCGAGCACCCCTTCTGAGCAATATTCAGGTGGCGATCCTCTCCCCCGTTGATTGTTCAAAGAAAACATCTCAATAAATAGGATCAATTATATCCGACCGTGGTGGTTCAGAATAGGAGCAGAAATGAATCAATGGATTGGTAGCAGAAGTCAAGGTACACGGCGACAGAATGAGTGTGTGGTCACACAGATACTAATCAGAAATTAAGCTCGTTCAGTCTGTGATACTACAGTATATCTCTTCTCTCATGACAGCAAGCAGTTACATCACCTAGCCTGTAGTGTACGTACGTTTATCCCTGATGACAAGTGAGAAAGTGACAAGCACGTATGATTAAATGAAGCATACGGACGGCATAGAGCGATCGAGAGTGTCTGCGATCGAGGCGCTCACTGCCCGCAGTCGTGCAGCATCATGCATGCTGCATGCAGTGCTAACCGCCAAAAGGACGGACCCGTCGCAACTCGTAAGATCTATCCACATACATGACAGAGTGCCAGATTCACGCTGGCCACCTACCCAAAACCTAGCTGTGCGGCCGCCAGCCGGAGCCGGTAGTACGGTGCGTCGATGAACTGCAATCAATACTTACTGTCGCCGAGTCAATATAAGGACCGGCCTATCTGCACTTCTGCAGCACAGCACCGACCGATCCATCTACTGCGGCGCGGCTCATCTTTCGCGTGCGTACGAGAGCGAGACGACATGATCTAACCAAGCAGAGCGAGCAGTGTGGCAGGACAGGACGCGGATGAAGAGGCGCCCGGCCCGGCAGGGGTGTGGGAATGGGGATTGGGATCCATGCATGCCCTCCGTTCTGCCATTGCCAGCGCTATCTGTGCGTGCATGCATTCCGCTCCATGGCAGTTGCAGCAACGATGCAGATCGATAGAGGGCGCGCGCGCGCACACACACAAACTTAAAAAGGTCACCAATGCTCATTATTCACTGCGCTCCGCTAGTGGCGGGTGACCCCAGCACTGCGTCTGCCTCCCACACACACCGCAGGACCACGGTCGGCTACCTCCTTTTCAGCTACGCCCTGCGGGTATGCAAGCCTCTCGGCAGCGAGCGCTGAAGCATGCAATTACTGGCTGGCCGCTGGTGAGACGAGCTCAAAAGGAAAGGGGCAGGTATGTGATCGATCGTCGTGCATGTATGTAGCAGGGACACTGGCGGCACTACTATGGATGCCGCCCACAGGCAGGCACAGTCACGGCAGCTCTGATTGCATGTCTTTTAGTGTCCATCTCTGTGGAGCAGGTGACCGGGGAGATATTTAGTCATAAGGGGATTGGTCCTAGAACAAGAACGCCTTCAACTCCAAACATGCATGGCCCTGGTATGCAGCCATGTGCAAATAAAATTGGCTTGGCAAACGTCCTTCATGGATTATTTCTTTCCCCTGCCAAATATTTCACGCCAAGGGGCATGTAGTACTCCTTCCGTTCACAAATATAAGATGCCTAATTTTTTGTGTGAATCATATGTGTATAAACACGTTTTAGTGTGTTTATTCACTCATTTTAGTTCAGCTCGTATATAGTCCATATTAAAATATTAAAACCATATTACCCCCCCCCCCCCCCCCCCCCACGCACACACATTTATTTATAGTACTTCTAGGAGCATCTCCAATAGTTCTTGTAAAAAAATCCAGGTACGAGTGGTTTTACGCATATTTATGGAAAGTTGTCTAGTGAGGTATTTTCCCAGTACTTCTAAACATCTTTTTTTTTGCGAAGATCTCTAAACATCTTCTTTACCATCAGTCTTTTCTATTTCCCATTAAACAAGCATATAAGTGGCACATGCACGTCGGAAGAGCTCATCCGGGTCACGGTCTACTATGGCGGCGACGGCGGTGGTGGTGGCTCGTCGGAGCTAGCGGAGACGGCCGGTTGTGGGGCTCGGGAGGCGGCGTCAAAGGTCTCGGTATTCGGCCAGCAAGTGCAGGGGCAGCATGGCGGGGAGGCAACAGGAGGGTGGTGGTGGTGACGACGGCCGAAGGTGGCGGTGATGGCACGCTGATCTCCAGCAGCAGTCGGGTGCTGGCGGAGCACGCTGGCCAATGTGGCGCGACAACAATCCGTGGTTGCGGTCGGCGACGCATGCTGGGAAGGCGGTGGGGCTGTGTGGCCGGTGCGGGGAAGGAGGTGGCTGTGGCCGGCACATGTGGGGAAGGTGGTGGGATGGAGGGCGCAGGTGCAGGGAGGCGGCGATGGGGCGATGGGACAGGCAAGCTTGGAGGCACCCTGAAACCTTAGCGATTGCGTCCCGCCAACGCTTAACGGAAGACTCATCTTCCCGCAGATGGAGGAGAAGTTTGAAAGAGTTTATTGGATCCCATAAAAAAATGCACGTTTACGGAAACTGCTGAAGAGGTTTTTTGTCCAACTTCCGCTAAACGGTGGTTAATTATTTTATGGATGGAAACTTTGTGAGATGCTTTAAGAGTTTGGGGACCTTACTCTGTTTGGTGTCTTTGGTTCCATTATTGAGTTGTCTCAGGGGACCTCTGTATACATATACCATGATGTTGTGATGACCTCTGAGGTTTATCACTTAATTGATGTGACTTGCACTCTTCCTCACACTATCAGCTAGTGGGAAGGCGTTTGGGACAACATGATCGAGTAATTCCAAATTTCCGAGGATATCACGCATGGTCGTGCTAGTCTGCAAAGTAGGCATCAAGAGGATATGGGGGGATGCTCTGCGCGCACAAATTTTATGCATATGATACATGCATGACTTTGTCAATGTGGTGTAAGGGCGACAGATATGATATGGCTCGTCCCTTCCATTTGGGTATTATGTTGCAGTGATGCAGTTATATGCATGCATGCGCACCCCAATGAACTGCAGAGTGCAGAGAATTCTTGGTCCTTTTGATATAGTATTAATTCAGTTATAACACGTCCCTACATGTTCCTGAAAAGAAGTACTAAAAGTGAGAAAAAGACTTGAGGACAAATCCTTGCCAGTAAATGTCAAATGAATGGCTAAATGAGAGAGGGAGGGCTATATATACCCAGTAAATGTTATGCAAGCTATTTGTGTAGTATGCACAATTTTTCTCAACTTAGGCAGAAAGAACATATGTATTTATCCGTAAAGAGAAGGTAAGACACCATCACACAAAACTAAAGGATTCACACGACATCACCATAAAAGAGATGAGAACAATCTTAATATTCTTCTAATATCACTAGTAGAAAACGGAACATTAGTCCCGGTTGTGCAACCGGGACTAAGGAATCAGGACTAAAGGCCCCTCTTTTTAGTCCCGGTCGTGTTACGAACCGGGACTAAAGGGGCTCCACATGGCCGCTGTGTAGCCCTCAGGCAGGAGGACCTTTAGTCCCGGTTCGTACCACCAACCGAGACTAAAAGGCCGCCACGCGTCAGCCGCTGCCAAGCGCTGGGGTTTAGGGTTTATTTCAAGGAGCGGTTTTGGCCCTTTTGGAGGGTTTATGGGTTTCATTTTGTGTTTCTCTTTTCTTTTTGTCTTTACCATTCAATTCTTTTTTATTTAGGGGTTTTCATTTTCATTTTATGTTTTCCACTCGACTCGATCCTAGCTACTAATAGCAATGAAGGAACCGTTACACAACATCGTCATGAATATAGATAAGCGACCTCTTTCTCTGTGCTTGGTCGAACAACAAGATTTCGTATATATATTCAACGCTACCATATATAGTACACGTTCATGCATATATAAAATATAACATCTCTTATGATCCCTAATATATAATTACCAAAATTGTAATCCAATTCCTGATGGTATTCTCCGGTTTTAGCTATGACCTCTTCAAGAAAGAATCCCGCCAATTTCTCTTGAATTGCTCGTATGCAATCCTTTGGTAGGAGATCGTCCCGCATCCGTTGGATCTAATTTAAAGAAGGGGGCAATAAATATGAATATAAATATATATAGGGAAAATCCATCCTACCACACTAGTAGGAAAAGGGGCTTAGGTCACAGGACAGTTTTCACATTAGCCCCGGTTCAGTCACGAACCGGGACTAATGTGAGCATTGGTCCCGGTTCGTGCGGCCAGGGACCTGCCGGGCCTCGTGGGGGCATTGGTCCCGGTTCGTCCGGACCCTTTGGTTCCGGTTCGTGGCACCAACCGGGACTAAAGGCCTTTAGTCCCGGTTGGTGGCACCAACCGGGACCAATGAGTTCCCTATATATACCCCATCGCCACAGCAGAGCACTCCAGAGTGCTCTGTTTTTTCTGGCCGGCGAGGGGAGGGCATTTGGGTGCTCTAGCTCACCTCCTATGCACATGAGGTGTTCGATGAAATGTCTGAGCCACACTAGTTAATCTTTGTCCTCTCGAAACTCGACCTCCGAACTCCATTTTCCCCGAGATTTGTCTAGGTTTAGCGGTCCGTCACGTCCCGTCCCCGTCTTCACCGCCGTCGATCGCCCGTGCCGATCTCGTCGCCAGCACCACCGTGGTGAGCCTCTTGTTCTTATCTTCTTTCTGAAAGGAAAAAATTCTTACTTTAGATAGTTACTTGTCTAATTTTGTTACTTTTATTATACCTTCTTATTGTGCGATGGTTTTGGTATCCGCCCCCGTCGGCCCTCGTCCTGTCTATGATTCGGATGTGGTATATATTATCTTTTTATAACTATTTGGTTCATTTATTGTTTATGACAAATATACCGACCAACGTGACATAGATTTTATTTATCTAGGAGGTGGTTGAACAGGAAATTCTAACCGACCCTATTGTCGAGAGGTTAAATTTAGTTGAAGAAGAAAACAATTACTTGAAGGAAAAAATAAAAAAAAATTGAGGAGGAGAAGATGATATTGGAGTTGCATGTTGCGGATGTCGTCGATGATCACAAGATCAAGATGGATGCAATGCGCTTAAAGATTAGAAATATTAGAAAATATGCCATTCATACCGAGGCTTGGTTTCATTATGTCGTTGGATCAATTGTTACCTTGGTTGCGATTATGATCGCATTTGTTTTCGCATTGAAATGTTTTACATAGTTTCAATGTATGGTTTATTTAATTAGATGCTCTGGAGAGCTATATATATGTTGTTAGATGAGAAGTATGTATGTACTTTGGTTCTAATGTGATGATGAACTTCTATTAATTTGGTCACTTCATTATCTATTCATGATGTTCTGTAATGGTTTTTGACACACTTAATTATATATAATGCACGCAGATGAACCGGCAATGGATGTACGGTGACAGACACACCTCCGAGTACATTAAGTGAAGGAAATATGCCCTAGAGGCAATAATAAAGTATTATATATTTCCTTATATCATGATAAATGTTTATTATTCATGCTAGAATTGTATTAACTGGAAACATAATACATGTGTGAATACATAGACAAACAAAGTGTCACTAGTATGCCTCTACTTGACTAGTTCGTTAATCAAAGTTGGTTATGTTTCCTAGCCATAGACATGAGTTGTCATCTGATTAACGGGATCACCTCATTAGGAGAATGACGTGATTGACATGACCCATTACATTAGCTTAGCACCCGATCGTTTAGTATGTTGCTATTGCTTTCTTCATGACTTATACATGTTCCTATGACTATGAGATTATGCAACTCCCGTTTACCGGAGGAACACTTTGTGTGCTACCAAACGTCACAACGTAACTGGGTGATTATAAAGGTGCTCTACAGGTGTCTCCAAAGGTACTTGTTGGGTTGGCGTATTTCGAGATTAGGATTTGTCACTCCGATTGTCGGAGAGGTATCTCAGGGCCCACTCGGTAATGCACATCACTATAAGCCTTACAAGCATTGTGACTAATGAGTTAGTTACGGGATGATGTATTACGGAACGAGTAAAGAGACTTGCCGGTAACGAGATTGAACTAGGTATCGAGATACCGACGATCGAATCTCGGGCAAGTAACATACCGATGACAAAGGGAACAACGTATGTTGTTATGCGGTCTGACCGATAAAGATCTTCGTAGAATATGTAGGAGCCAATATGGGCATCCAGGTCCCGCTATTGGTTATTGACCGGAGAGGTGTCTCGGTCATGTCTACATAGTTCTCGAACCCAAAGGGTCCGCACGCTTAAAGTTACGATGACAGTTTTATTATGAGTTTATATGATTTGATGTACCGAAGGTTGTTCAGAGTCCCGGATGTGATCACGGACATGACGAGGAGTCTCGAAATGGTCGAGACGTAAAGATTGATATATTGGACGACTATATTCGGACACCGGAAGTGTTCCGGAGAAGTTTCGGATTAAACCGGAGTGCCGGAGGGTTACCGGAACCCCCCGGGGAAGTATTGGGCCTTAGTGGGCCTTGAGGGGAGAGAGAGGGCAGCAGCCAGGAGGTGGTGCGCCCCCTCCCAGAGGAGTCCTAGTTGGACTAGGAGAGGGGGGTGCAGCCCCCTTTCCCTCTCCCCCTCTTTCCTTCCCCCCTTCTTTTCCTAGTAGGACTAGGAAAGGGGAGTCCTACTCCTACTAGGAGGAGGACTCCCCCCCTCTCCTTGGCGCGCCCCATAGGCAGCCGGCCTCCCCCTTGCTCCTTTATATACGGGGGCAGGGGGGCACCTAAGAACACACTTGATATACGATATTTTAGCCGTGTGCGGTGCCCCCCTCCACCAGATTACACCTCGATAATACCGTCGCGAAGCTTAGGCGAAGCCCTGCGTCGGTGGAACATCATCATCGTCACCACGCCGTCGTGCTGACGAAACTCTCCCTCAACACTCGGCTGGATCAGAGTTCGAGGGACGTCATCGAGCTGAACGTGTGTAGAACTTCGAAGGTGCCGTGCGTTCTGTACTTGATCGGTCGGATCGTGAAGACGTTCGACTACATCAACCGCGTTGTGATAACGCTTCCGCTGTCGGTCTACGAGGGTACGTGGACAACACTCTCCCCTCATTGCTATGCATCACCATGATCTTGCGTGTGCGTAGGAATTTTTTTGAAATTACTACGTTCCCCAACAGTGGTATCAGAGCCTGGTTTTATGCGTTGATGCTATGCACGAGTAGAACACAAGTGAGCTGTGGGTGATATAAATCATACTGCTTACCAGCATGTCATACTTTGGTTCAGCGGTATTGTGAGATGAAGCGGCCCGGACCGACATTACGCGTACGCTTACGCGAGACTGGTTTCACCGTTCGGAGCACTCGTTGCTTAAAGGTGACTGGCGGGTGTCTGTCTCTCTCACTTTAGTTGAACCGAGTGTGGCTACGCCCGGTCCTTGCGAAGGTTAAAACAACACCAACTTGACAAACTATCGTTGTGGTTTTGATGCGTAGGTAAGAACGGTTCTTGCTACGCCCGTAGCAGCCACGTAAAATATGCAACAACAAAGTAGAGATCGTCTAACTTGTTTTTGCAGGGCATGTTGTGATGTGATATGGTCAAGACATGATGTGATATAATGTGTTGTATGAGATGATCATGTTTTGTAACCGAGTTATCGGCAACTCGCAGGAGCCATATGGTTGTCGCTTTATTGTATGAGATGCAATCGCCATGTAATAGTTTTACTTTATCACTAAACGGTAGCGATAGTCGTAAAAGCAATAAGTTGGTGAGACGACAACGATACTACGATGGAGATCAAGGTGTCGAGCCGGTGACGATGGTGATCATGATGGTGCTTCGGAGATGGAGATCACAAGCACGGTGCTTTGGAGATGGAGATCACAAGCACAAGATGATGATGGCCATATCATATCACTTATATTGATTGCATGTGATGTTAATCCTTTATGCATCTTATCTTGCTTTGTTTGACGGTAGCATTATAAGATGATCTCTCACTAAAATTTCAAGATAAAAGTGTTCTCCCTGAGTATGCACCGTTGCAAAAGTTCTTCGTGCTGAGACACCACGTGTTAATCAGGTGTGATAGGCTCTACGTTCAAATACAACGGGTGCAAAACAGTTGCACACGCGGAGTACTCAGGTTAAACTTGACGAGCCTAGCATATGTACAGATATGGCCTCGGAACACAGAGACCGAAAGGTCGAGCGTGAATCATATAGTAGATATGATCAACATAGTGATGTTCACCATTGAAACTACTCCATCTCACGTGTTAATCGGACATGGTTTAGTTGCTTTGGATCACGTAATCACTTAGATGATTAGAGAGATGTCTATCTAAGTGGGAGTTCTTAAGTAATATGATTAATTGAACTTAAATTTATCATGAACTTAGTACCTGATAGTATCTTGCTTGTCTATGTTAATTGTAGATATATGGCCCGTGCTGTTGTGCCGTTGAATTTTAATGCGTTCCTTGAGAAAGCTAAGTTGAAAGATGATGGTAGAAATTACACGGACTGGGTCCGTAACTTGAGGATTATCCTCATTGCTGCACAGAAGAATTACGTCCTGGAAGCACCGCTAGGTGCCAGGCCTCCTGCAAGAGCTACGCCAGAAGTTATGAACGTCTGGCAAAGCAAAGCTGATGACTACTCAATAGTTTAGTGTGCCATGCTTTACGGCTTAGAACCGGGACTTCAACGACGTTTTGAACGTCATGGAGCATATGAGATGTTCCAGGAGTTGAAGTTAATATTTCAAGCAAATGCCCGGATTGAGAGATATGAAGTCTCCAATAAGTTCTATAGCTGCAAGATGGAAGAGAATAGTTCTGTCAGTGAGCATATACTCAGAATGTCTGGGTATAATAATCACTTAATTCAACTGGGAGTTCAACTTCCGGATGATTGCGTCATTGACAGAATTCTTCAATCACTGCCACCAAGCTACAAGGGCTTCGTGATGAACTATAACATGCAAGGGATGAATAAGACGATTCCCGAGCTCTTCGCAATGCTAAAGGCAGCGGAGGTAGAAATCAAAAAGGAGCATCAAGTGTTGATGGTCAGTAAAACCACTAGTTTCAAGAAAAAGGGCAAAGGGAAGAAGAAAGGGAACTTCAAGAAGAATAGCAAGCAAGTTGCTGTTCAGGAGAAGAAATCCAAGTCTGGACCTAAGCCTGAAACTGAGTGCTTCTACTGTAAGCAGACTGGCCACTGGAAGCGGAACTGCCCCAAGTATTTGGCGGATAAGAAGGATGGCAAGGTTAACAAAGGTATATGTGATATACATGTTATTGATGTGTACCTTACTAATACTCGCAGTAGCACCTGGGTATTTGATACTGGTTCTGTTGCTAATATTTGCAACTCAAAACAGGGGCTACGGATTAAGCGAAGTTTAGCTAAGGACGAGGTGACGATGCGCGTGGGAAATGGTTCCAAAGTCGATGTGATCGCCGTCGGCACGCTACCTCTACATCTACCTTCGGGATTAGTTTTAGACCTAAATAATTGTTATTTGGTGCCAGCGTTGAGCATGAACATTATATCTGGATCTTGTTTAATGCGAGACGGTTATTCATTTAAATCAGAGAATAATGGTTGTTCTATTTATATGAATAATATCTTTTATGGTCATGCACCCTTGAAGAGTGGTCTATTTTTAATGAATCTCGATAGTAGTGATACACATATTCATAATGTTGAAGCCAAAAGATGCAGAGTTAATAATGACAGTGCAACTTATTTGTGGCACTGCCGTTTGGGTCATATCGGTGTAAAGCGCATGAAGAGACTCCATACTGATGGAATTTTGGAATCACTTGATTTTGAATCACTTGGTACTTGCGAACCGTGCCTTATGGGCAAGATGACCAAAACACCGTTCTCCGGAACTATGGAGAGAGCAACAGATTTGTTGGAAGTCATACATACAGATGTATGTGGTCCGATGAATATTGAAGCTCGTGGCGGATATCGTTATTTTCTCACCTTCACAGATGATTTGAGCAGATATGCGTATATCTACTTAATGAAACATAAGTCTGAAACATTTGAAAAGTTCAAAGAATTTCAGAGTGAAGTTGAAAATCATCGTAACAAGAAAATAAAATTCCTACGATCTGATCGTGGAGGAGAATATTTGAGTTACGAGTTTGGTCTACATTTGAAACAATGTGGAATAGTTTCGCAACTCACGCCACCCGGAACACCACAGCGTAATGGTGTGTCTGAACGTCGTAATCGCACTTTACTAGATATGGTGCGATCTATGATGTCTCTTACTGATTTACCGCTATCGTTTTGGGGTTATGCTTTAGAGACGGCTGCATTCACTCTAAATAGGACACCATCGAAATCCGTTGAGACAACGCCTTTTGAACTATGGTTTGGCAAGAAACCAAAGTTGTCGTATCTTAAAGTTTGGGGTTGCGATGCTTATGTGAAGAAACTTCAACCTGATAAGCTCGAGCCTAAATCGGAGAAATGTGTCTTCATAGGATACCCAAAGGAGACCGTTGGGTACACCTTCTATCACAGATCCGAAGGCAAGATATTTGTTGCTAGAAATGGATCCTTTCTGGAGAAGGAGTTTCTCTCGAAAGATGTGAGTGGGAGGAAAGTAGAACTTGATGAGGTAACTATACCTGCTCCCTTATTGGAAAGTAGATCATCGCAGAGATCAGTTTCTGCGACACCTACACCAAGTAGTGAGGAAGTTAATGATAATGATCATGAAATTTCAGATCAAGTTATTACTGAACTTCGTAGGTCAACTAGATCAAGATCTGCACCAGAGTGGTACGGTAATCCTGTTCTGGAGGTCATGTTACTAGACCATGGCGAACCTACGAACTATGAAGAAGCGATGGTGAGCCCAGATTCCGAAAAATGGCTTGAAGCCATGAAATCCGAGATGGGATCCATGTATGAGAACAAAGTATGGACTTTGGTTGACTTGCCCGATGGTCGGCAAGCCATTGAAAATAAATGGATCTTCAAGAAGAAGACTAACGCTGATGGTAATGATACTATCTATAAAGGTCGACTTGTTGCGAAAGGTTTTCGACAAGTTCAAGGAATTGACTACGATGAGACCTTCTCACCCGTAGCGATGCTTAAGTCTGTCCGAATCATGTTAGCAATTGCCGCATTTTATGATTATGAAATTTGGCAAATGGATGTCAAAACTGCGTTCCTGAATGGATTTCTGGAAGAAGAGTTGTATATGATACAACCGGAAGGTTTTGTCGATCCAAAGGGAGCTAACAAAGTGTGCAAGCTCCAGCGATCCATTTATGGACTGGTGCAAGCCTCTCGGAGTTGGAATAAACGCTTTGATAGTGTGATCAAAGAATTTGGTTTTATACAGACTTTTGGAGAAGCCTGTATTTACAAGAAAGTGAGTGGGAGCTCGATAGCATTTCTGATATTATATGTGGATGACATATTACTGATTGGAAATGATATTGAATTTCTGGATAGCATAAAGGGATACTTGAATAAGAGTTTTTCAATGAAAGACCTCGGTGAAGCTGCATATATATTAGGCATTAAGATCTATAGAGATAGATCAAGGCGCTTAATTGGACTTTCACAAAGCACATACCTTGACAAAGTTTTGAAGAAGTTCAAAATGGATCAAGCAAAGAAAGGGTTCTTGCCTGTACTACAAGGTGTGAGATTGAGTAAGACTCAATGCCCGACCACTGCAGAAGATAGAGAGAAGATGAAAGATGTTCCCTATGCTTCAGCCATAGGCTCTATCATGTATGCAATGCTGTGTACCAGACCTGATGTGTCCCTGGCTATAAGTTTAGCAGGGAGGTACCAAAGTAATCCAGGAGTGGATCACTGGACAGCGATCAAGAACATCCTGAAATACCTGAAAAGGACTAAGGATATGTTTCTCGTATATGGAGGTGACAAAGAGCTCATCGTAAATGGTTACGTTGATGCAAGCTTTGACACTGATCCAGACGATTCGAAATCGCAAACCGGATACGTATTTACATTGAACGGTGGAGCTGTCAGTTGGTGCAGTTCCAAGCAAAGTGTCGTGGCGGGATCTACGTGTGAAGCGGAATACATAGCTGCTTCGGAAGCAGCGAATGAAGGAGTCTGGATGAAGGAGTTCATAACCGATCTAGGTGTCATACCTAGTACATCGGGACCAATGAAAATCTTTTGTGATAATACTGGTGCAATTGCCTTAGCAAAGGAATCCAGATTTCACAAGAGAACCAAGCACATCAGAAGACGCTTCAATTCCATCCGGGATTTAGTCCAGGTGGGAGACATAGAAATTTGCAAGATACATACGGATCTGAATGTAGCAGATCCGTTGACTAAGCCTCTTCCACGAGCAAAACATGATCAGCACCAAGACTCCATGGGTGTAAGAATCATTACTATGTAATCTAGATTATTGACTCTAGTGCAAGTGGGAGACTGAAGGAAATATGCCCTAGAGGCAATAATAAATTATTATATATTTCCTTATATCATGATAAATGTTTATTATTCATGCTAGAATTGTATTAACTGGAAACATAATACATGTGTGAATACATAGACAAACAAAGTGTCACTAGTATGCCTCTACTTGACTAGTTCGTTAATCAAAGTTGGTTATGTTTCCTAGCCATAGACATGAGTTGTCATCTGATTAACAGGATCACCTCATTAGGAGAATGACGTGATTGACATGACCCATTACATTAGCTTAGCACCCGATCGTTTAGTATGTTGCTATTGCTTTCTTCATGACTTATACATGTTCCTATGACTATGAGATTATGCAACTCCCGTTTACCGGAGGAACACTTTGTGTGCTACCAAACGTCACAACGTAACTGGGTGATTATAAAGGTGCTCTACAGGTGTCTCCAAAGGTACTTGTTGGGTTGGCGTATTTCGAGATTAGGATTTGTCACTCCGATTGTCGGAGAGGTATCTCAGGGCCCACTCGGTAATGCACATCACTATAAGCCTTGCAAGCATTGTGACTAATGAGTTAGTTACGGGATGATGTATTACGGAACGAGTAAAGAGACTTGCCGGTAACGAGATTGAACTAGGTATCGAGATACCGACGATCGAATCTCGGGCAAGTAACATACCGATGACAAAGGGAACAACGTATGTTGTTATGCGGTCTGACCGATAAAGATCTTCGTAGAATATGTAGGAGCCAATATGGGCATCCAGGTCCCGCTATTGGTTATTGACCGGAGAGGTGTCTCGGTCATGTCTACATAGTTCTCGAACCCAAAGGGTCCGCACGCTTAAAGTTACGATGACAGTTTTATTATGAGTTTATATGATTTGATGTACCGAAGGTTGTTCGGAGTCCCGGATGTGATCATGGACATGACGAGGAGTCTCGAAATGGTCGAGACGTAAAGATTGATATATTGGACGACTATATTCGGACACCGGAAGTGTTCCGGAGAAGTTTCGGATTAAACCGGAGTGCCGGAGGGTTACCGGAACCCCCCGGGGAAGTATTGGGCCTTAGTGGGCCTTGAGGGGAGAGAGAGGGCAGCAGCCGGGAGGTGGTGCGCCCCCTCCCAGAGGAGTCCTAGTTGGACTAGGAGAGGGGGGCGCAGCCCCCTATCCCTATCCCTCTCCCTCTCCCACTCTTTCCTTCCCCCTTCTTTTCCTAGTAGGACTAGGAAAGGGGAGTCCTACTCCTACTAGGAGGAGGACTCCCCCCTCTCCTTGGCGTGCCCCATAGGCAGCCGGCCTCCCCCTTGCTCCTTTATATACGGGGGCAGGGGGGCACCTAAGAACACACTTGATATACGATATTTTAGCCGTGTGCGGTGCCCCCCTCCACCAGATTACACCTCGATAATACCGTCGCGAAGCTTAGGCGAAGCCCTGCGTCGGTGGAACATCATCATCGTCACCACGCCGTCGTGCTGACAAAACTCTCCCTCAACACTCGGCTGGATCGGAGTTCGAGGGACGTCATCGAGCTGAACGTGTGTAGAACTTCGGAGGTGCCGTGCGTTCGGTACTTGATCGGTCGGATCGTGAAGACGTTCGACTACATCAACCGCGTTGTGATAACGCTTCCGCTGTCGGTCTACGAGGGTACGTGGACAACACTCTCCCCTCGTTGCTATGCATCATCATGATCTTGCGTGTGCGTAGGAAATTTTTTGAAATTACTACGTTCCCCTACATTAAGGGCGTGCATGATTTTCTCGAAGTGGCTGAGGCAAACAAGCAGAATGGTTTTATGTGTTGTCCATGCCCTACATGTGGGAATACGAAGTCTTACTCTGACCGGAAAATCCTTCACACCCACCTGCTTTACAAGGGTTTCATGCCACACTATAATGTTTGGACGAGGCATGGAGAAATGGGGGTTATGATGGAAGACGGCGAAGAAGAAGAGGACGATGACAACTATGTGCCCCCTGAATACGGTGATGCTACAACGGGGGAAGCTGCTGAAGATCAAGAGGAACCAGACGATGTGCCCAATGATGCTGCAAGGGGGGAAGCTGCTGAAGATCAAGAGGAACCAGTGCCCGATGATGATGATCTCCGCCGGGTCATTGTCGATGCAAGGACGCAATGCGAAAGTCAAAAGGAGAAGCTGAAGTTCGATCGCATGTTAGAGGATCACAAAAAAGGGTTGTACCCCAATTGCGAAGATGGCAACACAAAGCTCGGTACCGTACTGGAATTGCTGCAGTGGAAGGCAGAGAATGCTGTGCCTGACAAAGGATTTGAGAAGCTATTGAAAATATTGAAGAAGAAGCTTCCAAAGGATAACGAATTGCCCGACAGTACATACGCAGCAAAGAAGGTCGTATGCCCTCTAGGATTGGAGGTGTAGAAGATACATGCATGCCCTAATGACTGCATCCTCTACCGCGGTGCATACAAGGATCTGAACGCATGCCCGGTATGCGGTGCATTGCGGTATAAGATCAGACGAGATGACCCTGGTGATGTTGACGGCGAGCCCCCCAGGAAGAGGGTTCCTGCGAAGGTGATGTGGTATGCTCCTATAATACCAAGGTTGAAACGTCTGTTCAGAAATGAAGAGCATGCCAAGTTGATGCGATGGCACAGTGAGGACCGTAAGAAAGACGGGAAGTTGAGAGCACCCGCTGACGGGTCGCAGTGGAGAAAAATCGAGAGAAAGTACTGGGCTGAGTTTGCAGCTGACCCAAGGAACGCATGGTTTGGTTTAAGCGCGAATGGCATTAATCCTTTCGGGGAGCAGAGCAGCAATCACAGCACCTGGCCCGTGACTCTATGTATGTATAACCTTCCTCCTTGGATGTGCATGAAGCGGAAGTTCATTATGATGCCAGTTCTCATCCAAGGCCCTAAGCAACCCGTCAACGACATTGATGTGTACCTAAGGCCATTAGTTGAAGAACTTTTACAGCTGTGGAATGGAAACGGTGTACGTACGTGCGATGAGCACAAACAGGAGGAATTTAACCTGCACGCGTTGCTGTTTGTAACCATCAACGATTGGCCCGCTCTCAGTAACCTTTCAGGACAGACAAACAAGGGATACCATGCATGCACGCACTGTTTAGATGACACTGAAAGTATATACCTGGACAAAAGCAGGAAGAATGTGTACCTGGGCCATCATCGATTTCTTCCGACCAACCATCAATGTCGAAAGAAAGGCAAGCATTTCAAAGGCGAGGCAGATCACCGGAAGAAGCCCGCCATGCGTACCGGTGATCATGTACTTGCTATGGTTAATGATTTACACGTAATCTTTGGAAAGGGTCCCGGCGGACTAGCTGTTCCGAATGACGCCGAGGGACACGCACCCATGTGGAAGAAGAAATCTATATTTTGGGACCTACCCTACTGGAAAGAGCTAGAGGTCCGCTCTTCAATCGACGTGATGCACGTGACGAAGAACCTTTGCGTGAACCTGCTAGGCTTCTTGGGCATGTATGGGAAGACAAAAGATACACCTGAGGCACGGGAGGACCTGCAACGTTTGCACGAAAAAGACGGCATGCCTCCGAAGCAGTATGAAGGTCCTGCTAGCTACGCTCTTACGAAAGAAGAGAAAGAAATCTTCTTTGAATGCCTGCTCAATATGAAGGTCCCGACTGGCTTCTCGTCGAATATAAAGGGAATAATAAATATGCCAGAGAAAAAGTTCCAGAACCTAAAGTCTCATGACTTCCACGTGATTATGACGCAACTGCTTCCGGTTGCATTGAGGGGGCTTCTATCGGAAAACGTCCGATTAGCCATTGTGAAGCTATGTGCATTCCTCAATGCAATCTCTCAGAAGGTGATCGATCCAGAAATCATACCAAGGCTAAGGAGTGATGTGGCGCAATGTCTTGTCAGTTTCGAGCTGGTTTTCCCACCATCCTTCTTTAATATCATGACGCACGTCCTAGTTCATCTAGTCGACGAGATTGTCATTCTGGGGCCCGTATTTCTACCAATATGTTCCCCTTTGAGAGGTTCATGGGAGTCCTAAAGAAATATGTTCGTAACCGCGCTAGGACAGAAGGAAGCATCTCCATGGGCCATCAAACAGAGGATGTCATTGGGTTTTGTGTTGACTTCATTCCTGGCCTTAAGAAGATAGGTCTCCCTAAATCGCGGTATGAGGGGAGGCTGACTGGAAAAGGTACGCTTGGAGGGGGGGACTCAATAATATGCAGGGACGGATATTCTTGGTCTCAAGCACACTACACAGTTCTACAGAACTCTACCTTGGTGACCCCGTATGTCGATGAACACAAGAACAGTCTGCGCTCCAAACACCCGGAGCAGTGTGACGACTGGATTACATGTGAACACATCAGGACTTTCAGCAGTTGGTTGGAAACACGTCTCAGAGGTGACACCACTGTTTGTGATGAGTTGTACTCATTGTCCAGGGGACCATCTTCGACTGTATGGACTTACAAAGGATACGAGATAAATGGGAATACATTTTACACGATCGCCCAAGATCAAAAGAGCACCAACCAAAACAGCGGTGTCCGCTTTGATGCAGCAACCGAGAGGGGAAAGGACACATATTATGGTTACATAATGGACATATGGGAACTTGACTACGGACATGATTTTAAGGTCCCTTTGTTTAAGTGCAAATGGGTCAATCTGTCAGGAGGCAGGGTACAGGCAGACCCACAATACGGAATGACAACAGTGGATCTGAACAATCTTGGGTACACTGACGAACCGTTCGTCCTAGCCAATGATGTGGCACAGGTTATCTATGTGAAGGACATGTCTACCAGACCGAGGAAAAGAAAAGATAAGGAAGCGAATACATCATACGATGAGCCAAAGCGGCACATAGTTCTTTCAGGAAAAAGGGACATTGTGGGAATGGAGGGCAAGACAGACATGTCTGAAGATTATGAAAAGTTTCATGAAATTCCTCCCTTCAAAGTCAAGGCTGACCCAAGCATCCTAATAAACGATGAAGATTATCCATGGTTACGGCGCAATATGCAAATGGCACAAGCGAAGAAAAAGTGAAGACTTTCTCCCGCAACTATTATGATGATACCATGCCAACTTTGTAATAGGTGAGTATGATACCATTGTCCGTTTTGTACAAGAAGTGCATCTAGTTTTTGCCATAACCCTCTCAACTTTCTTGCACATGCTATGTGGATGAAATGATGATACCATGCCAACTTTCAACCTTTTCAGAGTTCATTTGAAATGCTTTTCAATTTTAGGGTCTTATAGCTCAATATAATTAGTAAATGCATGAAAAAATAACAGGCCAAAAATTAAAAATTATGCCACCTACTGGGCCACCACGGCCTGAATACGATTACAAACCCATCCTGGGCCAGGATTCAAGCCCGCAGAAGGCCCAATAGGCCCACAGACAGCACAGTGTGACATTAGGCCCGTAAGCCTGCATTTGAGAGGAGCTCGAGAGGGCAGCCGCAGTGGGGCTTATAAACCACTCCGAGCCCCTCTCAACTAGGGAGGTGGGACTAAACTTTTGGCCGCGGGCAGCGCAAGGCCTTTGGTCCCGGTTGGTGGCACCAACCGGTACCAATGCCCCCCTTTAGTCCCGGTTGGTGCCACCAACCGGGACCAAAGGCCGCCGCTTCCCGCCCTTTGGGCTGCTGAAAAGGGACCTTTGGTCCCGGTTGGTGGCACCAACCGGGACTAAAGGGTGGCATTGGTCCCGGTTGGTGCCACCAACCGGGACCAAAGGCGTGCCTATATAAGCCAACACTTGGGAATTTTTCAGATACCTCGCCAGTTGCCCCCGACGCCGCCAGGCTGCCCGTGCTCGCCGTCGCCGCCCGCTCCTCGTCGCCGTCGCCCCGCGCCCTTGCCTCGACGGGTCGCCGCCCGGTGCTCGTTGCCGTCGCCCTGCCCCCACGCGCCGCCCCGCCTCGTGCTCCCCTGCTCGTGCGCGCCGCCTCGGCGCCCCGAGCCGCCTGCCCGGCCCGCGCGTGCTCGCCGGCGCCCTCGCCGCCCCCGCCCCGTCCCGCCCCCGCGCGCCAGCGCCCCCGCCGCCCCCGCCGTCGCCATCGTCCTAGCCACCGCCCCGGCTCTGTTTTTTTATTAGTTAATTGTTTTTTGATCATATATATATATATAATGTATATGTGTATGTATGTGGCTATATGTTTTTGTTCATATGTGGCTATATGTTTTTTTATTTTTATTAGTTTAATTTTTTTGTTCATATGTGATGTATATGTGTATGTGGCTATAATGTATATGTGAACAAAAAAAATTTGTATGTATGTAGATGTTCAAAATGTATGAATATATATGTCAAAAATGTTTTTTTGTTCATAGAAAGTTTTTTGTTCATATATAGAAAGTTTTTATATATGACAATGGATATATATGAGAAATGATGATCCACATGGAAAAGTTTTATATATGCAAAAGTTACAATTTTAGAAAAGTTTTATATATCTAGATAGGAAGGGAAGAAGAAGAAAAAGAAGGATAGGAAAGAAGAAAATAAGAAGAGGAAAGAAAGAAGAAGAGGAGAGGAAGAAGAGGAGAAATAAATAAGAAGAGGAAAAAAGAAGAAAAAGAAGAGGAGAAGAAGAAAGGAATAGAGGAGAAGAAGAAAAAATAGAAAATATTCTATTTTTTCTTCTTCTCCTCTATTCCTTTCTTCTTCTCCTCTTTTTTTTCTTCTTTTTTTTTTCTTCAATCCTCTCCTCTATTCCTTTCTTCTTCTCCTCTTTTTATTTCTTCTTCGTTTTCTTATGTTTTATCGGGTCTGTCGTCGTCGATATATACCCCTCCCGATAACTTCAACACGAGGGGGGATAACTTCAACACGAGGGGGGTCGATATACCCCCTCCCCGATAACATTATTTTCCCGTGTATATATGTCGTCGTTGTCAATATAACCCCCTCCTGATAACTTCAACACGTGGGGGGGGGGGTCGATATACCCCCTCCCCGATAACATTATTTTCCCGTGTATGTATGTTGTCGTTGTCGATATTACCCCCTCCCGATAACTTCAACACGAGGGGGGATAACTTCAACACGAGGGGGGGTCGATATACCCCCTCCTCGATAACATTATTTTCCCGTGTATGTATGTCGTCGTTGTCGATATAAAACCCCCTCCCGATAACTTCAACACGTGGGGGGGGGTCGATATACCCCCTCCCCGATAACATTATTTTCCCGTCTATGTATGTCGTCGTTGTCGATATATATAACTCCCTCCCAGATAACTTCGACATGATGGACGGTCGATATGTATACCCCCTCTCGACCGTGATAACTTATACCACGGGAGCACCCCCCTGCCCTCTCGCTCGACCAAAACTCTCGAGGACACCCAAACCCTAGAAAAAAACGATGTCGGTCTCCTACCCCCTCCCGCCGCGCCCCTACCCTTGAAGCGTTGCCTAGGCCACCCCAAACCCAGAATAAGCTAGGTCTACGTTTCCACTAATATATCCACCTGCTGTCATGTTTGTGTAATAATTGCCATGTTGTAATATTTGCAGAAACAATGGAACACGGACGAGATGAGCAAGCAGAAGAGGTGTTGGGGGACATAATCTTAGCCGGAGGTGATATCTTGTCGTATCTTAACGACAATGATGGTCTGGAAGAACAGGGTGAAGAAGCAGGCTACGGTGATCGAAGAGTGGAGGAGGAAAGACATGACGGTGACCCAATGCTGGTGCAAGAAGGAACCCGTGGTGACGGCTCCGGTGACCGAACAGAGTCCGGCCAGGTAAATATATTAGTTAAGCCTGTGTTGACTAGCTAATTGATGCATTCATTGTTTTGGTATGTACACATATTAATTAACACTCGTCTTTCTTCTTTTTTCTAGCCTTCCGGATCGAGCACAACTGCGGTAAAGAGACGAGGCCCGAAGAGAAAGTTGCGCTCGGATGAAAGGTTTGAGATCACAGCAATCGCGCGCGACGGCCAACCGATTGAACCCCTCCGGACAAAGGATGCTTTTGCTGCTCAGTGCGGGGTTCTAGTTAGGGACAAGATCCCGATCAGCATCCACCAATGGTATAAGCCTAAGAAGGAAGACCCTGAGGTGTCTTATGTCAATGATATGCAGAAAGATGATCTTTGGACTGAGCTGAAGGCAAATATCACCCTACCGCCAGAGGAGGATCTGGAGAAGCCAGTTATAGAGCAATTAATCAAGTCTCATGCTCTTAAGAAGATGGCAGACCTATTCAGGAGGTGGAAGAATGGGCTGAAAACGTTTGTCGACAAAGAAGAGACACCAGAATTCATCGGCCGGTATGAGAAGATCAGAGATCACTGGCCCGCATTTGTGGCCCACAAGACATCGGAAAAGAGTAAGAAGATGTCAGCGACAAACAAGAAGAATGCTGCGAAGAAGAAGTTTCACCATCGCACGGGGTCAGGTGGCTACCTCAAAGCCCGGCCTAAGTGGGCCAAGTCTGAGAGGGATCTGCTTGATAAAGGGATCGAACCAGAGACAATGAACTGGCCAGACCGTTGCCGGACTTGGTTCTTCGGGGCTGGCGGAACCTTGGACCCTGTATCAGGGAGGTGTCGTTGGACGGACGAGCAACTTGCAATACCCGTCAAGAAGCTTAAGCACTATATCGATGCAGCGCAGCAAGGGACGTTCGTTCTAGACAGAGAGAACGACGAGCTCACAATGGCCCTCGGGAATCATGAGCACCCTGGACGAACACGAGGCACGCCAGACTCCGTTTCGTGGAAGGCTGGTTTTCCGGACGCGGGGGGTTACAAAACCCAGGAGAGGAGGAAAAAAGTGGAGCAGATCCAAATTCAAAAGCTGCACGAAAGGGTTCAAGCGCTAGAGGAACGAGACGGCAATCGAGATGCCGAAACTGCCCCCCAAGCTACACGGCCATCTCAGCGGAGAAGCAGCGTGGCTTCCACCGAGCTGCCTCAGCTGGAGCATGCGGCTCCTGCTAGCTACCCCGTGGATGCTATCACGGAGTCTTAACATTGCCACCTTATGGCGGAATGGCAGAACTTGAAAGTCAAGGCGGTGGTTGGCTCTGTTTTACCTACTGAACCTGGCGCAACCTACCACTGCCGGCCGATTCCAGAAGGATATGCTAGGGTGATGGTGGATGAAATAACGGAGGGATTTGAGGACCTCCAGCTTGACCACCCTACCGGTGAAGGGGAGACTCGGCTGGGTTTAGCTCTGAAGACTCCATGCCTATGGCGGAAGGAGCTCATCAAGCTTCCGAACTGGACGTCTCCGGCGAGTAAGGGCACTCCGCCTCCTCCTCCGCCTCCTCCTCCGGCGAGTGATCAGGGCACTCAGCCTCCTTCTCCGGTGCGTGGCGGCACTCCGCCTCCTTCTCCGCCAGCGCCGGCGCGCCAGAGCAGCCAGCCTCCTCCTTCTCTGCCTCGTCAGCAAGGGCGGAAGAGACCCGCCGCCGCTGCGGCTGCTCCGGCGCGTCGTAGTCCTTCTCCTCCGCCTCGTAAGCAAGGAAAGAAGACAGCCACAGCCGCTCCGTCTGCTCTGCCGGCGTCTAGCAGTACAGCTGCCAGAGGCGGGAGGCAATACAGATTCGGTCCTTCTCTGAAGACTCCAGAGAAGTTACCATATGAGAGGACCGAGGAGAACGCGAAGCTCGTGCGAGCCGAAGTCAAGAACTTCTTTGAAGGGGTGAAAGCAAAGAAACATCCACCTCCGGAGGAGAAGGTAGATCCGGTGAAAGCAAAGTGCACTCTGGCTGCCCTGACAAAACCACCAAAGTCTCCGCAGAGAGGCAACTATGAGCGCGTTCTTGCAAAGACATATGCCGAAGCGGAGCGGTCAGGACGTACTGTCAGTGATAAAAGGATGAAAGAACGACGAGCTGGGAAAAAAATTGCCCAGCTCGGTGAACAAGAGAACCAATCGTGCCCCCCGCTCAAGGTGTCCAAAGACATCGTCGCTAATGATCCGAGTATGGTGCCCGGTTATAACAATCTTGGAAATTACCTGCCCGACGATGTACATTATGAAATCATGGAGGTGGACGAACACAAATACCATTACGGGAAGCCTCTCGTCAAAGATGTCAGATCTCTAAGCACGATGATGCGAAGACTACATGATTGGTACATGAAAACCTGCAGAGAGTCTGATGGGATGAGTACTTTGACGCTGAGAGTTAAACCGGAGCATGACCTCGTTGGAATTGAACTGCTGAATGTTCCATTTGAGGATTTGTTCCAGTTTTACAATCAAAAGGCCATCGATAAAACAACGATCACTTGCTACTGTCTGTAAGTAGTACTACTATTCTGTCATTAAGTCTCTCTATATAGGTCAGCTCTTTCATTGCATGTATTTATACTTATCCTCACTATATTATGCAGATTGAAGATTGCCGAATTGAAGAAAAGACAAATCGGTGATATTGGGTTCATTAACACAAATCTCATAGATGCATATACGGTTGAAAAACATCCCAAAGAAGCCGAGGCCAACTTGCTACAATCATTGGTATTAAATCAAAACAAAGATATAATACTCTTTCCTTAGAACTTCAAGCGAGTGTTACTGTCTTGTGCATATTCGGTTTCCCTTATTAGTCTAGGTTATGGTAATGTAATTGATGACTTATGCATGCATGCACAGCTTCCACTATATTCTCCTAGAGATTAAGCTTGAGCCGGGAGTAGTAACCGTCTTAGACTCGAGACGAAAAGATCCCCAGGACTATGCGAACATGACTCAAATGCTCCAGAAGTAAGTTAAATCGATCATTATCCACCATATCAGCAACTTTGTTCATTTCCTGATATCAAGTAATTGTTTTCTTTGTCTGGCAGGGTTTGGAGAAAATTCACCTAAAAAGCTCTGGGACTGCCAAAGAAGCTGCAATTTAATCACCCGAAAGTAAGTACTATAGTAGCATGTTCCGCGCATCTCCTAGTGATTCAAGCGGTAGTTTCATCAATACCATTTAGCATGCTTGCTTATCAGTTTGATTGACCTCTATTTCTTGTAAAGTGGTTGTGGCAGGAACCCGGGAATAATTACTGTGGATACTACGTTTGCGAGTCCATCCGCTACCATACCTGTGAGCGGGGCTACACTGAAGAACAATATGAAGTGCGTAAGCAATAATATTCACAATTTTATTTTATTACCATCATTTGTGTTGAGTTTCATTTATTCATATATATATGTATTGACCCCCTTCTTCAAATTAGATGTTTCGGAAGCGGGATCAACTCCTAGCAGAAGATCGTATGCGAGGAATTCAAGAGGAATTGGCGGCATTCTTCCTTGACCACGTGATCGCTGAAAACGAAGAATACTATGTGGACCCTGTGTTCCTACAATATAATTAGGAGATTGTATTGTAAGAGATAATTATTGTATATATGTAGCCGGTAGTGTCGGATAGATATACGAGAACTTGTTGTTCGACCAATATCTCGGAGAAGGAGAGGTGGTCGATATCACTTCTCTCTGTATGCATATGTTCATGACGATCTTCTGTTTCCTTCATTTGATTACTAGCTAGCGTGTCTACTCCTCTCCATACGTATATAGTACGTGGCGTCGACCAAGCACGGAGATTAGAGCGGACACTTCTCTCTATTAATTAGCTAGCTAACACAATATATGAAACACCTAAATTAACCCCCCAAAACCCCTAAACCACCCCCTTTCAAAAAAAAAACAAAAACCTCAGCTCCTGCCAGGTGCTGACGCGTGGATGCCTATTGGTCCCGGTTGGTGGCACCAACCGGGACCAAAGGCCCTCCTGCCTGGGCTCCCCGCACCGGCCACGTGGACGGCCTTTAGTCCCGTTTCGTGTAAGAACCGGGACTAATGGGCTAGGGCATTAGTAACGACCCTTTAGTCCCGGTTCCAGAACCGGGACTAAAGGCCCTTATGAACCGGGGTAAAAGCCCCTTTTCCTACTAGTGCCACCCGGTGGTAGTTACCCCACATATCTCATATACTACCATGTGGTACTATATATATACTATTTTATTATTTTAAATATGTTCATATACTATATCTAAGATATTTCAAAGCAAGTTACATGAAAATATTGTATATGAGTTCATAGTTTTTGTTATATTTGTGAAATACGTACATATTTGTACATAAAAAAGAGCATACTCAAAACATGGTACATACAACCTAAAAATTAGTATATATACTACCTAATAATTGTTATATACTACATACTACACATACATACTCTCGGTTTCGATAGATACTACATACAACATACAAAACGCAAGTGGTGGTAACTACCACTGCTTGTAGGAAACATTTGTCCTATATATATATATATATGTGTGTGTGTGTGTGTGTGTGTGTGTGTGTGTGTGTGTGTGAATGAAACTCAACACAATTGATGGTAACAAAATAAAATTGTGAATATTGTTTATGTACTCGAAGTTCTAAAGCTCTGCCCTTCTCACAGGTCGTCCGGCGAATGAACTCGCAAACATAGTATCCACATAAATTATTCCCGTCTTCCTGCCTCAAGCACTTTACGAGAATAGAGTTCTATCAAAATAACAATCAAGCATGGTAATGGTATTGAAACTAGAATCAAAGAGAGATGCGCGAACCTAGCTAGTACTACTTACATTGAGTGGTCGAAATAGCAGCTCCTCTTTCCATTCACCGCTAGCCTGCTTGGTGAACTCTTTCCAAACCCTGCCCGGCAAAGAAAATAATAAAGGAGTTACTAATTACTTGATATCAGGAAATGAACAAAATTTGCCGATATAGTGCGATAATGATTGAAATTTCCTTTGGACCATTTCACTCAGGTCCAACCACATTTTTGTGTATTTACGTTTCGAGTACATGACAAGTACTAATCCTGCGTCAACCTGAATGACTAGCAGAATAAAGTGGAACCTGCACACGCATAACTCATCAATTACACTTAACATCGAGTAAGCGAAACAGAATGTGTACAATACAGTAGCACTCACTTGAAGTTTTAAGGAAATAGTATTTCCCTTCTGGTTTGGTGTGCAATGAACGCACTTAGCAAGTTAGCCTCTGTTTCCTTGGCGTTGTTTGCTACCGTATATTCATGAATTTTATTTGGGTTAATGAACCCAATGTCCCAGATTTATCCTCTTTTGCATTTGAGAATCTTCATTCTGCATAATAGAGTGAGGATGATTATACATGCAACGAATGAGCTGAGCTAGAGACTTAATTACAGAAATAATACTTACAGACAATAACAACTGACGATATATTTGTCTAGGGCGTCTTGATTGTATAAATGAAATAATTCATCAAATTCAATGAACACCTCCTCATCTCCATTGAAGTAATGCTCATCTCTATATCCCATCGTGATCGTGTTGCTCCCTTCCTTTGAGGCTTCCATGTACCATTCATGCAATCTTCGCATTTGTGTTTGTAGATGCCAGAGCTCCTCAGGTCTGACGAGAGGCTTCCCGTAATGGTATTTGTATGCTAAATCAACCATGGGGAACTCTCTATGATCGCCTAAGTATTGATCAAGAGTGAAACCAATATCATGGGCCGCTACCTCCGGATCGATATCGGTAAACACCTCGAGGGGGGGAGGGGCACGATTGGTTTTTCTGTTCTTCAAGCTGGGGAATTATTCTTCCCCTTGCACTACTACTACTTCCCGACCGCTGCACATGTTCTTCATGTGACTTGATAATAGAGCGGTCGTAGTTTGATGGCAGCGGAGGTGGCGGTGGTCGCTTAAGATTTTCCAGACAGTGCTTCGCTTTTGTCGGATCTATTTTCTCCTTTGGATCGGGACGGGTTGGTGCAAGTTGGCGTTTCACATCAGCATCCACGACCTGATGGAAATATGCCCTAGAAGCAATAATAAAGTTGTTATTTTATATTTCCTTATTCATGATAAAGGTTTATTATTCATGCTAGAATTGTATTGATCGGAAACTTAAATACATGTGTGAATACATAACTCATTGATCAAAGATGGTTAATGTTTCCTAACCATTGACATGAGTTGATTTGATAACAGGATCACATCATTAGGAGAATGATGTTATGGACAAGAACCATACGTTAACTTAGCATAATGATCGTTCAGTTTTATTGCTATTGCTTTCTTCCTGTCAAATACATATTCCTTCGACTATGAGATTATGCAACTCCCGGATACCGGAGGAATGCCTTATGTGCCATCAAACGTCACAACGTAACTGGGTGATTATAAAGATGCTCTACATGTATCTCCGAAGGTATTTGTTGAGTTGGCATAGATCGAGATTAGGATTTGTCACTCCGAGTATCGGAGAGGTATCTCTGGGCCTCTCGGCAATACACATCATAAGCTTGCAAGCAAACGACTAAGGAGTTAGTCACGAGGTGATGTATTACAGAACGAGTAAAGAAACTTGCCGGTAACGAGAGTGAACTAGGTATGAAGATATCGACGATCGAATCTCGGGCAAGTAACATACCGATAGACAAAGGGAATGACGTATGTTGTCATAACGGTTCAACCGATAAAGATCTTCGTAGAATATGTTGGAGCCAATATGGGCATCCAGGTTCCGCTATTGGTTATTGACCGGAGAGGTGTCTCGGTCATGTCTACATAGTTCTTGAACCTGTAGGGTCCGCACACTTAAAGTTCAATGACGATATAGTATTATATGAGTTATGTGATTTGGTGGCCGAATGTTGTTCGGAGTCCCGGATGAGATCACGGACATGAAGAGGAGTCTCGAAATGGTCGAGAGGTAAAGATTGATATATGGGACGATGATATTCGGACACCGGAAGTGTTTCGGGGGTACCGGGTACTTATCGGACCATCGGAAAGGAGTTTCGGGCACCCGCGGCAAAGATATGGGCCTTATGGGCCAAGAGAGGAAACGCACCAGCCACAAGGGGCTGGTGCGCCCCCCATAGCAGGCCGGCCTAAGGAGGAGAAGGAAAGGGGGGAGGGAAAGCAAAGTGCAAATTAGGATTCCCACTTCCTTCCTCTCCCCCCTCTTTCCTTCCCCCATGGGAATACATGGCAAGGGGGAGGGGGGGCAGGGCAGGAGCCCTAGGGCCAGCCGGCCACCTATGTGGTGTGCCAGGCTGCCTCCCCTCCCTCTCCCACCTATATATATGTGGGAGGGGGGCGCCTAGCACACCCCAGATCAATTGTTAGCCATGTGCAACGCCCCCTCCACCGTTTATACCCCCTACCATATTTTCGTAGTGCTTAAGAGAAGCCTTGCAGAGATCACTTCACCATCACCGTCACCATGCCGTCGTGCTGATGGAACTCATCTACTACCTCGATGTCTTGCTGGATCAAGAAGGCGAGGAACGTCACCGAGCTGAACGTGTGCAGAATAGGGAGGTGCTGTGCATTCGGTACTTGATCGGTTGAAGCGCGAAGACGTTCGACTACATCAACTGCGTTGTGAAACGCTTCCGCTTACGGTCTACGAGGGTACGTGGACACACTCTCCCCCTCGTTGCTATGCATCTCCATGGATAGATCATTGCGTGTGCGTATAATTTTTTTGTTTTCCATGCAGCGATTCCCAACACAACCTTCTTGAGTTCCTCATCACTCATTTGGTATGGTAACTTGGCAGGAGCCTCCTTGACGCTTGTATCTGCTCTGGATTTCTTCGCAGTTGTACTACTAGCCGCTGGAGCGGCGGTTCTCTTCCGCCGGTGCTGAGGCGGCGGAGGAGGCAAAGTCTGCTGACGTGGTGGAGTTTGCTAAGAGGCCTCCTCCGGCGGAGTCTGCTAACGCGGCGGAGACAACTGAGGCAGCGGAGATACACCTAGATTGCTACTGTGAGGAGTCTGCTGAGGGCCCTCCTCTGACAGAGTCTGCTGATGCGGCGTCCAATGTGGAAGCACGATGTGTTCCTTTGTCCGTACAATGATAGTCCTTCTGGCATCTCCTAGTTCAGTCTCCCCTTCACCTGTAGGGAACTCAAGCTCCAGCTGGTCAAATCCGTTGTTAACTTGATCCACCCCGACAGTAGCATAGCCATCTAGAATCGGAGAGTAATGGTAAGTTCCATCAGGTACAGGAGGTAAGGCAAAGCCGATCGCCACCTTCACGGATATGCTCATGCATTTTGCATGTAGATCACAATGTTCCCTCTTTGTGATATCATCCATGGGGTAGCGAGGAGTCGTGATATCATCTATGGGCCGAACGAGCTCCGTGGAAGCCACGCTGCTTTTCCACTAAGATGGTGGGCCAGCAGTATCGAATGCAGTATCTTCGTGCTGCTGAGATGGGCCGATAGCGTGCTGGCTGGTAGTGCCTCTATTTGCTTCTGTTCTAACGCTACTATTTCTTCTATCTTCTGCAGCCAGTCTGCATCCTATTTATTTTTTCTCCCTCGGCTTCTATAAGTGTCACTGTAGTCAGGAAACCGAACCTTCCACGGAACCGAGCCTGATGTGCCTCGTGTTCTTCCACTGTGTTCAGGATTCCCGAGGGCGCCTGTCAGCTCGTCATTCTCTCTGTCAGGATGGAACTGCCCGTCCTGCACATCCTTCATTGCATCTTAAATGGCTTTGATAGGTGTTGCAAGGTTATCTTTTGTATAAACACACTTCCCTGTTTCTGGGTTCAACATTCCCCCATGCCCATAGAACCAAGCCTTTGCCCGTTCAGTCCACTCCAATGTCTCTGGATCGATCCCTCTCTCAATCAGGTTGTTCTCAGTTTTCTCTCACTCAGGCCTTGCAAACTTGTAGCCACCTGACCCCATAACATGGTGATATTCCTTCTTTACAGCATTTTGCTTATCTATTTTCGACCTTTTCTTACCTTCATCCGATGTCTTGTACTCCACAAATGCGGGCCAGTGATCTTTTATCTTCTCATATGCTTCGGTGAATGTTGGAGTCTTGTTTTCCAGGACATAGTTTTGGTGAGATCTTTTCTTCCAGTTGCAGAATTGTTGGTCCATCTTCTTAAGAGCCCACGCCTTGACTTTTTGCGCTATAACATTGTTATTTGGATCCACCTCTGGCGGTAGGGTGAAATTTGTCTTGAGCGTATTCGAAAGCGTTTCTTTGCATCTATCCTCGACATAACTAACTTCATCCGCCTCTGGCTTATTCCATTCTTGAATGTTGATTGGGATGTTGTCCCCAACAATAACTCTGCACTGATATAGAAATCGGTTTGCGGTCCACATGGGAGCAGTCTATTTGCCATCTGCAGTGACTTCTTCGATCGTGAACCTTTCATTCTCGCCCAACCTTTTTTTGGGGGCTCGTATCTTTATAGAAGATTGGCTCGATCTGGAGGGCTAAAAGAAGAAATAAGCGCTAATATTTGTACATACAAATCAATTGATGAATCTAGTCAGCAGAGGATTAATTAATACACCTCACCGGACTTTGTAATAACTAAGGTTCCAACACCGGAGTTGTCATCTTCTCCCTTCATTCCCTCACCGGAGCCGTCATCTTCTCCCTCTAGTCCCTCACCACTGGAGTCGTTCAGAAACTGTGAGGTGATATCATCATCTCCGTCGCGGATTATTTCCCCCAATATGTCTTCTTGTTCTTCGTCTCTGCCGTAGTGTTCCATAGTTTCTGCAAACATTACAACATGGCATAAACATAGGAGCAACAGGTTCATGGGAATTATCAAGGCAATATACAACCATGAGATAAGCTATTTTTCAGACTTGATGAAATATGGGAATGCAAAATAGTAACATTATGATGATAACTTGAGAGCAAGATTGAGTCATGCTACAACAACTTTAGGCGATCGTCAGGTACTCCTCCAACGAACGTCGGGGACTCCTCACCAGCGTCAGGGACACCCTCGGCGATTGTCGAGGACTCCTCCAGCAATCGTCTGGGACTCCTCACCGGTGATCTCTAGGGACTCCTCCGGCGATCATCGGGGACTCCTCACTGGCGATCGTTGGGGACTCCTTCTGCTTAAATTCTTTTGAACTAAATTCTACTAGCAAGAAGACATAAAAATTCTCTTCTTTCATGTGCAAAGCTACCTCATATGATGCTTGCATTAAATCACACAAAAATGACAAAATGGCATCTTTTGCAAAAATGACATGCAACAAAATCAATACAAAATATTGACCAAGTTTATATACAAAATATTAACATCCACAATACAAAATCAATAGCATTAGAATTATCATTCTATAGCGATCCGACCTCAGGCGGTCAAATCTCTATGTATAAGTGTCATCCCTGGATCGGAAATGCTGAGACACACAATACTCGAGGATTTATAACAGGGTTCAGTCACACACTTATTACATCGAATGTCTCAAAAGAGAACTTATTACAATAATATGGCTGAAGGCCATCTAAATAAGATAACAACGGAAGCTTCGAAGGTAAATGAGTCCATCAACTACAACGGCATAACTGAGTGCACGACAATGACCTAGCACACCTTACTTCTCATCTGAAAAGTCTGCAACATAATACGTTGCAGCCTGTGTAGGTCAGCACATGGAATATGCTGGCAAAATAACACTATAGAGCAATGAACAGGTAACAGCTATAACTATATGCATATATGGCTGGTGGAGGCTCTATGTTTAACATTTGCAGAAAGCTAGTTTTTCCCTACAACAAAGGAATATATTTTATTTTACTACAAAGTTGGTTGAAAAACATTGAGAATGGTAACCCCATCTCAATCCCAAATTAATAATCAATAACCCAACAAGTTAATTAAGTATAGTGATGAGATCAACATAATAATTCAAGCACCAGATACTCAAGATGTCCATAACTGGGGACACGGCTAACCATGATTAGTTTGTACACTCTTCAGAGGTTTGCACACTTTTCCCCACAAGACTCGATCTCCTCCGTTTGATTTCTCGCACTGCAGGATGTTTGAGAAATGGATGACCAAGACACAGTCTTTCCGAAGAGGTCCCCATAACCGATAGATAGGCCGGTACACCTACAATCCCCTACATCTGCTAGCCCATCATGGAAAGGTTTCCCACAATGTACTCAACTATGCCAGAGCCCATAATGGCATGTGGCTGCACACGGAAGTTTCTAGCATGAATAATCTTATGATCCCTTTGAGCCTGGGTGGCAAAACATAGGAAATATCACACGGATGCCCCGGGATTCTCCTTTGGACAACACTGGATTCCCCAGGTGCCCACAAACCAATCCACCCAGATGTGTATTAATGTTACCACCTTAGATAAAACCTTAGTTGAAAACAATCTTTCACAACTGCCATGAATACTCTCAACCAATCCACGTCTACGAGCGTAGCATAGCGGTACAAGCATAACATAGAAGTAACTCCCAATGTTTGAAGTAAAAGACAATAGGTTCTACCTCATCAACTACTTCCCAGTACCCACATGGTATCTAGTCCTAACCATGCAGTGTTTGAGGGTTGAAACTAATGCATAAAAACTGGGTAATAAAGGGGTATGATCAAAGTGTTACTTGCCTTGTTGACGATCTAAAAACCCTAGTTACTCGTAGTAGCACGCTTCGCACTCCGGAAACTCTATCGTAAACAAACAATAGCATACATAAGCACTCAAGCATAATATGCAAGGGTAAAACTCAAATGAAAAGATCCAAACTGAAAGTTCAACTGAAGAGCTTCGATTTGTAAAAAGAATCAATCGAATCGGAGCTATGAAACTCAAACTACGGTCAAAAGATGTTCAAATTAATATCTGCTTGAAACCATATTTTAAATTGTCAAAATCATGTTCAAGTTGGTTATCTGGAGAGAGGGGAACAAGACGAAGATTTTGGCGTTGGTTTCACTGGATTTGGACGAACGAGCAAAAAGTTGCGAGGGCTTGAAGATTCAGGAGTAATTTGTGATAAAAATTGTTCATGTATAAGTCCCTGGCCGAAAATAAAATAAAAAGAAAAACCTAACGAACGAACGTTCGCTAACAGAACCAAACGAACAAACGTTGTTCATTACTGCGGATTAACGGACGAACGTCCGCAAATTAGATCCGAATGTAAAAACCGAGAAAAACCCTAACCTAAAAATAAACCGATCTAAACCGAAGAACCGAAAAACCAAAAAAGAACCGGCGAACCGGGACGGTTTTATACCGGTTCACGTCGACGGCGTCAACGGCGGCGGAAGTCCGGCGGCTCTGGCGAGGAAAGGCGGCGGTGGCTGTGGGTCGGCTGGGGAGGAGGCGGCGGGGTGGGGCGGGCTTTAAACGGGGCGGGGCGGCGCGTGCCTTGAGCGAGGGGGCGGCGGAACGGGAGTCCGAGCCGGACTCCCTTGGCGTCCGTGCGGTGGCGGGGCTCCTCCCGTTCAGGAGGAAGGCGGCGGGGCGACGTGGGGTGCGGCCTGGCTCGGCTGGGCCCTCGGCCCAGTCGGGCGGCGAACTTTCTTTTTTTTTTTTTAAATAAAATTTTGACCGAAGAAAAATCCTAATAAAATATAAAAACATTCTAAAAATACCAGAAACAATTTTCACCGTCTAAACCTAATATTTAGAACAAGCTGAACATTTTCCTGGTCTAAAAATGCAATTTTCAAAAATGCATATTTTCTAATTCAAATAAAATGGCAAATAAAATGCAAATAAAATTTTAATTTGATTTTAAAATTTCTTCTCCAATATTCCTTTCATTTGAAGAAGTCATTTTATCTTCTCTCTTTTCTTTTTAATATTGGAATTAATTGGAGAGAAAAATATTAAAACTAAATTGATCCTCTTTTTAAATTTGAGGAAATGGAAATGTGAAAATTTGTGAAACCTCCAACTCTCTCCTTGGGTCCTTTAGTTGCTTAAGATTTCAAGGATCACAACCAAACGAACGAACGTTGTTTGTTACTGCGGATTAACTGACGAACGTCCGCAAATTAGATCCGAACGTAAAAAACGAGAAAAACCCTAATCCTAAAAATAAACCTATCTAAACCGAAGAACCGAAAAAAACCGAAAAAGAACCGGCGAACCGGGACGGTTTTATACCGGTTCACGTCGACGACGTCAACGACGGCGGCGGAACTCCGGCGGCTTCGGCGAGGCGGCGGCGGCGGCGCGCAAGCAGCGGCGGGCGGCGGCGAGCGGGCGGCGGCGGCTCCGGGTGGGGAGGAGGCGGCGGGGTGGGGCGGGCTTTAAAGGGGGCGGGGCGGCGCGTGCCTTGGGCGAGGGGGCGGCCCGACGGGAGTCCGAGCCGGACTCCCTCGGCGTCCGTGCGGCGGTGGGGCTCCTCTCACTTGAGAGGAAGGTGGCGGGGCGACGGGGGCTGCGGCCCGGCTCGGCTGGGCCTTCGGCCCAGTCGGGCGGCGAACTTTCTTTTTTTTGAAGTAAAATTTTGCCCGAAGAAAAATCCTAATAAAATATAAAAAAATTCTAAAAATGCCAGAAACAATTTTCGTCGTCTAAACCTAATATTTAGAACAAGGTGGACATTTTTCTTGTCTAAAATGCAATTTTCAAAAATGCATATTTTTCTAATTCAAATAAAATAGCAAATAAAATTTTAATTTGATTTTAAAATTTCTTCTCCAATATTCCTTTCATTTGAAGAAGTCATTTTATCTTCTCTCTTTTCTTTTTAATATTGGAAATAATTGGAGAGAAAAATATTAAAACCAAATTGATCCTCTTTTCGAATTTGAGAAAATTCAAATGTGAAAATTTGTGAAACCTCCAACTCTCTCCTTGGGTCCTTGAGTTGCTTTAGATTTCTAGGATCACAACCAAAATGCAAATAAAATATGATATGCATATGATGACCTATGTATAACATCCAAATTGAAAATTGGGATGTTACACATTCAATATGTTTTCATACCAAATATATTTTGTATTGTGAAAATTTAAATGGTTTTCGATAACTTGATCAAACTTTCTCCTGCAAAAAGTGTGGATGAAACTTGATATATATGTATGTATCAACGGAGCGGCGTCGGCGCGGGTGGCGGTGACCGTGGGAGGGGGGGATAGGAGGAGGAGGGGAACAATTGTGGCTCACAACTAGAGTTGTCGGGGAGCGGGGCCGGCGAGGCTCGGTGAAGCGGCTCGGGGAGGAGGGCGAGGAGGTCCGGCGACAGCGGCCGTCAGCGACGAGCGGCTAAGGGTGTCGGCGAGGGTGGGGGGAGGGATCTCCGGCAGCCTGGCGACGGCGTGGTCATTTGGCGTCGGGGCGGTTAAATGCCTCAAGCTTTAGTCGTGGTTGGTGGCTCCGACCGGGACTAAAGGCCTACCTTTAATCCCGGTCAGAGCCACCAACCCTGTCGCGCCCTTTTGGCTGCCGAAAATTAGCTTTAGTCCCGGCTGGCGGCTCCGACCGGGACTAAAGGTAGGCCCTTAGTACCGGTTTGTGCCACCAACCGGGACAAACCTGGATATTTCAAGCTTTTAAATGGTGTTTAATCAAAAACAGATTATGTTTAGCTCTTTTAGTTTTATACCTTTTTTCCCGGGACTAACCTAATTTATACTTATTCCCACCTCGCCTAGAGAGAAGCAACATAACCTATTTAAATAGTGGGATAGTCCAGATGCAATAAGCTTCGGTATTCATGCAAGGTATTTTCTACAAGAGATGCACTCTTTTACGGAGATGAGCTATCACTTTGAATCTACACCTGTTTCGGGCATTGAAGATTCAAAGTGATAGGCCATCTTCTTAATGGTGGACGCCGGTGTTTTTTTATTAATTCAACTATTAGTATTTCCCCCTAAGGCCGCTTGTAAACCGCACTGATGACCCACAAGTATAGGGGGTCAATCGTAGTCCTTTCGATAAGTAAGAGTGTCGAACCCAACGAGAAGCAGAAGAAAATGACAAGTGGTTTTCAGCAAGGTATTTTCTACAAGCACTGAAATAAGCGGTAACACATAGTTTGATAGCAAGATGATTTGTGACGGACAAGTAACGATAACGGTAAATAAAGTATAGCAAGGTAGCCCAATGCTTTTGTGGCAAAGGACATGCCAAAATGGTCTCTTATAATAATGAAAGCGTTCTTGAGGGTACATGGGAATTTCATCTAGTCACTTTCATCATGTTAGTTTGATTCGCGTTCACTAGTTTGATGATTTGATATGTGGGTGGACCGGTGCTTGGGTGCTGTACAGAACAAACCTCCCACTTATGATTATCCCCCTCGCAAGAATTCGCAACTATGAGAAAAGTATTAAGATAAAATCTAACCATAGCATTAAACATTTGGATCCAAATCGGTCCCTTACGAAGTAGCGTAGAAACTAGGGTTTAAGCTTCTATCACTCTAGCGACCCATCATCTAATAACTACTCCACAATGCATTTCCTTAGGCTCGCATATGGTGAAGTGCCATGTAGTCGACGTTCACATGATACCACTAAGGGAATCACAACATACATATCATCAAAATATCGAACACATATCAAGTTCACATGATTACTTGCAACAAGATTTCTCCCGTGACCTCAAGAACAAAAGTAACTACTCACAAATGATAATCGTGCTAAAGAACAGAGGGGTATTAAATAGCATAATGGATCCGCACATATAATCTTGCACCAAATAAACCATACAGTGATCAACTACAAGATGCAATTAACACTACTAGTCACCCACAGATACCAATTTGAGGTTCCAATACAAAGATTGAACACAAGAGATGAACTAGGGTTTGAGAGGAGACGGTGCTATTGAAGATGTTGATGGAGATTGACCTCCCAAAGATGAGATAGTTGTTGGTGATGATGATGGCTTCAATTTCCCCCTCCGGGAGGGAAGTTCCCCCGACGGAATCGCTCCGCCGGAGGGCAAAAGTGCTCCTGCCCAAGTTCTGCCTCGAGACGACGACGCTCCGTCTCGAAATTCCTATGCTTATTTTTTCTATGTAAAAATGACCTATATACCAGAAGATGGGCACCGATGGTGGGCTGGGCTGAGCAGAACCCACCAGGGCGCGCCCTGGTGTCTTGTGCTCACCAGGTGGCCCCCTCTCTGGTAGTTATTTGCTCTAGTATTTATTATATATTCCAAAATAATTCTCCGCAATTTTTTAGCTCATTTGGAGTTGTGCAGAATAGGTAACTCTGACGTAGCTTTTTCAGGTCCAGATTTCAGCTGCCGGCATTTTCCCTCTTTGTGTAAACCTTGCATATTATGAGAGAAAAGACATTAGAATTACTCCATAAAGCTTTGTTATGCATAAAAACATTGTAAATAACATTAGGAAAACATGATGCAGAATGGACAATCTTGCATATTTGTACAAGAAAAGAAACATACACTACTAGGGAAAACCCTAGTAGTTGCGCTTGTTTTGTAGCTAGCAGTAGCGCTTGTACAAGTGCTACCACTAAGGCGCTACAGCTAACTTTTAGCAGTAGTGCTGGAATGCCAGCGCTACTGCTATACCTAGTTAGCAGTAGCGCATTCTTTGCGAAAGCGCTACAGATAAGTGTAAGTAGCAGGAGCGTTTCTTTAGAAAAGCGCTGCCGCTAACTTTTCCTGTATTTTTGGAAATACAACATATTTTCGTTGTGGTTTTATATACAGTACTTTCATCATATGATTTTATGACCATGATTAGTTATTATATATAAAAGTGGTGGAAATGAACGTGGAGTAGATTCAAGTGGAGGCAACATGTGTGGTGCATGTCGAAAGTACTATTAATCCAGACTTGATCTAGTTTGGATTAGTAGTACTTTCGATGTACACCACATGTTGCCTCCACTTGAATCTAATCCATGTTCATTTCACCTACTGATATATATATATAATAACTCATCATGCTCATATAACAACTTAGCATCATGCATCATCGATCATAATAATAAATAACTCATCATTGGTATCATAATAACAAGTCCTACTCATCATCATCGATCATACAACTTCTACTCGATACCACATCATCATCATAGTCATCTAACCAATCCTACTTAGTTGTTTTTAGCACATGATCATGAGTATTAGCTAGGACCTACTACCTTCTCTTAGGTAAAATAGCATAAAACAAGATCGCCCCTGACTCTCCATTATGGAGAATGGAGATTATCCTGTCTCCGATTCTTGCCTTTCGCACAATGTTGCTTCCAAAAACCTCCTTACGACTGTCCATACATTTTTTCCATTCTTTGATTACCATGTGTTCACCGGTTTTAGAAATCCAATATGGACAGGTGAGATTCGTAGGATGACCTGGCTGTATGTTCAAAACATCAAGGCAACCATTCTGAAACATCAGATGAGGCACACAATCCTTCGGGATTTTCTGTTGAAAAACATAGTAATAACTTCGTAGTTAGCAATGTAGTTCATTTTTAGAAGTATGCAAAAGATGCACGGATGTCGTAATAGTAAAAAATCTTACCATGGCATCTCCATGGATGTTACCATGGTTCAACACGTGCACTAGTGGCACGTATTGATTATAATGTGGAGGAGTTTGATAATACATATTGTAATTCTCAAGTTCAGTACAAAATGCGATCAGATGATTTTTCTCCTGATAAGTTAATTCGGAGCCATCGGTGTAGTAGGTTCTGTCTACCATCTTCCGCACATTGTTCGAAGAATGAAAATAAGCTGTCAATGGAAATAAGCTGTCAACTATTTTGAAATAAACAATATAAATTAGTTAATAACTATGTTTGAGAAGCTCACATAGCGGTAGAATTGGAAGCGTATCAACAAGGACCCAAATGTCCATATTGTCTTGCTCGATGTCAGGATCACCAAGATCCATCATGACAAGCATACCCTCATAAAAACCATACATCTTGCAAAGTGCTTCCCAATTTGTGCAACCAAAATGGGTTACGCTATCAGAATTGTACATGTTTACTTCAAAATCCATACCATGATGGGTACTTAGCTGAATTTTCTTTGTTTCAAAACTTTCATGGTCTTCAAAACCCATCCTCTTCAAGACATAGCGTCTTGCATGGCATGGGATAAGCTAGTCGAATTGTAAAAGATGAAAATTACACATTGAAATAGTTGAAGTCGTGCTTAATTACGAAAAAAACACTTGTCGTCGTTGCGTACCGTTTCAACATCGAAGGTGTCCTGGAGCTTAATGCTGAAGCGCCGACCTTCGTCCAGGTGAGGCCTGTCGCACAGACCCCGGTCGTCGTTGCACCAGTCGCAATCCCCCGGAAGACTTTCGTTGACCGAGTACGACATTTCCTAGGTTCATAATTCAAAGATTAAACTTGTACAATTCAATATATGTACTAAAAAAACTAAATTAGATCATTATTATTCATCACGGGTTGACTATCGGTCTGCCGAGTCTTTTTCTTGAAAACTCTCAGCTCGCGTGGTGTATACATTCGACCGTTGGTGATGATCGCTCCTCCTTTTTTCCCCGAGTGCATTCCACCAAAATGTCTAGCACACGGGAACGAAGGAGAAGCGACCCCCACGACAACAGCCGGATTTTTCGTCCTCTCATATGTGGTGGAGACTCTCACTCACTGATTCCTCCCTGACATTTGCGACCGTCGGTGATGGTCGTTCCTCCTCCTCCCCCTAGTGCATAACAAAGGTCTAGCACGCGGAGAAGAAGGAGAAACGACCCCCACGACAACAGTCTGGATTCTTCGACCTCTCTCATATATGGTGGATACACTCCCTCACGGATTTTTTGACCATCGGTGATGGAGCCTCGACAGACTTAAAGTCAACCCGAAATGTCATTTAATTATTTTTCTAGAAAATCCAGGCCACTCGATATTTCCTACATATTCTAGCACAAGTCATGCCAGAATTCACGGAAAAATCCGGCATGACCTTTGCTAAAAAAGGACATATCGAGCGCCTGAAATTTGCCGGAACGGAAATCAACAGTCCGGCAAAACATAGGCCACTGTAGGAGGTGTAACCTGCAAACTTGGTCGGCCACTTGGGCAAGCACATATCCTATTTGAGCAACACAAGATATACATATTTATATCTACATCATATGAGCATTCAAACTTGATGGAGTAGTTTTCCAATTTGAGCATTCAATAAGCAAAACCAAATCGTAAAATAAATTAGTATTCAAATTAGCATTCATTCAATAAGCAAAACTAAATCATCTCTTTCGTCCGTACATCATCGAATATTATCACTAATACATCTTGAATAGTATCATACATATAACATCACTAATACAGCTAAAACCCTATAGAATGACGGGTATCGGCGCGGGCGGTGGACACCCAAAGAGAAGGAACCATCACATGATCATAGCTCTAGTGAGATCCCTGAAGAACTTGCCAGTTATTGGAGAACCTGCCCTCCAACGCAACCATGTAGCGACGGACGTGCTCGTCCTCCTCGCTGACACGGTGACGTACCACCTCCGCGGGGTCCTCAAGCCTCCGCACTATCACTGGCCCACGCGACCGCCACAAAAGAAGGTTCGGGTCAACGACGGGCTGGCTCCTCACCACGCTGCGCCCCCCGAAAGGTAGCACCTCCCAGTACCAGTCCGGCGGAGCCCAGTCCCAGACATTGCCCCTCTGATCAAGCAGGTGTCCTCCGCCGAGTCGACGACGAGGATGCAGAATAGGCATCGTTGACGTCGATGCAGGAATAATTGCATTAACTAAAAAAATAACAACAAATGTGACACCTAAAACACCTAAATTCTATCGACTACACCTAATTAAAAACCTACATTTTGAACATGATTTGATCATAACTAGGGTTCATACTACATTATTCTAAGATTAAACACCTAAAATACCTAAATTAAATTAGCAACATGGGGTGGCTGGTCTCACCTCGACCGAGGTCGGAGGGGGTCGGTGACGGGGACGACGGCGGGGATGATGCAGGGGTCCTTGATTTCTGCAAAAACAAAATATAAACAAAAACATTATTATCGTCATCTTAGGACTTAGTGAAACTCCATAAGCTACATTTAATTATTATATTCAAATTTACTTATAATTTCCTATTCTATTCAAATTTTCTAAAAATTTCCTATTCTATTCAAAAGACCTACATTTACTTATTTATTTAAATTTCATATTTTATTCTATTCAAATTTACTTATTCAAAATTTCTAAAATTTTCCTATTCTATTTAAAAGACCTACATTTACTTATTTTTTCAATTTCATATTTTATTCTATTCAAATTTACTTATTCAAAATTTCTAAAAATTTCCTATTCTATTCAAAAGACCTACATTTACTTATTCTTTTC
The DNA here is from genome assembly GCF_002575655.3 of Aegilops tauschii subsp. strangulata. Taxonomy (NCBI): domain Eukaryota; kingdom Viridiplantae; phylum Streptophyta; class Magnoliopsida; order Poales; family Poaceae; genus Aegilops; species Aegilops tauschii. The sequence continues at coordinate 423,578,190 of NC_053037.3, read as the reverse complement.
AAATTACTTATTCAAATTTTCTAAAAACAAAATATACTAAAAACCTACATTTACTAAAAGCAAAAACCTACATGTAACAAAAACTAAAACCTATTTACAGAAAGGGGGAGGAGGAGGTGGGAGGAGGCTAGGAGGAGGAGGAAGGAGGAGGAGGAGGGAGGAGGAGGGGAAGGAGGAGGGAGGAGGTGGGAGGAGGAGGAGGGGGCCGTCGGAGAGGGAGGAGGAGGATCGGAGGGGGCCACCGATCGAGAAGGAGGAGAGAGGAGGGCCGTGGGAGGAGGGAGAGAGGAGGGCGGCGAGAGGAGGAGGGAGGGGGAGGGGAGGGCGGCGAGAGGAGGAGGGGGAGGGAGGCAGATACCTTGGGGCGACGGCGGCGATGACAGGCGACGACACATGCGAGTGAGTGTGTGAGGGAGAGTGAGGGACGCGCGCGGGGCGCCGGGTGTGGATAAGTTAAGCGTAGTAGTAGCGCTCTTCAGAAATAACCGCTACTGCTATGTACAATAGCAGTAGCGCTTTTTAATTAAGAGCGCTACTAGTATACCTACACTGCCATGCAACCATTGGCAACTATAGTAGTAGCATGTTTTATAACAAAAGCTCTACTCTTACATGAGTAGTAGCAGCACTCTTCAGTGAAAAGCGCTACCGTTATTTAGCAGCAGCACTTTCTTATAAAAAGTGCTACTACTGAGCTCCTGTGTATAAGAATTTCCCTAGTAGTGATACATTTATCAAAAATTAAAGCAGATGCCAATCTTGCCAGTTAATACATCACCTTCATGTAACTGCAGTGATTCTTGATCAAAGCCATCATCAGAATAGTTGTCTCCCATAACTATGGCTTTCAACCCAGAATCAAAGTTGCAAATTATTCGGTTATCTTGTATATGCCGAACAGTTACTTGAACAATCCTACCATATGATATGTTGTCCTCAGTTTCACCAGAAAGCAACCAGAACTCCTCTCATCTGGACTTGGCTCGGCATAAGGGGTCCGATCAAGGAAACCACACAGTAGGGGTGGAATCTTGCAAAACTTGGGGCTGAAATCACTACAACTGGTGAGGGTGTAAGGCCTATGCGTGTCAACCTCAAGCAGCTTATCTAGAATGCTCAGAAGACATTCATATTTTATTTGGACATAATTGCATTGATTAACTCCTCTGTATAATTATAATACTAGAAGGACAAGAATAATTTAAAATTTATAACTTAATAAACAATTATTCAAAATCATATTTCAAATGCCAAAATGCCCTAGCTCATACAAAGATTCCCTCCGATTTGTCCGAAGTGGGATTTTCCAGCTATAAGTCCGGAAACTCACTAGAGAGAAAGTCTTCACTTTTTCTTCGCGTGTGTCCCTTGCTTATTATGCCGTAACCATGGATAATCTTCATCATTTAACATGATGCTTGGGTCAGTCTTCACTCTGAATGGAGGAATTTCATCGAACTTTTCATAATCTTCTGACATGTCTGTCTTGTCCTCCACTCCCATGATGTTTCTTTCCCTGAAAGAACTATGTGGTGCTTTGGCTCATCGTATGATGTATTTGCTTCCTTATCTTTTCTTTTTCTCGGTTTGGTAGACATGTCCTTCACATAGAAAACCCACGCCACATCATTGGCTAGGACGAATGGTTCGTCTGTGTACCCAAGATTGTTGAGATCCACTGTTGTCATTCCGTACTGCGGGTCTACCATTACCCCGCCTCCTATTAGATTGACCAATTTGCACCGAAACAAAGGGACCTTAAAATCAGGTCCATAGTCAAGTTCCCATATCTCCTCTATGTAACCATAATATGTGTCCTTTTCCCTATTGGTGTTTGCTGCATCAAAGCGGACACCACTGTTTTGGTTGGTGCTCTTTTTATCTTGGGCGATCGTGTAAAATGTATTCCCATTTATCTCGTACCCTTGGAAAGTCAATACAGTCGAAGATGGTGTCCTCGCCAACAAGTACATCTCATCTCCAACAATGGTGTTATTCATGAGATGAGTTTGCAACCTACCGCTGAAAGTCGACATGTGTGCACGTGTAATCCAGTCGTCAGACTGCCCCGGGTGTTGGGAGCGTACAATATTCTTGTGTTCATTGATACATGCGGCCACCAAGGTAGAATTTTGTGGAACTATGTAGTGTGTTTGCGCCCAAGAATGCTCGTCCCTACATATTACTGCTTTCGGGCCCAGCATGCCTTTTCCACTCAGTCTCCTCTTTTGCCGTGATTGAGGAACACCAATCGGCTTAAGGTTAGGAATAAAGTAAACACAGAACTCCATAACCTCCTGTGTTTCATCGCCCTTGGAGATGCTTCCTTCTGGCCTAGCATGGTTATGAACATATTTCTTTAAGACTTCCATGAACCACTCAAAGGGGAATATATTGTGGGGAAATACAGGACCCAGAATGGCAATCTCGTCGACTAGGTGAACTAGGACATGCGTCATAATATTGAAGAAGGATGGTGGGAACACCAACTCGAAACTGACAAGACATTGGACCAAATCATTCTGTAACCTTTTTTTTAACTGGAAACTGTGGGGTGAAACCCCCACAACATATCAAGAGCTTTATTAAATCAAGTGGCAACAGATACAACAATGGGATTACAAGAGGTAATCAAAGAAAACTAATCTAGGAGAAAGTAAAATCTTAGAACACTCTGCCTTAAGGGGGTAGAAAAGAAATCCACTTTAGGAGATCATCCTTGTAAGCAGATTTAATCCTGTATTGCATGAGGTTGATATCATGCCTAAAAACACCTCTCCATTTATTAGAGCTGGCCCTCTCACTTCTGAAGACTTTTGCATTTCTGATGATCCAGATGTTCCAACAGGCAATGAAAACCACTTCAGTGAAAAAAGGTTTACCAAAACGTCTCCTAGCCTGAATAACCAGATCAGACATCGAATCTCCATGCGTCCATTCAATCTGCAGATAATTCCATACTCTCACACTGAAGTTGCAGTTAAAAAATAGGTGATCCCTGGTTTCCCTTGCCTCCAAGGGATAGAGCCTACAATGAACTCCATCCTCCATGTGCCAATGCCTTCTATCCACCATATCCTTTGTATTCGATCTGTCCATAATGAGCATCCACGCAAACACCTTAATTTTCATTGTACAAGATGATTTCCATATCCAGCAGATCAAAGGATTATAGGTTTCAAATACAAAAATGTGAGAATAGAACATCTTAGGCTTGTACTCCTTGGAGGAGGCTTGCCAAAACCACATATCCTTAGTGCCAGTTGTCCTGAAGTGACATTCCATCAAAGATTGCAACAAAGTCAAATCCTCATAAGCCTGGGCTGACAATGGAAGATGGAAGTGCTGGAGAATGTACTGAGAGTTGAAAAGCATGGGTCCTTAGCATATGAGAATAGCCTAGGAAATCTGGACTGAATAGTAGAAACTTCATTATCAAGATTCCAGTTGTCAAACCAAAATAGTGCAGTGTCACCCTCATTTATCTGAACCCGGGAACATTCTGTGAAATTCTGCATTACCTTGCAAATATACCTCCACCAAAAAGAACCACAGTCAGAAGTTCCTTGGGGCACCCTACCATGGTAATATGAGTCCCAAATTTGGGACACCCAGGGAAGATCTTTCCTGTTAAGGAAATTGTTTGCATGTTTGAGAAGAAGAGCCACATTCTGCACCCCCAGGTTGAGAATACCAAGTCCTCCCCTATTCTTTGGCCTACAAATAAGCTCCCAAGCAGCAAGTGAAGGGGCTGGCTCACTTCTATGTTTTCTCCAAAGGCATTGCCTCTGTATTCTCTCTAGCTGCTTGAGAATTCCAGCAGGTACAACCAAACTACAAAGAAAGAAGAGAGGCATGGAGGACAAAGCAGAAGTCAAAAATTGCAGTCTTTCTCCCTGATTTAAGAATGATGAACTGGCAGTCATTCTTCTTTCCATGCAGTCCACCAGAGGCATAAAATCCACCATTTTAGGCCTTGTGGTTCCCACTGGCAATCCAAGATAGGTGAAGGGCATTTTCCCAATTTGACAACCAAAGGCAGCAGCTAGATCAGTCATATGTGTAGTGTCAAAATTTATGGGGATGATGAAAGATTTGTGGTAATTCACATCAAGATCAGTGGACTGAGAGAACACATGAAGCATATCCTTCAAAACAATGAGCTGGGCCTTGTCAGCAGGTAAAATAATCAATGTATCATCTGCACACTGGATCACTGCATAATCCTGATCATGACAAGGTATAGGTAGGTGCAGAATGCCCCTTCTGAACATGTCATTAATAACAGTTTGTAGGAGATCAGCAGCTAACACAAATAAGGGAGGAGAGACAGGACCCCCCTGCCTAACTCCCTTTTTGTAGACAAATTTTCTGCCAGGGACACCATTGAGAAGGACTGAGGATGTACCAGTGGCCAGCAATTGTTTCATCCAAAGTATCCATTTCGCATTGAAACCTTTGTGCCTCAAAATTTGGATTATAGCTTCATGCTCCAAAGAGTCAAAAGCCTTCTCAAAATCAAGCTTAAGAATTACAATTGGTCTCTTAGTTTGGTGACACTGATGCAGGTACTCAAAGGTCCAACCAATACAATCCTGGATTGTTTTGCTTTTAATAAAACCATATTGATTTTTGTGAACACACAGCATGATCATCTCTTGAAACCTGTTTGCAGCCATTTTGGAGAGGAACTTCAGACCCATTCCAGTAAGCGAAATATTCCTATAATCTCCCACTTCCTCAGGAGTATGCTTTTTGGGCACCAGGGTGATGTATGAGTCATTCATATTTTCCAAAATAGCAGTACCCTCATAGAAAGCCTGGTCTAGCTCATAGAAATCCTTAGAAATTATGTGCCAGCATTTTTTGAAGAACAAGCCATTAAAACCATCAGGACCTGGAGCTTTATCCATAGGCATGTGCTTCACCACATTATCCATTTCTTCCTTCTCAAAGGGCTTGGTGAGAATGACTAGGCCCTCCACAGGGGTAATGAGAGTATTGAGGTCAAAACCCATCACAATGCCTCTTGAAGTACCCATTCTGTTCTTAAAATAATTCCAAATGATTCCCTCCATTTGAGAGTGCTCAGTTACCACTGTTCCATCACATAACTTCAAACTTGCAATGGAATTTCTCCTATGTATCTCAGTGGCCATGGCATGAAAGAACTTTGTATTTTCCCTTCAACTTTAATGTACTTGATAGTAGATCTATTTTTCCAATAAAGGAATTGTAAATGTAACAGTTTTTCCAGGTGCATCTTGACAATTCTCCTGAAATTGAGCTCCTGCCTGAACAGAGGCCTCCACTCCTCCAACTCATCCAAAAGCAATATAACATGATTACATTTGCTAATCAAGGTTTTTAACTTAGAAACATTCGTTTGCCACCTCTTGAGACACATTCTCAAAGACTTAAATTTATCTGCAATCCTAGCAGTTATGTGTCCCTTCCAACATGGTTTTTGCCAAGACAATTCCACAAAACCATTAATCCATCCAACTCCAACCAATAGTTCTCAAACCTAAAGAGATTTGACTTTGGGATGGAGGTTTTGATAGAGACAACACATGGAACATGGTCAGATGCAGTCCTGGCAAGGGGAAGCACCTCAGTCATAGGATAGTCTGAAATCCAGTCCACTGAGGTGAAAAACCAATCTAGTTGCTCAAGAAGTGGTATGTCTTGCATATTAGACCAGGTGAAAGCCCTGCCTTTAATGGGTAATTCTAGGAGGCCCAAGTGCCCAATTATCTCATTGAAGATGAACATGTCATTCAGATCTCCACCAGGAAGATTTATATTATCTATGGACCTCATGAAATTAATGTCACCCAACAGCAACCAGTTTTCTTCAACTGGAATACACAAATTATAGAGCCAAGTCACAAAATTATCTCTGGCTTCACCCTGACAAGGCCCATATACAACAACCAAAGTCCATTTATCATTATTCTGCCTAGAAGTAAACTCAATAACCACGGCAAATTGTTGCACTTCAATTAAAGTTCCAGTAAAAATAGAGGAGTTCCAAACCACAAGAATTCCACCAGAGCCCCCCATGGAAGGAGAGCAAGCAAAGCTATCAAACCTTTTGGGACATAAATTTTTAATTGTAACATCCCAAAATTCTAAATTTTGGAATGTTATATTAAATAAATAGTTTTGATTGATTGTTTGATTGTGGTGTGGTTGCTGTGTGAAATTTAGTGGAATTTGAAACTTCCTGAAAGTTAAATGAGAGGGAATAAAATGACTTTCCCAAACTTTCACCTTTGCTTTCTGATCCCCATGAATTCAAATTCTTTTCAGATACAAAACCCTAGAGAGAAGATGACATGACTTCGTCCATTTAAAATGAAAAGGGTTTTTGAAAATATTTGAATTTCATTTGAAAATATTTCAAATTCAGAAACTTTAAGCAACTCAATGATTTTCATGAGAGAAGATAAAATGACTTCTTCAAACATAAGAAATATGAGTTGGAAGTTTCAAAGAATCACATTTAAAGCCCCTTTGAAATTATTTTCAATTTGGAGTTATTTGAGTTTTATTCAAATTATTTTTTCTCCAAAAATAAAATATATGGAAATTATGGTAAAATGATTCCTCACATTAGAAAATTGGAGAAAAATAAATTTGAAATCGTATTGGTATTTTTAAAATGTTTTTTATTGAAATTATTGAACCAGTAGCGCTCTTTGCTTTATTTAAATTTTTGTGGATTTTATTTGACGTTAGAAAAATGTTCAAATTGTAAAAAATCTTTTTCTGAAAATTTTGATATATTATGCCTATATTTTATTTTTTTCTTTTATTTGGTTTTATTTAATTTTGTATTCCGCCGTACTGGGCTGGCCCAGTCAACCGGGCCAGGCCAAGCCCAGCACCGCCTTCCCCGACCCCGAGCCGGTTTCCAGCCGCGCCACGACGCGCCACCGCGCCGACCTCGGCTTCCGTGCCGATGTCGGACTTCCCTACCCCCTCGCGCAAGGCGCCGCACCCCTCGCCCCTTTATAAAGCCGCCCCCACCGTCCCCAAGTCGCCGCCGCCTTTGCCGTTGCACACAACCGCTGCCGCCGCCACTGTTTCCCGCAGCAGCCACCGCCCGCGTCGCCGTTGACCGCCACCACCGCCACCTCCGACTCTGCCGCCCCGCGCCGCGCTCGCCGCCATCTCCGCCCATCGCCGCCGACCGTGGGGCCGCCTCTCCCACTCGCAGCCGACGCCATCACCGCCGTCCCACCTCGCCGTCGAACCACCGCCCCCGACCGGTAAAGAAACCGCCGGTCCGATCCGGTTTCCTTTTAAAGTTCGGTTTTTTGAAACTCTAGATCGGCTTTATTAAGAAAACCTAGATCTGTTTATTTGGGTTTAGTTATTTAGCGAACGCTCGCTGTTTATCTCTTCGTAGAGAACGAATCCGTTCGTTAGGTCTTCGTAGCGGACGTTCGTCCGGTAGTTTTTTCTTTTTCTTTTTATTTTCAGCCAGGGACTCATCCGTGAATACTTTTCTTATAGTTTGGCCCCTAGTTTTCAATCTATCACAACTTTTTGCTCGTTTATCCAAATCCAACGAAACCAACGCCCACTTCTTCGTTATGATCCCCCTATCCAGTAAAACAACTTAAACATATTTTTGAAAGTTTAAAATTTGATTTCAAACAGTTCTGAATTTGAACTTCTTTTATTCGTAACTCGAGTTTTATAAATCCGATTTAGTTGATTCTTTTTGCTATTTGAAGCTCTTGACCTAAACTTTCTGATAAGGCCAAATTCACTTAATTTTGGTACTATTGGAAATTGTTTTATGCTGCATCGAAGTTTTCTGAGATCTTTTCTTCGATTCTTTTGCTTGATTGCTTATGTGTGTTTACTATTGCTTGCTCACGATAGATTGACCAGAGTGTGACGAGTAGAACTATCAGGAGTTATGAGTGCAATTCATCTTCATCAGTACAAGGCAAGTAACACATTGATCATGCCCCTTTATTACCCAGTTCTTATGCATTAGTTACAACCCTCAAACACTACATGATTAGGTTGTGATTAACATGCGGGTATTGGGAAGTAGTTGATGAGGTAGAACCTATTGCCCTTTTATTATCAAACCCTTGGGAGTTACTTCTACGTTATGCTTATATTGCCATGCTATGCTCGTAGACGTGGATTGGGTTTGAGTGTATCCATGACAGATGTGAGATGTTAATTAATGGTTAACTTAAGGTGGCTACTTAAATACACATCTGGGTGGATTGTTTGCGGGCACCTGGAGAATCCAGTGTTGTCCTAGGATATCCCGGAGTACCCGTGTGATCATCCTATGGTTCGCCACCCAGGCTCAAAGGGATCATAAGATTATTCATGCTAGAAACTTCCGTGTGCAGCCACAAGCCATTATGGGCTCTGGCATAGTTGAGTAAGTTGTGTGACCTCTTTCAGTGGTAGGCTAGCAGATGTAGGGGAAAGTAGGTGGTACTGTCTACCCAGAGTAAAGAGTTAATACTTCTGAAAGACTGTGTCTCGGTCATCCGGTTCTCAAACACCATGTAGTGCGAGAAATTCAACAGAGGAGATCGAGTCTTGTGGGGAAAAGTGCGCAAACCTCTACAGAGTGTACAAGCTAATCATGATTATCCGTGTCCCCGGTTATGGACGTCTTGAGTATCTGGTTCTTCAATTATCATGTTGATCTCATCACTTTACTTAATCAATTTGTTGGGTTATAACTATTTTTTTGGGATTGAGTTGGACGAACCTTCTCAATGTTTTCAACAAACTTTGTAGTTAAATAAACTATATTCCTTTGTTGTAGGAAAAAACTAGCTTTGTGCAAAAAATAGTCTTAGCGCTTCCACCGGCCAAATATGCATGTAGTGATAGCTATTATTCATCATTATCCTATGGTGTGAATTTGCCAGTACATTCAATGTACTGACCCTTTGTGGCTGCAACGTCTCATGTTGCAGGAATCTTACGACGAGTAAGTGATACATTAGGGTTACGATTTCTACACTCAACTTTGCCGTTGGTGTTGATGGGAATCCACAACCTTGTTGTTACTTCTGCTATATTGATTGAGGTAATAGTATTTACGTTACTTTATACATGTGATTTACCTCTGTTATAAATCCTCGAGTACTGTGTGTGTCAGCATACCGATCCAGGGATGACACTTAAGCACAGAGACTTGACCTTCTGAGGTCGGGTCACTACATTAATTGATCTAGAGTCAAAATATGAGCATTTGGTTTCTTGCAAACAAGCTATAGCACATTGACTTTCATCATTTTTTGCCTTACAGCTCTCTGCCTAGCTTCAGAATTTAGCCCCCTGACATTCCAACACATAACATTCTAGTTTCTACAAGAACTACTCATTAAAACATATCATAATAAGGTCCAACAACAACATGGCACACAATGCCAGATGTCCAAAAGAGCACATAAAAGTCTGACCCAGCATTATTACATGAAAGTTTTCATGACAGAGCAAGTTATAAAAGGACAGAAACAGAGCTTATTTAGGGGCTTGCCAGACCCATGAAGACAAGGCCACACTATTCATTAGAATTAGTGGTAGCAGCATTTAGTGGGTCCACCATAAGTGCATCCACAGAGAGGAGGGTTGCATCGATTTCCAGCTCTCTCCCAATTGTTTGCAGTCGACTGACATGAGTTGTTGGAGGAATGTCTTCATGTGCAGGATCATCTAGCATCTCAGCGGTGAAGGGTGAAAGTGCAACTATCTCTGGGTGGTTTTGGTAATTCCTAACAACATATAGCTCATTGAGCTAATGCTATTTCAAGATAAATATTTCAGGAAAGCTCAATGATTGGCAGTCATGGATTAGAAAGTGGACCCCTCAAAATGCTAAGGACAAAAAGATTGGCTCAAGCTCAAAGCACAAGACTCTACATTTTAGAGCATCCCCAGCCGTTGGCCCCCCAGGACGCATAAAAATCGCCCCCTGGGGGTGAGCCGGCGATTCGTTCGACGCTGGGGGCGGTTTTGCGCCCAGTCGTCGCCCCCAGTCGCCGATTTTGGCCCACTTTTGAAGCCCCATTTCGGCGAAAAAGGCCCATATGGGCGAGAATAGGCCCATATTCGGCGTGGTTCGCCGTGGCTCGGCGTTCAATTATCAACATAAATATTTTTTCATCACATATTTCATCACAGAAAATTCAAATACTTCAACAAAGTAGTTCAACAACAAATAGTTCAATACAAATTATATAGTTCAACAAATAAAAACTCATATTTCATCACACGTCGCGCCCGGTGTCGCCCTTGAGCCTCCATAGGTGCTCTATCAGATCTTGCTGCAGTTGACGATGCACCTGACCCTGCCTGTGGTATGGTTCAGTGTTAAACACTGGCTCTTCCTGCGCCGGCGCCGAGCCACCTCGCCGCGGCTTTTCATTGCTCACCAGCAGCTGGGCGAGGGCGGCGAGCACCATGAGATGCTCTTCTTCCTGGACGTCGGCCTCGGCTTCCCCGTCCAGCAGCGCGGCGAGCACTTCCTCGTCATCCGAGTCCATCGCCGAGGCAGGCAAATCGCCGAACACCTTGCACGCGGTGGGCGTGCACCCGCCGCTAAACTGCCCCTCCGCGGCCGGAAACGGCAGCCAGAAACGCCTAGCTGGTGTCGGAGGGGCTGCCGTGGCGAACCTCTGCTATTTTTCCAGCGGGGAATGGCTATCTACCGGTGAAGGGCGGCGGGGCGGTGCTGGGATATACCTAGTGGCAGCCGAGAGCGCGGGGGTGGGCGGCGAGTCGGGGAAGAAAATATTGACTTTTCACCTGACGGCGTGGGCCACCCGCGCTTTTCCCTTGCGCCGGAGCCCCCAAGCGCCCCCAGCGCACCGGGTTCGGCCTGCGGCCGCCGGGTGAAAAAAAGGGCCAAACCGGCGCTTTTCGTCGTCTTGGGGCCGCGACTGGGCCTTTTTTGGGCGCCGGCGCCGAAAAAGTCGCCTGGGGGGCCTGTTGGGGGCGCGGCTGGAGATGCTCATACTTTTAGTGATCCAAGATCACATTGAGTCCATAGGAAAAGCCAATACTATTAAAAGGGGGTGCGGTGTTGCTTAATGAGTTACTTGCTCAAAATGCTTAGTGATATGCTCCAAAGTCCCTCAACTACTGTCGGTGTACAAAAAGAGGGGTGCGTTTTTGTACCCCTATACCTGTGCACGGGCAGTCGGAGCCGTGCCTACGGTCACGCCAAGCAGAGCAGGGGAGGTGAGCCAAGGTAAGACCGAAGCCCAAGATAATCAAAGCAACGCCAAGACCAAGACCACAAAGAGCAGAGGGACGAAGCGGTTTCCCCCGGCAAGACCCTTGCCGGGGCAACCCCGGCAAGATCCTTGCCGGGACAGCTCGCCCCGCACCAATAGAGCGGGGCACCCTTGAGCCCACGGTCCCCAACGCCATCATCCACGTGGGGCCAGGCTCGGGAAGGCACCTCTGTGGTGGCATGCAGATCTTTGTGAAGACGTATTCAAGATCAGATGAGGATTAGAAGACGACGATCCTCGGCAAGATCCTTGCTGAGGAAGGCCACCAGACCCCCGGCAAGGCCCTTGCCGGAGACGACAGCGCGCCACGGCAAGACCCTTGCCGGGCCACGCGGCAAGACCCTTGCTGGGCCACCCGGCAAGGCCCTCACCAAGGACGCCAGCAGGGCCACGACCCGGCCAACACCAAGCTTCCACTGCCGTTCACATGCAGCTACCAGCCCAACCAGCTGGGCGGGCACCTGCGTGGCAACATGCAGCTCTCAGGCCAACTCATCGAGCGCCTGCGTGGCGGCATGCAGATCTTCGTGAAGGCTCTGCCACTACGCCACCTCAGCTGCCTGCCTGCCTACATGGCACCGCACGCATCGCTGGCCAGGGCGCGTGTCGAAGCAAGGAGGAGCGGCGACGGATGGGACGGGCCTCACCCCCGTCCCCGATAAAGCAAGGGGACGCCTAAGCTACGCATTAAATGCGTCTTGTCCTGTAATACGAGCGATAAGCTCAGGGCACTGTACGCCTTTCCACCTCCTGTGTGCCACTGTGGCTGCCCCTTCTGACTATAAAAGGAGGCCCATGGCATACTGGAGAAGGATTCGGCTCTTTCGAACCACGCACTCACCACAGCTAGTTCGAGAGCTCAAGAACTCTCTGAAATACATCCACCAAAGCAGGACTAGGGTTTTACGCATCCTCACGGCCCGAACCTGGGTAAACGATCCTGGTGCTGTCTACTAGCCCTGCTCTTCTCGCAACCCCGCGCCCCGGCAACCGTAGTAGGGATTCTTCTGATCCCATAGGTGTCGTTCCACACCGACATCTTTGGCGCGCCAGGTAGGGGGCGCAATTGTGAGAATCTGGTCTAGTAGTTAGCCTAGCAGTTCTTCATCGCCCTTGGCTCCTAAGAAGAAGGCGGCCGGGGGAACGACGCCGGCTCGGCAACAGAAAAGCTAAGTTATTCAGAGCTTTGAGTTATTTCCTCCTATACATAAGGTTATCGTCCTCGGAGATCTCGCCTATGTATGAGAAACCTGCACGCAAAGGGGCCCTCCCACAATCGGCAACGCCCTTGTTCTGTTTCGAGTCCGCTCAACAGCTCAAAGCGGCCGCGTCGAGAGTGGCGGGGTAGCCTTCCGCACTTGGCAACGCTCCCGACTCTGACTCGAGTCAAGCTCAACAGTTCGGGCGGCCGCCCTAAGGGCGGCAAGGTGGTTCGCCCGGCAGCAAGCACACCCGTCAGGCCAATGGGGATCCGTCCCCAAGACGCCACCTTGGGTTTACGCCCCGGTGAGCCTACCCAGTAACGTAGGGAGGACATACAGAGGAAAATCGAACAGGAAAATAACATGCATAATACTAAAAGTGCTGCAGAGTTATATTACATCGAATTGTTGCTGCGGTTCTAACTAGAGATAGCGATTGTCTTGGTTGTGAACCCGTAGCGGCGATAAAGAACGGGATGCCTAATCCCGGCGCTGGCCCTCCACCCTCTGGATTTCGCCGACTCGGCTAATGATGGGCTTGATGCGCTCCCTGAGCGGCGTGAGGTCAGTACCCTCCGGCAAGCTCTCTAGCGCGGCGTCAAAGTCGAGGTCAGGGTACCACTGCGCCACCTTGGAGAGAACCTTGTTCATGGCACCCTGGCAAAGCCTCCGGGACTCGTGGGCTAGTGAGGCCGCCCGGTTGGCGTGGAGCCGCTACAGAGCGCCGACGACCTTCTCAAAGAACATGGTCAGGCTGCAATTGGCGCTCATGCTCCGCTCTGGGACATACCTCACGTCCGGCATCCCCATGATGGCCAACTGCGCGGCGGCCTGGTTGGCGACGGCGGCGAGGCGATCGAGCCAACGGTTCTCGCCCGCCACGTGGTCTGCGAAGTTGAGGCCCTCGTTCTCCAACTCCTTGGCTAGGGTCCCCTCTCGGGTTTTGGCCTCCGACAGCACCTTCTCGAGACCCTCTAGCTTCAGCTTGAGGTCTTTGATGGAGTTGCTAGCCTCGGAGAGCTCCCCAGCCTTGCTGACGACCGCGCCATGCGCCTCTGTCAGGGCACTGTTAAGCATGTCCCTCTCCTGGGACAGCTTCACGGCCTGCTCCTTCAGCCTGTCGCGCTCCGCCTCAAACTCCTCCACCTTGCCGGCGTGAACCTGGGCCTGGGCATCGAGTGCCTCTTTGTGCCTCTGCTCCAGCTCACTGGTCCGCTGCAAGACAAGCTTTTCCACCTCTGCATCCTTGCCGCGAAGCATGGCGGCAAGCTTCTCCTCGCGTCCAGCGAGGTCCTCCTCCTGGGAGTTCAGCGCGGCCTCGTGCTGGGTCCGGGCGGCTATGGCGGCCGCGGCCAAGTTCCTCGCCGTCTCTTGAGCTTTCTCGATGTCGGCGAGCTTCATGGTGAGCTCCACGCCGCGCTTGGCCAGCTCGCCCTGGGCAGCCCTAAGCTCCTTGTGGGCCTCGCGGAACCAGTCCTGCGTCTCGGCAACGCGCTTCTGGAGGTCCACCTCTGCCTTCTCCACCACCGCCGTCCTAGACTTAGCCTTGTCCAAGCGGGCGCGGTGGAGCGCCTGGAGCTTCCGGAAGGTGGCGCCCATGGCGTGGAGGAGCCGCTCTTCCTGCGAACCGTCGCCACCAACGATCGGCTCGTCGACAACTTCAAGCCTGGTAGCGGCAAGCAATTCGTCGTCGAACACCTCTCCCTCAACGGGTGCCCTGGTGCTCGACGCGCCTGGAAAGTGGACGAATAAGTCGTCGCTCACCCTCAGGTACTTGCCGGAGCCGGAAGCAGCAGAAGAGGAAGGATGGTGATCAGCCACCTACTCCTCCTCCTCGGCAGCGGCCCCGCCAGCCTCTCTGGTAGGCCCCTTGCCGGTCTCCTCAGCGGCAGCCTTTCCGGCCTGCCCGGTAGGCCCCTCGGCGGCATCCTCGGCAGCACCCTTGGCGGCCTCCTCGGCGGTGATCTTCTCGGCGTCCGCCTCGGCGGCCTTGGCGATGTCCTCGATGACGACGTCCTCGTCCTCTGGGTTCACCGAGGAGGAATCTGGACGCCGAAGAAGGGGGTGAGGCAACGACAGGACCAAGAGCCGAAAAGGAAAAGAAGCAGGGACGAACGGCGAACGACTTACCTGTGCCAGTACCCGGCTGGGAAACGGAAGTCCCCTCCCCGCCAACATTTGGCGTCAAGGCAAAGCCGCCGGTGCCCAAGTTCTCCTCCTCCTCCTCCATGTGCGTGGGCTCGGTGCCTGGCGCCCTTGCCGGGGACGCCCCTCGGTGCGGCGTGGTCGATGGGGGCGGCGTGTTGGGAGTAACCCTCTATGGCTCCACCTGCTGCTGCTCTCCTCCTGCATACCTGGCAAGGTCAGCACCAAAGTGTCGTGCCCCTGACACATGTCGACGGGGGGAAGATTGATGAACTTACGCTGGGGGCTATGCCGGGGGCTACTGTCCGGGCTGCTCAACACCACCAGTGGCGCCCCCGAAGTACCAACTGGGGGCTGGCCACCCGCCGAGACCTTGGCCCTCTTCACTCTCTGGGCCAGCGTCTCCACGTCCCTGCAAAGATGAAGACAAGTCAAGACGAGCAACACAGATTGAGGAGGCAGAGATAACGAAAAGGAACCAGATACTTACTCGTCGTCCGCCTCCTCCTCTGCTGTTTTGCTCTTCCTCCTCGGGCTGAGGGATCCATAATCAAAAGTAACCTCCGTATCAACACCCGCCGGAGGAGGAGAAGGAGGTGGTGTCTGGAGACGCGTGGACGAAGAAGGGGCGGCTGTCTTCTTCTTCACCGCGGCCTTCGCCGGCTTCTTTGCCGCCGCGGCCCTCGTGTGGTGCCTGGACCCCTCCAAGGTCAGCTGTGGCCGCGCAGCCCTGCCGGGCCGGACCGGCTCGCCGGAACTGGCCCGCCGCATGACTCGCCCTCTCCCCATGGCCAGCGTCGGGCCTGCGGTCTCGGCCTCCTCCTCCGACGACTCGCCGGTCACATCTTCAACCAGAAGAGCCTCGGTGCCGGCGCTGCCGGCTCCCCCGGGGGCGGTCGCCCACCGGGCGAGCTCCTCCTCCTCCGCGGCCGTCGCGGCCTTGTCCTCCACACCGCCGGCGCTGCCGGCCTCCTTGGCAAGCTGTGCCTCCCTCACCCTGGTGGCGATGTAGTCCAGCTTTGCCTGGGTGGTGTCCTGGACAAGCAGCTGCTCGGCGTCGACGTACCCCTCATGCAGAGTGTCAAAGAACTGCTGCACCTCGGCTTCCTCCGGCTCCTTCCAGCTCGGGTCGGGGCATCATGGCAATGATATCGGACCGGCGCGAGTTATTGCACAACGGGACCACCCCCGTCGGCAGCTTGAACAGAGGCCCCTTGAGGACCTTGCCGGCCTTCGCGGCGGCCCTCGCGACCTTGCCGGTCCGCTCGACCTCGCTGTCGCGGCCCACGTCAAGCTGGAAGACCCGCTGGAAGAAATGGGCGTGCCCCATCACTGTGAAATTGTGGTCGAGGCCGGGACAAAGCCGCATGATGTCGGCGGGGTTCGTGAAGAGCCAGGAAGCCTCCCCTTGTTATGCAATGGAGCGATCCGGCGGCGGATGAAGTCTGCCCCAATCATCTTAAGGGTGAGGCCGGCCTCGGTGAGCCGGAGGATCCTGGTGGTGGCGACTGTGAGCTTCTCGTCGTCAGTGTCGACGTCGCTCCAATCACTTCTGTGGACCGGCGGCGCCCGGCGAACTTCGCAGAACGCCGGCGGGTCCTCCTCGATCCAGCACCAGCGGCCCCGCCATTCTTCCCACCTCTCCTTCATGGCGCCCTCCGGATACGCCCCCTTGGATCTTGAGACCCAGGCAATGCAACCGGAGATGGCGCCCCCTGGTTGGATCCGAGGGGAGAAGTAATGGCGGAAGAGCGCTGTGTTGGGGTGCACCCCGGCGAAGCCCTCACAGAGATGCGCGAAAAGGGCCATGCATGCCACCACATTCGGAGTAAAATCCAGGAGGCGGAAGCCAAAGGTATGCATGACGTTGCTGAAGAAATCAGAGAAGGGAGGACAGAGACCGCAGGAAAAATAATCGACAAAGATGGGGTACCGATTTGGGGCAGCCTCGGCGCAGTCGGCGGGGATAACGTGCGTGGCTAGATGCCCCGAATTCCCCCCCCCCCCCCCCCCGTCTTCACCCCCACAGGGGCCTGAAGGAGTCCCGAACACATCGACTGTCGAGGGGAAGAAGGCGGACTGCGTCCGCTGCACCGCAAGCGCACTCTCCGGCGGCTCCGCGGCTCCGGCGTCCTTGACCATTCCCTTGCCCTTGGTGGATTTTGGTGCCATGCCGGCTGGGGTAGGAGGGCAGGACAGAGGGTGGCGGAAGCGCAACGGCAGCGAGCAGGAACGAAGCTTGGAGAAGAAGGTGAACGCAGGCAGAGGTTTCCGAGATTGGGGTTGCGCGAAGGGTAAAAGGAACAGTGTGCCCGTAGTTATCCCTTTTTATGGGGAAGCCGCGGGTCGCGCTGCCCATTTACTGCGATGTGACGCATGCGTGCAGGAACCGCCCCACGCATACCGCCCACGTCACGCACACCCCTCCACGCCGCGCCGCGCGCGCGGGTCGTGGGAAGCGAAGTGCGCGAAGAGTTTTACCACGGTAAAAACCGCCCCGCCTACCCGCACACCGTTTTGGGCCTGGCCCAACAACGTGTCGCGCTTATGTGTGGCCTAGGCCCGGGGGCTCCTGTCGGTGTACAAAAAGAGGGGTGCGTTTTTGTACCCCTATACCTGTGCACGGGCTGTCGGAGCCGCGCCTACGGTCACGCCAAGCAGAGCAGGGGAGGTGAGCCAAGGTAAGACCGAAGCCCAAGACAATCGAAGCAATGCCAAGACCAAGACCACAAAGAGCAGAGGGACGAAGCAGGTTCCCCCGGCAAGACCCTTGCTGGGGCAGCCTCAGCAGACCCGGCAAAATCCTTGCCGGGACAGCTCGCCCCGCACCAACAGAGCGGGCCACCCTTGAGTCCATGGTCCCCAACGCCATCATCCATGTGGGGCCAGGGCTCGGGAAGGCACCTCTGTGGTGGCATGCAGATCTTTGTGAAGACATATTCAAGATCAGATGAGGATTAGAAGACGATGATCCTCGGCAAGATCCTTGCCGACGAAGGCCACCAGACCCCCGGCAAGGCCCTTGGCGGAGACGACAGTGCGCCACAGCAAGACCCTTGCCGGGCCACCCGGCAAGGCCCTCACCAAGGACGCCAGCAGGGCCACCACCAGGCCCACACCAAGCTTCCACTGCCGTTCACATGCAGCTGCCAGCCCAACCAGCTGGGCGGGCACCTGCGTGGCAACATGCAGCTCCCAGGCCAACTCATCGAGGGTCTGCATGGCGGCATGGAGATCTTCGTGAAGGCTCTGCCACTGCACCACCTCAGCTGCCTGCCTGCCTACATGGCGTCCCACGCATCGCTGGCCAGGGCGCGTGTCGAAGCAATGAGGAGCGGCGACAGACGGGACGGGCCTCGCCCCCGTCCCCGATAAAGCAAGGGGACACCTAAGCTACGCATTAAATGCGTCTTGTCCTATAATACGAGCGATAAGCTCAGGGCACTGTACGCCTTTCCACCTCCTGTGTGCCACTGTGGCAGCCCCTTCTGACTATAAAAGGAGGCCCATGGCATACTGGAGAAGGATTTGGCTCTTTCGAACCACGCACTCACCACAGCTAGTTCGGGAGCTCAAGAACTCTCTGAAATACATCCACCAAAGCAGGACTAGGGTTTTACGCATCCTCGCGGCCCGAACCTGGGTAAACAATCCTTGTGTTGTCTACTAGCCCTGCTCTTCTCGCAACCCCGCGCCCCGGCAACCGTAGTAGGGATTCTTCTGATCCCATAGGTGTCGTTCCACACCGACAACTACTTTCTCATATCCACATATGTCCCACACCAAAAGTCAAACTCGGCCCCACTGAAAATTTCTATCCGGCGCCACCGAGTTCTCTTGACATAGCCACTGCCACAAACCCTAGTCACTTCGGTCTCACTGATAGGGATCTCGGTCTCACCGAGATGGGATTGCAACCTCTCTGTTTCCCTTCGTAACGTTTCGGGCCAACCGAGATGAGCGATCGGTCCCACCGAGATTGCAATGCAAACTCTCTGTTTCCCCTTCGTAACGTTCGATCTAATCGAGATGAGCGAATCGGTCCCACCGAGTTTGCCTGACCAACTCTTTGTTTGTCTATTACCAAAATCGGCCCCACCGAGTTTGTGTAATCGGTCTCACCGAGATTACGTTATGCCCTAACCCTAACGACATCGGTCCCACCGAGTTGACACGTTGGTCCCACCGAAAATCCTAACATTCATATTTTGAACTAAATCGGTCTGACCGAGTTTTATAATTCGGTCACACCGAGTTTGGTGATTTGTGTGTAACAGTTAGATTTTGTGTGGAGGCTATATATACCCGTCCACCACTCTTCATTCATGGAGAGAGCCATCAGAACATGGCTACACTTCCAACATACATTTTCTGAGAGAGAACCACCTACACTTGTGTTGAGGTCAAGATATTCCATTCCAACCACATAAATCTTGATCTCTAGCCTTCCCCAAGTTGCTTTCCACTCAAATCATATTTCTACCAAATCCAATCCTATGAGAGAGAGTTGAGTGTTGGGGAGACTATCATTTGAAGCACAAGAGCAAGGAGTTCATCATCAACACACCATCTATTACCTTTTGGAGAGTGGTGTCTCCTAGATTGGCTAGGTGTCACTTGGGAGCCTCCGTCAAGATTGTGGAGTTGAACCAAGGAGTTTTTACGGGCTAGGAGATCGCCTACTTCGTGAAGATCTACCCTAGTGAGGCAAGTCCTTCGTGGGCGATGGCCATGGTGGGATAGACAAGGTTGCTTCTTCGTGGACCCTTCGTGGGTGGAGCCCTCCATGGACTACCGCAACCGTTACCCTTCGCTGGTTGAAGTCTCCATCAACGTGGATGTACGATAGCACCACCTATCGGAACCACGGATAAAAAATCTCCGTGTCTACATTGCGTTTGCTCCCTCCAAACTCCTCCCTTTACCTTCATATGCAATTGTTTTACAGTCCACTGCTATACTCTTAGAATTGTATATGTAGGTTGATTACTTGATTTGTGCTAAGTTGGTAAAATCCGCCAAGACTAAAAATTGGGAAAAGGCTAGATTTTTATTTGGTCAAGTAGTCTAATCACCCCCCCTCTAGACATACTTTCGATCCTACAAGTGGTATCAGAGCCTTGGTTTCACAAGCTAGGAGAGTATGGCGTCTAGCGAGGGAAATTACCACCGTAGAGGTCCTTACTTTGATGGTACTAATTTTGCTAGTTGGAAGCATAAGATGAAAAATGCATATTCTTGGAGCTAACCCCGCCATTTGGGCTATTGTGTGTATTGGCTTGCAAGGTGAATTCTTTGATGGGAGAGAACCGAACCGTGAAGCGACCGCGGAAGAGTTGAAGATGCTGCAATACAACGCTCAAGCTTGTGATATTCTCTTCAACGGATTGTGCTCCAAAGAATTCAACAAAATCAGTCGTCTTGAGAATGCAAAGGAAATTTGGGATACTTTGATTGATATGCACGAAGGTACCGACTCCGTCAAGGAATCCAAATTGGGTGTGCTTCAAAGGCAACTTGACAAGTTCAAAATGAAGGATAGTGAAGGTGTCGCCAAAATGTACTCTAGGCTTGCTCTCATCATGAATGAGATTGACGGCTTAGGAAGTGAAGAGATGACCGATAGATTCGTCATCAAGAAGATCCTAAGAGCCTTGGATGGAAAATATGATACCGTGTGCAC
Organism: Aegilops tauschii subsp. strangulata; assembly: GCF_002575655.3. Classification (NCBI taxonomy): domain Eukaryota; kingdom Viridiplantae; phylum Streptophyta; class Magnoliopsida; order Poales; family Poaceae; genus Aegilops; species Aegilops tauschii. Next base: position 423,557,863 of record NC_053037.3, on the reverse strand, counting down.
ATTGATCCAAATGATGCCCAACTACAAAGATCTCAAGCCAACGGAAGTCACTGGAAGAATTGTTGCTCATGAGATGTCACTTAAGGATAAGGAAGGGCTCCACAACAAGTCAAGTGGTGCTTACAAAGCCTCATGTGAAGCTCCCACATCATCAAGTGAGAAACAAACCTTCAATGAAGAATCGAGCCTAATGGTGAAGAACTTCAACAAATTCTACAAGAGTAGAAGCAAGGAAAGAAGCTCCAAGTCAAGGTCCTACAATGATAAGAGATCTTCAAGTCGTGGGCGGAATTGCTACAATTGTGGAAGACCCGGACACTACTCAAATGAGTGTACAGCTCCCTACAAAAGAAGAGAAGATTCTCCCAAGAGAAGAAGTAGAAGAGAAGAATCACCACCAAGAGAGAGAAGGAGTAGAGATGATCGCTATGAACGAAGACCCTCTCGGAGAAGCAAAAATTCGTAAATGAAGGACAAATCATCAAAGAGCTACACAAAGAGAAGACATCAAGCTCATGTTGGTGAATGGGTATCCGGCTCCGACTCCGACCATCACTCCGAAAGAAGTTATCATTCCGACTCCGAATATACTCAAGATGAAGGTGTTGCCGGCCTAGCTCTTGTGACAACCAACTCCTATGACATATTTGACTTACCAAATGAAGGAACTAGAAGATGCTTCATGGCTAAAGGTCCAAAGGTAACACACCCCGAGTATGTTGATTTCAATAGTGATGAAGATGATTTGCTAGGAGATGATGATTTACTTGTTGACAACTCTAGTTATGAAATCTATGATGAACTTGCTATTAATCACGATAATCAGGATAAAACGAATGACGATGATAAGAAGGAGATTGAGCGTCTAACTAAAGAACTAAACACTCTTAAGTTAGCTCATGAAACTACCTTGGAAGATCATCGAGAACTTTTAAAGACTAATGAGAAGCTACGCTTTGAAAATCTCAACCTTGAGCCAGAGCATGAGTTCTCAAAAGCAATCAATGATGATCTTCGCAAGAAAAGTTCTTCTTACATTGCCGAGCGTTTACTCTTGTCTACTTACATGCCACAAGTTAAATCTAGCAACAAGAACAAGAAAGATTCTTCCTCTAGTAGTAACAAAAATCATGCTAAATCCAATGTTGTTGCTTCTAGTAGTTCTCTTGATTCCACTAATGATTCTCTTAGCCAAGTTACACTTGAGCAAGAAAATAGCTTATTCAAGGGAATTATAGAGAAAGGTGTTTACAGGAGTCTTGCCGGAAGTAAGCAATTTGAGGAAATTGTACGCAAGCATGGAAGATACCGGAAGAATCAAGGTGTTGGTTTTGAACGAAATTTCAATGCCAATGGAGTTTAGTGGCAAGAAGATCAATACCCCAAGACGAAGTTTGTTCCTCAACAAGAGAAGTATGATCCTACTTCTTTCCAAGGAACACAAGCTTAAGATGATCTTCCACCACAAGACCACAAGCTAAAAGGCAACGACAAGCTTCAAGAGGAGATTGATGCATTTGAAGAAGCTCCTAAGGCCTTGGCCAAGTGGGTTCCCAAGACTACATCAAGTTCCACTTCATCAAGTACGACTACAACTCCAAGGATTCCCATCAAGATGGTGTGGATCCCTAATAAGAAGAACTAGAGAGTTCTTGAGGGTGACTCCGCCAACATACTTCACTCTTATCATTTTGGCAAGGACAAGTGCAAACAACTTCCATATCCTGCACTAGTTCAAGGAGTCACAAACCCTCGTGTTGTTAAGACAAGGGACAAGGTAACCTAATGCATTCATGGACATCATCTCATGTGAACATCACTCTATCTCTATGGATATCCTTGTTTGTTCCTTGTGGGACTAACCCGTGTAGGTATTGAAAGTGCAACTCACTCCAAAGGAATGCTCAGAATGATCTACATCAACATTGAGCATCTACATCTTCAACACCTACATGAAGTCATCATCGACAAAACCAAGGTTAGTTCATCCCTCTTAGGGGGGATATCACATCTATGGGGAGCTTTACTCTAATCAATTGAGCTAAAGCAACTCAAATGATGTGAACACAACAATGCTTTATGAAAAAGTGGCAACCCCACTTGTGCTTAAACGATGAGTATGACCTATGATCAAATGTTCTCATTGACTCCTAAGTCAATATACTCATACATAGATGACCTAGTCATCGCCAAATTGCTTGATAGATGCTAGAATGATTGTGCATGCTTTGTCACATATTTCATTTGTCATTTTATTGTGTGAGCATGTTGGATGCATATCTTACTGATACGTCCATTTTGCATCATGATTTTATATTGATATTTATTGCATTATGGGCTGTTATTACACATTATGTCACAATACTTATGCCACGTTCCTCCAGGAGGGGGAAATCATCGCCATGATCCCATGTCACAATACTTATGTCAGGAGGCGGAACCTTGGCGGAACCAATCTAGGGCTCCGGCAGAGCTGTTCTGCCGGGGAAACTTCCCTCCGGGAGGGGGAAATCATCGCCATCGTCATCACCAACGATCCTCTCATCGGGAGGGGGTCAATCTCCATCAATATCTTCACCAACACCATCTCCTCTCAAACCCTAGTTCATCTCTTGTATCTAATCTTTGTCCCAAAGCCTTAGATTGGTACCTGTGGGTTGCTAGTAGTGTTGATTACTCCTTGTAGTTGATGCTGGTTGATTTATTTGGTGGAAGATCATCTGTTCAGATCCATTATGCATATTAATACCCCTCTGATTATGAACATGAATATGATTCGTGAGTAGTTACGTTTGTTCCTGAGGACATGGGAGAAGTCTGGCTATAAGTAGTCATGTGAATTTGGTATTCGTTTGATATTTTGATGAGATGTATGTTGTCTCTCCTCTAGTGGTGTTATGTGAACGTCGACTACATGACACTTCACCATTGTTTGGGCCTAGAGGAAAGCATTGGGAAGTAATAATTAGATGATGGGTTGCTAGAGTGATAGAAGCTTAAACCATAGTTAATGCGTTGCTTCGTAAGGGGCTGATTTGGATCCATATGTTTCATGCTATGGTTAGGTTTACGTTAATACTTCTTTTGTAGTTGCAGATGCTTGCAATAGGAGTTAATCATAAGTGGGATGCTTGTCCAAGTAAGGACAGCACCCAAGCACCGGTCCACCCAGATATCAAATTATCAAAGTACCGAACGCGAATCATATGAGCGTGATGAAAACTAGCTTGACGATAATTCCCATGTGTCCTCGGGAGCGTTTTCCTTCATATAAGAAATTGTCCAGGCTTGTCGTTTGCTACAAAAAGGATTGGCCATCTTGCTGCACTTTATTTTCTTGTTACTTGTTACCCGCTACAAATTACCTTATCACAAAACTATCTGTTACCGATAATTTCAGTGCTTGCAGAGAATACCTTACTGAAAACCGCTTGTCATTTCCTTCTGCTCCTCGTTGGGTTCGACACTATTACTTATCGAAAGGACTACGATAGATCCCCTATTCTTGTGGGTCATCAAGACTCTTTTCTGGCGCCGTTGCCGGGGAGTGAAGCGCCTTTTGTAGGTGGAATATGGTAAGGAAAAATTTATATAGTGTGCTGAAATTTACTGTCACTTGTTACTATGGAAATTAATCCTTTAAGGGGCTTGTTCGGGGTATCTTCACCTCGACCAGTAGAGCAAATAGTTGCTCCTCAACCTACTGAACCTATTGAAAATGTTTTCTTTGAAATTCCTTCGGGTATGATAGAGAAACTGCTAGCTAATCCTTTTGCAGGAGATGGAACATTTCATCCCGATTTACACTTAATCTGTGTGGATGAAGTTTGTGGATTATTTAAGCTTGCAGGTATGCCCGATGAGGTTATCAAGAAGAAGGTCTTCCCTTTATCTTTGAAGGGAGATGCATTGACATGGTATAGGCTATGTGATGATATGGGATCATGGGACTACAAACGATTGAAATTGGAATTTCATCAGAAGTTTTATCCTATGCATCTTGTTCATCGTGATCGTAATTATATATATAATTTCTGGCCTCGCGAAGGAGAAAGCATCGCTCAAGCTTGGGGGAGGCTTAAGTCAATGTTATATTCATGCCCCAATCATGAGCTCTCAAGAAAATGATTATTCAAAATTTTTATGCTCGGCTTTCTAACAACAATCGCTCCATGCTCGATACTTCTTGTACTGGTTCTTTTATGATGAAGACTATTGAATTCAAATGGGATTTATTGGAAAGAATTAAACGCAACTCTGAAGATTGGGATCTCGACGAAGGTAAGGAGTCAGGTATAACACCTAAGTTTGATTGTGTTAAATCTTTTATGGATACCGATGTTTTCCATAAATTTAGCACTAAATATGGACTTGACTCTGAGATAGTAGCTTCTTTTTGTGAATCCTTTGCTACTCATGTTGATCTCCCTAAGGAGAAGTGGTTTAAATATCATCCTCCCATAGAAGTAAAAGTTGCTGAACCTATTAAGGTTGAAGAAAAGACTATCACTTACAACGATCCTATTGTTCCTACTGCTTATGTTGAGAAACCACCTTTCCCTATTAGAATAAAGGATCATGCTAAAGCTTCAACTGTGGTTTGTAAGAGTAATAATAAAACTTATACACCTCCTGAGCAAATTAAGGTTGAACCTAATATTGCTATGGTTAAAGATCTCTTGGCTGATAATATCGATGGGCATGTTATTTATTTCTGTGAGGAAACTGCTAGAATTGCTAAGCTTGGTGCTAAAGATAAACATAGACCTGTTGTAGGCATGCCTGTTATTTCGGTTAAAATAGGAGATCATTGTTATCATGGCTTAAGTGATATGGGTGCTAGTGCAATACCTCATTCTTTATACGAAGAAATTATGCATGATATTGTACCTGCTGAGATAGAAGATATCGATGTTACCATTAAGCTTGCCAATAGAGATACTATTTCACCAATTGGGATTGTTAGAGATGTTGAAGTCTTGTGTGTGAAAGTTAAATATCCTGCTGATTTTCTTGTTCTTGGTTCCCCACAAGATAGCTTTTGTCCCATTATATTTGGTAGACCCTTCTTGAATACTGTCAATGCTAGGATAGACTGCGAAAAGGATGTTGTTACTATTGGTTTGGATGATATGTCTCATGAGTTTAATTTTTCTAAATTTCGTAGGCAACCCCGTGATGAGGAATTGCCTAGTAAGGATGAAATTATTGGTCTTGCTTCTATTGTTGTGCCTCCTAATGATCCTTTAGAACAATATTTGCTAGACCATGAAAATGATATGTTTATGAATGAAAGAAGGGAAATAGATGAAGTATTCTTTAAACAAGGACCCATTCTGAAACACAACTTGCCTGTTGAAATCCTAGGGGATCCTCCTCCACCCAAGGGTGATCCCGTGTTTGAGCTTAAACCATTGCCTGATACTCTTAAATATGCTTATCTTGATGAAAAGAAGATATATCCTGTTATTATTAGTGCTAACCTTTCAGAGAAGGAGGAAGAGAAATTATTGAAAACTCCGAAGAAGCACCGCGCTGCTATTGGATATACTCTTGATGATCTTAAGGGCATTAGTCCCACTCTATGTCAACACAAAATAAATTTGGATAAAGACGCCAAACCAGTTATTTATCACCAACGACGGCTGAACCCTAAGATGAAAGAAGTGCTAAGAAAGGAAATACTAAAGCTCCTTGAGGCAAGTATAATTTATCCTGTTGCTGATAGTCAGTGGGTAAGTCCTGTCCATTGTGTCCCTAAGAAGGGAGGTATTACTGTCGTTCCTAATGATAAAGATGAGTTGATCCCGCAAAGAATTATTACAGGTTATAGGATGTTAATTGATTTCCGCAAATTAAATAAAGCTACTAAAAAGGATCATTACCCCTTGCCATTCATTGATCAACTGCTAGAAAGATTATCCAAACACACACATTTTTGCTTTCTAGATGGTTACTCTGGTTTCTCTCAAATACCTGTCTCAGCTGATGATCAAGCAAAGACCACTGTTACTTGCCCTTTCGGTACTTTTGCTTATAGACATATGCCTTTTGGTTCATGTAATGCACCTGCTACCTTTCAAAGATGCATGATGGCCATATTCTCTGACTTTTGTGAAAAGATTTGTGAAGTTTTCATGGATGATTTCACCGTCTATGGAACTTTTTTTGATGATTTCTTAAGCAACCTTAATCGAGTTTTGCAGAGATGTGAAGAAGCTAATCTTGTCTTGAATTGGGAGAAGTGCCACTTTATGGTTAATGAAGATATTGTCTTGGGGCATAAAATTTCTGAAAGAGGTATTGAAGTTGATGATATTGAAAAGATGTCGTCTCCCAAGGACATTAAAGGTATAAGAAGTTTCCTTGGTAATGCTGGATTTTATAGGAGGTTCATTAAAGACTTCTCAAAAATCTCTTAGCCTCTGACTAAACTCTTACAAAAAGATGTGCCTTTTATCTTTGATGATGATTGTGTAGAGGCATTTGAAATACTTAACTTTGATTTCTGCACCTATTGTTCAGCCACCTGATTGGAATTTACCCTTTGAAATTATGTGTGATGCTAGTGATTATTCTGTAGGTGCTGTTCTAGGACAAATAGCTGATAAGAAATTAAATGTTATCCAATATGCTAGTAAAACTCTAGACAGTGCCCAGAGAAATTATGCTACTACTGAAAAAGAATTATTAGCAGTTGTATTTGCTTGTGATAAGTTCAGACCTTATATTGTTGATTCTAAAGTAACTATTCACACTGATCATGCTGCTATTAAATATCTTATGGAAAAGAAAGATGCTAAACCTAGACTTATTAGATGGGATCTCTTACTACAAGAATTTGATTTGCATATTATTGATAGAAAGGGAGATGAGAACCCCGTTGCGGACAACTTATCTAGGTTAGAGAATATTCTTGATGACCCACTACCTATTGATGATATCTTTCCTGATGAACAATTAGCTGTCACAAATACTACTCGTACTGCTCCATGGTATGCTGATTATGCTAATTACATTGTTGCTAAATTTATACCAACTAGCTTCACATACCAGCAAAAGAAAAAGTTTTTCTATGATTTAAGACATTATTTCTGGGATGACCCACACCTTTATAAAGAAGGAGTAGATGATATGTTATTAGACGTTGTGTACCTGAGCGTGAACAGGAACAGATCCTACGCAAGTGTCACTCCGAGGCTTATGGAGGGCACCACGCTGGAGATAGTACTGCACATAAGGTATTGCAATCTGGTTTTTATTGGCCTATTCTCTTTAAGGATGCTCGTAAGTTTGTCTTATCTTGTGATGAATGCCAAAGAATTGGTAATATTAGTAGACGTCAAGAAATGCCTATGAATTACTCACTTGTTATTGAACCATTTGATGTTTGGGGCTTCGATTACATGGGACCTTTTCCTTCCTCTAATGGGTATACACATATTCTAGTTGCTGTTGATTACGTTACTAAGTGGGTAGAAGCTATTCCAACTAGTAGTGCTGATCATAACACCTCTATTAAGATGCTTAAAGAAGTTATTTTTCCGAGGTTTGGAGTTCCTAGATATTTAATGACTGATGGTGGTTCACATTTTATTCATTGTGATTTTCGTAAAATGCTTGCTAAGTATGATGTTAACCATATAATTGCATCTCCATATCACCCACAATCTAGTGGTCAAGTAGAACTGAGTAATAGAGAGCTCAAATTAATTTTGCAAAAGACTGTTAATAGATCTAGAAAGAATTGGTGCAAGAAACTTGATGATGCATTATGGGCCTATAGAACTCCATATAAAAACCCTATGGGTATGTCTCCGTATAAAATGGTTTATGGAAAAGCATGTCACTTACCTCTCGAACTAGAACATAAGGCATATTGTGCTATTAAAGAGCTCAATTATGACTTCAAACTTGCCGGTGAGAAGAGGTTATTTGACATTAGCTCACTTAATGAATGGAGAACCCAAGCATATGAGAATGCCAAACTGTTTAAAGAAAAAGTTAAAAGATGGCAGGACAAAAGGATACAAAAGCGTGAGTTTAATGTCGGTGATTATGTGTTGCTATACAACTCTCATTTAAGATTTTTTGCAGGAAAACTTCTCTCTAAATGGGAAGGCCCTTACGTTATCGAGGAGGTCTATCGTTCCGGTGCCATAAAAATCAACAACTTCGAAGGCACAAATCCGAAGGTGGTGAGCGGTCAAAGAATCAAACATTATATCTCAGGTAATCCCATAAATGTTGAAACCAACATTATTGAAACCGTAACCCTGGAGGAATACATAAGAGACACTTTCCTGAACGTTTCGGACTCCGAAAAGGAATAGGTACGTGGTACGGTAAGTAAATCGACTCCAAAACAGTTCTAATGGCAATTTTTCTCTGTTTTGGAATATTCAAGAAAATAGGAAAATAAGAAGCAGTCCGGGAAGGACACGAGGCTTCCACGAGGGTGGGAGGCGCGCCCTACCCCCTGGGCGCGCCCCCTGCCTCGTGGGCACCTCGTGTGCTTTCCGGACTCCGTTTTCTTGCACGATACTTCTTTTGGTCGGTAAAAAATTCATTATATAATCCCCCAAAGGTTTTGACCATCGTACCACGCAATTATCCTCTGTTTTTGTTTCGAGCTGTTTTCTGCCGCAGATTTGGAGCAAGATGTCATCTCAGGATTCCGACGGAGAGAGCTATGTCTCACACCTCATTGCTGACCCAAGGACCTATGGGGATCTATCTCCTTGTGGTCGAATACGGATGAGGAGGAGGATGCTCATTTGATGAGGATCAACGATTCAAGTTCGGAGGAGGAGGATGTCCCTCTACCTCAACCTGGGGATATGCACGTGAAGTTCAAGAAGTCTAGTCTCCCTAAGAGGGCTAAACTATCTAACAATCGATCCATTCCTTCCCGTTTTCGGCAGAAAAGCATAGGAGATTTATGTGACAAGATCATGAAGCTGGAGTCGGAGGTCGATGATTTAAAGGAGGAAATTGCTCTTCTCAATTACAACATGAAGAAGCTGAAAGGACAATTTACATCATCAACAGCTCCATCATCGCCACCTCCGAAGAAAGAGATATAATCACATGGGTATGGGCACTCCCCTTGGCAACTGCCAAGGTTGGGGGAGGTGCCCCGGTATCGTATCACCATCACACTCCTATCTTTACCGTTTTTTCTTAGTTCGATCCTTTTAGTAATATCTTGATCTAGTAGAATAAAGTTTTAGTATGATTTAGTTTTGATTTTTTGCTTTATGATCCTTCCATGTAATCGAGTCCGTGAGCTATATATAATAAAGATTAGTGTTGAGTCAAGGGCTTGATTATCTTGCTATGATCTTGAGGGAATAAAAGAAAAAGAATGAATAAAAAGAAACAAAGAGATCATATTTATATTATGGAGTAATGACTTCACATATAAAGAGTATGATGATTAAAAGTTGTTGAGAGTTGACAAACATAGTTTTGGTCATCGTTGCAATTAATAGGAAGTAATAAGGAAAGAGAGGTTCTACATATAAATATACTATCTTGGACATCTTCTATGATTGTGAGCACTCATTAAAATATGACATGCTAAAGAGTTGAGGTTGGACAAGCAAGACAACCTAATGGGTTATGTTTTCTTACATCTGAAATAAAGTATATTGTCATGGATCATCCAACATGTTGAGCTTGCCTTTCTCCCTCATGCTAGCCAATTCTTTGCACGAAGTAGAGATACTACTTGTGCTTCCAAATACCCTTAAACCCAGTTTTGCCATGAGAGTCCACTATATCTACCTATGGATTGAGTAAGATCCTTCAAGTAAGTTGTCATCGATGCAAGCAATAATTTTTTTTGACCTGAAACTGTAGGGTGTGGACCCCACAACAATTTTTATTCCTCCCAAAAAAAGGTTACATATGTATAGAACTTACAAGGTCCAAGAGACCCAAAAAGGAAAAAAGAGGAAAAAAATAACAAACTAACCTCAATGTGGCAAAAAGGAAATCCATCTAAGCAATTCATATTTGAACTTAGGCTTAATCCTATGAACCAAAAGGGAAATGTCCAAAATAAAGTTAGACCTCCACTTACGAAAAGAAGGTCTAATATTTCTGAAAACCCTGTCATTCCTAATATTCCAGATGCTCCAGCATGCCAGAAAAACCACTTCAGATAAGAAAGGCTTGCCAAAATCCCTTCTGGCATGATAAGCAATGGCAATCATATCATCTCCTTCCATCCAATTGATTTCAAGATAATTCCAAACCCTGCAACTAAAGTTACATTGAAAGAAGAGATGATCTCTATCCTCCTTGGTGCGTGTGGGACAGAGTACACAAAGGTTTGAATCAGATACATTCCAGTGTCTTCTTTCCAGCATATCCTGAGTGTTCAGCCTATCCATGATCATCATCCAAACAAAGAACTTGACTCTCATAGTGCAACAACTAGCCCAAATCCAAGATAAAATTAGGTTGAACACAATGTGCTTGTGCAAGAAGGAGTAATATTTCTTAGCAGAATAACTCTTGCCATCCTCTTTCCACACCCACGTATCATTCAACTGTAGGTTATGCTTGGAATGCATGAGCAGGTTTTGCAAAGACTGTAGCTCTCCAAAAGCTCTCTCAGAGAGAGGTAAATGAAATAAGTAAGTGAGCTCAGTCAAGTCAAAAATCTCAGCAGTAGAGATAAGAGGATCAATGGCAAAAGAGAAAAGCCTGGCAAACCTTCGTTCAAGAGGGATACCAGAGTCCCCCAAGGACCAAGAATCAGACCAAAACAAAACAGTGTCACCCTTATTAACATGCACAACACTGACCATCCTAAACTTATCCATTAACTTGCATATATCCCTCCACCAGAAGGAGCCACAAATGACTGTAGCATGAGGAACTCTGCCATGGTAGTAAGTATTCCAAATGAGTTGGACCCAGGCCACATCAACTTTATTGTAAAATTTGCTGGCATGTTTGAGAAGCATAGCCTCATTCTGCAGCTTCAAATTCAAAATACCCAGTCCACCTTTGTTTTCGGGCCGGCAAACCAAACCCCAAGCAGCCAAGGACTGACCAGAATCTTGCCCATACTTTATCCAAAGGCACTGCCTCTGTATTCTCTCCAATTGTTTTAGTATACCAGGTGGCAAGTCCAGACTACACAAGAAAAAAATTGGCACAGAAGAGAGGGCAGAGATCAGGAACTGCAGCCTTCCTCCATGTGCAAGGAAAGAAGAGCTGACAGAAAGTTTCCTCTCCATACTATCAACCAGAGGCATTAGGTCCAAGATCTTGGGTTTGGTAATTCCCACAGGGAGCCCAAGATAAGTAAAAGGAAGAGTGCCAACCACACAACCAAAGACTGCAACTAGCCTAGCAATCTCCACTGAATCCACATTAATAGGCAGCATAGATGACTTATGATAGTTGACATGCAACCCAGTGGACTTTGAGAACAAAAGCAACATTTTCTTCAAGGATAGCAATTGAGATTCCTCAGCAGGTAGAATAATAAGGGTGTCATCAGCATACTGGATAATTGGGTAATCCTTACATGGCAGGGAATAGGAAGATGTAAGAGCCCTTTATGATGCATATCATTCACAACTGACTGCAGCAATGGCAAACAGAAGAGGCGAAAGAGGGTCACCCTGCCTAACCCCCTTCTTACAAGCAAATTGCTTCCCAGGTACTCCATTAAGGAGGACAGAAGATGTTCCAGAAGCCAAGAACTTCTTAACCCAAAAAATTCATTTCTCATTAAAGCCCTTGTGCCTCAAAGTTTGAAAAATAGCCTCATGCTCAAGTGAATCAAAAGCTTTCTCAAAATCCAACTTGAGAATGACAATAGGCCTTTTGGACTGATGGCATTAGTGCAGGTACTCCAAGGTCCAAGCAACACAGTCCTGAATAGTTCTAGATTTGATGAAACCATATTGGTTTTTATGCAAACATCTCATAATATCCAACTGCAATCTATTTGCAGCCATCTATGAAAGAAATTTGACTCCCATACCAGTGAGAGAGATAGGTCTAAAATTATTGACATTTTCAGGAGATCTTTTCTTAGGAACCAGGGTGATATAAGAATAATTGATGTTCTCCAGATTAACAGACCCCTCATGAAAAGCAGAAGCCAGCTCATAGAAATCCTTACTGATTATGGGCCAACACTTTTTGAAAAACAGACCATTAAAACCATCTGGCCCAGGAGACTTGTCAATAGGCATGCCCTTAATAGTATTATCCATCTCCTCCTTGGAGAACATTTTAGTCAGGGAAAGGCCCTCCACCCTGTCCAATATTGAAGAGAGATCAAAAGACATTTCAATACCTTGACTAGTGCCCATCCTATTTTTAAAATTTTGCCAGATAGCAGCAGCCATTTGCTCATGATCAGAAACAATTGTACCATCATCCAACCGCAAAGAAGCAATGGAATTATGCCTATATCTTTCAGAAGCCAAAGCATGAAAAAATTTAGTGTTCTCCTCACCCACTTTAATAGATCTGATAGTGCACCTCTTTTTCCAATACAAAAACCGAAGATGCAGAAGATGCTCCACATGTAGCTTAACCACATTACGAAAGTTAAACTCATGCCTATAAAGAAGCCTCAACTCCTCCAAGCAGTCCAGGATGAGGACCACCCTGTTGCATTTAGCAACTAAGGTTTTCATTTTGGAGATGCTCATGTGCCAACTTTTAAGATCTCTCCTCAAAGATTTAAACTTATCAGCAATTTTAGCCGTGATGTGGGTTTTTGCTGGAAACAGAAGCCCAGGAAGCAGACACACAGTCCATAAAACCCTGCAACTCCACCTAGTAATTTTCAAATCGAAAAATATTGCACTTAGGGATAGAAGTGTTGATATCCACTACACAAGGCACATGATCCGAGGTAGTCCTAGCAAGGGGCAACACCTGGGTGGAGGGGTAGCAAGTGATCCAATTAGCAGAAGTGAAAAACCAGTCAAGCTGCTCAAGAAGAGGATTATCCTGCATATTTGACCAAGTGTAATATCTCCCATTAATAGGTAACTCCAGCAAACCAAGGTGCCCAATAATCTCATTAAAAATGAAGATATCATTAGCATCCCCACCAGGAAGATTTCTGTTTCCAGTTGATCTAATAAAATTAAAATCTCCCAAAATGAGCCAATTTTCAGAGTCTGGGATGGATAGGTTATAGATCCAATCCACAAAATCATCCCTAGCCTGGCCACAACATGGCCCATAAACATTGACCAAGGTCCATTGCTCATTGCTGTGATTGGAAGTAAAATGCACAACAATGCCAAATTGCTTAACCTCAATTAATCTCCTTGTAAGGACAGAGGAGTTCCACAACACAACAATACCCCCCGAAGCACCAACAGAAGGACTGTAAACAAATGAATCGAAACAACAAGGGCAAAATTTTCTGACAGTTCTGGAGTCAATACACTCCATTTTCGTCTCCTGCAGATAGACAACAGAAGCCAGACTTTCATCCACCTTGTTACGGACAGCACGCTGAAGGTCATCAGAATTTAGACCCCGAACATTCCAACACATAACACGCCAACTTCTAGTAGACCGAATATCCATAAAACATAGGAGTTACAGATTTAACAGCATGCCCACATAGCAGGCAACACATAAGGCAGTTCAGACTTGCAGCACAGCCTAACAAAAGAAGGTTGCAAAGATAGCGATCGCATACAAATCCCAAAAACAAAGGATATAAATAAAACCTATGATAACTAGTACGGTTATGTGTCGACCACACCCAGCTCACACAGCTCGAACTAAACATCAGAGGATTTGTCCTTGGCAGAGGAGGGATCCGCCATAAGCGCATCCACAGAGAGCTTGTCAGCAGAGATACCCAAGTCCGCTCCAATTTGCTGAATATGACTAAGCAGAGTTGGCGGTGGCACCGGAGGCACACGAAGATCATGATCGTCATCCGTCAGAGGCTTGGAACGTGGCTTCTTCTTCTTAGGTTCAAACATTGGCAAGGCTTGAAGCACTGGCTTGAACCCATCCCTCCTGGCAGAGCTTCGAGTGCAGAGGCGCAGTTCAGAATCCACAATGGGAGGACGATCACGCTTGGAGACTTTCTTCTTTTTAGAAGTGGAAGCAGAAAAAGAGAACTGCTCATCAGAGGCAGAAAAAAACTGCGGGCCGAGGTCATGCTCCAACTACTACTGGCTGTCAGAAAACAGAGCACGAGCAATTCCCCTGGGAGGGGAGGAAGTGGACAAGGGGGCAACCTTGCTGACAGAAGCATCACTTACGATATCAGAAACCCAGGTAACCTGCTCAAAAGCCAAAGACCACGATCTCTTTGAAAGAACCAGGGGCCCAAACAAAGACTGACAAACCAGCTTTGGAACCTGGAGGGTAGAGCAACGACCCAAAAGCGTATCAAAAGTCCTTCTCCAGGCCATCTCAGGAGGCAGAGGTGGGCCATAAACCACATGCACACGCCCAACGAGAAGATCTTGCAGCGGCAACACAGGTGGCTGGTACGGCACTATAGCTAAGGCATCAGGATCAACAGGTTGAACATCAATATGAAAGTCATTCACCTCCACAGCAACAGCAGGCTGAACACCAATCTGAAGATCACCCTCAACCAAATCTGGCACCATTGGTGCAACATCATGCTGAGCAACCAAAACATCATTGCCAATAACAACAGGAGGCAGCTGATCAGCCTCAACAACCATAGCTGGAGGATCATCCACAATAACCGCAGCATTTAACTGAACATGCACAGGAGGTGCAGCCTGAATTTCACTGTCCGACTGGTTAACAGAGCCTGAGAAATCCTGCTGGTTAATGACCATAGACTCCTGGTCAGGAACCACCTCAACTTGAACCAGATCATCCTGGGCTTCCTGATCAAGGGCATGCCAACCCCAGCCACCTCCCTGAGTGAGATCATCCATAGGAGGCGGAGGCGGTGGCACATCATTCCACCCGAGAGCTGGATATGGAGGAAGAGCAAGCATATTGTCTTTGTGAATTAACTACCCAGGCAAGGGGTGAGGATTGCCGTCAGTTGGCATGGGATCTTTGTCTTGCGGCATTTGCTCAGCAAAATTGGCTCTAAGGATATAGCAGGGGGCAGTCCAAGAAACTTTAGCTCCACCCCAGGCCGCAAAATCAGAGAAAACCATGTCTCTAGGAACCAAAATGTCCTCGGGGAAGGAAGCAAAGATGACAGATCTAACAAGATACGGGTCATCACTAATCCAATGGTGGAATTTTCCAAAGGTATTAACAGCAGCCCTCAGATTCTCAGTATTGCGCAGGTCAAGCGGGACACCCAAAAATATTAAACAACCTTCACGGAAACATTGAACCCCACGAAAACCCTCACCATGGTCATGCTTCATAAAGTGAACAAATCTATCATGTCCAAGATCTTGAGGAGGCAATTGAATCAAAGCAAAACGCTCACCAGCATCTATGACCTCGAATAGACCCACTCCAGAAATCCAAGGTTGAGCAGAAAGGACATGAAAACCCATGTGATTGATAAGCTCAACCACCTGCTCACGTACCTGACCCATCTGAGCCCAATGTGGAGCCGGCATAACCTCAGCGATCATGAAGCTCTCATGCGAACGAACAATGGGCGAAGGAGGCATGACGAAAGTACGAGGAAGACGATGAACACCTCCGTCGATGATGTGATGGCCCACCGGCACATAGCGCTCCGGATCGAGGGTGAAGTTGGCCATGGGCGGCGGGGATGAAGGAAGCGGGGGCGTCGGAGGAGGCGGACTAGTTGGGGTGTGCGGAGCGCAAGACGGCGAGCAGGTTAATGGTGATGTGATAGGGTAGGCCTGCAAGGGTGGCGGCAGCGCGTGCTTCCCAATGCAGGAAGGAGAGACCGGCCTATCCGAGATAGCGGGACGCTTCTGTTTCCAACATAATCCTTTTTCAATCGCAATATACGTGCAGTCCTTCCTGGAATGACCAGGATCTCCACAAGCCAAACATCCAGCGAAAGAGGAGCAGCTGACAAACAGGTGGCCCCCAAGGAGCAACGAGAACACGTAAGCACTTGGTCCACCATGTCATTGACCATGGTCTCAAAAGCATCAAGAGCCTCTTACGTGGAACGAATATTCATCATTGAGGGGCTAACAGGCCCAGCTGGGGAAAGGGCAGCAACAGGAGAACTAGGCTCCACAGGAATTGGGCTACTACTCGACGGAGAAAACCTGGGCCTGGGGAGGCAGGTGGGCGAAGGACCAGTGACAACCGAGTCCGAAGAGCCCAACATGGCAAGGGAGCCCAACACGGCAGGATTTGAATCATCAGCTAACCCGCCCGAAGATCGCACCGGAGATGGAGTCAGGGGTTCCGGAGAAGACGATCGAATAGGAACGACCGTGCCGAAAGTGATCGACGGCGAGGCCACCGTCCATGGAAGCTCCACCGGCGGCGGGGGGTTGATGACAACACATTCCTTAGGGGGGAGATCATAACCAGACATAGAAGCTAAATCAAGACAATTCTGAGTAGCCGGATAGCGATAACCCTTACACGCATCATAGTTTTGGAGCGTGGCAAATGAAAGCTTTTTGCGAGTAGAATTACCAGATCTGATAGCAGACTTCATAGGAGGCTTATGCATAGCCAACATGCCAAGAGTAGCACGTCGCTTAGAAGGGCTAACAAGGATTCACTCTGCATCACACTCCTTTTTCCAGATCAAAAACTCACGCCACCTATTTGGCCCACCATTACCCCAGAGATGAAAATAACATTTGAATTGAGAGCAAGCGTAAGAGCGTGAATCAACAACATGAAAACCAACCTCCTTGCATGACACCACAAACGAGAAAACCTTATCCTTGATATATGTCACCACGAGATCAATTGCAGAACCCCCTA
The DNA here is from genome assembly GCF_002575655.3 of Aegilops tauschii subsp. strangulata. NCBI lineage: Eukaryota > Viridiplantae > Streptophyta > Magnoliopsida > Poales > Poaceae > Aegilops > Aegilops tauschii. Next base: position 423,540,970 of record NC_053037.3, on the reverse strand, counting down.
AAGCTGCCTCAAGCGCCACAGCCACAGAATCCTCATCAAGCCGGAAATCATGCCGACTGAAAGAGACCACCAGTATGAAAGGACGTGATCCCTCCAAATGGTGTATAGAAAGACCAGAAGATCTAAAAACCTCATCAGAAAAAGCCACACCACGAGAGAAATCCAGATCCAAAGTTGCACCACCATCAGAACCCATAGAAGGGGTCCCAAGAGAGAGGGGAGAAATCAAAATCCAATGCTCGGAGAAGATCTAGATGTTACCAGAGGAGAAGGGAGATCGCCTGGAGGAGTCGCCAGAGAGTGGGTGGGTGGGTGGGAGCGCCATCGGGAAGCCTTGAAAATCGTAGCGTATTTTGAACTGCAAGCAATAAAAATTGCTCTCTAAATATGTATGATTTATTAGTGTGGAGAAAATAAGATTTATACGATCTTATGATGTGGAAGAAATAAAAGCGACGAACTACATAATAAAGGTCCACATCACAAGTGGCAGTATAAAGTGACGTTCTTTTGCACTAATATTTTGTGCATCCAACCATGAAAGTGCATGACAACTTCTGCTTCCCTCTGCGAAGGGCCTATCATTTACTTTTATCTCTTATCCTTATGCAAGAGTCATGGTGATCTTCACCTTTCCTTTTTACATTTTATCCTTTGGCAAGCACATTGTGTTGGAAAGATCCTAATATATATATCCAATTGGATGTAAGTTAACATGAATCATTATTGTTGACATTACCCTTGAGGTAAAAGGTTGGGAGGCAACATTATAAGCCCCTATCTTTCTCTGTGCCCGATTAAACCTCCATACCCATAAGTATTGCATGAGTGTTAGCAATTGTCAAAGACTAAATGATAGTTGAGTATGTGGACTTGCTGAAAAGCTCTTACATAGACTCTTTCTGATGTTATGATAAATTGCAATTGCCTCAATGACTAAGATTATAGTTTGTTAGTTCTCAATGAAGTTTTTGATTCATACTTGACATTGTGGATAGATTGTTACTTTAGCATAAGAAATAATATGACAATATCTATATATGTTGCTGTTATGAGAATGATCATGATGCCCTCATGTCCGTATTTTATTTTATCGACACCTCTATCTCTAAACATGTGGACATATTTATCGTTATCGGCTTCCGCTTGAGGACAAGCGAGGTCTAAGCTTAGGGGAGTTGATACGTCCATTTTGCATCATGCTTTTATATTGATATTTATTGAATTATGGGCTGTTATTACACATTATGCCACAATACTTATGCCTATTCTCTCTTATTTTACAAGGTTTACATAAAGAGGGAGAATGCCGGCAGCTGGAATTCTGGCTGGAAAAGGAGCAAATATTAGAGATCTATTCTACGCAACTCCAAAAGTCCTGAAACTCCACGGAAGTCATTTTTGGAAATAATAAAAAGTATTGAGCGAAGAAAATACCAGAGGGGGCCCACACCCTGGCCACGAGGGTGGGGGGCGCGCCCTACCCCCCTGGGCGTGCCCCCCTGCCTCGTGGGCCCCCTGGTAGGCCTCCGGTGCCCATCTTCTGCTATATGAAGTCTTTCGTTCAAGAAAAAAATCATAAGCAAGCTTTCGGGAAGAAACTCCGCCGCCACGAGGCGGAACCTTGGCGGAACCAATCTAGGGCTCCGGCTAAGCTGTTCTGCCGGGGAAACTTCCCTCCGGGAGGGGGAAATCATCGCCATCATCATCACCAACTATCCTCTCATCGGGAGGGGGTCAATCTCCATCAACATCTTCACCAGCACCATCTCCTCTCAAACCCTAGTTCATCTCTTGTATCTAATCTTTGTCCCAAAGCCTCAGATTGGTACTTGTGGGTTGCTAGTAGTGTTGATTACTCCTTGTAGTTGATGCTAGTTGGTTTATTTGGTGGAAGATCAGATGTTCAGATCCATTATGCATATTAATACCCCTCTGATTATGAACATGAATATGATTCGTGAGTAGTTACGTTTGTTCCTGAGGACATGGGAGAAGTCTGGCTATAAGTAGTCATGTGAATTTGGTATTCGTTTGATATTTTGATGAGATGTATGTTGCCTCTCCTCTAGTGGTGTTATGTGAACGTCGACTACATCACACTTCACCATTGTTTGGGCCTAGAGGAAGGCATTGGGAAGTAATAACTAGATGATGGGTTGCTAAAGTGACAGAAGCTTAAACCCTAGTTTATGCGTTGCTTCGTAAGGGGCTATTTTGGATCCATATGTTCCATGCTATGGTTAGGTTTACCTTAATACTTCTTTTGTAGTTGCGGATGCTTGCAATAGGAGTTAATCATAAGTCGGATGCTTGTCCAAGTAAGGACAGCACCCAAGCACCGGTCCACCCACATCAAATTATCAAAGTACCGAACGCGAATCATATGAGCGTGATGAAAACTAGCTTGACGATAATTCCCATGTGTCCTCGAGAGCGTTTTCCTTCATATAAGAAATTGTCCAGGCTTGTCCTTTGCTACAAAAAGGATTGGGCCATCTTGCTGCACTTTATTTACACTTGTTACTTGGTACCCGTTACAAATTACCTTATCACAAAACTATCTGTTACCGATAATTTCAGTGCTTGCAGAGAATACCTTACTGAAAACCGCTTGTCATTTCCTTCTGCTCCTCATTGGGTTCGACACTCTTACTTATCGAAAGGACTAAGATAGATCCCCTATACTTGTGGGTCATCACTTACTCATTCGAGGACATCCATTTGTTGCTTTGATTGTTTGGCTTTTTCTCTTTTGCCAAATGGATGGACAAGAATGACTAAGAACTCCCTCTAGCTATCTATGCTTTTCTCGTCTCAAACTCTGTTCATGCTACATCACAAAGTTTGATCAAGTCAGATTCGAACCACTCTGTGTGAGGAGCACTCGGAGTTCCCGATTCGTCATAGACTTAAACTTCCAAAACCTCTTTGTGTGTTTTGGTATTACCGAGTCGTCCAATTCGGTCACACCGAGATCACTAAGTTGATCTAGGTTTTCAATCTCGATGCAGCCGATTTGAACTTTTCGGTCACACCGAGTTGCAGTAACCGCTTGCGATTCTGCATCTCGGTGCCACCGAGTTTTTCCACTCGGTCACACCGACAAGGTCGGGATATATAAACCCACGGTTGTGCTTTTTGAAATTCCTTCGAAACCACTCAGCCCGCGCGTATCCTGCTCTGCCGCCTCGGGTCTCCCGATCGTCTTCTCGCCGCCAGCGACCTCCCGCTGCTGGTTTCCATCGCTGTCAATGGAATTCTGCCCCTCCGTTGCCACCCTAGTGAACTCCACCGAACTAGGGTACGCGTTCGATCCTTTGTGCTATTCTTTTACCTCTGATTCGTAGCACATTGCTCTGCCATGATCATCACCACATATGCAAACACTCTATCCACTGAAAACATCCCTTAGGTTAGGTTTGATTTGAAAATTTAGGGTTAGGTCTCCGCCGAACTCATCTCGGACCGACCGAATTGTAGGAATCGGTCTCACCGATTTGGCTTAGGCCATTGCACTTGCACTTTCGGTCTGACCGAAAACTGCAGATCGGTGTGACCGAGTTCGATTCTTTGTGAGACCCTAGCAGTCTCGGTGCCACCAAACTGTGACTTGGTCTGACCGAGTTCACTAGTTTAGGTTCCAAAAGCTGCTTCGGTATCACCGAGTTTACAAATCGGTAGATCCGAAATGCTTTCTGTGAAGAACTAAAACTAAGTTCTCAAATCATATGTTTTGCAAAAACTCTGCACTTTGTAATGCTCATCCACTCTACCTCATCTATCTATTCACAGGGTCTGCTGTCAGTAAGTTTGCAGAGATGTCTGATCAAAGTGACAGTCAGAACATGTCTGAGGAACACGTGCAGATGAGTGAGGGCTCAGATCCCTCTTGCACTTCTGATGATGGCAGCAGGAGCGCTCCAAGCAACTTGCCAAAGGCAGCAACCAAATCCAGGAAGAAGAGAACATCAGAATCTGAGGATGAGGATTATGTTGCCACTAAGGAAGAAGTAAGCTCCAAAAATAAGGTTTTGAAAAAGGAGTATGGCACAACTGCTGCAAGTAAGCCAGGTCTGAATAAGAAGGCACCAGCAAGGAGGATCCCAATGTCAAAGCCAAGGAAGGTAGGAACAGGAGAAACAATGAAATTCACCATAGAATCAGATGATGGTGAAGCAGCAGGTGATGGACAGAAAAAGAAGAGGGTAAGAACCACTACTACAAAAGTTCTTGGAAAGCCCTCAATGGTGAGAGATTCTGAAGAATAGGAAGAGGATGCTGCACCAGCTCCAAAAGCTCAGAAGCTTATGGGAGAAGCTATAAAGGCAGGGGCTGCTCCATCTAAGCCCAAGTCTGCTCCCAAAGCTCAAGCTCAGAAGCCCCCAAAACCCAAGAGAAACACCAGAAGTATACCTGCTGAGAAAAAGAACAAGGCCCCAGTGCCTCAAGCTGAAGAAGAGGAAGATGATTCACTTATTTTGAGAAAGTTGAAGCCCAAGATTCCTGACCACTATGATGCTCATCCAGTGGCACAAGACATGCATATCAGGAAAGATGCAGGACTGAGATTGTGGAGACAGTCTGATCCTGATGCTGTGAGGAGGAGGACAGCAGTTGATTACATGTTTCACACAAAGGAACAACAAGACTTTTATGAAACTATTTTGCTTAACAAGAAGCCCATTGTATGTTACATGAGATGGGTGGATTGGGAATACATCAAGGAAAATGAAGATCACTTTCCAGGAGTCTTTGACAGCTTCAAGGCATCTGGAGTTGACAAATTTGTTGGACAGAAGCTCACTAAATGGAATGATGAGCTGATCATGCAGTTTTACTCCACTGCTCACTTTTACCAAGATGGGAAGATCATTTGGATGTCAGAAGGTACTAGGTACCAATCCACAGTTGAGGAATGGGCCAAGCTGATAAATGCCCCTGAAGAACATGAAGATGACTTGGATGTGTATGCCACCAAGAAGAAAGACCACAACTCAATGGCCAATATGTACAAGAGATCCCAGATGCTTTGGAGACTCACAAGCTTGGATCAGTACACTTCTTGTTGTCTGGTCTGCCTACCATCAACTGGATCCTTAGGCACACATTGCTACCCAAGTTTGGAGATCACAAGATGATCAGAGGACATGTTCTCAATTTGCTACATTTGTTTGATGTGCCTCAAAATTTCAAGGTTATGAGTTTGATTGTAGAAACAATCAAGAGGACGGCTGCTGATCAGAAGAGAAGCTGTGGGTATGCTCCACACATTCAGGAGCTCATCAACTCTAAGATGGGCACAGGTACCTACTTGTTGGACAAGGAGCACCTTCCTCTGCATCCTGATTTTGAAGATAATACTGTTGTGATGAATGAGGAGGACCCCACATCTGTGCAAGCACAGGAGAGGAGAGCCAAAGCAAAGGCCGAGAAAGCTGCCAAGATGCCAAGTGTTGAAGAGGCATCTCAAGTTTTCCTGAACAGCAAGCAAGATCAACTTGGATATCTGATCCAGTCTACACTGAGGATTGAGAAGGGCTTGGCCACCCTGACTCAAAACCAGGAGAGCTTGGAGAGGATCATAGAGACCAAATTTTATGATCTTGATCTAAAGATAACTGAGATTCAAACAGCAGTTGAGCAGCTTCAGGAGGAAGCAGAAGAGAAGAGAGGCAAGGCAACTACTGATGCGTCAGCACCAGTAGCTACAGCTCCAGTGCCACCTCCAGCAGCCACTCCACCAGCTCCAACTACATCCACAGATGCCTTCGTCCTTAGAGTTCTCTCTACACCACCTCCCGAATACCAAGCCTGAGAGACGCATAGCACTATGCATATTTGAACCTTTTGGTAACTTGTTGCCAAAGGGGGGGAAATATGTATAGATCATAGGCTTCGAGAGAGTGTTTTCCTTCTTTGCCTTTGGTTGAACTTTTTGATTGTGTGCTTGTGTGAGATACTTTATGTCCTTGTGAGATACTTGTATGATCATGTGTTTGATCATTTGATACCTTAATGCTTGTTTGGATGATACTATATTTTATATCTTATATATGATCATTCACTTGCTTGGTGATGAGTGGATGCTTTTAATTTCTATAATTTTGAGCGCTCCACCAAGATGTATGTGACATGGAAGAGTAACCCATGATCCTAATCGATTGTGCATTTGCATTCAAAAGAAAATTTTAAATAATGCACAAATTTAGGGGGAGCTCTTGCTTATTACATACTTCTCAAAGCGACAATGTTTTTCAATCTTATGATCATTTGTCGAAACTTTGATCTATATGTTGTCATCAATTACCAAAAAGGGGGAGATTGAAAGTGCCACTATCCCTGGGTGGTTTTGGTAATTCCTAACAACATATAGCTCATTGAGCTAATGCTATTTCAAGATAAATATTTCAGGAAAGCTCAATGATTGGCATGGCATGGATTAGAAAGTGGACCCTTCAAAATGCTAAGGACAAAAAGATTGGCTCAAGCTCAAAGCACAAGACTCTACATTTTACTTTTAGTGATCCAAGATCACATTGAGTCCATAGGAAAAGCCCATACTATTAATGTGACGCCCCCGATTTGACCGTACACTAATCATGCACGCAAATGTGTACGATCAAGATCAGGGACTCACGGGAAGATATCACAACACAACTCTACAACATAAATAAGTCATACAAGCATCATAATACAAGCCAGGGGCCTCGAGGGCTCGAATACAAGTGCTCGATCACAGACGAGTCAGCGGAAGCAACAATATCTGAGAACAGACATAAGTTAAACAAGTTTGCCTTAAGAAGGCTAGCACAAAAGTAGCAACGATCGAAAAGGCAAGGCCTCCTGCCTGGGACCTCCTAACTACTCCTCGAAGCCGAACTCCATGTAGAATCATCCTCGGGATCTCTAGCTCCTGGACTCCAGCATCTGGTTGCGACAATCCGGTATAGAAAAAGGGAAAAGAGGGAGAAAAGCAACCGTGAGTACTCATCCAAAGTACTCGCAAGCAAGGAGCTACACTACGTATGCATGGGTATATGTGTAAAGGGCCATATCAGTGGACTGAACTGCAGAATGCCAGAATAAAAGGGGGATAGCTAGTCCTGTCGAAGACTACGCTTCTGGACATCTCCATCTTGCAGCATGTAGAAGAGAGTAGATTGAAGTCCTCCAAGTAGCATCGCATAGCATAATCCTACCCGGCGATCCCCTCCTCGTCGCCTTGTTAAAGAGCGATCACCGGGTTGTATCTGGCACTTGGAAGGGTGTATTTTATTCAGTATCCGGTTCTAGTTGTCATAAGGTCAAGGTACAACTCCGGGTCGTCTTTTAATGAGGGACATGGCTATTCGAATACATAAACTTCCCTGCAGGGGTGCACCACATAACCCAACACGCTCGATCCCATTTGGCCGGACACACTTTTCTAGGTCATGCCCGGCCTCGTAAGATCAACACGTCGCAGCCCCACCTAGGCTCAACAGAGAGGTCAGCACGCCGGTCTAATCCTATGCGCGCAGGGGTCTGGGCCCATCGCCCTATGCACACCTGCACGTTGCGTACGCGGCCGGAAGCAGACCTAGCCCCCTTAATACAAGCGTGAGCTTACGGTCCAATGCGGCGCGTGCCACTCAGTTGCTGACGTCAAAAGAGCTTCGGCTGATACCACGACGTCGGGATACCCTTAACTACTCCCACGTAGATGGTTAGTGCGTATAGACCAAATGGCCAGACTCAGATCAAATACCAAGAACTCGTTAAGCGTGTTATGTATCCGCGAACGTCGACCAGGGCCAGGCCCACCTCTCTCCTAGGTGGTCTCAACCTGCCCTGTCGCTCCGCCATAAAGTAACAGTCGGGGGCCGTCAGGAACCCAGGCCCACCTCTACTGGGATGGAGCCACCTGTCCTTTCAGGCCCCTCTTCAGAATCACTTGCGGGTACTCAACGAGCCGACCCGACTTTAGTCACCACATGTGTCATGTATATAGTATATAATATATACCCGTGATCACCTCCCGAAGTGATCACGGCCCAGTAGTATAGCATGGCAGACGGACAAGAGTGTAGGGCCACTGATGGAACACTAGCATCCTATACTAAGCAGTAGGATAGCAGGTAAGGGTAACAACTGTAGCAACAATGACAGGCTATGCATCAGGATGGGATTAACGGAAAGCAGTAACATGCTACACTACTCTAATGCAAGTAGTATAGAGAAAGAATAAGCGATATCTGGTGATCAGGGGGGGCTTGCCTGGTTGCTCTGGCAAGTAGGAGGGGTCCTCAACTCCGTAGTCGAACTGGGCAGCACCAGTGTCGGTCTCGTAGTCTACCCGAGAGAAGAGGGGGAAGAAACAGTAAATACGGAGCAAACAAAGCATCACAAAACATAAGGAGGCAAAACGCGGTGCTAGGTATGCCCTAACGCGGTAGTAAGCGATACCGGTGAAGGGGGGAAACATCCGGGAAAATATCCCCGGTGTTTCACGTTTTCGGACAGATGAACCGGAGGTGAAATGTTGCAGGTTCACTATGCTAGGGACGTGTGGTGGATGAACGGACTGCGTATCTGGATTCGTCTTGTCGTTCTGAGCAACTTTCATGTTGAATATTTTAATCCGAGTTACGGATTAAAAGATATGATTTTCTAAAGATTTTATTAATTTCTGGAATTTAATAATTATTTAAATTAATTCGAAAATGGATTTATGACATCAGCATCATGTCATGTTGACATCAGCAGTCAACTGGGTTGACTAAGTCAAACTGACATGTGGGTCCAGTGGGACCCACCTGTCATTCTCCGTTTAGGTTAATTAGGGTTTAGCTCAATAATTACTGTTTAATTAAATTAATTATCTAATTAGATTAATTTAAATAAGATTAATTAACTTAATTAATTCACTTAATTAATTAATTTTATTTTATTTATTTATTAATTTTTATTAATTAATTTATTATTATTATTTATTATTATTTTATTTTTATTTTATTTTTATTATATATATATATATTAATTTTTTTATAAAACGTTCCAGTGGGCTGGGCCCCGTTGTCCAGTGGCCCAGGGCTTAATGGGTGCGGGCGACGGTTTCGGGCGCGACCCAATCGGGCGCACGCCCAGGGGCACCGTGGCGGTCGAGGCCAGCAAGGCCGGGCGGTCACCGGAGGGAGACGCCGGCGGGAGAGCAGCAGGGCGGCGCCGGAGCGGGGCTGCGGGCCATAGGGGAGTGGCCGTGGTCGAGCCAGACGGCCGGGACGAGGCACGGGCGCCAGGGCGCGGTCGGGCGGCCGTGTACGGCGAGGCGACGACGGGGAACAGCTCGGGCGCGCTGGCCATCCAGAGGAGGCGCGACGAGCGCGGGGAGGCCGCGAGCGAGCACGGCCTCGGGCGCGCGGTGACAGGGGAAGAGGGGAGAGGAGGAGGGCGCTGGCCGCGGCGGGGCGCAACGGAGGAGCGCGCGAAGCGGCCGAGCCGGGGCAGGGGTAGAGGAGAGGGGAGCGCTCACGGGGGGGGGGGTGTAGGGCTCGTCGCAGCGGGGGTCGAGGGGGATGGCGGGGACGGCGGCGTAGAGGATGCTGGCCGGCGGGGAGCAACGGTGGCGACAGCGATCCGGGCGGCGGGGCGAGCGCGACGGCGAGGGCCTCCGGGAGGCGACGCGGGATCGGGGTCTGTGGGCTCGGGGAGGAGGACGACGAAGGGGCGGCGTTGGGGCGAGGTGCCGCCGGCGACGGGCGCCGTCGTCGAGGTCGCGGGGGGGGGGGGGGGGCGGGATCGGGCCGATCCCGATCCAGATCGGGGAGGAGAGGCCGATGTGGGGGGGGAGAGGGTGCGTGGGGTAGTTTAGTGTTTCGGGTGAGTGGATAAGGGGAGTGAGGGGGAGTGGCCGGCTGGGCCTGGTGGTTTGGCCCAGTGGGGCTGTGGCCTGCTGGGCCGGAGCCCAGTGGGGGGGTTCGCTCTCTCTTTTTTTTAGCTTTGTTTTGTTTTCTGTGTTGCATTTTCTTTTCTTTTTAGTAGTTTTCTATTTTGTTTTCTATTTATCTTAGTTTTATAAATTAGGAAAATAGTTTCTAAATTAGTGTTATCGTTTAACCCACTGCCACAAAAAGTCTCACTCCTAACTAAAATAGTTTGATATTTTATAAATGATAAAAGGCATTTAATTAATTGTTTTGCCACTGTTTTATTTATGTTAGGACATTCAAACCTTTTTAAGGATGTTGGTTTCTCCACCATTATTATCTAGGTATTATTTGTCACACCTGGAATATTTTAGTTTTGACGTTTGAAAACTTTAATTGTTTGACTTGTTTTTGAATTTTGAATTTTGAATCGGTTTTGAACTAACGCGAGATTAGCAACAGTAATCGACGTGGTGTGGCATCATTAGCAGAGGTTACTGTAGCTTGATTATCCGGGCGTCACAATTCTCCTCCACTACAGGAAATCTCGTCCCGAGATTTAAGCGGTGGAGTAAGGGAGGAAAGTGTTGGTAGCGAAAACCTAACGAGTCTTCTCGGTCTTGGCTGCCCTTTCGAAGAGGTTGATCCCTTTTGTTCATGTCTTTAATTCTCTGCTTCAGGTCATCATGATGAAGTCGTGATCCTTTCTTCGGAGTTTTCATTGTACATATGACGGACAAGGGGTAACTTCGGAAAAACGGACCTCCGAAAGGTTAACTATCTGGTTGATAAAATCGGGGGAAGGTGGAAAGTAACTCTCGAATTGAAACTTAAGAAAATATCGAGAGCAAAGTATGAAGGTAGCATGAGAAGTTTTGAGCGGGCATGCAATCGTTCGTTGCCTGAAACGAAGAGTGAAAAGGGTTCAGAGCAACGAGAATAACATGGTGTTTGATTCCAGGATGAATAATGATATAGATTTTAGCTCTTGAATCACATACGAAGCTAGGTGCACATGATACATTAGAATCCGGGTTGTAAAGAAGAGTCAGGTTTCGATCCTGTGGAACTGTGGGTTATGGGCCCACCATGTGGGTTAAAAGTAGGAAGGACGGTGACATCTTGCACGATCATGATAGCAAGGCATGTCAGAGGGTAGCCTGTCAGTTATATGTCAGCCACATCGTCGGTACCAAGGGCGAGGGAAGAAGAGAACCATTTTCCTGCTCGTTGAAACGAGGCGGACCATGAGGCAAAGTTCTCGTCCATCGATGGTTACCGAAATGTCACCAACAATAGTAACAGGGTCTTACTGACAGAGTTGTACACCGAGGTGCTTACATAAGCAGGAGAATATTACTGCTTAGATCATATAGATCAACAGAAAGGTTAAACCAAACAATGGAAAGGAAATTATGATTATCAGATTAAACAGAAGAATGGAAAGGAAAATGTGTTTAAACACATATTTCAAGGGTATATCCTTCCCAAGGACAAGCTGAGCATGATATTCATGGCAGGATATAATGTAGAAAACTCTTTAGGTAGGGGAGAGAAATTTCATGACATTACCCATACAACGGTGTTTGGATAATTGAGCAGGAAATATTTAGCATTGGGCTTCAAATGTTCCTGTTGAAAATCGGAGTACCATAGACATGCTTCGAGATAGCATTGACATGGTCAACAGGTGAAGATCAGACTTTGGAAACAAAAGGGATCCATCAGGAACAACTTATAGAGTAAGTCTTACAATTTCCTCATGGAAGAATAGCTAACCTTGCTAAAAAGGAAAACTTATAACAATAGGTCCTCCCGCCAGGTGTGCTGGGTATCACCACCTTACTGGGTCATAATAGACTAGTGTTATAACTCTTGGAAAAATGTTCCAACCATCATATATGACCGAGATTCAGATATGAGCGGTGTTTGGATACCTCAGACTCAGGATGCCTGAGAAGAAAGGTGCAACACAAATTGTCGAAACGACATCGAAGATTCTCGGGAGATGAACTATGGAAGCGAGTTCCGAACAAAGGTTCATCATTAAATCAAGGAGAGGTGAGGAGGTGACTGATTGACTCAGCGACAATCCATTGAGATTTCCAAAAGGTGGATTTCCATCGCTAGGTGAACAAGGAGATAACATTAACTAGATCGAATGACTTAATGATGTATGCTCGAGGAAAACATACACAGTTAAACATTGGTTGAAATGTGCACCCGAAATATGGGCTAGGTAGCACAATCAATGTTCGAATGATGATTCATTAAGCCATAGACGTAGAATGAAGCTATAGACCAATAACTTCAAAGCAATAGGGTTGCTAGAAGTTTAGAATTTACACATCACAGACCATTGGTCGGTATTCCTTTTAGAAACAACACGGGGACCAAGAAAGAATGGTGATGGGGAGAAGTATCACTGTACCGAGATGTCATACGAGGTGGTGAAATTCTTATGACATACTTGACGTAAAATTTGGTAATACTCCCGGGTAGAACATATCATAAGCTAGATAGCAGGGAAATCAAGGTACAACACAAAACACGCACAAGTTTGTGTTGAATGGAAGGCAATAAAATGGTCGATGATAAAACAAATCATCGAGGGCAAGGATGGTATTTCTCATCCAGAATTCGATAGATATCTTGGAAGAGCTCAGAATGTTGATGGTGATCACGACATTTTGTTGTCGAGGGGATCCACGAAGAAGCAATTGATCAGCGACTGCATCAAGCAAAAGGACTGATGCAACAAAAGATTATTGGAGCCACGGATACTACACAAACTCGGGGCAAGTTTGTTGTTCGAGGTGAAACGATATGACGAGGAAAATCGACGTAAGCTTAGCTCATCGTCGAAAGTGGTGCTCCGGGAATAAGGACCAGGTAGCACAGTTAAAATCATCAAGATAATGATATAGCCAAACAGGCTAGGAATGACGCGATCGGGTACAAACTCGTAGGTAAGGAACATTACTAAAAGTTGTTGAACCGTAGTGCGGATTCGATTCAATTATCGATGTCCTTGAGTTTTTAATAACTCGGAGCCCGTGAAAAATTGGAATCAATGAGAATGTAATACTTGATGGAGAACTCATAATAAGTTATGCAGTTCCGTGATAATCTCCAGATACCAGGGGGGTAATACTCGACGACAAACCAAAGTAGAGGTTGGATTGGGGTATTGCTCTGCAGAAGACAAGTGCTTAAACTTGCACGAGAAATGGTATTTAAAAGAGAACATGGTTGGAACCACGATTGCGAAATGTCAGATCCCATATATAAGACGAACTTATACCAAGGGAATAATTAATTTAAGAAAAGCTTTAATGATAAGATCTACACCGTGTCCATGGGCATGAACGCAAAGTTCAAGGTCGACTCCCACTTCTCCAATGCATAACCTTTCATTCACTTCTCATTTTTCAAAGAAGTTGTAGTGTTGAAATTTTATCTGGCAAAATACCAGAAGAGTATGACTCATGAAAATTTTCGAGTTCACACATATTATGAAAGGCATAGGTTCAACCCATCAAGGCATTTTAGGAACATATACCACAAACTTCGGAGTAAATATTACAAGCTCGAAAGAAGAGCATTGTTCAAAAACAGATGATACAATTTACCAAATGCATTATATACCCATGGAAAGGCTCACAAGGTTATTCAATATGAAGGACACTGTCGGATAAAATCCAACAAAGGAACCGATGGTCCACAAGGGATCTGATGTGAGCATCGGTACTCAACCAGAGGAATAAGAATGCAAGGAGATCTGATTATAGAAACAACTGACTAACTCAAAGTTCAAATGCAAAGGAATTATGATTTCCAAATCAAGGGATCAGAAGCAAACGCTCTGATTAAGGATGGATAAGTTGAATAGCCTTAGGGGTACAATCGATGGCAATTCGATTGGTCGATACCAGCTCATGTTAAAAATGATGTCTGAGACGGAAGGATGAATTCTAGGATCTGATTGAGGATTGCGAGCATTCGCAACATATTGAATCAATGGACTCAAAAAGATAATGACAAAGGGTGCCAATAAGATTTCAAGACTTATGGGATTAATCATAATGCTAGTAAGCAAGAATTTCAAGAGCAATAGGCTCCTGAGGATTTTCGGAAGATCGAATGGTATTCTGAACACTTTTGTGATATACTTGAATTCAACTGGGGATGAGCGGATACGCGGTAAGTGCGAGAATTATCCGTAGGGGTATTCAGGTGTCAAAGAACAACATAGCAGTAAGCTCAAAGGATTCTTGGAACAACAGAGAGCATTACGGGGTATCTTGTAGTAACAAGATCAACTGGGAAGCATTGTATGAATTGCGAGTATACGTGGTTATCCATAGGAGTTCATCGATGAAAGGGAATTCTAAAAGCGATGAACCACAAGTTCTCGGGTTATCAGCGAAGAGTATCTTCAGGGTCTTCACGTGCAGCAGACGATCATCAGTAATAAGGGGCTCTTCGGGTGAAAGCGATAACGAGATCCTAATGTTAGATTTAGCAAAACTCACTTAACCCGAATAGAAGAGAGATCAGAGTCCCAGAGCATAGACAAGGAGTAAAAGATCCTAATACCACCCAATGGTGACGTGGGCCCGTAAGCCACACAGTCATGTTATTAAAAGTTTTTCAATGACTAGACTCGACTTCGGCCAAGGAGTTGGAAAGGGGGATTCCTACAGGCAGTCGGCTCTGATACCAACTTGTGACGCCCCCGATTTGACCGTACACTAATCATGCACGCAAATGTGTACGATCAAGATCAGGGACTCACGGGAAGATATCACAACACAACTCTACAACATAAATAAGTCATACAAGCATCATAATACAAGCCAGGGGCCTCGAGGGCTCGAATACAAGTGCTCGATCACAGACGAGTCAGCGGAAGCAACAATATCTCAGAACAGACATAAGTTAAACAAGTTTGCCTTAAGAAGGCTAGCACAAAAGTAGCAACGATCGAAAAGGCAAGGCCTCCTGCCTGGGACCTCCTAACTACTCCTCGAAGCCGAACTCCATGTAGAATCATCCTCGGGATCTCTAGCTCCTGGACTCCAGCATCTGGTTGCGACAATCCGGTATAGAAAAAGGGAAAAGAGGGAGAAAAGCAACCGTGAGTACTCATCCAAAGTACTCGCAAGAAAGGAGCTACACTACATATGCATGGGTATATGTGTAAAGGGCCATATCAGTGGACTGAACTGCAGAATGCCAGAATAAAAGGGGGATAGCTAGTCCTGTCGAAGACTACGCTTCTGGACATCTCCATCTTGCAGCATGTAGAAGAGAGTAGATTGAAGTCCTCCAAGTAGCATCGCATAGCATAATCCTACCCGGCGATCCCCTCCTCGTCGCCCTGTTAGAGAGCGATCACCGGGTTGTATCTGGCACTTGGAAGGGTGTATTTTATTCAGTATCCGGTTCTAGTTGTCATAAGGTCAAGGTACAACTCCGGGTCGTCCTTTTACCGAGGGACACGGCTATTCGAATAGATAAACTTCCCTGCAGGGGTGCACCACATAACCCAACACGCTCGATCCCATTTGGCCGGACACACTTTTCTGGGACATGCCCGGCCTCGTAAGATCAACACATCGCAGCCCCACCTAGGCTCAACAGAGAGGTCAGCACGCCGGTCTAATCCTATGCACGCAGGGGTCTGGGCCCATCGCCCTATGCACACCTGCACGTTGCGTACGCGGCCGGAAGCAGACCTAGCCCCCTTAATACAAACGCGAGCTTACGGTCCAATGCGGCGCGCGCCACTCAGTTGCTGACGTCAAAAGAGCTTCGGCTGATACCACGACGTCGGGATAACCATAACTACTCCCACGTAGATGGTTAGTGCGTATAGACCAAATGGCCAGACCCAGATCAAATACCAAGAACTCGTTAAGCGTGTTATGTATCCGCGAACGCCGACCAGGGCCAGGCCCACCTCTCTCCTAGGTGGTCTCAACCTGCCCTGTCGCTCCGCCATAAAGTAACAGTCAGGGGCCGTCAGGAACCCAGGCCCACCTCTACCGGGATGGAGCCACCTGTCCTTTCAGCCCCCTCTTCAGAATCACTTGCGGGTACTCAACGAGCCGACCCGACTTTAGTCACCACATGTGTCATGTATATAGTATATAATATATACCCGTGATCACCTCCCGAAGTGATCACGGCCCAGTAGTATAGCATGGCAGACGGACAAGAGTGTAGGGCCACTGATGGAACACTAGCATCATATACTAAGCAGTAGGATAGTAGGTAAGGGTAACAACTGTAGCAACAATGACAGGCTATGCATCAGGATGGTATTAACGGAAAGCAGTAACATGCTACACTACTCTAATGCAAGCAGTATAGAGAAAGAATAAGCGATATCTGGTGATCAGGGGGGGCTTGCCTGGTTGCTCTGGCAAGTAGGAGGGGTCGTCAACTCCGTAGTCGAACTGGGCAGCACCAGTGTCGGTCTCGTAGTGTACCGGAGAGAAGAGGGGGAAGAAACAGTAAATACGGAGCAAACAAAGCATCACAAAACATAAGGAGGCAAAACGCCGTGCTAGGTATGCCCTAACGCGGTAGTAAGCGATACCGGTGAAGGGGGGAAACATCCGGGAAAATATCCCCGGTGTTTCACGTTTTCGGACAGATGAACCGGAGGTGAAATGTTGCAGGTTCACTATGCTAGGGACGTGTGGTGGACGAACGGACTGCGTATCTGGATTCGTCTCGTCGTTCTGAGCAACTTTCATGTTGAAAATATTTTAATCCGAGTTACGGATTAAAAGATATGATTTTCTAAAGATTTTATTAATTTCTGGAATTTAATTAATTATTTAAATTAATTCGAAAATGGATTTATGACATCACCATGATGTCATGTTGACATCGGCAGTCAACTGGGGTTGACTAAGTCAAACTGACATGTGGGTCCAATGGGACCCACCTGTCATTCTCCGTTTCGGTTAATTAGGGTTTAGCTAAATAATTACTGTTTAATTAAATTAATTATCTAATTAGATTAATTTAAATAAGATTAATTAACTTAATTAATTTAGTTAATTAATTAATTAATTAATTAATTAATTAATTTTATTTATTTATTTATTAATTTTTATTAATTTATTATTATTATTATTATTATTTATTATTTTATTTTTATTGTTTTTTATTATTTATATATATATATATATATTAATTTTTTTATAAAACGTTCCAGTGGGCTGGGCCCCGTTGTCCAGTGGCCCAGGGCTTAATGGGTGTGGGCGACGGTTTCGGGCGCGACCCAATCGGGCGCACGCCCAGGGGCACCGTGGCGGTCGAGGCCAGCAAGGCCGGGCGGTCACCGGAGGGAGACGCCGGCGGGAGAGCAGCAGGGCGGCGCCGGAGCGGGGCTGCGGGCCATAGGGGAGTGGCCGTGGTCGAGGCAGACGGCCGGGACGAGGCACGGGCGCCAGGGCGCGGTCGGGCGGCCGTGTACGGCGAGGTGACGACGGGGAACGGCTCGGGCGCGATGGCCATCCAGAGGAGGCGCGACGAGTGCGGGGAGGCCGCGAGCGAGCACGGCCTCGGGCGCGCGGTGACAGGGGAAGAGGGGAGAGGAGGAGGGCGCTGGCCGCGGCGGGGCGCAACGGAGGAGCGCGCGGAGCGGCCGAGCCGGGGCAGGGGTAGAGGAGAGGGGAGCGCTCACGGGGGGGGGGTGTAGGGCTCGTGGCAGCGGGGGTCGAGGGGGTTGCGGGGACGGCGGCGTAGAGGATGCTGGCCGGCGGGGAGCTACGGTGGCGACGGCGATCCGGGCGGCGGGGCGAGCGCGACGGCGAGGGCCTCCGGGCGGCGACGCGGGATCGGGGTCTGTGGGCTCGGGGAGGAGGACGACGAAGGGGCGGCGTCGGGGCGAGGTGGCGCCGGCGACGGGCGCCGTCGTCGAGGTCGTGGGGGGGGCGGCGCGGGATCGGGGCGATCCCGATCCAGATCGGGGAGGAGAGGCCGATGTGGGGGGGGGGAGTGGGTGCGTGGGGTAGTTTAGGGTTTCGGGTGAGTGGATAAGGGGAGTGGGGGGGAGTGGCCAGCTGGGCCTGGTGGTTTGGCCTAGTGGGGGGGTTCGCTCTCTCTTTTTTTTAAGCTTTGTTTTGTTTTCTGTGTTGCATTTTCTTTTCTTTTTAGTAGTTTTCTATTTTGTTTTCTATTTATCTTAGTTTTATAAATTAGGAAAATAGTTTCTAAATTAGTGTTATGGTTTAACCCACTGCCACAAAAAGTCTCACTCCTAACTAAAATAGTTTGATATTTTATAAATGATAAAAGGCATTTAATTAATTGTTTTGCCACTGTTTTATTTATGTTAGGACATTCAAACATTTTTAAGGATGTTGGTTTCTCCACCATTATTATCTAGGTATTATTTGTCACACCTGGAATATTTTAGTTTTGACCTTTGAAAACTTTAATTGTTTGACTTGTTTTTGAATTTTGAATCGGTTTTGAACTAACGCGAGATTAGCAACAGTAATCGACGTGACGTGGCATCATTAGCAGAGGTTACTGTAGCTTGATTATCCGGGCGTCACAATTAAAAGGGGGTGAGGCGTTGCTTAATGAGTTACTTGCTCAAAATGCTTAGTGATATGCTCCAAAATCCCTCAACTACTTTCTCATATCCACATATGTCCCAAACCAAAAGTAAAACTCGGCCCCACCGAAACTTTCTATCCGGCGCCAGTGCATTCTCTTCACATAGCCACTATCACAAACCCTAGTCACTTCGGTCTCACCGATAGGGATCTCAGTCTCACCGAGATGGGATTGCAACCTCTCTGTTTCCCTTCGTAACATTTCGGTCCAACCGAGATGAGCGATCGGTCCCACCGAGATTGCAATGCAAACTCTCTGTTTCCCCTTCGTAACGTTTCGGTCTAACCGAGATGAGCGAATCGGTCCCACCGAGTTTGCCTGACCAACTCTCTGTTTGTCTATTACCAAAATCGGCCCCACCGAGTTTGTGTAATCGGTCTCACCGAGATTACGTTATGCCCTAACCCTAACGACATCGGTCCCACCGAGTTGACATGTCGGTCCCACCGAAAATCCTAACGTTCACATTTTGAACTAAATCGGTCTGACCGAGTTTAATAATTCGGTCCCACCGAGTTTGGTGATTTGTGTGTAATGGTTAGATTTTGTGTGGAGGCTATATATACCGCTCTACCCACTCTTCATTCATGGAGAGAACGATCAGAACATGCCTACACTTCCAACATACATTTTCTGAGAGAGAGAACCACCTACACTTGTGTTGAGGTCAAGATATTCCATTCCAACCACATAAATCTTGATCTCTAGCCTTCCCCAAGTTGCTTTGCACTCAAATCATCTTTCTACCAAATCCAATCCTATGAGAGAGAGTTGAGTGTTGGGGAGACTATCATTTGAAGCACAAGAGCAAGGTGTTCATCATCAACACACCATCTATTACCTTTTGGAGAGTGGTGTCTCCTAGATTGGCTAGGTGTCACTTGGGAGCCTCCGTCAAGATTGTGGAGTTGAACCAAGGAGTTTGTACGGGCAAGGAGATCGCCTACTTCGTGAAGATCTACCCTCGTGAGGCAAGTCCTTCGTGGGCGATGGCCCTGGTGGGATAGACATGGTTGCTTCTTCGTGGACCCTTCATGGGTGGAGCCCTCCGTGGACTCGCGCAACCGTTACCCTTCGTGGGTTGTAGTCTCCATCAACGTGGATCTACGATAGCACCACCTATCGGAACCATGGATAAAAAATCTCCGTGTCTACATTGCGTTTGCTCCCTCCAAACTCCTCCCTTTACCTTCATATGCAAATTTTTTACATTTCGCTGCTATACTCTTAGAATTGCATGTGTAGGTTGATTACTTGATTTGTGCTAAGTTGCTAAAATCTGCCAAGACTTAAAATTGGGAAAAGGCTAGATTTTTATTTGGTCAAGTAGTCTAATCACCCCCCCTCTAGACATACTTTTGATCCTACAAAGGGCTTTGCTCTGGGCTTCTTTCTCTTGGGCTGCAAAGCAAGCTCCTGGAAGGTGGGCTTAAATCCATCACGCTGGACAGAACTCCTAGTGCATCTTCTAACTGAAGTCTCCACAATAGGGGTTGGCGCCAAAGTTTTGTGTGGCCTCCTAGTTTTTTTGTTCACTACTGCCAAGGGGGCTGCCTTCTTAGCTGCTTGTCCAGTTTCTTCAGAGAATAAAGCCTTGGCAACTGGTATGGCTGGATCCTGGTCCTTCCAAGTTAGTAATGGCAAGTCTAACTCCCTGAAGGCAAAATCCCAATTCCTCTTGGAGAGAATCACAGGAGATATAGGCTGCAACACAATGGGCTTAGGAACTTCATAAACAGCAGGTGGTTGCAATAAGTTTTCAAAAGTTCTCCAAACCATATCAGGCGGTAGAGGAGGCCCAAAAGGAACAGCAACAGGTAACTCCACTGCTGGCACATGTACAGGTGGCTGATAAACAACAATTGCCCAATGGTTGGCCTCTTCCCCAGCATGTACCTCAACCATAGGAACATCTTGGTCTTTAGGCTGATCTTCCTCAATGGAGATAACTAGCGCATTGGGCACCTGCTGAACAACTTCAGAGCTTGGTTGTGGAGAGAGGTCGACCACCATCGACTCTTGATCTTGAACACCTGGCTGCTCCACCGGCTCATTCCAATTGTCCCAGTTCTCACCTTGCACCTCATTGTGAGCCGGTTCCGGAGGAGGAGGGGGGACAACATTCATTCCGAGGGCAGGAAAAGGGGGTAAAATGAAAGGAGGCATCTCTGGAAAAGGCACTCCAGGGACTAGCTGAGGATTGCCATTGATGGCATCCAGTCCTCATCCTGCGGCATTTTCTCGGAAAAATTTGCACCTAAGATGTACAAAGGTGCAGTCCAAGAAACACGAGCACCACCCCAAGCAGCAAAGTCCATGAACACAACATCACGTGGCACAAGAATATCCTCAGGGAAGGAAGCAAAAGCCAAGGTTCGTACCAAATAGGGGTCCTCACTGTTCTAGTGATGAAATTTTCCAAAAGTGTTGACTGCTGCTTTGATGCATTCAGTGTTATGGAGATCTAACGGGATGCCCAAGAACATAAGTAAACCCTGACGAAAACCCTGAGCACCACAAAAAAATTCACCCTCATCATGCTTCATAAACCGTACAAAGCGATCATTTCCAAGAGGTTGAGGCAGGAGCTGTAACAGCGAGAATCTAATCGCAACATCTCAGCGCTCAAAGAGGCCAACAAAACGAATCTATGGCTGCGCGGACCTGACTAGCACTCCATGCGCTTGAAGCCACTGAACCACTTCTTCCCTAGCAGCACCAATCTGATCGGGTGGAGGGATAGGCATTACCTCAGCGAGCATGAACACCTCATGACGGTGCATAATTGGGGTATGTGCTGTCACAAAGGTTCTCGGTAGGCGATCCTCCCCACCATTGACAATGTGGTGACCAGCCGGAATGTATAGCAGTGGGTCAAGGTGGAAGTTTGCCATCGGAACAGAACACTCCCGCTACGCTGACGGCGAGCACTACGGCGGCGGAGGTGTTGCAGGCGGCAAAGACAAAGGTGTCTTGGGGCCAGGGCTGATGGAACTGGACGAGGGAGTTAACGTGGAAGTGCAAGGGAGGTCCAAGTTTTGTAAAGGCGATGTCAGAGAGATATTCTTGCTACGCGCCTCGGAAATTGCAACGTTACAAGGTTTTGGTTGCCAAACCAAGCCCAGAATCCGAGCAAATCTGTTACAATCTTTCTAAATATGCCCGACCCGCAAACAAGAGATACACCAAAGTTTGGACGTGCAAGCGGAGGCAAAATGTCCCTTTTTAAGCACTTTTGACACGTGTGAATTTCATCCACCATATCTGATACCAAATTATTAAAATCATCTGTGGCCTGCTGAAAAGACGGAATATCAATAGGCCCAATAGAGCCTTCTAGCTCAGCCCGATCCGTGGCACGTGCAGATCAAGACCCAACATGGTCATGCACGTCCACATTCGAAGAACTTAAATTCCCGCCCGAAGATGACGGCGCTGATCAGCCGTGGCGAGCAGATCTTGTACCGTACCAAAAGATATGGATGGCCTCGTCGACGCCACCAGAGGTTAGCCGTCAGTGGTGGGTGAATGACCACCCTCTCATGCCTAGGAATCGAATAACCCGCATCTTCAGTAGTTTGAATGGAATTCTTGGTGGCCGGATAACGATAACCACGACAAGCTGGGTAGGTTTGAAATATTGCAAATGAAAGTTTCTTGCCAAGCGAGCGAGAAGATTTAACCGAGGACTTTGGTGGCTTAGAATGCATGGCTAACACACCAAGAGCAGCACGTCGCTTTACAGGACTAACAATGAACCACTCAGCATCACACTCTAATTTCCAGATCTTAAACTCACAGCCCCAATTTGGGCCACCGTTACCCCAAAGATGAAACCAACATTTGAAATGCTCACAAGCAAAAGATCTAAGACTGAGAATAATCATGGCTACTGCCTTGCAAGAAACTTGAAAACCAAATACCTTATGCTTGATCAAGAAAACCATGAACTCAATAGCTGAGCCACCAAGCCGCCACGGAATCTTCATTAAGGCAAAAATCATGACGCCCAAAAGAGACCACCATGGTAAAAAAAATCCATATCTTCAATGGGATGCACCAAGAAGCCAGTAGATTGAAAAACCTTATCTGCAAAAACCAAACCCTTGGAGAAGTCCAAGCCAATGGTGGATCCATCGGTGGAACCCATTGGAGATGGGTATGGCCGTGTAGATCCCGAGACGCCGGTGAGATCTATTGGAGAGAAACTAGAATTTGGTGGCTAGTGGAGGAGATTGCCGGAGGTGGAGGAGATCGCCGGTGGGGGTGGGGGTGGGAGCCATCCTTTTCAGGCTGCCTCACCTTGACAACACTAGTGGGGGTATCATTCTGTAACCTTGGTAGGATTTCTGGATCGATTACCTTCTGAGAAATTGCATTGAGCAATGCACATAGATTCACAATGGCTAATCGAACATTTTCTGGTAGAAGCCCCCTCAATGCAAGCAGAAGCAATTGCATCATAATCCCGTGGCAGTCATGAGACTTTAGGTTTTGGAATTTTTTCTCTGCCATATTTATTATTCCTTTCATATTCGACGAGAAGCTAGACGGGACCTTGATACTGAGCAGGCATTCAAAAAATATTTCCTTCTCTACTTTGGTAAGAGCGTAGCTGGCAGGACCTTGATATTGCTTTGGATGCATGCCGCCTTTTTCTCTCATACGTTGCTGGTCCTCCCTGCCTCTAGTGTATCTTTGGTCTTCCCATACACAACCAAGAAGCCTAGTAGGTTCATGCAAAGATTCTTAGCCATGTGCATCACGTTGATTGCAGAGCGGACCTCTAGGACTTTCCAATAGGGTAGCTCCCAAAATATAGGTTTCTTATTCCACATGGGTGCGTCATGACCCACAAGTATAGGGGATTAATTGTAGCTTTTTCGATAAGTAAGAGCGTCGATCCCAACGAGGAGCAGAAGGAAATGACAAGTGGTTTTTAGCAAGGTAATGTCTGCAAGTGCTGAAATTGTAAGTAGCGGAGTAGTTTGATAGCAAGATAATTTGTAATGAGCAAGTAACGATAGTAGTAACAAAAGTGCAGCAAGGTTGCCCAATCCTTTTGAGGCAAAGGATAGGCCAAAACGGTCTCTTATGATAAGCAAAGCGTTCTTGAGGGTACACGGGAATTTCATCTAGTCACTTTCATCATGTTGTTTCTATTTGTGTTCGCTACTTTGATAATTTGATATGTGGGTGGACCGGTGCTTAGGTGTTGTTCTTACTTGAACAAACCTTCTACTTATGATTGACCCTCCCGCAAGCATCCGCAACTACGAGAAAAGTATTAAGAATAAATTCTAACCATAGCATTAAACATTGGGATCCAATCGGCCCCTTACGGAATAGCGCATAAACTGGGGTTTAAGCTTCTGTCACTCTCGCAGCCCATCATCTACTTGCTACTCCACAATGCATTCCCTTAGGCCCAAATATAGTTAAGTTTCATGTAGTCGACGTTCAAATGACACCACTAAGGGAATCACAACATACATACTATCAAAATATCGAACACATATCAAGTTCACAAGATTACTTGCAACATGATTTCTCCCATGACCTCAAGAACAAAAGTAACTACTCACAAAAGATAATCATGCTCAAGATTAGAGGGGTATTAAATAGCATAATGGATCTGAACATATAATCTTCCACCAAATAAACCATATAGTAATCAACTAGCTACAAGATGTAATCAACACTACTAGTCACACACAAGCACCAATCTATAGTTCCGGTAACAAGATTGAACACAAGAGATGAACTAGGGTTTGAAATGAGATGGTGCTGTTGAAGATGTTGATGGAGATGGCCCTCCCCAAGATGGGAGAGTTGTTGCTGATGATGACGACGATGATTTCCCCCTCCGGGAGGGAGGTTCCCCCGACGGAATCGCTCCGCCGGAGGGCAAAAGGGCTCCTGCCCAAGTTCCGCCTCGAGACGGCGGCGCTCCGTCCTGAATGTCCTCTCCTTATTTTTTCTAGGTCAACATGACTTATATACCAAAAGATGGGCACCGGAGGTGGTCCTGGGTGAGCACAACCAACCAGGGCGCGCCTGGGCTCCCTGGCGCGCCCAGGTGGGTTGTGTCGACCTGGTGGGCCCCCTCTGGTAGTTATTTGCTCCAATAATTCTTAAATATTCCATAAAAAATCTCCGTGAAGTTTCAGCTTGTTTGGAGTTGTGCAGAATAGGTGGCCTGACATAGCTTTTCCAGGTCCAGATTTCCAGCTGCCGGAATTCTCCCTCTTGGTGTATACCTTGCAAATTATGGGAGAAAAGACATTAGAATTACTCCAAAAAGCATTATTATGGATAAAAAATTATAAATAACAGTAATAAAACATGATGCAAAATGGACGTATCAACTCCCCCAAGCTTAGACCTCATTTGTCCTCAAGCGAAAACCGAAATCGAAAAACATGTCCACATGGTTTGAGAGAGAGGTGTCGATAAAAACAAAATACGGACATAGAAGCATCATGTTGATTATTATAACATCAACAAGTTTAAACATAGGACTTTTATAATAGAACTTTTATCATATACTTCTCATGATAAGTAACAGCTCATCACACAAACGAAGTACAAAGAAAAAACTCTATTAGAAACCAACAAACTATGTTCTCAATCAACTTTGCAACTACAATTCATCATCTTTTCAGGAAGGGTCACATGTCGGAGCCTTTAGGCAAGTCCACATACTCAACCATCATATAGTCTTCTATAATTGCTAACACTCATCGTGTACACATGAGCAAAACGTTTCAACCGGACACATAGAAAGATAGGGGCTCATAGTTTCGCCTCCCAACGTAATCACCTCGAGGGTGATGTCAACAATACTAACTTATGCTATCTATATTGAACTGGACATATGTGCCTAGATCTTTCCTCACCACATGATGCTTGCCAATGGAGAAAAATAAAAGGGAATAGAAGAAAAACTTTGACTCTTTGCATAAAAGTAAATACATAAAAAGTAAAAGATAGGCCCTTCGCAGAGGGAAGCAGAGGTTGCCATGCGCTTATTTGTTTGTCTGCTCAATCCCTTAGTGCAAAAGAATGTCACATTGTATTGCCCCTTAACATGACAACCTTTATTATGCAGTCTTTTGCTTTTATTCTTTGTCATCCAAGTTCGTACAACGCTCAATTTTCTCTTACACTAAATGATCTCACATTTTTAGAAGCAATTTTTATTGCATTTTCGCACCGATGACAACTTATTTGAGGGATCTTTCTCAATCCCTAGGTAGGTATGGTGGACACTTGAAAATAAGATTTGGGTTTAAGGGTTTTTGGATGCATAAGTAGTATCTCTACTTAGTGCGGAATTTTTGGCTAGCAAAGATAGGGGCAAGCACCACATGTTGAAGGATCGATGACAATATGACTTCTATGTTAATATAAAGAAACATAAACCATTAGGTTGTCTTCCTTGTCCAATGTCAACAATTTTGGCATATAATATTTTGATGAGGGCTCACAATCACAAAAGATTTCTAGGATAGTATATTTATATGTGAATCTTCTCTTCCCTTATTAATTCTTTCATGAGTTGCATCCTTGACTAATGCTATGTTTGTCAATCTCTAATAAAATTTCCTACTTATACTTTTCCTTATGTGGTGCCATCACCTACCATAGGATTAGTATATGATCTTATTGATTTATTTCCTTTCTTTTATTTATTTCTTTTCTTCATTTGCAACATGAAAGTAGAAAAAGAAAAAACTCAAATTAAGCTTTATTATATAACTTGCACATGATTACAAGGATCGATCACTAAGCAAACTCTCAAAGAGGAAAGGATCGAACTAAACTTTTATTCATCTAAAGCAAAAAGATCGAACTAAGATAAGTAAAAGCAAAAAGATAGTGGGATGATACAATACCGGGGCACCTCCCCCAAGCTTGGCGGAAGCCAAGGGGAGTGCCCATACCCGATACTCAGTTCTCCTTTGGTGGTGAAGATGGTGGTGGTGATGAAGAAGAGATCTTGTCCTCAGATTTCCATGGCAGTGGTCCACCATCATAAGAGGAGGTGTGAGTCTCACGGGTCCTGCAACTAGCAGCCAAACTCATACCTTTAAACCTCGCCTCATACTCAAAGACTTGGTTTTGGAGGTCACAGATCTGACTTTGGAGGAAGTTGATTTGCTCGTTGATGGTGAAGATGATGTCCTTCATGGGCTTGCCATCCACCTTGAGATCACGGGAAAGGTCCGTGATCATGAGGTGATTGGCATTGAGCCCACGCTCCACCATCCCCTTGCACCCGAAGACTTCCTGCTCCATGGCTTCAAGCCTGGACTCCATGGTTCCCGTGCCCTTGGGACCTTGCTCATCGCGGATGTACAACACCACCTCATGCATCTGGATTGTTTGAGGGTGATGTCTACTACACAACCTTCTTCTTGTAGACGTTGTTGGGCCTCCAAGTGCAGAGGTTTGTAGGACAGTAGCAAATTTCCCTCAAGTGGATGACCTAAGGTTTATCAATCCGTGGGAGGTGTAGGATGAAGATGGTCTCTCTCAAACAACCCTGCAACCAAATAACAAAGAGTCTCTTGTGCCCCCAACACACCCAATACAATGGTAAATTGTATAGGTGCACTAGTTCGGCGAAGAGATGGTGATACAAGTGCAATATGGATAGTAGATATAGGTTTTTGTAATCTGAAATTATAAAAACAGCAAGGTAACAAGCGATAAAAGTGAGCACAAACGGTATTGCAATGCTTTGAAACAAGGCCTAGGGTTCATACTTTCACTAGTGCAAGTTCTCTCAACAATAATAACATAATTGGATCATATAACTATCCCTCAGCATGCAACAAAGAGTCACTCCAAAGTCACTAATAGCGGAGAACAAACGAAGAGATTATTATAGGGTACAAAACCACCTCAAAGTTATCCTTTCTAATCGATCTATTCAAGAGTCCATAGTAAAATAACACAAAGTTATTCTTTCCATTCGATCTATCCTAGAGTTCATACTAGAATAACACCTTAAGACACAAATCAACAAAAACCCTAATGTCACCTAGATACTCCAATGTCACCTCAAGTATCCGTGGGTATGATTATACGATATGCATCACACAATCTCATTCATCTATTCAACCAACACAAAGAAATTCAAAGAGTGCCCCAAAGTTTCTACCGGAGAGTCAAGACGAAAACGTGTGCCAACCCCTATGCATAAGTTCACAAGGTCACTGAACCCGCAAGTTGATCACCAAAACATAGATCAAGTAGATCACATGAATATCCCATTGTCACCACAGATAAGCCCATGCAAGACATACATCAAGTGTTCTCAAATCCTTAAAGACTCAATCCGATAAGATAACTTCAAAAGGAAAACTCAATCCATTACAAGAGAGTAGAGGCCGAGAAACATCATAAGATCCAACTATAATAGCAAAGCTCGCGATACATCAAAATTGTGCCAAATCAAGAACACGAGAGAGAGAGAGATCAAACACATAGCTACTGGTACATACCCTCAGCCCCGAGGATGAACTACTCCTCCTCGTCATGGAGAGCGCTGGGGTGATGAATATGGCCACCGGTGAGGGATCCCCCCTCCGGCAGGGTGCCGGAACAGTGTCCCGATTGTTTTTTGGTGGCTACAGAGGCTTGCGGCGGCGGAACTCCCAATCTAGGTTATGTTCTGGGGGTTTCTATATATACAAGAGGTTTTGGCGTCGGGAACAAGTCAGGGGGGTCTCCGAGGCGGCCACGAGGTAGGGGGGCGCGCCCAGGGGGGTAGGGCGCGCCCCCCACCCTCGTGGGTGCCTCGGGACTCTTCTGGCCCATCTCCGATGCTCCGTGGGCTTCTTCTGGTCCAAAAATAATCTCCGTCAATTTTCAGGTCAATTGGACTCCGTTTGGTTTTCCTTTTCTGTAAAACTCAAAAACAAGGAAAAACAGAAACTGGCACTGGGCTCTAGGTTAATAGGTTAGTCCCGAAAGTCATATAAAATAACATATAAATGCATATAAAACATCCTAGATGGATAATATAATAGCATGGAACAATCAAAAATTATAGATACGTGGGAGACGTATCAGCATCCCCAAGCTTAATTCCTGCTCGTCCTCGAGTAGGTAAATGATAAAAACAGAATTTTTGATGTGGAATGCTACCTAACATATTTATCAATGTAGTTTTCTTTATTGTGGCATGAATGTTCAGATCCGAAAGATCCAAGACAAAAGTTTAATATTGACATAAAAACAATAATACTTCAAGCATACTAACCAAGCAATTATGTCTTCTCAAAATAACATAGACAAAGAAAGCTCATCCCTACAAAATCATATAGTTTGGCCATGCTTCATTTTCATCACACAAAAGGTTCCCATCATGCACAACCCCGATGACAAGCCAAGTGTCACAGCCCCAGATCAGCCCTTGTTTGACTTTTGCTTGTTCCTCATGTCATCATGTTTAATTTTCAAAGAAACTTGAAATGGGGATGTTGAAACCCTAGCACCAAATGCATTCAACTAGGTTCAAGTAAACAACATTTTCAATGAACCCAAATGCCCTTTAGAAAAGTTCATGATTTTTGTTAAAGGTGAAAACCTCTGCCAAAAATGATGCACCTATTTCTAGGCCATCCTGGATTTTTGAATTAAATCTTATTGTATTTGACTTTTGGGCATCTAAATGCTATAAATAATTTAAATGTTCAAATAATGCTGGAACTATTTTTGGGCCACTGAAATAATTCAGCAAGTGTCCATGAATATTTTCAGGATTTTAGGAAATGCCTTGGTATTTTTCCTAAACTCAAAACAGAGGCAAATAATTAGAAAACAAAAACAAATTAGAAAAACAGAAAGCAGAGAGAGAAGATACCTACCTGGCACCCACCAAAGCCACCTGGCCGGCCCAGCTGGCGGCCCAGCCCACCAGGCGCTCTCCTGTCGCCTTCCTCCTCGCGCCAGTAGGCGAGGGCGCATGCCCGACGCGCGCAGCTACACGCCGCGGCCACCTCCTCCCTCCCTGCCTGCCTGGCTCCGCCTCGACGCGTCTGGACGATGCCACGCGACCCCCAGAGCCGTCCGGCTCTCCCTCTCTCTCCCCCGAACGCTCTCCCCCTCCTCTGTTCTTCCCGCCCGAACGCCTCCGTCGCCGCCGCTCACGACCACCGCCATCCCGGCGACGCCCTGAGATGCCCAAGAGCTCCGCCTAGTATCCCTCTTCCTCCTCGTCGAGCTGTGCAACACCGGACGCCCCCGAGTGCCTCCACGTCGTCGTCTTCGACCTCCCAACGCCGGAGATCCCTCTCGCCGCCCCGCTCGCTCCGGTGCTTCCCCGAGCACGCCGAGGCCACCTCTGCACTCACTGTGAGCCCCTGAACCATTTCCCCCTACTCCCGTGCTCGATTTTGAGCTCTAGCTAGACTAGCCACCATGCCCGAAGCTCGCCGCCGCATGAGCTCGTGGCCGCCGTGGCTCCGGCGACCAAATGGCCCCGCGCGTGCGTCCGTTGCACTCGCGACGTCCCGTAGAGCAACGCTAGCGCGATAGCCAGTTGTTTGCAAGCCGCAGCGCTAACCCCGCACCCACCCGAACTCCGGCAGCCGCAAAAGTGCCCGTCGTTGTCAACTCCGTCCACCCAGACCCTCCCGCTTGCACTACTAGCTGCGCACGAGCCTCAGCTGCGCGTAGCACCAATCCGCTGTCCAAATGGTCGCTGGTGGACGATTTCCGACGTGCTCCGCCGCGTCTGGACTCGCCGGCGTCGGGTCGCCGGCGTGTTTGACCCGTTCGACCTAGGGTTTGACCCCGTCTGACCAGAGGTTTGACCTCTCTCTCTCACTTACATGCGGGCCCCGCCCGACTAACTAAGCTAGTTAGGGCTAATCCTATTTAGGTTAGTTAGGTTAGCCGCTGACTAGTGGGCCCTGGCCCCTGTTAATTAGCTAAGTGTTAAATTAACTTAAGTTTAAACACATAGCCACTGACGTGTGGGTCCATGGACTAATTAGCTTAGATTAACTTTTAGTTAGTGCTAATTAACCCTCTTAGTTGACTGAGTCACTGACCAGTGGACCCCACTGGTCAGGTTTGACATGACCAGGTTAGTTGACCTGCTGACGTCACACTGACGTCAGGCTGACGCAGTAAAGCATTATCTGGATTTAAGTTTATTCAGGAAATTCCAGAAAATAGTATAAACTTCTAAAAATCATATAAAATCAACTGTAGCTCAGAATGAAAAAATTTATATATGAAAAATTATCAGAAAAATGCAATCTATCCATCTGTATCATTTCCATGCATGTCAAACTAAGTTATACCTGCTGTATAGGTGAAAACATGATAATGCACTATTTGAATTCATAGTTTGAATTTGAATTTGAACCTTGAGTTCAAATCAACCCAAACCTTTCTGTTGCTAGTTGCATTAGGCCAAATCATGTCATATTGCCATGTGATAATCATGCATCATAATTGCTGCATTGCATTGATTGTGTTCTTCCTTGCTTGCCGGTGATTGTCCCCTCTCGATAGCCGTGATTCCGACGACGTGATCGATGACACCGATGGAGAACTATAATATCTTCAGAAGTGCCAGGCAAGCAAAACCCCCTTGTCCATTCCGATACAAACCCACTCTCTCGCTCCTGCTCTCTTTTACTGCATTAGGACAACAACGATTCATCTGTTACTTGTTGCGATAGTTGAACCCCCTTATCCTCTGCATGACTTGTCATTGCCATAGTAAATAGATGAAACCCACTAGCATGAGTAGGAGTTGTTTGAGCCCTGATGTGCCTACTCATTCATGATTGTTTGTCATGCCTGCTATGCTTAGAGTTGTGTCAGGTCTGATTCATCGGGGATGAGTTGGAATGGTGATGAACATGTCCTACTGTGTGTGAGCTAAGTGTGTGAACACGATTTGATAAAGGTAGCGGTGAGAGGCCATGTAGGAGTACATGGTGGGTTGTCTCATTGAAGCCGTCCTCAGGAACTGAGTTCTGTGTTTGTGATCCATGATACAGTTACTACCACGCATTGGGCCCGAAACCAATGGACCCTCTCGGCTTCTTAATCACCCTTGTCCTCTGTCCAGGAGTTGCAAGTAGTTTCTGGTGTTTGTAGTATGCTGGAGGCCGTGGACAGCGCTGACCGAGGGGTGGGCTGTGATGCGGTAGGCACGTGGCACGGTGTACCGGGCGCCCGTTTGGTGTCTCGGGAACCCTGCACACATCGTTCGGGGCCGTATGTGGAAACCTCGGCCGGACTCCCTGCGGATGGAACCTGAATAGGCGATAAACCTGGACTAGAGACTTGAGTGCTTAGGTAGGCTGTGGCCGACTCCCTCGCCAGGCTTCCGCTTGAAGGTTGCCGAGGTACACGACGTGTACATGGTGGTAAGTGGCGAGAGCGTGTGTGACGAAGTACACCCCTGCAGGGTTAATATGATCTATTCGAATAGCCGTGTCCGCGGTAAAGGACTTCTGGGTTGCCTATAACAGTTCATAGACAAGTGAAAGTGGATACTCTAAAATGCGCAAGATAAGCGTGAGTGCTATGGATGGCCTTCTCGTAGGGAGACGGGGGCGAATCCATAGTGGTGTATTGATATGGTGAATATGTGGACTCGTGTGCGCCACCTCAAAAGAGTTGCTTGCAGTCGTAGTTCAGGTTAGCCACTGAGTCAAAGCTGGCTTGCTGCAGTTAAACTCCACCACCCCCTTTGTTGATACCGATGCATATGTAGATAGTTCTGATGTAAGTCTTGCTGGGTACAGTTGTACTCACATTTGCTTATTTTATGTTTTGCAGAGAGACATCGGTCTCGCTAGTAGTTCTGTGTGGACTTCAACGTTTATCTTGATACCTCAGCTACGATCTTGTGCCCTCGGCAGGATCTGGTAGATAGTCAGGCTTCTCAGCCTTTTTCATTTGTAGATGTCTGTACTCAGACATGTTAAGCTTCCGCATGTGCTTTGACTTGTATGCTCTAAATGTTGGGTCATGAGACCCATGTTTGTAATATCTGGCTCTTCGGGGCCTAATGAATAAATACTCTGAGTCGTAGAGTCTTGTTGTGATGCCATGTTGTATTTGCACGTATTGAGCATATTGTGTGTATGATTGAAATGCTTGGTATGTGTGGGATCCGACAACCTAGTTGTTTATCCTTGGTAGCCTCTCTTATGGGGAAATGTAGTCTTGTGCTTCCATGAGCCATAGTAGTCCGCTACAGCCCGGTTCACCGGAGTCCTGCTAGCCCAGCACTACTGCTCCGGACCACTTGACTGGCCGGCATGTGATTCACTTCGTTCCTGTGTCTGTCCCTTCGGGGAAATGTCACGCGGTGACATCCAGAGTCCTGCCTAGCCTGCTACAGCCCGGGTTCCCGGAGTCCTGTTAGCCCAGTGCTACAGCCCGGATTCACATGCTGCTGACCGACATGCTCGATGTTGATTCATGTATGCCTGTCCCCGTAAGTTAGTGCCACTTTGGGTTCACGACTAGTCATGTCGGCCCGGGTTCTTTGTCATATGGATGCTAGCGACATTATCATATACGTGAGCCAAAAGGCGCAAACGGTCCCGGGCCATGGTAAGGCGACACCCGTGGGAATACCGTGCGTGAGGCCGCAAAGTGATATGAGGTGTTACAGGCTAGATCGGTGTGACTTGGAATCGGGGTCCCGACACCAAGCAATTGTTTCATACTTTAGCATTCTCAAACTTTTTCAACTTTCACGCAATATATGATCGCGAGCCATGGACATAGCACTATAGGTGGAACAGAGTATGATGATGGAGGTTGTAAGGAGAAGACAAAAGGTAGAAAGTCTTGCATCAACGTGGCTAATCAACGGGCTATGGAGATGCCCATCAATTGATGTCAATGCGAGGAGTAGTGATTGCCATGCAACGGATGCACTAGAGCTATAAATGTATGAAAGCTCAACAAAGAAACTAAGTGGGTGTGCATCCAACTTGCTTTCTCATGAAGACCTAGGGCATTTGAGGAAGCCCATTGTTGGAATATACAAGGCAAGTTCTATAATGAAAAATTCCCACTAGTGTATGAAAGTGACAAAATAAGAGACTCTTTATCATGAAGATCATGGTGCTACTTTGAAGCACAAGTGTGGAAAAAAGGATAGTAGCATTGTCCCTTCTCTTTTTTTTGGGGGGGGGGGCTTTCCTTTTTTTATTTGGCCTTTCTATCTTTTTTTAATTTGTCCTTTCTTTTTTTGTCCTTTCTTTTTTTCACATGGGACAATGCTCTAATAATGATGATCATCACACTTCTATTTATTTACAACTCAATGATTACAACTCGACACTAGAACAAAATATGACTTTGTATGAATGCCTCCGGTGGTGTACCGGGATGGGCAATGAATCAACAGTGACATGTATGAAAAATTATGAATGGTAGCCTTGCCACAAATATGAAGTCAACTACATGATCATGCAAGGCAATATGACAATGATGAAGCATGTCATAATAAACGGAACGGTGGAAAGTTGCATGGCAATATATCTCGGAATGGCTATGGAAATGCCATAATAGGTAGGTATGGTGGCTGTTTTGAGGAAGATATAAGGAGGTTTATGTGTGATAGAGCATATCATATCACGGGGCTTGGATGCACCGGCGAAGTTTGCACCAACTCTCAAGGTGAGAAAGGGCAATGCACGGTAGCGAAGAGGCTAGCAATGATGGAAGGTGAGAGTGCGTATAATCCATGGACTCAACATTAGTCATAAAGAACTGACATACTCATTGCAAAAATCTACAAGTCATCAAAACCAAGCACTACGCGCATGCTCCTAGGGGGATAGATTGGTAGGAAAATACCATCGCTCGTCCCCGACGGCCACTCATTAGGAAAGCAATCAAAGAACACCTCATGCTTCAAATTTGTCACACAACGGTTACCATACGTGCATGCTACGGGACTTGCAAACCTCAACACAAGTATTTCTCAATTTCACAATTACTCAACTATCACGACTCTAATATCACCATCTTTATATCTCAAAACAATTATCAAGTCTCAAAATTCTCATAGTTTTTAATGCACTCTATATGAAAGTTTTTATTATACCCATCTTGGATGCCCATCATATTAGGACTAATTTTATAACCAAAGCAAATTACCATACTGTTCTAGAAGACTGTCAAAATAATATAAGTGAAGCATGAGAGATGAACAATTTCTTCAAAATAAAACTACCGCCATGCTCTAAGAAGATATAAGTGAAGCACTAGAGCAAATGACAAACTACTCCAAAAGATATAAGTGAAGATCAATGAGTAGTTGAATAATTATGTAACTATGTGAAGACTCTCTAACATTTAAGAATTTTAGATCTTGGTATTTTATTCAAACAACAATCAAAATAAAATAAAATGACGGTCCAAGCAAAACACATATCATGAGGTGAATAAAAATATAGCTCCAAGTAAAGTTACCGATGGATGAAGACGAAAGAGGGGATGCCATCCGGGGCATCCCCAAGCTTAGGCTCTTGGTTGTCCTTGAATATTACCTTGGGGTGCCTTGGGCATCCCCAAGCTTAGGCTCTTTCCACTCCTTATTCCATAGTCCATCGAATCTTTACCGAAAACTTGAAAACTTCACAACACAAAACATAACAGAAAACTCGTAAGCTCCGTTAGTATAAGAAAATAAATCACCACTTAGGTACTGTTGTGAACTCATTATAAATTCATATTGGTGTAATATCTACTGTATACCAACTTCTCTATGGTTCATACCCTCCGATACTACTCATAGATTCATCAAAATAAGCAAACAACAAATAGAAAACAGAATCTGTCAAAAACAGAATAGTCTGTAGTAATCTGTATCATTCGAATACTTATGTAACTCCAAAAATTCTGAAATAAATTGGTGGACCTGAGGAATTTGGCTATTAATCATCTGCAAAAATAATCAACCTAAAATCACTTTCCAGTAAAAAATGGCAACTAATCTCATGAGCGCAAAACTTTCTGTTTTTTACAGCAAGATCGCAAAGACTTCACCCAAGTCTTCCTAAAGGTTCTACTTGGCACAAACACTAATTAAAACAATAAAACCACATCTAAACAGAGGCTAGATGAATTCTTTATTACTACATAGGATCAAAAGTCAAAGAACAAAAATAAAATTGGGTTGCCTCCCAACAAGCGCTAACGTTTAACACCCCTAGCTAGGCATGGTGATTTCAATGATGCTCACATAAAAGATAAGAATTGAAACATAAACAGAGCATCATGAAAAATATGACTAGCACATTTAAGTCTAACCCACTTCCTATGCATAGGGATTTTGTGAGCAAACAACTTATGGGAACAATAATCAACTGGCATAGGAAGGAAAAACAAGCATAACTTCAAAACTTTAAGCACATAGAGAGGAAACTTGATATTATTGCAATTCCTACAAGCATATATTCATCCCGCATAATAATTTTCAGTAGCATCATGAATGAATTCAACAATATAACCATCACATAAAACATTATTCTCATGATGCACAAGCATATAAATTTTACTACTCTCCACATAAGCAAAATTCTTCTCATTCGGGATAGTGGGAGCAAACTCAACAAAATAACTATCATGTGAGGCATAATCCAATTGAAAATTAAAATCAAGATGACAAGTTTCATGGTAATCATTAATATTTATAGCATGCATGTCATCACACTAATGATCGTAGATAGCAACTTTGTTCTTATAATCAATTGGAAACTCTTCGGAAATAGTGGAATCATAACTAAATAAAGTCATGACCTCTCCAAACCCACTTTCATAATTATCACAATAAGATTCAACATCCTCCAAAATAGTGGGATCATTACTTACTAAAGTTGACACTCTTCCAAACCCACTTTCAACAATATAATCGTCATAAATAGGAGGCATGCTATCATCATAATAAATTTGCTCATCAAAACTTGGGGGACAAAACATATCATCTTCATCAAACATAGCATCACCAAGCTTGTGGATTTGCATATCATTAGCATCATGGGTATTCAAAGAATTCATACTAACAACATTGCAATCATGCTCATCATTCACATATTTTATGCCAAGCATTCTATGTAATTCTTCTTCTAGTACTTGGGCACAATTTTCCTTTCCATCATTTTCACAAAAGACATTGAAAAGATGAAGCATATGAGGCACCATCAATTCTATTTTTTGTAGTTTAATTTTATAAACTAAACTAGTGATAAAACAAGAAACTAAAGATTCAATTGCAAGATCTAAAGATATACCTTCAAGAACTCACCTCCCCGGCAACGGCGCCAGAAATTGCTTGATGTCTACTACACAACCTTCTTCTTGTAGACGTTGTTGGGCCTCCAGGTGCAGAGATTTGTAGGATAGTAGCAAATTTCCCTCAAGTGGATGACCTAAGGTTTATCAATCCGTGGGAGGCGTAGGATGAAGATGGTCTCTCTCAAACAACCTTGCAACCAAATAACAAATAGTCTCTTGTGTCCCCAACACAACCAATACAATGGTAAATTGTATAGGTGCACTAGTTTGGCGAAGAGATGGTGATACAAGTGCAATATGGATGGTAGATATAGGTTTTTGTAATCTGAAATTATAAAAACAGCAAGGTAACAAGCGATAAAATTGAGCACAAACGGTATTGTAATGCTTTGAAACAAGGCCTAGGGTTCATACTTTCACTAGTGCAAGTTCTCTCAACAATAATAACATAATTGGATCATATAACTATCCCTCAACATGCAACAAAGAGTCACTCCAAAGTCACTAATAGCGGAGAACAAACGAAGAGATTATTGTAGGGTACAAAACCACCTCAAAGTTATCCTTTCTGATTGATCTATTCAAGAGTCCATCGTAAAATAACACGAAGCTATTCTTTCCGTTCGATCTATCCAACAGTTGTACTAGAATAACACCTTAAGACACAAATCAACCAAAACTCTAATGTCACCTAGATACTCCAATGTCACCTCAAGTATCCGTGGGTATGATTATACGATATGCATCACACAATCATAGATTCATCTATTCAACCAACACAAAGAACTTCAAAGAGTGCCCCAAAGATTGTACTGGAGAGTCAAGACGAAAACATGTGCCAACCCCTATGCATAAGTTCACAAGGTCACTGAACCCGCAAGTTGATCACCAAAACATAGATCAAGTAGATCACATGAATATCCCATTGTCACCACAGATAAGCACATGCAAGACATACATCAAGTGTTCTCAAATCCTTAAAGACACAATCCGATAAGATAACTTCAAAGGGAAACCTTAATCCGTTACAAGAGAGTAGAGGCGGAGAAACATCATAAGATCCAATTGTAATAGCAAAGCTCGCGATACATCAAGATCGTGCCAAATCAAGAACACGAGAGAGAGAGAGAGAGATCAAACACATAGCTACTGGTACATACCCACAGCCCCGAGGGTGAACTACTCCCTCCTCGTCATGGAGAGCGCCGGGGTGATGAAGATGGCCACCGGTGAGGGATCCCCCCTCCGGCAGGGTGCCGGAACAGGGCCCCGATTGGTTTTTGGTGGCTACAGAGGCTTGCGGTGGCAGAACTCCTGATCTAGGTTATGTTCTGGGGGTTTCTGTATATATAAGAGGTTTTGGCGTCGGGAACAAGTCAGGGGGGGTCTCCGAGGCGGCCACGAGGTAGGGGGCGTGCCCAGGGGGTAGGGCGCGCCCCCACCCTCATGGGTGTCCCGGGACTCTTCTGGCCCATCTCCGATGCTCCGTGGGCTTCTTCTGGTCCAAAAATAATCTCCGTAAATTTTCAGGTCAATTGGACTCCGCTTGGTTTTCCTTTTCTGTAAAACTCAAAAACAAGGAAAAATCAGAAACTGGCACTGGGCTCTAGGTTAATAGGTTAGTCCCAAAAATCATATAAAATAGCATATAAATGCATATAAAACATCCTGCATGGAATAATCAAAAATTATAGATACGTTGGAGACGTATCAGAGGGTGCTGCACCACCTCCCGCAGATATGGGTGCATGACGTTCTTGAAGAACTTATCGTTGGAGGAGCTTGAAGAGGCCATGGTAGATGGGATCTGAGAGAAAACAGCAAGGAAAAAGAGAACATATGATTTCCTCGCGATACGGTGATTAATATGTTCGGGAATATATATAGATTTTTTATCTTGGAGGGCAAGCATACGGGAGAAAAACGGAGTACGGAAGGTGTCCTAGGTGGGCACAACCCACCTAGGCGCGCCAGGCTGCCTGGAGCGCCCTGGTGTCTTGTGCCCACCAGGGGACGCTTCCTGGAAGTTTCTTTATTTCCAAAATTCTTAAATATTCCAAAACTGAT
This sequence comes from Aegilops tauschii subsp. strangulata, assembly GCF_002575655.3. Classification (NCBI taxonomy): domain Eukaryota; kingdom Viridiplantae; phylum Streptophyta; class Magnoliopsida; order Poales; family Poaceae; genus Aegilops; species Aegilops tauschii. The sequence goes on along the minus strand of NC_053037.3, from coordinate 423,502,049 downwards.
AAAAAATATTTTGCGGATTTTCGGAGTCCGTTTACTTACCGTATCATGTACCTCCTTATTTTCATGATTCTAGAGTGTTCTGGAAGGACTCTTTTATGTGTTCTTCCGGTGTCAAAGTTTGGATAATATTACTTTCAACATTAATGGGCATACCTGAGATATAATGCTTTATTCGTTGTCCATTGACAACCTTTGGGTTATATAATGCTCCAGACCGATAAACCTCCTCGATAACATAGGGGCCTTCCCATTTTGAGAGGAGTTTTCCTGCAAAGAATCTGAAACGAGATTTGTACAAAAGAACATATTCTCTGACTTTAAACTCACACTTTTGGATTCTTTTGTCATGCCATCTTTTAACCTTTTCTTTGAATAATTTTGCATTTTCATAAGCTTGGGTTCTCCATTCATCTAATGAGCTTATATCAAATAACCTCTTTTCACCAGCAAGTTTGAAATCATAATTGAGTTCTTTAACTGCCCAATATGCTTTATGTTCTAACCCAAGAGGCAAATGACAAGCTTTTCCATAAACCATTTTATAAGGAGACATACCCATAGGACTTTTATATGTTGTTCTATAAGCCCAAAGTGCATCATCCAATTTCTTAGACCAATTCTTCCTGGACCTATTGACAGTCTTTCACAAAATTAATTTTATTTCTTTATTGCTAAGCTCAACTTGACCACTAGACTGAGGATGATAGGGTGATGCAATACTATGGTTAACATCATACTTGGCAAGCATTTTATGAAAAGCACCATGAATAAAGTGTGAACCACCATCAGTCATTAAATATCTAGGGACTCCAAACCTTGGGAAAATAACTTCCTTAAGCATTTGATAGAGGTGTTGTGATCAGCACTACTAGTTGGAATAGCTTCTACCCATTTAGTAACATAATCGACAGCAACCAAAATATGTGTATACCCATTAGAGGAAGGAAAAGGTCCCATGTAATCAAATCCCCAAACATCAAATGGTTCAACAGCAAGAATAATTCATAGGCATTTCTTGACGCTAACCGATATTACCTATTCTTTGGCATTCATCACAAGATGAGACAAACTTACGGGCATCCTTTAAGAGAGTAGGCCTATAAAATCCAGACTGCAATACTTTATGAGCTGTTCTATCTCCAGCATGATGCCCTCCACAAGCTTCGGAGTGACATTTCCGTCGGATTTGTCCCTGTTCATGCTCAGGTACACAACATTTAATAATACCATCTACTCCTTCCTTATAAAGATGTGGGTCATCCCAAAAGTAATGTCTGAAATCGTAGAAGAATTTTTTCTTTTGTTGGTATGTAAAGCTAGGTGGTAAATATTTAGCAACAATGTAATTAGCATAGTCAGCATACCAAGGTGTACTATGAGAAACATTTATTGCAGCTAACTACTCATCAGGAAAACTATCATCAATAGGAAGTGGGTCATCAAAGCACGTTTTCAAGCCTAGGCAAATTATCAGCTACGGGGTTCTCAGCTCCTTTTCTATCAATGATATGTAAATCAATTTCTTGTAGCAAAAGAACCCAACGAAGTCTAGGTTTAGCATCTTTATTTTCCATAAGATATTCAATAGCAGCATGGTCTGTGTGAACAGTTACTTTGGAATCAACAATATAAGGTCTAAATTTATCACAAGCAAACACCATTGCTATGAATTCTTTTTCAGTAGTAGCATAATTTCTTTGAGCACTGTCTAGAGTTTTACTAGCATAATGAATAACATTCAATTTTTTATCAACTCTTTGTCCTAGAACAGCACTAACAGCATAATCACTAGCATCACACATAATTTCAAAAGGCAAGTTCCAATCAGGTGGTTGATAACCCACAATTATAGGGGATCATCTGTAGCCTTCTTCTATAAATAAGAGTGTCGAACCCAACGAGGAGCTAAAGGTAGAACAAATATTCCCTCAAGTTCTATCGACCACCGATACAACTCTACGCACACTTAACGTTTGCTTTACCGAAAACAAGTATGAAATTATTTTGTAGGTGTGATGCTAGAACTACTTTGCAAGAATAAAACTAGAAGTACTTTGCAAGATAATAATAGCTAGGTGTTTAGTAAAAGGGTTTGTGTCAAAAAAAAGTTATCTGTCCGTAGGCAATCGATAACAAGTACCGGTAATCATTCTTGTAATTTTATATGAGGGAGAGGCATGAGCTAACATACTTTCTCTACTTGGATCATATGCACTTATGATGGAACTCTAGCAAGCATCCACAACTACTAAAGATCATTAAGGTTGTGAAACCCAACCATAGAATTAAGTATCAAGTCCTCTTTATTCCCATACGTCATACCCCACCTACTCGGGTTTAAGTTTCTGTCACTCTCGCAACCCACCATAAGCGAACCATGAACATATTCCAACACCTTACAGCGAGGGGCCCCTCACATTTGCGCGAGAACGGAGGGCACCGTAGGACACACTACTAGAAAAAGGCTTACTAGTGGCGCACCAGTTTTGCCTACTAATGGCGCACTACTGGTGCGCCACTAGCATCACGCCACTAGTATTTTTTACTAATGGCGCACCGCTGGTGCGCCATTAGTATCTGGTACTCTAATGGCGCACCGGGCAGTGCGCCATTAGTATAGGCCACGGTGCGTCATTAGTATGCCTCCCAGGGGGCCATATATACCCATGTGCTTTGCCATACTAATGGCGCACTGCAGTGTGATGCGCCATTAGTATCCTTCGGCATACTAATGGCGCACTGCTGGGTGATGCGCCATTAGTACCCTCTGGCATACTAATGGCGCACTGCTCTGGGATGCGCCATTAGTATCCTTTGGCATACTAATGGCGCACGTTGGCGTGATGCGCCATTAGTATGTATATTAGGGATTATTATTTTTTCTTTTCTGATTTTTGCACAGATTACAAAATATATTATTGGACAGAAAATAAGCAGCAGGACACAGCAACAGCAGATTCATCGAATACAATAGAAGATTAGTCTCCGAATACAATTCATCATATTAGTCTCCGAATTCAAAAGACCGAACGAAGATAGAACATTACAAGTCTCGAGACCGCGAGTAGCGAGTTTGTCTTCACATTACAAGTCGATATCGATCATCTAAACTACCATCACATAGAAGAGAGATGCGGTCATCACGATGAGCATCATCGCGATGAAACTGGTCTTCATCCGGTTCCTCCAACGCTCCCTCCTCTCTCCCGCTAGATAGCGCGCGTATCTGGATTCCGCCTCCGCCCTAGTGGTGTACCCTTTGTAACTGTTACCGCTGAAACGGTGAACCTGTCTCCGACACTCCTCCCAGTCGTCATAGACTCCAGGAACCTTACCCTTGTACACGACATACGACGGCATCTCTATGCACTAGCCAAACAACAGACAATACATAAGCAATATATAAGTATGCAACAAAAGGATCGGAAGAGAAAATCAAGACATTAATAGCACGATTCATGGTCCTACTAACAAATAGCATCGATTACATCTAAGTTGAACGACTGTCCAAACCAAAGAGACATACAAGTTCACTACAGTTTAATTACAACATGAGCTAATGAATGTTTCAGAACTACACATAGCATCACAACTTTCGACTCGACTCATGGGATCGGAGCGTGGATGAAGCCGCCGTCTGTCGTGATGGTCATGAAGTCGCGGGCGTTGCCAGCCTGCATTTGTAGCGTTGTGTCTATCTCGCTGTTGGACGGTTGAAATTTGAAGTAGAACTGCCCCGAGGTACGAAGGACATCTTGATGGATGATTTCTGCAAACTCCGACTGGATGCGAAAGAATTCTTGTCGGATGTCCGCGTCCTGGATTGCCCCCAAGCTTGCGGCCCAATCTTTGAGATTATTTGGTAGCAGAAGGTGATTATGGTCCCGCACGATCGCCCGCATGTGATGGAGGGCGTAGTAGGCATCCTTCTGACCGCCAGGCGGGTGCTTGACGCATGGGAACGTTGTATTGTGGGTGAACACGTGCCTGCCGTACCTACGAACTGGCCTCTTAAAGGTGCCTCCAGATGCGGCGTAGCCGGGGAGAGCATCATCAAGAACTTTCTTGATATTTGTGTAGTCTATCTTGGAGTCACGGTCCGGGTCGAGATCCGTGGCCATGGAATATTTCGGGCTTAAGAGGATGAGTGTGCAATGTGTGTCACTGCACAGAACACGGAATGTTAGAAAAAAAAGAACGATCAAAATCTAAGAAATCATATGTTATGGGGCGGTTAGGAGATGACTTACTCGGGAAAGTAAGGCACGAGGAAGTTATCCTTATCTGGGTTTGCCAGAATGACGCCTTCAAGGTGTGAACTCGCGACTTGCCGGTCCCCAGCGCTGCCCAAGATCTTGGCACGCATGTAGAAGGGGTCGACTATCACAATGTCTGGGGTCTTGTCTCTAATGATCCGCATCTCCATACTCAGCGAAAACAGCCGAACGAAGGTGTAGTGCAGCGGATGAAGGTTAAGCATAGCAAAGATGTCATCAAATCGCAGGACGATCATACCCCCGACGGCGCTATCCACAAAGCCCTTGCCCTCTGGCACCTTGGCCACGAAAACCGGGTATGCCACATCATTCTCTCTGAGACGCCGCTTCTCCAAAGAAAGAACACTGTCATGCAGACTCCGCATAGCACTGGTTGCAGCATTGAGCATATTTGTCGGTAGCATCGGCCTACCCGCCACATGCACCCTCCTCGAGATATCCTTAGGTGAAGGTGGTCCGTCCTGAGCACGGATCATACTCGGTGCCGGTTGGCTCGCACTGGCGCCCTTGTTAGTCTTTCGTTTCCGTCCCTTCTTCTTGATTTGCTGTAATGGGATCGAGTTCTGCTCACAGACCGCCTTCTTGAGCGTGTTGGGGCTGATAATATTTGGCACCTCAGCTATCTGAGGCTCGGTGAAGGCGGCAGCTGGAGGCGTCTCCTGAGAACTGAACGCCAGACGACGCCTGTTGCAACTGGGTTTCTCCGCCGTAACAGCTAGATCGCGGTCGTCTTTTTGAGGGTTGGGTTCTTGAGAAGGAGGCCCGCAGAACTCGTCACCGTACCCATGTTCGGGAAAGTACTTATCGACGTTGGTAAATGTACCATCGTCGTTGTCGTCGTCGTCCGGATCCTGTGCCATATGCATGTTCGGATCCTGTGCCATAGGGATGTCCGGCAGGTCCGGTAGCGTTGCGGCGTTCTTGCCATGGCTTGGCGCTGGCACGACTGGCGGTTTTGTCTGTGGGGTGGTGTCCCCCGCCCCCAAACGAATCTGGCTCTTCGGCCAAAGCAGGGGCCAGCTTACACAGGCGCTGAGGGTCATCACATCATCTTCGTCGGCCCCAGCGGGTCGAATCGGAGGTAACAACTCGTCGCAGCCTGGCAGTACCCGAACCAGTTCAACCCTATAGAAGGTGGGTGGCATCGGATTACCGTGGAACACGCGGTTTCCCGGTTGAACGATTCTGCCCTTGGCGACATCGACCAACTCGCCGCCCACGAAGTGCAGGAGAGTGCAAGGAACATCGGTGGCGCCCTGCGAAAACATGTAGGGCATCAGGGATGCCCAGTCAAAGGTAAGGAGATGAAGTCATCGGCCGAGAGGCTTAGTTACCGTGATGCCGTCGAGCTCGGCTAATGTCGAGGCACCGCCAACGGCGGGTGTGCGCGTGCAACTGACGGAGGGGCCGCTTGCTGGCGAGGTGCCGGCCGGCGTACACCCAGGTGCATTAAGCTCCAATGCCCGTGTCGGCGCCGGAAACACGAATACCGCCTCCGCCGGAGACACCAATGGCGCCGCCTGCGCGTTGTGCGAGTTGCTGGCCGTGAAGCTGGGAACCGGGGGAGGCCCCTGTTGGCCGCCCGCAATCCACATCATCAGCCCCTGAATCAAGGTAGGCACAATGGCGGTGAGCGTCGTTCCCAGTTGTTGTTGCACTTGCTCTTGGACAATCTCTGGAATCCACGCCACTTGTGCCTTGAGTTCTTGAACCTCGCGCGACTGGCTTTTCGAGCTGGTCTTTTTCTCCTTTCGCCCACCAGCGGTATAGTATGACGACCATTTTGTGGACAAGCCTTTGCCGGCCACACGACCAGCTGACGACGGCTTACTGAGCTTATCCTTGTTTTCATTACGTTCAACGCCCTATTTAAAGGGGTGTCAAAAGGGGAGCTCTGAGATGACCCCGCGCTACTGCTTTCAGCCTCCTGCAGAAGGAATGTGAACCATTTAGAAATTTGGCTTCATTAACTAGAATGCAACCATATATGTAGCTAATTACGCGGGGATGTATTCCTTACCAGAACTTTCTCAAGCGCCTTGGTCTTCGGATCCGTGGTAAGCTCCTTTGTTACCGGGTCCTCCTTGTACCGGGCCCTGACAAAGTTCCTGGTCTGCTTGTCAGGGAATTTCTCGAAGCGGGGCGGTAGGCCTTGCTCGGCACGCTCCGCGTCCTCCTTGTCCCATATAGGCTCCGCCACTCTATAACCGTCGGGACCGAGTTGGTGGACCCCTAAGTTCAACTGCCGCATTTCTTCCCCCCACTGACTTGATTCGGAGGTTGCGCTGCTCTCGCACTTGATCTTGAACTCCTTGTAGTCATCTTCGCTCGTCAAAGGATATTTCGCCTTGATCTTCTCATAACTATCACCTTTTTCAATCATTGCCTTCACCGTGCTTCTCCATGTAGACAGGACCGTGCTCATCCTCGTGAGGGCGGCACTGTTCACTTTATTCCTTGAGAGGCGTGTGTTTGCAAACTCATTGGGGAACTTGTATCGTTCGTGCAGCTTCGTGAAGAGGAGGCAGCGCAAATTCCCTCGGTCCTTATGCCTTAGGTTCTCGGTGTTGATCGAGACGGTGCTCTGGAGAATGCACCCGAGCTGAACCGAGTACCCCTTGACTACATGTTTGGGCGCTGTTGGATGCCCGTCGGAGTTCACTTCAGTAAATTCCTCCTTGACGGTGCCGAGCACGTTCGGGCGCCGGTCCTTCCGTTGCCTCTTCGGTTGGCTGCCATCTGTGCATGCGCCGCCATCATCAGTGGTGGCATCCTCGGCGGCACCATCAGTGGTGTCATCCCCGACGCCACTAGGGGCTGTGTAGTCAGGATCGGTGTCTTCCGCGGCGTCCTCATAGCGGTAAGGTTCTTCCTCCATCTCCTGGGACAGCTCCCAGAATTGCTTGCCGCCCGAACCGCCGGCCTCATCGTTGTGGGCCATGTTTCGCTCTAAATAGGAAAAAAGTTTGGTCAAAAACTTGGTTATTGTCAAGGAACAAGATCTCTAAGTTGACCAAATAACCTAATTCTCGAGGAATGTCGCCAAAAAGATGGTTATTGTCAAGGAACAATTGAGAGATGTTTGTGATATTGCCTAGGTGTTTTGGGATGGAACCTGTTAGTGTGTTGTTGCTAGGTGTTGTGGGATGGAACCAGTAGCTTCCTTGCAACCCACAAAAGAGAAAGGAAAAGGGGTGAAAAGGGGGAGATGGTTAGCTTTGATGAGCAGGCAACATCTTCCTAACCCCCTTCTTCTTGTCTCCTCTCACTATCTCTCTCACACACATGGCAAGCAAGGGTGTCTGAGTGTGTGAAAAAATACTAAACTAATCCAACCACTAAAGCACTAGATCACTACTATTGGTTGATGTCAAGATACATGCTGATTAATTTTTGTTTCGGTTGAGAATCGGGCACCTTCTAGGTCAAGAAAATTGGGCATGACCTTTGCTAATTTTCTTGACCTAGGAGGGCCCCAATCTCAACCAAAACGGAAATTAATCAACATTTCAGGAGAAAGGGGTAACGAAGTGATGGGGCAAATGTGCCGGGCACCACAATGTGATCACAGAAACAAAGCAGCACCACTGGTGTTGGATTCACAGTGTAAATGATGGATCAAAAGGCCACAGACCATATGGTCCTCTGCTTTCATATGGACAAAATAAAAGTTCACATGAATGGCTACTTGACTGAATGGTGCCAGGTAAACAAACTCCCAAAGTCCACTAGCAGATCCAAGATCTAATTCTATTACACACAACATAGCAATTTAAAAGAATTAGAATAAGGATAGTAGGAAATGAAAAAGAATTATGCTCAAAGAACAATGGTAACAGCAAAATATTGAAACCTTTGGTAAGCATTATATTACAAAAAAAAAGATATGTAGTACTACACAATATCCATAACCAGAAAACAAGACATGCATATTCTTAGGCAGAGTAAAATAGTCCTGCATTCTTGGCAGTTGTCTGCTAGTGATGTGCCTCATCATCATATCATAAGTAAAATTCTTATTCTTATTCTTATTTACTCCTTGCATTTTCATTCTTGTTCTTACTGTCAAAATTCAGAGTAAATTCTAGCCTTATTTGTACTGCTTGTGCTTGTAGTAGTAAGATTCAGGAGTAGGAGATCAAAAGTACAGTCCACAGGTTACTCCAAGTTTTTGAATTTTCAGTAAATTTTCTGTAAGAAAAGAACTAAAAGAAAAGAAATCCTAGGGTTAAAAAATCTGGAGCAAGGCCTAGCAGAACCACAAAATGTTCATCTACTCCTAGGATGTCCTGTTCATAATTCTAGTTCATGTCCTAGGATGTGCTATTCATAATTGTTAATCCAACAACAGCAGATACACAAGCACTGGATTTTACAAATGTCCAAACAGTGTCATATCTGAAATGTCACATTTTCAGTAGCAGAGATTCAGAGTCATTAGTTTTGAGTGTACATCGTGAAAAACCTAGAGGACGCCGGCGGGGAGAGAAACCTAGGGGAAGGAGGGGAGGAGAGAGGAGGAATCACCTAGAGGACGCCGGCGTCGAGGAGGCTGCGGGCAGCGATCCGGAGGAAGGGGCCCGTGATGTCGTCAGCGTCCTTGGCCGCCTTCTTGACCTTCCGAGCAGAAGAAGGCACGGGTGGTGAGAGGAGGAGGAGGAGAAGCTAGGGGGATGGTGGAAGGGAGGGAGGGGACGTACGTGCTGGGGCGGGGGTGGAGTCCGGCGGGGGTCGGGGCGGCGGCGTCGAGGCAGCGCAAGACCACAGCGGCGGACGACGTGCAGGCACGGCGGACGGAGGGGGCGGAGCAAGGGGGCGGCGGCGTACGGTTGGGGTCGAGGAGTGGGGGATCTGGTGAGCGAGGGAGGGAGGGAGGCGACAGTGCGAGGGGAACAAGCGATTCTAATGGTGCACCTCCCCCTGGTGCGCCATAAGTACGTCGATTCTAATGGCGCACCTCCCCCTGGTGCGCCATTAGAATTTTGTTTTACTTACTGGCCCGACTGGTCAGGTTATATTCCACCTAACCCTATCTCCATCAGAACACGCCCACTAACCCGACTGGTCAGCACGCAGCACACACACTAGGAGGTCCTGGGTTCGAATCCCAGGCTCCCCAATTTTTGTTTTTATGCATTTAAAATGTTGTTTGATATTTATTTGTGTTTAAATATGTTCAAACTTGTTTAAATCATAACAGTAATATTTTTTATAAAAAGAGTAATGATTTTTTTAAAAATATCATCAAATTTGTTATTTGAAAATATAATCAAATTTGTTTTTTTTTTGCAAATTTAGTTGCATTCATTTGTGACGGTGGAGCGAGCCGGGGAGGGTGCGGGGGAGAGGGTGCAGGGGGTCGTCAGCGACGGCTGGTGGAGCGGGGGAGGGTGCGGTGGGTCGTCGGCGGCGGCGGAGTGGGGGAGGGTGCGGGGGGTCGGCGGCGGCGGTCGGTGGAGCGGGGGAGATGGTGCCCATGAAATACAATCGAGAAATGAAGGCTACAATTTAAATACAATCGATCTTAGCTAGCTATCTGTTCACAATCTTCTTGCCCTTATTTTTCGTAAATGGAGTTCTTCTCTTGAACGGACGTCCTTTAGGTAGGCTGGTCCTGCTTCTTCTTGTGGTGTATGCTAATACTTCATCGTCGTCGTCATGTTCCATCTTCGGGTCGCCGTACTTGTCGAAGTCTTGCTCATTGGCGACTCCATCCATTCCGATGATCTTCCTTTTGCCTCTCCTCACGACAACACGACTGGGCTTTGATGGGTCGGTAATGAAGAAGCATTGGTCCACTTGGGAAGCCAGTACCCATGGCTCATTTTTCGCGGTGACATTCGCACCTGCGGTCTTGGATTTGGCTTCAGGTATAACCATGGTGGTGAAATACCGGTCTTCTTTTATGACGCTCTTGGCCCATCTGACACGGAACATCGGGACCTTCTCTCCAGCGTAGCTCAGCTCCCAGATCTCCTCGATCCTTCCGTAGTATCTATCCTTGTCGTTACCGGTGTACGATTCCATCGTTACCCCGGAGTTCTGATAACCATCGCTCTTCATGTCCTTGTCCTCGGTGTAGAATGTGTAGCCGTTGATATCGTACGCCTCATACGTCATCAGGTTGTGCTCGGCGCCCTGTGACAAGGCGAATATGAGTTGTTCTTCCGCGGAAGAATCCTCATGTAAAGGGTACGGCAGAAGCTTCTGCTTGAACCAACGCGTGAAACATGAGTTGTGCTCTTTGATTATATCTCCGTCTGTCCTCTGTTGGCCTCGGTCATTGTACGTCTTCTCAATAAACGTTTTGTGCTCTACCACCCAAGGATCGACCACGTCTATGTGTTGTAGCGCGACTAGGTTTGCTCTTTCAAAGTCGGCGAGTCGACCATCGAAGTCGACATGCATTTCGCGGCGACCCTCACGGTGACCCCATCCAGCGAGCCTGCCGAGGTGCCTGTTGACGGGCAGACCAACGGGGTTCTTGATGCCTAGATAATTCGTGCAGTAGGAGATGCACTCTTTGGTCAGAAAGCCCCTGGCTATGCTTCCCTCTGGACGTGACATGTTGCGAACGTATCCTTTGATGACACCATTCATCCTTTCGAACGGCATCATGCTGTGCAGGAATGTCGGCCCGAGTTGGATGATATCCTCCACGATATGGACCAGCAGATGCACCATAACGTCGAAGAATGCGGGAGGGAAGTACATCTCAAGCTCGCGTAGTATCACCACGATCTCTTCCTATAGCCTTCTGAGTTGCCTCACGCCAACCGACTTCCGAGAGATGACGTCGAAAAAGTTGCATAGGCCAAATAGCGTTTCACGGACGTGCGCGTCCATGATCCCACGGATTGCAACTGGAAGTATCTGCGTCATCAGCACGTGACAATCGTGAGACTTCATCCCGCTGAACTTCTGCTTCACTGAGTCTAGGTATCTGCTTATCTTCCCCGCGTAACCGTAAGGAAGTTTTACTCCTACGAGGCAGGTGAAAATCTGATCGATCTCCTCCTGACTTAGAGTGAAGCACGCGGGAGGGAAGTCATTTCCGGTCTTCTTGGCCTTTTTGCCTTTGCGACGACTTTCCGTGTCCTGCTTCGCCTCATCATCATCATCATCATTAGCGTGAAGCTCCTCCCTGATGCCCATTGATTTCAAGTCTGCCCTTGCTTTCGGCCCATCTTTGGTCCTCTCTGGCATGTTGAGCAGGGTACCAAGCAGACTCTCGCACACGTTCTTCGTGATATGCATGACATCAAGGCTGTGAGGCACACGGTGGATCTTCCAGTACGGCAAGTCCCAGAAAACGGACCTCGTTCTCCATACCTTCAGCAGTGGCTCTGGCGCCTTTTTCTTATTTCCCGGCTCTGGCGCCTTTTGCTTCTTTCCCGACAGTGGGCAATCTTTCCAATTTTTCAACAGCTCTTCTATTTCCTCGCCGCTCCTCGTACGCGGGCGTCTTCGGGGTTCGGTTTCACCATCGAACAGATCCTTGCGTTTCCTCCACGGGTCATCGTCGCGAAGCCACCTTCGATGTCCCATGAACACGGTTTTCGAAGACCCGGGATCTCTATCTAGCTGGCGATACGTTGTGTCATCCATGCACCTGACACATCCAGAAAATCCGTGGACCACCTGCCCCGCGAGATATCCGAAACCGAGATAGTCGTGCACCGTCGTGAGCAGTGCGGCTCTCATAGGGAAATATTCTTTCTCTGCGGCGTCCCACGTATTGGCTGGCATTTTCCACAGCGTGTCTAGCTCCTCTTCCAGCAGCCCCAGATACAGATTGATGTCGTTCCCTGGTTGTTTCGGCCCTTCAATTAGCATACTCATGTGAATGTACTTCCTCTTCATGCACAACCAGGGGGGAAGGTTGTACATCCACACAAACACAGGCCAGGTGCCATGTGTGCTTCTCTGGCTGCCAAACGGATTGACTCCATCGGTGCTCGCGCCCAGCATGATGTTCCTTGGATCGTTCCCAAATTCTGGGTGTTCGAAGTTCAACGCTTGCCACTGGCTCCCATCCTTAGGGTGACTCAGCATCTTGTCTTTTTTATTTATCTCCGGATCATTTGCGTCATCTTCTCGCTTCTTCTCCTCCCTATCCGCGTGCCAACGCAGGAGCTTTGCTACCTTAGGGTCCGCAAAATACCGCTGCAGACGAGGAGTGATCGGAAAGTACCACACCACTTTTCGAGGAGCTTTCTTCCACTTCTTGTATCGAGTGACGCCGCACACTGGACATATGGTAGACTCCGTGTGCTCGTCCCGATAAATGATGCAATTGTTCATGCACACATGGTATTTCACGTGCGGTAAATCCAGAGGACACACGATTTTCTTCGCCTCCTCGAAACTGGTCGGGCACTTGTTCCCCTTGGGAAGACGTTCGTGCCAGAATGACATGTTCTCGTCGAAGCATGCGTCGGTCATTTTGTGCTTTACCTTCATCTCCAGAGCCATGAGCGTTACTTTCAGGCGGGTATCCTCGGGCCTGCATCCTTCATACAATGGAGTAACCGCATCTATCTCCAGTTGATCCAGCTTGGCTTTCTCTCGGGCGGCAGCTCTTGCGTTATCCGTCTGCTTGAGAAGCAGCTCTTGAATATGAGGGTCCTGCACCCAGCCCATCGATGGTCCATCGTCGTCTGCTCCGCCGGCATCTTCATCTTCATGATCATGCCCTTCGTCTGCTCCCGCATCTTCCTCATCATCATGTCCGGCATCTTCTACATGATGACTGTGTACAGCATCACCGTCGTGATCATGTCCTGGAGATTCTTCGTCTTCTCGCCCGCCCGAGCCGCGGTGGTTGTCTTGCTACCCATCCTCATTTCTTGCCCGACCCCCATGGACGACTTCATAGTCATCTTCATCACCTTGCCACCGATAGCCATCCATGAAACCACGCAAGAGCAGGTGGTCCCGCACCTGCCCGGAATCCGGGTCCGCAATAAGGCTCTTCAGCTTGCATCTTCGACACGGACATCTTATCTCCGTCTCGTTCTTTTCAAGCATCTCGGCCTTCGTGGATCTCAAAAACCTATTCACGATGCCTTCGGTCATCGTGCGGACCATGGTCACCTGCGGGGTAGAGCAAAACGATATTTTAGAACCAAGAAAAAATTTGGCATGACTTTCCCTAAAAATAGGACCAAAAAGAATGCATAGTGCCAAAATTCTCGCCGAAAGGGAAATGAATCAACATTCCGGCAAAATATTGGCAACTATCGCATTTCAAATACCGGTACCTGCAAACACAAACATATATGCAACACCACAAACATATGCAACACCACAAACATACATAGATCTAGCTAGGACATAAAAAGTGCATGTGCACGTTGTTGGAGGGAGAACAACATAAAGATAGCTTCCCCCTTACTTACCTATCAAAAAAGGGGCTTTAACCACGTAATTTGGATGAATTTATGGTGCAAATGAGGTGAGGAGGAGGAGGCAGCCGAGACAAGCTTGGAGGAGGGAGGAGAGAATGAAGTGGGGAAAGTGAGTGCGTAGGTGTGGCTGTCCAAAATATCTAGCTCGTCCCAGGTTACTAATGGCGCACCACCACATAATGCGCCATTAGTAACCCTGGTTACTAATGGCGCACCTGCTGGTGGTGCACCATTAGTAGTTTTGCAAAAAAACACTAATGGGGCACGGGGGAGCAGTGCGCCATTACTAGCTTAAACTAGTAATGGCGCACTGCCTCAGGTGCGCCATTAGTAGTTTTGCAAAAAAGTAAAAAATAAAAAAAATATTTTAGTGGCGCACTATGTTGCTGGTGCGCCATTACTAGTTACAACTAGTAATGGCGCACTATGTCCTGGTGCGCCATTAGTATGTCTGGCAAAATAAAATAAAATAAAATTTGTTACTAATGGCGCACCGCGTGTCTGGTGCGCCATTAGTGTTTTTCACACTAATGGCGCACCAGCACACGGTGCGCCACTGCTACATAGCAATGGCGCACCACATGTCTGGTGCGCCATTAGTGGCCATTCCATCTATAGCCCTTTTCCTAGTAGTGACAGCACCATAAATAAAACATACAATCAACCAACCAAGATCACGATTAACCCAAAGGACAAAACGGATCTACTGAAACATCATAGGATAACCATAGATCATTGGGACATAATATATGGAGTTGAGCACCATGTTTAAGTAGGGATTACAGAGGGGGAAAGAGGTGCTACACCGCTGCATAGAGGTGGAGAAAGATGGTGTTGACGGTAGCAAGATTGTTGATGTAGATAGTCGTCACGATCCCAGCCCCGGCGGCACTCCGGCACCACCGAAAGCGAGGGGGAGAGAGCCCCCCTCCTCCTTCTTCTTCTTCCTTGGCCTCCCCCCTAGATGGGAGGACAGTTCCCCCTCTGGTCCGTGGTCTCATGGCGGCGGAGGGGCGGGAGCCCCTCCGAGATTGGATCTCCCTCTCTGTTCTCTTCTGTTTCGCGTTCCACAGATCTGGCCGAAAACCGTTTCTTATATTCCCGGAGATCCGGAACTCTGATTGCGCTGAGATTTTAACACGATTTTTTTTCCGGATATAAGCTTCCTTGCACCCGAAGTAGAGCTCCAACCGACGTTCGAGGAGGGCACAACCCACCACCGCGCGCCAGGGGCCTCTGGCGCGCCCTGATGTCTTGTGGGCCGTGTGGGCCTCCATTTGCGGTGATTCCAACTCCCAAAAATTACATATATTCCTAAATAATTCTCTGTGAAATTTTATTGCATTTGGACTTCGTTTGATATGGATATTTTGTGATACAAAAAACATACAAAAAACAGGAACTAGCACTGGGCACTGGATCAATACGTTAGACCAATAAATCATATAAAAAGTTGCCAAAAGTATGTGAAAGTGATATAATATTGGCATGAAACAATAAAAAATTATAGATACGACGGAGACGTATCAGTGGTTGAACAATAGGTGCGGAAATTAAGGCTTTCTTGAGTGTTTCAAAGGCTTCTAAACAATCATCATCAAAAACAAAAGGAATATCCTTTTGCAAAAGACTAGTGAGAGGCCTAGAAATTTTAGAAAAGTCCTTGATAAATCTCCTGTAGAAACCAACATGACCTAGGAAACTTCGAATACCTTTTGTATCTTTAGGACATGGCATTTTCTAAACTGCATCAACCTTAGCTTTGTCCACTTCAATACCTCTTTCAAAAATTTTATGACCGAAGGCAATGCCTTCATTTACCGTAAAGTGGCACTTCTCCCAATTCAAGACAAGATTTGTTTGTTCACATCTCTGCAAAACTCGCTCAAGATTGCTTAAACAGTCATCAAAAGACTTCCCATTAACAGAAAAGTCATCCATGAAAACCTCAACAATCTTTTCACAAAAGTCAGCGAATATAGCAGTCATACATCTTTGAAAGGTAGCAGGTGCATTACATAAACCAAAAGGCATACGTCTATAAGCATAGGTTCCAAAAGGACAAGTAAAAGTGGTCTTTTCTTGATCAGGTTGAGAAACAGGTAGTTATGAAAAGCCAAAATATCCATCAAGGAAGCAAAAGTGTGTGTGCTTAGATAATCTTTCAAGCATTTGATCAATAAAAGGCAAAGGGTAATGATCTTTTCTAGCTGCTTTATTCAATTTTCTAAAATCAATTACCATTCTGTAGCCTGTAACAATTCTTTGTGGAATTAGTTCATTCTTATCATCAGGAACAACAGTTATACCTCTTTTCTTAGGGACACAATGAAGAGGACTTACCAATCTATCAGCTATAGGATAGATTATACCTGCTTCCAGAAGTTTTAATATTTATGTTCTTACCACCTCTTTCATCTTTGGATTTAACCGACGTTGGTGATCAACAACGGGTTTAGCATCAGGTTCCATATTAATTTTGTACTGACATAGACTGGGACTAATTCCCTTTAAATCATTAAGAGTATATCCAATACCAGCTCGGTGCTTCCTTAGAACTTTCAACAATCTTTCTTCTTCATGTTCTGAAAGGTTAGCACTAATAATAACAGGATATATTTTCTTTTCATCAAGATAAGCATATTTCAAAGTGTCTGGCAATTGTTTTAATTCGAACACAGGGTCACCTTTAGGTGGAGGAGGATCTCCCAGAGTTTCAATAGGCAAATTCTGTTTAAGTAGAGGACGTTGTTCAAAGAAAATATTATCTATTTCATTTCTTTCATGCATATGTAAATCATTTTCATGGTCTAGCAAATATTGTTCAAAAGGATCAGTAGGTGGCACAAAAATAGAAGCAAGACCAATTTATTCATCCTTACTAGGAAATTATTTTTCATGAAGATTTCTAGTAAACTTGGAAAATTAAACTCATGAGACTCGTCACCAAAGCGAACACCGACAGTTTGTTTCTTACAATCTATCTTAGCATTAACGGTGTTCAAGAAAGGTCTACCGAAGATAATGGGACAAAAGTCATCTTGTGGGGAGCCAAGAACAAGAAAATCAGTAGGGTATTCTATTTTCCCACACAAGACTTCAACATCTCTAATGATCCCAAATGGTGATATGGTGCCTCTATTAGCAAGTTTAATAGTAACATCTATTTCTTCTAACTCTGCAGGTGCTATGTCTTTCATAATTTCTTGATATAAGGTGTAAGGAATAGCACTCACACTAGCACCCATGTCACATAAGCCATGATAACAGTGATCTCCTATTTTAACGGAGATGACAGGCATGCCCACAACAGGTCTATGTTTATCCCTTTTATCAGGTTTAGCAATTCTAGCAGCTTCTTCACAGAAGTAAATAACATGCTCATCTATATCTTCTTCCAAGAAATCCTTAACCATAGCAATGCTAGGTTCTACTTTGATTTGTTCATCAGGTTTAGGTGTTCTAATATAGCTTTTGTTAACCACAGTTGAAACTTTAGCATGTTCCTTTATCCTAACAGGAAAAAGGTGGTTTCTCAATATAAGCAGAAGGGACAACTGGATCAACATTATAAAGTATAGTTTCTTCTTTAACTGGTATCGGTTCTTTAATTTCTTCTTTAATAGGTGGGTGATATTTAAACCACTTCTCTTTAGGGAGTTCAACATGAGTAGCAAATGATTCCATATTTAGTGCTAAACTTTTGAAAAGCATCGGTATCCATAAAAGATTTAACACAATCATACTTAAGTTTAATACCTGACTCTTTACCTTCATCGAGTTCCCAATCTTCAGAGTTGCATGTAATTCTTTCCAAAAGATCCCACCGGAATTCAATAGTCTTCTTCATAAAAGAACCAACACAAGAAGTATCAAGAATGGTTTGATCATTATGAGAAAGCCGAGCATAAACATTCTGGATAATAATTTCTCTTGAGAGCTCATGATTGGGGCATGAATATAACATTGACTTAAGCCTCCCCCAAGCTAGGGTGATACTTTCTCCTTCACGAGGCCAAAAATTATATATATAATTCCGATCACGATGAACTAGATGCATAGGACAATTTTTTTGATGAAACTCAAATTTCAAACGATTCCAATTCCATGATCTAATATCATTGCATAGCCTATACAATGCCAATGCTTTTCCCTTCAAACATAAAGGGAAAACCTTTTTCATCACTTCATCCCTGGGTAAACCTGGAAGCTTAAACAATCCAGAAATTTGTTCTACATATATCAAGTGCATAGCAGGATGTTCGGTTCCATCTCCTGCATAAGGATTAGCTAGCAGTTGTTCTATCATACTCGAAGGAATTTCGTATTCAATATTTTCATTAGGTGCAGCAGGTTGAGGGGTAGCTAATTGTGGTTCCGGACGAGGTGAAGATACCCCGAACAAACCCCTCAAAGGATTGTTTTCCATAGTAACAAGTGACAATAAATTTCAGCACACTATATAAATGTTTCCTTACCAAATTCCACTTACCATAGGCGCTTCACTCCCCGGAAACGGTGCCAGAAAATAGCCTTGATGACCCACAAGTATAGGGGATCAATTGTAGCTCTTTTTGATAAGTAAGAGTGTCGAACCCAACGAGGAGCGGAAGGAAATGACAAGTGGTTTTCAGCAAGGTAATGTCTGCAAGTGCTGAAATTGTAAGTAGCGGAGTAGTTTGATAGCAAGATAATTTGTAATGAGCAAGTAACGATTGTAGTAACAAAATTTCAGCAAGGTAGCCCAATCCTTTTGAGGCAAAGGACAGGCCAAAACGGTCTCTTATGATAAGCAAAGCGTTCTTGAGGGTACACGGGAATTTCATCTAGTCACTTTCATCATGTTGGTTAGATTTGTGTTCGCTACTTTGATAATTTGATATGTGGGTGGACTGGTGGTTAGGTGCCATTCTTACTTGAACAAACCTCCTACTTATGATTAACCCTCCTGCAAGCATCCACGACTACGTAAAAAGTATTAAGAATAAATTCTAACCATAGCATTAAACTTTGGGATCCAATCGGTCCCTTACGGAATAGCGCATAAACTGGGGTTTGAGCTTCTGTCACTCTCGCAGCCCATCATCTAATTGCTACTCCACAATGCATTCCCTTAGGTCCATATATGGTGAAGTTTCATGTAGTCGACGTTCACATAACACCACTAAGGGAATCACAACATACATACTATCAAAATATCGAACACATATCAAGTTCACATGATTACTTGCAACATGATTTCTCCCGTGACCTCAAGAACAAAAGTAACTACTCACAAATGATAATCATGCTCAAGATCAGAGGGGTATTAAATAGCATAATGGATCTGAACATATAATCTTCCACCAAATAAACCATATAGTAATCAACTACAAGATGTAATCAACACTACTAGTCACCCACAAGCACCAATCTATAGTTCCGGTAACAAGATTGAACACAAGAGATGAACTAGGCTTTGAGATGAGATGGTGCTATTGAAGATGTTGATGGATATTGACCTCCACAAGATGGGAGAGTTGTTGGTGATGATGACGACGATGATTTCCCACTTCGGGAGGGAAGTTCCCCACGCGGAATCGCTCCGCTGGAGGGCAAAAGTGCTCCTGCCCAAGTTCTGCCTCGAGACAGCGATGCTCCATCCCGAAAGTCCTCTCCATATTTTTTTTTCTAGTTCAAGATGACTTATATACCCGAAGATGTGCACCCGAGGTGGGCCTTTGTGAGCAAAACCCACCAGGGCGCACCTGGGCTCCCTGGCGCGCCCAGGTGGGTTGTGCCCACCTGGTGGGCCCCCTCTGGTAGTTATTTGCTCCAATAATTATTAAATATTCCATAAAAAATCTCTGTGAAGTTTCAGCTTGTTTGGAGTTGTGCAGAATAGGTGGGCTGACATAGCTTTTCCAGGTCCAGATTTCCAGCTGCCGGAATTCTCCCTCTTCGTGTATACCTTGCAAGTTATGAGAGAAAAGCCATCAGAATTACTCCAAAAAGCATTATTATGGATAAAAACATTATAAATAACAGTAAGTAAACATGATGCAAAATGGACGTATCAGTGCGTGTCCGTCAGTGTCATTTGGAATAGATTGTCTGCCAGGACCCTGTCCAAAGATTGCTTTTAAATCTTTGACCATATCAAATATATCATCACCAGTACGGCGGACAGGCTTCTTCCGGGGATCTGCCTCACCTTTGAAATGCTTGTGTCGGCGTTCTTGGAACGGGGGTCCCCAGACTTGCCTGCCTGCGGCCCATGGCGTGGCTAAGCCAGCGGGCCGTACGACCCATCTTCATCAACAAGGCCTCCAAGAGCCTCGCGAGGGGCCAAGCCTCGCGAGGCGGACGATGCAAGACCTCCTCAGGAGTGGCCTAGCCAGGCGGGCTCACGAGGAGCGGAGATATCTAGGCGGGGCAAACCTCACGAGGCTCTCGTGACGTGAGCCATGACGATCGGCGCCAGGCGGGTGCCAGTGGGCGCATCGTCCTTGTTTCCTCTTTGGTCATAAGGAGGCAAGCGCATGCGAGGAGTACCGAGGCATCGGGCAAAGGTTGCCATATCGGTGCAATGAGACCAAGACCAGAAGGACGACAGGACGGAGGTCACCGTGGATCCCAAGACGGCGTCACCACCAGAGCCTTTCGCAGGCGAAGACCACTTTTGTCAGGATAGCTTGTACTAGTTGTCCCCCTTCAAATTTGCCCGCCGTTGTTGGCTCCCTTCCCGCTCAATATTTGGGGAGAGGACCAGGGCCTATATAAGTAGAACCAGCCACCACAATAGGGGCATCTCAACTGAGCCGGAGGCATCTTAGCTTGATCTGATCTGATCGAGAGCCTACCCTAGCCACAAGAACACCTCAACCTCAGGAGGCTGTTCTTCCCTTTGTACTGTTCATCATCAGCCCGAGAGGCAATCCACCACCACCACACTGGAGTAGGGTATTACACCACAATGGTGGCCCGAACCAGTATAAATCTCGTGTCTATTTGTGTTGCGAGTTAGTCGAGTTCCTCCTTGAGATCTTAGTGAGCTAGGGCGAGGATCGGTAGGAGGGAAAGACTTCGCGCGCACCCCAGAGTTTGAACCTTAAAGGTTTGCCGGAACCCCCCATCCGACATTTGGCACACCAGGTAGGGGTGCACCGTAGCTTCCCTTCCATCAATTCGTCGCTCCGTCGTCTCCATGGCGGACGCTCGCCGCGCTCGAGCTGAGCGCTGGGCTGCCCTCACCGCCCGCGTTGCTCAGACGTCTCCCATCGGCGGGCCACCTCGTCGTTCTCCGTCTCCCGCCGCCAACGCTGCCACCGGCCCGGTGATACGTCTCCAACGTATCAATAATTTTTTACTGTTCCATGCTATTATATTATCTGTTTTGGATGTTTATGGGCTTTATTAAACACTTTTATATTATTTTTGGGACTAACCTATTGACCCAGAGCCCAGTGCCAGTTCCTGTTTTTCCCTTGTTTCAGTGTTTCGAAGAAAAGGAATATCAAACATAGTCGAAATGGAATGAAACCTTCTGGAGAAGTTATTTTTGGAAAGAAAGCAACCCGGGGGACTTGGAGTCCACGTCAAGAAAGCAACGAGGAAGGCACGAGGCAGGGGGCGCGCCCTCCACCCTCGTGGGCCCCTCGTGGCTCCCCTGACGTATTTCTTCCGCCTATATATATCCATATACCCTAAAACGATCGAGGAACAGAAGAGATCAAGAGTTCCGCTTCCGCAAGCCTCTGTGGCCACCAAAAACCAATCGGGGCCCTGTTCCGGCACCCTGCTGGAGGGGGGATGCCTCACCGGTGGCCATCTTCATCATCCCGGCGCTCTCCATGACGAGGAGGGAGTAGTTCACCCTCGGGGCTGAGGGTATGTACCAGTAGCTATGTGTTTGATCTCTCTCTCTCTCTCTCGTGTTCTTGATTTGGCACGATCTTGATGTATCGCGAGCTTTGCTATTATAGTTGGATCTTATGTTGCTTCTCCCCCTCTACTCTCTTGTAATGGATTGAGTTTTCCCTTTGAATTAATCTTATCGGATTGAGTCTTTAATGATTTGAGAACACTTGATGTATGTCTTGCCGCGCGTATCTGTGGTGACAATGGGATATCACGTGATTCACTTGATGTATGTTTTGGTGATCAACTTGCGGGTTCCGCCCATGAACCTATGCATAGGGGTTGGCACACGTTTTCGTCTTGATTCTTCCGATAGAAATTTGGGGCACTCTTTGAGGTTCTATGTGTTGGTTGAATAGATGAATTTGAGATTGTGTGATGCATACCGTATAATCATACCCACGGATACTTGAGGTGACATTGGAGTATCTAGGTGACATTAGGGTTTTGGTTGATGTGTGTCTTAAGGTGTTATTTTACTACGAACTCTAGGGCTGTTTGTGACACTTATAGGAATAGCCCAATGGATTGATCGGAAAGAATAACTTTGAGGTGGTTTCGTACCCTACCATAATCTCTTCGTTTGTTCTCCGCTATTAGTGACTTTGGAGTGACTCTTTGTTGCATGTTGAGGGATAGTTATACGATCCAATTATGTTATTATTTGTTGAGAGAACTTGCACTATGTAACACCCCGGATGTAACTTTCCATATTTGTAACTCCAACTCTTGCGATTTTCGGCTATGTGTTATGATATTCCCTTCGTGGTCGGGTTTTGTGTTCGTTTTGCATTTTGTTCATGTCATGCATCTCATACCATGTCATCATGTGCATTGCATTTGCATACGTGTTCGTCTCATGCATCCGAGTTTTTTCCCCGTTGTCCGTTTTGCAATCCGGCACTCCCACCTCCTCCGGCGCACCCCTCTTGGTTCGTTTCATGAGCGGGTGTTGAACGTTTTCGGAATGAACCGAGGCTTGTCAAGTGGCCTTGGTATACCACCGGGAGACCACCGGTCAAGTTTCGTTTCATTTGGAGGTCGTTTCGTACTCCAACGGTTAACCGGGTAACCGCAAAGTCCATTTGTGTGTGCAGCAAAAACCCCTCTCTAAACAGCCCAAAACCCAGCAAACCCACTTCCATGCTCTAGGTCGTTCGATCACGATCGTGTGGGCGAAAACCGCACCTCATTTGGACTCTCCTAGCTCCCTCTAGCTATATATTTGTGAGCCTCCCCGAAATTTTCGGATCCCCAAAACCCTAGCCTCTCCCTCCGCGCGCCGGACACGTCCGCCCGGCGCCGGACGTTTCTCCGCCGCCGCCCGCGACCAACCAGGGCCCGACACGTGGCGCCCACCGCCGCCCGTACCGCCGCGGCCCGCGAGCCCGCATCCGGCCCCCGAGCCCACGGCGCCCGCCCGCGCGCCGCCGCCGTCCTCCTCCAGCGCGGGAGCCCGCGCCCGTCCCCTCCGGCGGCGCCGCCCTCCGCCGCCCGCCGGTGCCTTCTCCGCTCCACGCCGTCGCCTCCTCCGCCTCTCCTCCCTCCGGTCGCCGCCCGCCTCCTCCTCCTCCCTCTCCCTCCGGCCGAGCTCCGGCGAGCTCGAGCTCGGATCCGGCCAGATCCCGATCCAGTGGAGGTTGACTTCTTTCTTCTCCGATCCGAAATATTTCCAAGTCCTGAGATCTTACATTACATGCTCATGTTCTCTGCATCATAACTCTCTGTATATAGCTCCGTTTCGTGCGTGTAATATATCAAAATGTTCGTCTCGTGATGCTCTACATTTTGTTCCATCGAACCATGTTCATTAGAGTCCATCTTGATGTCCAAATCTCTGGTGCAAGAGTGCTACTTGCTGTTAACTGCTGTTACTTAGCAGAACTTGGTGATTTGTTATTTTTGTTGCATTTATTCTGTGCATCTTATGGACATGAGGTCTACATGTGTTTTGTTGTATGCCATGCCATCTTTCCAGTGGTGTATGCCATTTATTTTGGTGATCTCTGTGGTGACTAGCACAAGCATGCAAACTAGGTCCCGTAATGTTTCTGATTTCAGGGACTTCGTATTTTCTACGTCTTTGTCTGTTGTTATTTTGTTGCCATGTAAACTTGATGCTACAGAGAGATCCATGCGCCTTTTGGAGATGTTCAGTAAGGATGTTTTGTAGATATTATTGTAATTGATCCACTCCTGCCCTTGTTTGAAATTATGGAGTGCCATAGCATGACTCAATCTTGCTCTACTTTTGCTATAAAATATTTCTGGCAGATTGTTTACGTGTTATTCAATTTTGCCAAGCTTGTTGTAGTTGTTTAATACATGCTATGTACTTGCTATTGCCATGGATAGCTTCATAAACATGCCATCTTGCTGTAGGTATTCTTGTTTTGTCATGAATTGGCTTGTGGTGAGTGCATCAAGCTCACCAGGATGCCTTCATATTATTGTTTCTGCCATGCTCTGTTTTCTGCCAAGTCTGGAACCTGTTAACGAAACTTGCTATGTTTACATGGTTGCCATCATATCTTATGATCCTTTTTGGATTATGGTCAGTAAGGGACTTTTGTCATATGCATTTAGTAAAATACTGGCATGCCTTATTTTGCCATGTTAAGTTCCTGTAGCATGTCATTTGCTTGCTCTGAACATTGCTACCTGATGCTGTTTCAGTCATGTCCAGTAATTTCACCAAGTCTGTGAACCTGTTATCTTTTGCACTTTTGTCATGCTTGTTTGAACCTGCTGTATTTTGATCTAGCCGTAGGTCAGTGTTCATCTTTTATCAAGCATCTCCTGTATATTACTTCCATATGCTTTGTTGCTATGTTGGAGTGCCGTAACATTATTACTTGTTGCATTCTAAGTGCTATCATGCTGTTAATCGCAGATTCGTGTCATTCTTGTTTTGCTTGCCATTTGCAAACCGTGCATCCGTTTCCGGTGATCTTTACATCGATTTCAACCAAAATCATCTCATCTTTCCAGTGGCATGCTTGGTTTGCCAAGTTACTGCCTTGTTCATCATTTTTCTTCCGGAGCACGCATATGCATCGCATATCATATCTTGCATATCGTTCATGTATTGCATCATGTTGCTTGTGCATTTCCCGTGATTGATTGTGGTTCCATTGCTTGTTTTCTTGTCTTGGGTAGAGCCGGGAGACGAGTTCGTGAATGAGGAACCTGTTGAGTACGCTTACGAGGATCAAGCTTTCAACAACTCTGAGAACCTTGCAGGCAAGATGACCACCCCTCGAAATCACTTCTATCTTTGCTTTGCTAGTTGTTCGCTCTTTTGCCATGCTGCGCTACCTACCATTTGCTATATCATGCCTCCCATATTGCCATGTCAAGCCTCTAACCATCCTTTCGTAGCAAACCGTTGTTTGGCTAAGTTACCGCTTTTGCTCAGCCCTTCTTATAGCGTTGCTAGTTGCAGGTGAAGTTGAAGTTTGTTCCATGTCGGAACATGGATATGTTGGGATATCACAATATCTCTTATTATATTAATGCATCTATATATATGGTAAAGGGTGGAAGGCTCGGCCTTATGCCTGGTGTTCTGTTCCACTCTTGCCGCCCTAGTTTCTGTCATACCGGTGGTATGTTCCTTGAGTTTGCGTTCCTTACGCGGTCGGGTGATTTATGGGACCCCCTTGACAGTTCGCTTTGAATAAAACTCCTCCAGCAAGGCCCAACCTTGGTTTTACCATTTGACCACCTACCACCTACACTTCCCTTGGGTTTTCGCGAGCCCGAGGGTCATCTTATTTTAGACCCCCACGGGCCAGTGCTCCTTCGAGTGTTGGTTCGAACCGAGCTCCTGCGGGGCCACCTTGGGGAAACTTGAGGACTAGTTTTACTCGTAGCTAGTCTCATCCGGTGTTGCCCTGAGAACGAGATATGTGCAGCTCCTATCGGGATTTGTCGGCACATCGGGCGGCTTTGCTGGTCTTGTTTTACCATTGTCGAAATGGCTTGTAAACCAGGATTCTGAGACTGATCGGGTTTTTCCGGGAGAAGGTTTATCCTTCGTTGACCGTGAGAGCTTATGATGGGCTAAGTTGGGACACCCCTGCAGGGTATTATCTTTTCGAAAGCCGTGCCCGCGGTTATGAGGCAGATGGGAATTTGTTAATATCCGGTTGTAGAGAACTTGTCACTTGTCCCAGTTAAAATACATCAACTGTGTGTGTAGCCGTGATGGTCTCTTCTCGGCGGAGTCCGGGGAGTGAACACGGTTTGAGTTATGAATGACGTAAGTAGGAGTTCAGGATCACTTCTTGGTCATTACTAGATGACGACCGTTCCGTTGCTTCTCTTCTCGCTCTCTTTTGCATATGTTAGCCACCATATATGCTTAGTGCATGCTGCAACTCCACCTCATTACACCATCCTTTCCTATAAGCTTAAATAGTCTTGATCTCGCGGGTGTGAGAGTGCTGAGTCCTCGTGACTCCCAGATTCTACCAAAACAGTCGCAGGTGCCGACGATGCCAGTGCAGATGATGGGATCGACCTCAAGTGGGAGTTCAACGAGGAATGTGGTCGTTACTATGTGTCTTTTCTAGATGATCAGTAGTGGAGCCCAGTTGGGACGATCGGGGATCTAGCATTTGGGGTTATCTTATTTTCATTTGGATTTGACCGTAATCGGTCTATGTGTGGATGTTGGATGATGTATGAATTATGTTTATGTATTGTGTGAAGTGGCGATTGTAAGCCAACTCTCGTTATCCCATTCTTGTTCATTACATGGGATTGTGTGAAGATGACCCTTCTTGCGACAAAACCACAATGCGGTTATGCCTCTAAGTCGTGCCTCGACACGTGGGAGATATAGCCGCATCGTGGGCGTTACACACTAGTGAATGTTTGAACCCTAGGCCTTGTTTCAACAGATTGCAATACCGTTTATGCTCAGTTTTATCGCTTGCTACCTTGCTGTTTTTATATTTTCAGATTACAAAAACCTATATCTACCATCCATATTGCCCTTGTATCACCATCTCTTCGCCGAACTAGTGCACCAATACAATTTACCATTGTATTGGGTGTGTTGGGGACACAAGAGATTCTTTGTTATTTGGTTGCAGGGTTGCTTGAGAGCGACCATCTTCATCCTACGCCTCCCATGGATTGATAAACCTTAGGCCATCCACTTGAGGGAAATTTGCTACTGTCCTACGAACCTCTGCACTTGGAGGTCCAACAACGTCTACAAGAAGAAGGTTGCGTAGTAGACATCACCCAACGAGGAACGAGCAACAGGCGTCCTCGCTGCATCCGTCGGTGCGGCAGGACGGCCGCACCGCCACTCCGTCACTGACCCCAGCTGGTTCTTCGTCTCATGCACGCCGTGCTCCCATGGAGGTGCGGGCCACGCTCCTCGCGGCGAACGAGCTCTTGCGCTACCGCCCAGTCGACGACCTCTACAAGGAGTGGCTCGACCGCGTCGCTGAGCTCGTCCGCGCCGCAGGGTGCTCCCCGGCGCCGTCCCTCCCTTTGCCTCACCCTCCGCCAGCCACAGTCGATGTGGCTCATGGCACGCCTCCACCCCTTTGCCCCAAGACTGCACCTTGGCGCCAGGGCACGCGGCCCCATAGCATGATCCGCCATGTCCGGCGCCCGCGCCCGAAGAGAGAAGCTGCCAAGAAATCCCTGGGCCGTGAGAAGCTGCACCTGCGTTCCCCGCACCGCCTCGTCAAGACCGCGCGCCGCCTGTGGTGGCGCCGCGTGGACCTCATCAAGACCAAGCTCCACCTCCAATGCGGGCCCCGGCAACCACGGCCGGCTGCCGCGCCTTCACCCCCGAGCTGCGTAGTGTCGCCTGGCGAGGCAAGTTCAAGCCGGATCTGCCTCCCCGCTACGATGGCACGCCGACCCCGCAGAGTTCCTGCATCTCTACGAGCTGAGCATCGAGGCTGCCAACGGCGATGAGAAGGTCATGGCGAACTGGTTTCCCATGGCTCTCAAGGATGGAGCCCGCTCCTGGCTCCTGAACCTGCAGCACGGCTCGATCTCCTCCTAGGACGAGATGCGCGGCCGCTTCGTCGCCAACTTCCAGGGCACTCGCGACCGCCCGCCGGCCGCGGGTGACCCGCGCCGCATCAACCAACAACCAGGAGAAACCCTCCAGAAGTACATCCAGCGCTTCAACAACACTCGCCTCAAGATCCCCAAGGTCACGAACGAGGCCATCATCTCCGCGTTCTCAGACGGCGTCCATGACGTCAAGATGAAGGAAGAGCTCGCTATCCATGAGGAGCTGTGCACATCTCAGGAGCTGTTCAACCTGGCGACCAAGTGTGCAAGAGCTAAGGATACTACAAAAAAAATACACTTCCGTGATGATACGTGTTTATCACAGTAGGTCGCGTTTTTTGTCATGCATGTACATCCATGACGATTTTATGACAGAATCAAGATAGTCATATCTGTGCTGTCGTAGAAGTGTTCCATGAC
This sequence comes from Aegilops tauschii subsp. strangulata, assembly GCF_002575655.3. NCBI lineage: Eukaryota > Viridiplantae > Streptophyta > Magnoliopsida > Poales > Poaceae > Aegilops > Aegilops tauschii. The sequence goes on along the minus strand of NC_053037.3, from coordinate 423,473,992 downwards.
ATTACCAAAATTACCATCACGGAAGTGTCCACTTCCACGACGATAAATCACGTGTCACAGAAGTGCTTTCGTCAAGGGTGACCGACACGTGGCATCCACCGTAACGGAACGCCGTTAAGCTATCGGGTCGGGTTTTGGATCCGATAACCCGTTAACAGCCCCGACCAATGGGAAATTTCCACGTGTAAAATTCTTATTGGCCGGACGAAACACGTGTCAGCTCGTTAGTGGGTCAGATAGGCGCCTATGATATGTCAACACGTGCCACGGCCCACCACTGGCCCATTTAGCTTACAAAGCCAGCCCATTTGACTTGGTCAAAAGTTAACGGGCTAGCCCATGAAAAGCCTGTTAACGGTCTCTTCGCAAATAGCCCATTTTACGGCCCGTTAACCCACGACCCGTTAGGCCCTAAAGGAAATCGGCCCAACAACGTCATGTGGGCCGTCGAATATAACACCAGCCCATTTCACTTTCGGCCCATGTATGGCCCACGACGTCTTTTGGCCCATATGAGGCCTTCGTATCTTTCGGCCCTTTACAGGCCCATGGTGAATCTAGCCCATAATGAACAGTAATTTTCTTTATACCCGTTAACGGCCCGTGATTTACATGGGCCGGTTCCAGCCCGTGTTAGCTTTCGGCCTATTGCCGGCCCATACGTTCTTGGGCTCCTTTTCGGCCCTCGATTACTTCCGGCCCGTTACTGGCCTGTTCCCCTAATGGGCCAAATTCGGCCCATGGCAAGAGTCGGCCCGTTAGTGGCCTGTTCCCCTAATGGGCCAAATTCGGCCCATGGCAAGAGTCGGCCCGTTACTGGCCTGTTACCCTAATGGGCCAAATTCGGCCCATGGCAAGAGTCGGCCCGTTTCTGGCCTGTTAACCCGTTGCGCCGTTTCCAGCCCGTCCTATATTCTGGCCCATTAACGACCCGTTATGCCTGTGATAGAATTAAGCCTTTGCTATCCTACGGCCTGTTAACGGCTTGTTACCGTGTTGGGCCGATACCAATTACGCCCAATTACGGCCCATGTAGACCCATTTATCCGACGGCCCGAGGCCCACCAATTACAGGCCCATTTATCGACGGCCCGTAGGAGACCCATGGATCCTACGGCCCGTATATGGCCCATGGTAGTTTCGGCCACTAGCAAACCAGGGAAACAGAAGACTCGGAAATAAATAAGGCCGAAACTAACGCTAGGCTATTAAGGCGATTGCACAGATTACATCCACTCGGCATCAAAGATCGCCACCAGTGCAAATATATATAGGGAACACCCTACACTATACAAAAATGGCTTGCTGTTTTCTTCAGCCGGTGGCTGCACATTAAGAATAAATTTTGTGTCGCACCAAAACAAATTACAACTATATAACAAAAGGAGGTTGGCATAAAACTTAACAGTCTAGCAAATAAATGCACCACCAGAAGTTCAGAAGCTCAGTTCATTTGACCTGACTGCTACGTTTTCATGCTGTATTGTCCGATGGAGCACCATAACCCTCGCCTTCATTTCCCCTAGGCTCCTGAACAACATAGCAAATGTCTGATAGTCCGGTTTCAAAACCATGCATATCTTGACGACATTGAGCAATGTTTCTCCTTGTTTTACAAAGGGTCTCTGTTAGGGAATGGACTTGTGTCTGGAGCGCAGATACAACATTGCTTTGAGCTTGCATATCGTGATCATGAGGCAGTTTGGACGATATTGCCTTAACAACCAACCCAGTATTACGCAGGAACATGCTTTTGGCACTGTTAGTGGACATGTACTGACCCACTGCAGCAAGAGCTGACACTGCGGTTATAGTTGCCTCGCCACCTTTAGAAGGTGGCGGTTCCACCATTTTTTCCATAGCTCGCTGAAAAGTTGAGGTTTCACATTAGTAGTACCAGAACAGAAGATATTAAGGAGGCAGCAAAACCAAACAAAATAGCTTTGGTCTATATACATAACTTATTCTGGTGAACCCATGTAAAATATTAGTTGTATTTGATTGCAAAGTACATAATAAAATCAGGTTCCAAACATATGACCATGTACCATCGCTAATGTATTGTCTATTTCTTCACATTGTATTGAGGGCTAAGGATAAAGAGACGAAGTTTATAATACGGTAAGCATAGTATGACATCATTCATATCACAAAACAACTGAGAACAGACAAACATGCAATTGTAACGTTGTGTGGGCAAGTCCAACACGGAACTAGATTACGGGTCAAGATCAAAGGAACATCACTCCTCTCTTTTAAACCTTGTAAGGTGCAATGATACGCTAAGACAATTGTGTATAAAATTTAAAAGAGTAATAGCCATTGGCTGCAAACCATGCAGTTCAAGGCACAAGTCAGAGTAAGTAGTAGTTAAAAGGCATGAGGATTAAGGAGTTACAACAGCGGCTTTGACTCGTGTAGTCATGCCCTTCTTCTTGCTGGTGTGACAGTCCTTGAAGATTTCCACAACATTTGGTTCAGGTACTTTTTGGTCCTTGCAGGCTTTCCTCTGCATTTCGAACAAGTCAATATAGATCTGATAATATGGTACAGCGAAAAGTGTGAAACAGCAGCTAATTACAAGAGCCTCGTAGTGTGCAATATAGCTACGAGATCCTGTCGTCTGTTGGAATTTCACTTTCGTACGGTTGGCCTTGTTCTTTGAACAGTTCAACTACAAGAAGATAGATTTGTGTGGCACATGCGTAAATAGGACTTCAACATGTGATCTGATCACATATATATAATGTACCTAATACTTCGGATCAGACCTGTCGTGGAAGTGTCACGGCAGATGTCCTCGAGCTAGGACTTAGTCGTGGAGCCATCGCAGCTAGGAAGCTTGAAGGGGTTAAACGGGACAAGGAACACGAGGGTTATACTGGTTCGGCCCCTTACAGTGAAGGCAAAAGCCTACGTGCAGTTGAGGTGGTATTGATTAGGGTTTCTATGACCAGGGAGCTTAACTGCTATGCCTGGCTCTCGACGAGATCTTTCTTGCCCTTAAACCGCCGCCGGGTCGTCCCTTTATATAGAGAGGTTGACGCCTGGCAGCTCTCAGAGTCCCGGCCGGCTCATAAGAGTGTCCGGCGCGGACTCTCAACTATTTTTGCCTTACACTACAAGTTCTACCATAATGACGGTTGTAACTACGGGCCTTAAGCCATCTCCGGGTCTTAAGCCCATCTTTGGCCCACCGTCTTCAAGCTTGGCGCCGGGCTTCAGGTGATGACCATTATGAGTAACCCGGCCCCTCCGGGCGGGTGACTCTAAGGTTTATATCCTTAACATTAGGCCCCAGATTGATTTGAGCCGGCTCATGTCAATCTTCAATCCTTTCGATAGAAAATCTCCGGCTTACAATTGTGTGAAGGCCATAACCCGTCGTGACGTCATCGTCTGGATTTCGGGTAATCCGCCGTGACGTCATCTTCCATTAAGTCCATTTTTTACTCCACCATATCCGCAACGGATCTTATCTTTAACAGCCGTCCCGAAAATCGAGGCATTTTTATGGTGAGATAACCACGCCGTGGCCTCCTCGTTTCTCGCGCCCACTTAAGAGCCTCGCCTTATAAATAGCCCGGCCCACCAGCCTCTGGTCACTCGTTGCCTCCGTCTTCTTCCTCCTGTCGCCGCTGCGTTGCCGCTCGAGCTCCACTGCCGCCGCCGCCGCGGGTCTCCGAGTCTTCCCCGCCTCCAGCCGCTGCATCAACCTGACGTGACCAGATAAACTGCGGCGACCTCCGCACCTTTCCAGCACCTGTAAGTCTTTGCTACCCCGTAGAACAGATCTGCAGTAGGGTTTCTTCCTGTTCTTCCCGTGTTCATCGCCGTTCCTCGCGAGTCCTCGGTAGTTTTCATTTTTACCACCTTTCTTGATCTCTGACTGTATGGAACTGTTGCGGTAGTTGTTTCACGCCCGTTTGCAATGTTCATAGATCCCTTCTTACTACATAAAGGCTCCGTTCAAGCTTATGAACTTCCTTTGTGTCTGTTTTAGGTCTAGAAACTTTTCCTTTTAGTCGACCACTTTGATCTAAAAATTTCACTGCGATCTGTGAAACTTGTTTTCACCACACTTAGTAAAAAACTGCATCCGCTGAGTTATGGCGGCTTACATTTCCGGCTCAAAGAAGCCGCGCGCCGTAAAACCTTCCGGCTCAAAAGAAGCCACGCGCCGTGAAATTTTCCGGCTCATTTATGATAAAACTGTAGACAATTGAATTACTCTAAACACCTCCAGCGGCTTAGATAACCCGATGCACTTAGCTATATGTCATTAGGCCCCTCCATAAGCCGCCACTTTAAACATTGAACTGTAAATTTCCTCCGGCTTATAATTAAACCGGACATTTCCTTTTATCATAGGCTTCCGACTTTCACCATGCCTCCCAAAGCTCCCAAAGCACCCATGACTTGCAACTAGATGAGGTCCAACGTCACCGACGAAACCTTAGCGGACTTTGTGAAGACGGGTTACCTGCCCAAGAAGGACGTCATGTCTTACCGCGCCCCTGACCCGTCAGAGGAGAGACCACAGCCAAGGGACGGGGAGGTGGTAATATTTGCGGATCACATGAGCCGGGGCTTCGCACCGCCCGGCTCAAAGTTCTTTAGAGATGTGCTGAATTTCTTTGATTTGCGGCCACAAGACATAGGACCCAATTCCGTGTCAAACATATGCAACTTCCAAGTATTCTGCGAAGTCTACCTTGGAGAGGAGCCCAGCCTTCTGCTCTTTAGAGAGCTATTCTATTTGAACCGCCAGAATGAGTGTGCCAACGGACCGATCCTGGAACTTGGTGGAATCTCCATTCAACGCCGGAGAGACTGCCTTTTTCCTTACGCCGAGCCGCCAAGCCACCCAAAGGACTGGAACCAGACGTGGTTCTACTGCCAGGACACTTCGCCGGCCGGCGAGAGCCCGCTGCCCGGCTTTCATCCCTCGCGTCTGGAACCAACTCACCCTCTGTCAGACAAGCTATCTCAAGCGGAGCGCCAACCTCTGATCCCCACCATCAACAAAATCAAGGCTCTCCTGGGAAATGGCCTCAATGGCATTGATCTGGTCCGGGTCTGGATCTCGTGGCGGGTGATCCCCTTGAGCCGCCGCCCCGGCTTAACGTGTGATTACACGGGCCGGAAAGATGACCCCCTGCGACACAGCCGCAACGATCTTCCTGAAGACGTTGCTGATGACATGACCAAGGCCCTCTTGAATGAGAGCTTGGCAGACTGCGGGAGGACCGGCTTAAGCCCATTCTGCAAGACCAACCCGGCCCCAGCGGTAAGCCGCTGATCTGAACATTCTATTTTTCTCCTTTAAATAGCTTTCATCTGAACCTTAAGAAATCGTCATTGTATTTTTCAGGCTGATGATAAATTCTGGCAGGTCAAATATGACCATGAGGCGGCCAAGAAGGCCCGGAAGGCTAAGAAAGCCGCCAAGAGAGCCGCTCCCCGTAAGAAGGGAAGCAGGCCCACTGCTTCAGAGCTGCTTCAACTAAGCGACAGCTCCGAGTCGGAGGTAACCCCTGAACCTGTAAGCTCTTGTTGTATTTCTTGTTTATTTCTGTCCACCTTATCAATACTTGTTCATCAGCAGGATGACACCGGAGCCAGTAACCCGGTGATTGAAGAGGTAATGACACTTTCCTCCGACTCGGAGCCCTTGACAAGGCTGAAAGTCCGAAGAGTAACCCGGAAAGTAAGATTTTCACATCCTTTAGCTTATCAAGATCCTCAATTTCTTTTGAAGCAACAGATTCATGAGAGCCAGCGACACACCCGGACCAACAAGGATGCTGACCTCTCCTCCGGTTTACCTGAGGCATCAAGGAAACGCCGGACTGAGGTTATCTGCAAGTTATATCCTTTTCATCCTTTGGCGGGTGTTATATGTCAACCGCTCAATTCTTCTGATTCGAATTATCAGGAAACTTCACCCTCCTCTGGTGAGACTATGCAATCGAACCTGCCGGCTTTCAAGACCGTACCCGGGTAATGCTGATCATCTCTTGTTGTGCTTATCTTTACTCATACTTTTGTACTAACCTTGTATCCTTTCAGTGCTCAAGCCAAGCTCAGTAAAAAAGCAAAGAAGAATAAGCCGGTCGAAGAGCCGGTCTTGCCTGAGCCGGAGGTTACAGCTCAAGAGCCGCCAGCTGCCTCTGCACCTGAAGCCACCACTCCAACTGATGAGCCAGCCATTGAGACTTCCACTAACCCGGATATCTCCAGCCCGGCTCAGCCGGCCGATGACCCGGACGTGGTAATCACCCGGACGGAGTTTGTCGAGCCGGGGAGACCCACGGCGCTGGCTAAGTGCTCTGCGAAGGAAGAGTTGCTGGAGCGCCACCGGGCCAAGCTGGACATCACCAACTAGGCCAACCTGAGTATTGGAGAGATCGTCTCCGGCTATGTCAATCAAGTGCACAGCAGCCGGGACTTGGAGATTGACATGGTGAAGCAGATTCAGCAGAAGTCTGAGGTACCACTTTATTGCTTACTGCATAATCATCTTTACTACACTAGCCCCCAAGTCTACGACTTATGATAAAATATGTTGTAGACTTAGTTTCCGGCTTACTTCCATGAACCGGTAATCTGTAGATAGAAACTTTCGACATGCATTAGCCCCAAGTGCCAAGTGTCTTTGCTTGGAAAGCGTTTGGGACTTTAAAATGGCATAATAACTGTTCATACTATAACCCGGAAATTGTGCAGGCTGCTTGCAAGAAGTTTGAGGCTGATGTCTCTGATCTGAAGAACCGCCTGAGGACGCAGGAAACTGAGACCCGGAAAGCCAATGCCAAATTTGAGTCCAGTATTGCTGCTCAAGAGAAGCTGAAGAAGAACTTTGAAGCTGAAAGGAAGACTTGGGCTGAAGAGAAAGCTACTCTGGTGAGCCGGGCCGAACAGGCGGAGAAGGCTCTGACGGAGAGAACCGCCGAACTCTCCAGCTTAAAGCGCCACGTGTCACAGATGGTCGCCGCAATCTTCGGTAAGTCATTCCACCGGCTCTCGTCAACTTCAATCTTTATGTCTCATAACCCATCATTGCCAACGGCTTATCTTACCCTGTTTAAACAGGTCCAAGAAGCGCCAACCTCAATCAAAATGTGCTGACCAAGTTGAAGGCCGTGTACACTCTGGTGGAGCAACTCTACACCGGGTCACAGCGCGCCTTGGCCGTGGTGGCCCTTTCAAACGAGGTTCCGACTCACCTGGCGGAAGTACTTCGCCGGCTGGCCGTTCTTCCGCAGCGTGTCCAAGAGCTGCGACGGGCCTCTGCAAGAGCCGGAGCCATAGCTGCTCTGAGCCGGGCCAAGGCTTTCCTTCCAGAGCTAGACCCGGCGGACATTGCACTTGGTTACCCCAGTTTGAAGGAAGACGGCACCCCTTTCGACCAAAAGGACTTTGCTGCCTGTGTGAAGATCGTATGCCCGGTGGCCACCCTGATTGGGAATGACACTGATCTGACCAAGTACCAGCCGGGCTATGATGCAGAGAATCAGAGGTTCCCTACCCCGCGTTACGAAGCCGTCAGCTTGGTCCTGCCGAGTCGTAAGCACACTTTTGCCCCAGACATTAACCCGGCCGGGTTAATTGACGAGGAGGCTCAATTCAAAGCTTTGAGTGGCATTTACTGGAAATCATCAACCTTCCAGGTCATGGGAACAGCCGGAGGAGCGGAGAGGGATGAGCCGGAAGCTTCAACTCGACAAGCATCTTAACTTGTAGGCGGCTCATGACTACATCTGAAAACAATGCCTCATCTTTTGGACTCTGGGAGTCTTGTAATAGAGTAGGATCAACATTTTAACCTTGTCGTGCCATCGTGCACATGCTGAATGCTTAATTCCATTGAAGTTGCTTCCTTATTGTCCTCCGGGTCATAATTGATCATTCATTTTCCTTAAGCTCAAATAGTTGTCTTTAACTATCCTGCATAGAAGAACAAATCACAAGTCTCTAGGCGGCTTACCACACTGAGAATCATAGTCTGACACATATAACCCGGAATATAAATCTGAGTCATGAAAGACTGGTCCTCAATTATGTCCTTGATATAACCGTAATAACACACTTACCGGCGTTCAAGTACACTTCCGGTTTATATAACCCGGATAATAAGGTTGGTACCTCAACTCCGGTTTACCAGTCTTGATAATACTGATTGTGTGTGATTAACACTGTGAATCAAAGTTAAGCCGGCAGAGTGAGAACCGCCGTGCACACTATTGAAACAATCAGAAGAACTTGTTGTAAATCAGAAAAGCTTAGGGGCTTCCAGTTCGAATACGACCAGAGACCCGCCCCAAAGGGGTTATGCAAAGATTCGAATGCGATCATATAGCCCCCAGTGGGTTTGGAGATGCCAATCAAGAGGGTACCGACATCTATGTTCTCTTTGGTTCGAATACGACCCATGTTTGAACAGGAAGCCCCCAAATGACCTTAAAAGTTGTTTAACGACGCTGATTCGAATACGATCCACGTCGGTTCCCAAAGGGGGTTGAGCTATGATTCAAATATGATCAAAGAAAACTCCCCAATGAGCTCGGCACTTTGCCAATCAAATGGGTATCGACAGCTATGTTCTCTTTGGTTCGAATACGACCTATGTTTGAACAGGAAGCCGCCAAGTGATTATACTGCGTACGGCTAGATTCGAATGCGATCATAAGCCGGATCCTCCTTCAAGTTATCATGTGATCTATAATGGAAACAACACGTTCACCTTTGGAGGAGAAAAAGGACAGAGGTCCTGCTTTATTGCTTATCATAATATATACATGGCTTATAGAAATATGTACATCATGAGAGCCGGCGGCTCAAGGGTAATAAGGCCGAAGCTGAGCTATATTCCACGGCCGACGGGTCTCTTCCTCCGACTTACGTGAATCTTTATGCTCTCGAACGTCGATAAGGTAGTATGACCCGTTGTGCAAGTTCTTGCTGACCATAAAGGGCCCTTCCCAAGGCGGGGATAACTTGTGCGCATCTGTTTGATCTTGGATGAGCCGGAGCACCAGATCACCTTCCTGGAAGACCCGGGACTTAACCCGGCGACTGTGATAACGACGCAGGTCTTGTTGGTAAATTGCTGAGCGAGCTGCTGCCACATCACGCTGTTCGTCCAACAAGTCAAGAGCATCCTGGCGCACCTGTTCATTATCCGCCTCAACATAAGCCGCCACTCGAGGCGAGTCATGACAGATGTCACTGGGGAGGACTGCTTCCGCTCCATAAACCATGAAGAAAGGCGTGAAACCCGTAGACCTATTAGGAGTAGTATTGATGCTCCATAACACAGAGGGTAACTCCTCCACCCAACAACCCGGCGTCCATTGCAAAGGGACCAAAAGCCGGGGTTTGATGCCTTTCAGAATCTCCTGAATAGCTCTCTCAGCTTGACCATTGGACTGAGGGTGAGCCACTGATGAAACATCAAGTCGAATATGCTCTCGTTGGCAAAACTCCTGCATGGCACCTTTGGACAGATTGGTACCATTGTCAGTTATGATGCTGTGTGGAAAACCAAAGCGAAAGATCACCCTTTTCATGAACTGAACCGCCGTGGCTGCATCACACTTGCTAACTGGCTCTGCTTCAACCCACTTTGTGAACTTGTCAACTGCCACCAAGAGGTGGGTCTTCTTATCCTTGGACCTTTTAAAAGGCCCAACCATGTCGAGCACATGAGCCCGTCGCGAGAACCTCTGGCAACCATCACATTTACTGACCAAGTCCTCCGCATCAGCATGAGCCGTCGGCTAGTAAAAACCATGACGAAAAGCCTTGGCCACAAGGGATTTTGAGCCGGCATGATGGCCACAATCCCCTTCATGAATCTCATGCAAGATCTCTTGACCTTCCTCAGGGGAGACACAACGCTGGAATGCTCCCGTAACATTGCGGCGATGCAGCTCACCATTGATAAAAACCATTGACTTAGACCGCCGGGTTATTTGTCTGACCAAAGTTTCATCCTCAGGAAAATCTTCCCGGGTCATGTAAGCCAGATAGGGCACTGTCCAGTCCGGGATGATGTGGAGAGCCGCCACCAATTGTGCCTCCGGGTCAGGGACAACCAAGTCTTCCTCTGTAGGCAACTTCACAGAAGGGTTATGCAGGACGTCCAGGAAAGTATTAGGCGCCACCGGCTTTCGCTGAGAGCCCAGCCGGCTTAAAGCATCAGCCGCCTCGTTCTTCCTGCGATCGATGTGCTCTACTTGGTAACCCTAAAAGTGTCCAGCAATGGCATCAACCTCACGGCGATAAGCCGCCATGAGAGGGTCTTTGGAATCCCACTTGCCTGATACTTGTTGAGCCACTAAGTCTGAGTCGCCGAAGCACCTTACCCGGCTCAAGCTCATCTCCTTAGCCATCCGAAGACCATGGAGCAAGGCCTTGTACTCAGCCGCATTGTTAGTGCAAGGAAACATCAACCGTAGCACATAATGGAACTTGTCACCTTTAGGGGAAGCCAATACAACTCCAGCCCCCGAGCCCTCCAATTGCCTGGACCCATCGAAGTGAATAGTCCAATATGTGTTATCTGGCTTTTCTACGGGCACTTGTAGCTCCGTCCAATCGTTGATGAAATCCACCAAGGCTTGAGATTTAATAGCAGTGCGTGGTACGTATTTCAGCCCATGAGGCCCAAGCTCTATAGCCCACTTAGCCACTCTCCCTGTAGCTTCTCTGTTTTGGATGATATCTCCAAGGGGAGCAGAACTAACCATAGTGATAGGGTGACCCTGGAAGTAATGCTTAAGCTTCCGGTTTGCCATAAACACACCATAAACAAGCTTCTGCCAATGTGGATACCGCTGTTTGGACTCGATGAGCAATTCACTGACGTAATAAACCGGCCGCTGAACCGGATGCTCCTTGCCCTCTTCCTTGCGCTCCACCACCACAGCCACACTGACGGCCCGTGTGTTAGCAGCTACATACAACAATAAAGGCTCCTTGTCAACCGGAGCAGCAAGGACTGGCGGCTCTGCCAGCTATCTCTTCAAATCCTCAAAAGCAGTATTAGCAGCATCATTCCAGACAAAGTCATCAGTTTTCCTCATCAACTGGTACAATGGCATGGCCTTCTCACCCAAACGGCTTATAAACCGGCTTAAAGCGGCGATACGACCCGCCAAGCGCTGGACGTCGTTTATACACGCCGGCTTAGCCAGAGAGGTGATTGCCTTGATCTTCTCCGGGTTAGCTTCAATGCCTCTGTTAGAAACCAAGAAACCCAAGAGCTTGCCTGCAGGAACACCAAAAACACACTTGGCCGGGTTAAGCATCATCTTGTAGACCCGGAGATTATCAAAGGTTTCCCTCAGATCATCTATCAAGGTTTCCTTCTCCCTGGACTTAACCACAATATCATCCACATAGGCATGAACATTGCGCCCAATCTGGTTATGAAGACAGTTCTGCATGCAACGCTGATAAGTCGCCTGTGCACTCTTGAGTCCAAAAGGCATAGACACATAGCAGAAGGCTCCAAAGGGAGTGATGAACGCCGTCTTCTCCTGGTCCTTAACTGCCATTTTAATCTGATGATATCCCGAATAAGCATCCAAGAAACTTAAGCGCTCGCAACCCGCCGTACCATCAATGATGTGATCAATACGGGGAAGCGCAAAAGGATCAGCTGGACATGCCTTGTTTAAGTCCGTGGAGTCTACACACATCCGCCTGGTGCCGTTCTTCTTGAGCACGAGCACCGGGTTAGCTGACCACTCTGGGTGAAAGACTTCAACAATAAACCCGGCCGCCAAGAGCCGGGCCACCTCTTCACCAATGGCTTTCCACCTCTCTTCATTAAACCGCCGAAGGAATTGCCTGACCAGCTTAAATTTCGGATCAACATTGAGAGTGTGCTCATTGAGTTCTCTAGCTACACCTGGCATGTCAGAAGGTTTCCATGCAAAAATGTCACTATTCTCACGGATGAACTCGATGAGCGCGCTTTCCTATTTTGGATCCAGATTGGCACTGATGCTAAATTGCTGAGATGAATCACCTGGAACAAAATCAACAAGTTTAGTCTCATCAGCCGACTTAAATTTCATTGCCGGCTCATGCTCCGTGGTCGGCTTTTTCAGAGAGGTCATATCGGTTGGGTCAACATTGTCCTTGTAAAATTTCAACACCTCTGTTGCACAAACAGATTCTGCATAAGCTGCATCGCCTTCCTCACACTCCAAAGCCACCTTCCGGCTGCCTGAACCGTAATGGTCCCATTGTGACCCGGCATCTTGAGCTGTAAATACACGTAACACGGTCGTGCCATGAACTTGGCGTAAGCCGGCCGCCCAAATATGGCATGGTACGGACTTCTTATCTTGACCACCTCAAAGGTCCATTTTTCCACCCTGTAGTTGTAGTCGTCTCCAAAGGCCACTTCCAACTCGATCTTGCCAACTGGATAAGCCGACTTACCAGGCACCACACCACGGAAAACAGTGTTTGACTGGCTGAGGTTCTTATCAATCAACCCCATACGACGGAAAGTCTCATAATAGAGGATGTTGATACTGCTGCCTCCATCCATGAGCACCTTAGTGAACTTATATCCTCCCACCTGAGGAGCCACCACCAAGGCCAAGTGACCCGGATTATCAACCCGGGGAGGGTGATCCTCCCTACTCCACACGATAGCCTGCTCAGACCATCTTAAATAGCGTGGAACCGCCGGCTCAACAGCATTCACAGCCCTCTTATGAAGCTTCTGATCTCGCTTACACAGACTGGTGGTAAATACATGATACTGTCCACCGTTAAGCTGCTTTGGATTGGTCTGATAACCCCCTTGCTGCTGTTGATAACCCTGGCCAGACTGCTGATTAAAGCCCCTTGACCGTTCTGTGGATTAGAATTTGAGCCGCCGCCCGGGCCATGAAAACCGCCAGCGCCTGAGCCGCCGCCCGGGCCATTGTTGCCATTAAAGGCATTGGAATTATTAAAGGCCTTCATGATCGCGCAATCCTTCCATAAATGAGTAGCTGGCTTCTCCCTAGAGCCGTGCCTTGGACAAGGCTCATTCAACAGCTGCTCCAGCGTCGGGCCTGACCCGCCGGCTCGGGGAGGTGGCCTCCCCTTGTGTCGCTGGTTATTACCCTGTGAGCTGGCGTTGGCCGCGAACTCTAGGCTGCCGTCGGCCTTGCGCTTGCCACCTCCTTGGTTCCCCGGGTTATGCTGAGGACCCTTGCCATTGCCGTTCTTCTTTCCCTTCCCTGTCCTTTCATCATCTGAAGAGGGGTCCTTGGTACTATCAGAATCGGCGTACTTGACGAGAGCCGCCATCAGCGTACCCATATCATTGCAGTCGCGCTTAAGCCGCCCGAGTTTCATCTTCAGGGGCAGGAAACGACAATTCATTTCCAACATTAAGACTGCAGAGCCGGCATCCATCTTATCAGATGAATGTATTATCTCTTTGACCCGGCGAACCCAATGTGTCGTAGACTCACCCTCCTGCTGCTTACAGTTAGTCAAATCCACAATTGACATAGACTGCCTACAGGTATCCTTGAAGTTTTGGATGAACCGGGCTTTCAGCTCAGCCCAAGACCAGATGGAATTCGGTGGCAGCCCCTTCAACCAAATGCGGGCAGTCCCATCTAACATCATGGTGAAGTACTTGGCCATCGCCACTTCACTGACCTCCAGCAATTCCATGGCCATCTCGTAACTCTCGATACAGGCTCCGGGTTGTAAATCAGCCGTGTAATTAGGCACCTTCCTAGGCCCTTTGAAGTCCTTGGGTAGACGTTCATTGCGGAGAGCCGGCACTAAACAAGGGACGCCTCCAGCCCTCGTAGGGATACCCACGTCGACGGAAGTCGTCGGGTAAGCCGGGGGAGTCTGGTAAGCCGTCAACTGGGGCACCTGCTCCGCCTCTTGTCGCGCTCTGTCTTGGTCTGCTGCCTGAAAGGCTCTGTTATGAGCCGGGCCATGGCCAGGGGGCGGGTCATGGCGTCGGACATTATTTGAGCCGGTAGCAGAGACCATGTGTCTGCTGTAACTCGGGCTCCGGCCTGGACGAGGGGTTGAGTGGATCCTGTCCCGGCTGTAAGAATACGCCTCTTGCTGCGCCAGCGCTGTCTGAAGGAGTTCTCTGACCCGGCGGGTTTCGACAGCCGTTGGAGAGTCGCCGTCAATTGGGAGAGCCGCCAGCCGTGCTGCTGCGGCGACCATGTTTTCCAGCGGGTTAGCATAATGACCCGGTGGTATTGGCACATACTGAGGCGGGGCAGGGTTCACCCGGGGAGGCTCCATCACTTGTGGCTGAACAGGGGTCCCTGACCCGGGCACTGTGACCCCTGGCGGGTTACTAGACCCTGCACCTGGCGTGTTGAAGAGGTTTCGAGGATCGTAGACCGGAGGGAGTCGAGATTGGGCCTTTTGATGCCTCCTTCTCATGACCTCATTGAACGCGTTCTGATCCATCGTGAGCCAGAAGGACTGCGCGTGAATCAACTGAGTCTGGGCGTCGAGAGCCGCCCTCTCCGCAGCCATCCTGATCCCTTCCGCTGCTAGATCCTCTTTGGCTTTCACTAAATCTAACTTTAACTGCGCCACCTCCGCGTCATGCTGAGCTTGGTCCGCCGGGTCAACCGTGGCGGTCAACAGGGTCGTCATCTTGTCTGTGAGATCCATCAGCACCTGAGCCGGCAAGGGCACCGGATTTCCTGACCCGGCCGCAGGGTTTTGAACAGGCTGTGCACCGGCCATGAAGATTCCAACCCAGCTCGGCGGCTCAAAGGGGTCCGGAATACTGTCACCATCGGAACCACCCATGAGCCTGCCATCTTGAAGTTGATACAATGAGTTTGACTCATCTGTGGATGACTCGCCGTCAGAGCCGGCGGCCGTCTCATCACCAGATCTAGATCCATCAGAGAGCCCTCCATGGACACATCCCACAAAAGCATGCTTCAGGGCAGGCAGGGCCCGGGCGGGTCGTGCGCGCTGAGCCGTCTCGATGAGATCGGCGCAGAGATCCGGCTCAGGGCCCGGCTCACTAATCTTGCCAATGAAGACATGAATTCCGCCGAAGGGGATTCGGTACCCGTACTCAATTGAGCCGGCGTCAGGGCCCCAGTTTGCATCATCGATGTAGAGCTTGCCGCGACGACTCTTAGTCATCCGGCCCACAGCGTATCCCTTGAGCCCTTCGAAGCTGCCCTTCAAGAAGTCAAATCCACCGTGTGCTGGCCGCACGGTGGGCGCCAACTGTCGTGGAATTGTCACGGCAGATGTCCTCGAGCTAGGACTTAGTCGTGGAGCCATCGCAGCTAGGAAGCTTGAAGGGGTTAAATGGGACAAGGAACACGAGGGTTATACTGGTTCGGCCCCTTACGGTGAAGGTAAAAGCCTACGTCCAGTTGAGGTGGTATTGATTAGGGTTTCGATGACCAGGGAGCTTAACTGCTATGCCTGGCTCTCGACGAGATCTTTCTTGCCCTTAAACCGCCGCCGAGTCGTCCCTTTATATAGAGAGGTTGACGCCCGGCAGCTCTCAGAGTCCCGGCCGGCTCATAAGAGTGTCCGGCTCGGACTCTCAACTATTCTTTCCTTACACTACAAGTTCTACCATAATGACGGTTGTAACTACGGGCCTTAAGCCATCTCCGGGTCTTAAGCCCATCTTTGGCCCACCGTCTTCAAGCTTGGCGCCGGGCTTCAGGTGATGACCATTATGAGTAACCCGGCCCCTCCGGGCGGGTGACTCTAAGGTTTATATCCTCAACAAGACCAGTGTTTTACAAGGCCCCTCCAGTCTTCATCCGATATATTTTCCACTGGAGATGTTTGGGAAAGTTCACTGTTAGCCTTGCCTTCAAAGTGAGTTTTCCTCAAGTTATACCGATACTGTCGCAGAGCAGACTTGAAAACATGGGTGCGAGCTTGTGTGGTTGCATCATCTTGGCTATCCAACTTGAACCTCATCTGTTGAAAATTATGGGAGTCTCATTATCAGCAACCTAGAAAGTATGGGACAGAGCAAGACGATACTACTAGTTTCCATACATAACCATACTTACAGATAAATGGTCGAGGAAGGTGTTGAATTGGGTTTCGTCTTTGTCATTCCTGTACTGAATCCATGTTGGGAGGATACGTACATGACACCTAACGGCAACCGCTGCCTCTGATACTAACTTGGCTGACTCTGTAGCATCACGTGGCCTTTTTAAACCTGCCTCAAAACGGATCTCCATTCTTCCTCCTTTAGATTTAGTTAACCTATCGAGCATTATCCCTGATGTTTGTTTCCTCTTGCGCCTAGGTGCTAGTCCAACAACGAACATAGGAAGTGTTAGTGTACATCAAACTGTGAGACTACATATAAAGAAGCATGCAACTGTAACTTGACTCCAGAAACTACCTTCTTGCTGTTGAAGTTCACAAGGTTCATCTGATATTCCCAACTCGTCTTGTGTCAAGAGTGCTTGGGAAGTAGTGTCAGGTGGCAAGGGAGCTTGGGAACGTGCTGCTAGCTGAGTTGACGCACGAGTAAGTCATGCAGCTGGTAGTACTGTGGTAGGTGTTGCAAGAACTAGGGCTATCTCTGGTTGTTTGGTGGCAACTATTTGTTTCTGTTTGGCTTTTTTTTCAACTCATGTAGCATGGGATGCCGTGTTTGTAGAATTTTCTGCTGGACTTTGACCTTCTATTGCACCATCAGTACCAGCAGAATCTGCAGGATTCATCCACTTCTCATTCCCTGCCATTCTGTGTTTCTTCCTCTTTCTCTGTGCCATGTTAAGGCAAGCCGACAAGAGAAAGGAATAACAATTTAGTTCTTCAGAACAAATTGATGCGTGATGCAGATGAATTGAACTTTGATGTTAGAGAACCACATGATAGGAGGATGTAATATGTATGAAAAACAGGACGGAAGAGATAACCAGAACTATGATGTGTAAACTAAGAAGAAGACATTTCACCAAATTAGAAGCAATGCAATGGAAGGTAGACACCATATGAAAGATGCTACAAATATCGCTCTGCCAAGTTAACAGTGTCTCATCATAAATGGCCTTTAAACAAATGTGAAGCAGTACAAGAAATAAATCATATGCAAGATGCAAACAACATCACACTACCATGTTAGAGGTCTCTCGTCATTAGTGCCATTGCATATTCACAGCTTATGATGTGTAAACTAAGGAGAAGGCATTTCAACAAATTAGAAGCAATGAAAGCTAGACACCTTATGAAAGATGCAACGAATATCACTCTACCAAGTTAAAACTGTCTTGTCATAAGTGCCATTTCAACAAATTAGTAGTACAAGCTAGAAAAGAATGTGAGATGTAACCTATATCACACTCCGAAGTCAAACGTGTCTTATGATAAGTGATTGTTGCAGGTTACACAACAGTAGTAATTTGATGTAAGAACATGGTGTGATAGACAGATGTTGTATGTTCTGGAAACAGGAACACGTGTCTTATTCAAGTATAATGTGTAAAGTAAGCAGATGGAATTCAACAAAATTAGAAGCAATACAAGCTAGACATCACACATAACATGCAACCACATATACCAGTGCCAAGTTAGAGGGAGCACCGGTGATGCTGCACTAGGGGAGACGTGCTCATCATAAACACAGCTTTGTTGAGTGTCTATGCATGTGTTGTCTTGGAAATCATCTTGGGGGTGTGGAGGAGTAGAAACTGTAGAGGCCCTCCGTTCAGAAGGAGCACCTTTATCCGCTGCCTTGCTAACTTCCTTCCGCTTTATTGATTTTGAATTGTCAAGTAAAACCGACAAGAAAAAGCAATAAAATTCTCTCTTCAGAACTCATTCATGCATGATACTCACAATCACTACTTTGATGTAAGGCAAACACATGATACCAGGATGGAATATGTACGAAAAACAGGACGGCATGGCATGTTCACAACTGTTTGTGTAAACTAAGCAGAAACCATTCTAGCAAATAAGAAGCAATGCAAGCTAGACACCACATGAAAGATGCAACCAATATGACTCTGCCAAGTTAAAAGCGTCCCGTCATAAATGGAATTTCAACAAATTAGAAGCAGCGCATGCTATAAATCATATGAAAGATGCAACTAATATCGCACTGCATATACTAAGGGTGTCTCGTCATGTTGATTGATGCGGGATACAAAAAAACAATAGTTTTATGTAAGGACATGCTTAATAGATAGATGTACTATGTACTAAATACAGGAAGGCATGTCACATTAATAGGTATAATGTATAAGCTAAGCAGACTATCACATGCAGTTTAACCAGATTGGAAGAATTACAATCTAGACACCATATGCAACATGCAACCACATATCACACTGCCAAGTTAGAGCAAGCACCTGCGATGCTAGTGTAGGGGAAATGCTGTCATCAACTACAGAGCTACGTTCACTATCTTCATCTAGCATTTCTGTTTCTTGAGAATCATGTCGGGAGGCTGACGCTGCATTCTTTAAATGAGGAGTAGTCCCCTTGCCTGCCTGCCTCGTCATAAGTGATTAATGAGGGATACACAAGAACATTAGTTTGATGTAAGAACATGGTTAATACACAGATGTACTTGTATGAACCAAAAACAGAAAAGGTATGTCATATTCAAAGGTATAATGTGTAAGCTAAGCAGATGCAATTTAACCAAATTGGAAGCAATACAAGCTAGACATCCGGCTGGAGTGGTGAGCATGATCATCTAGGACCTGAGAGCCTGGTGGGAGGCGGGCTGCTTCGCCACCATCGCAGCTTTTTAGTTGGCTTCCAGGTGTATCTTTCCTTATCTTACCGACTTCGGCCTTTCAAATACAAGCTAGACACCATATGGAACATGCAACCACATATGACACCGCGAAGTTAAAGCAAGCACCTGGGATGGTGGTTCATTGCGAGCGAGGTAATCAACTCCAGAGCTACGTTTACCCTCTCCATCTGCTGACACTGCACCCTTTATAGCGCTGTAACGTGTCTTGCCTACCCGCATACGAAGCTGGAGCGACTTCTCTCTTTTCTTTTTGGCTTCTCTCATGGCAGCAGAGTCTGAAATACCCTTGCATAAAAACACAATAGTGAGAGTAAGGGTGAAGTGTGTGCAGAACTAGTGCACTGTAAAAGTAGCAGATAGCAGGTGGCTGAAAAATAAATGACAGGAGACATATGATAGCTCTACAACATTGCATGGCAAACAAAATTAGATTCTACTATGTATGATTTTGTAATATATGAGCACAGGAAATGCAGGTACTCCTCCAGCACACCACCACATGTGGTCATATCTAAGATAACCGTCGACTGAAAATAAATTGGTCAGTCGATTTTTTTAATGAACCGTACGATCTATAAGGAACGGGCAGATGGCCTTCGTCTACCTCCCTCCAGTCACTGTTGATGATCTTTCTTGAACCGCCAGCAACCACCGGCCCAGACCCCTGCCTCCGCCGCCCCGCGCTCCCATCGACCTCACACCACCGCCGTGCTTGGCAGCGCCCCCAGGCCATCCCTTTAATCCCGGCCGACCTCCAGATCGGGCGCCAGTAGCTCTAAGCCGCACACGCCCCTAAGACAAACACCAAGGCGCTGCTTCCCCAGCGTAATAGGCGTACTAGCGCCTGTTACGCCGGGGAATGCTTCCGTTAATTGGGAATCAACTGGCCAGAAATTGAAATTCAGGGGGGCGACGGACCTCTAGCTAAGGTGAAATAGTATATGAGGAGAAACCTTGTGCATCGCGAGTTACTAGGAACATCTAGTATCAAGAAGAAGCGGTCAACTAGTGTCTTCTGTGGGATGAAGACCGTGCAAGCAGAGACGTAAGATTTGCACGAATAAGGGAAGAGGAGTACCTTTTTCGGTTGCCGGTGTGGTCACCTCCACATGTCGCGCCGATCTTCTTCTTTTTACCGGGGAAATCGATGTTCTGGAGGGTGCAGGCTTGGACGAACCCGTGGCCAAATTGTTGAGTGTGTTGCCGTGGCCGTATGTCGGCGGAGGGGAAGCAGATCCGAGGCGGCGAAGGACGGAGTAGCAGGAACAGCTCCGATGCGGTGGAGGGTGGAGAAGTTGGAGCGGCAGCGGTGAGGCGCAGGACGGCGTTGTTGAACTGGCTCGGGTACGGACGGCTCGGCCTCGGCTTCAACTACGAGCCGTGGAGGGCGTTGCGGTGGACGACGACGTCGGGGTATCGGCTCCGGCGTGATGGAGGAGGGCGGCGGTTGATGGATGGGATGGGGTGGCGGACGGAGGACGCCGGGGTTTCGCGGCTGGTGGAGAGGTAGTTTTGGCGCCCACGGAGTACGAATGGGGAATCAGACGGGTGGGGGGAACCATGTTTCGGTCTGGGACGTGCTTGTTTTTGGCTTTTTGAACAGAACATGGGACGTGCTTGTTTGAAATTTGGGGAAAGTACAAACTTTGCCCCCCTCTTAAATTTCGGACCTACTGCGGGTCGGGGGTAGGATGGTAATCCCAGGTGTCCCAAGTAGTGGGCGGGAGCGATTTCGGCCGCGCGCATGTGTGCTAGGCGGGCATTGTGTATGAATGTTTTTCGGATGCGGTTGTGTGGCATCTAGATGAAGCTACAAACCTACCCCGGTTTAGACCTTTGGACGTCGGGCCGGTAGGTTTCATGGGTCGGAGTTATTAGAAAAGTAATTTCCTTGTACTACCAAACATTGGTCTCACGCGGTTTCGGGCGAGTAGAGGCTCTTTTGGCGCTTCGTTCGAAATTTTGAAACACAAGCATTCACGTTTAGAGTACTCTTGAACTATGAGGATTGACCTAAATAGACAACGTTATATTTGACCTTGTATGTTTGAAAACCTCATTAAATTATCCGCTTATTTTTGAAATTTTGACACTTGAAAATCCTATAACTACGATTATTTTGGAATGGAGGAGCTAAATTTGAATTTATTTTGTACACGACTACATATCCTATTATGGACAAAATCAGAGCAAAGATTGGTGCCCCCATAATTTAGGTATGGTTTACAAATGCCATGATATCAAATTCAAATAATTGAATGGACTTCATGTTGAATTCGATTTTTTTAAACCACCTTAAGTTGAATTCAAATGTATGCTAGTTCATAGGTAGCTATTTATAATTTCCATTGTGTAACTTTCGTATGTATAATGTGCTTTACACACACAACATGAACTATACTCACGTTTATATTCGATTGCTAAAGCGATGCATTGTCTGGAGTTCAAAATACTAACTATGTGGATCAATTGTGTCGAATAATAACATAGACATGCTCAAATTCGATAGAATCTAGATGTCTGATTGATCAATGACCGCTCCTTACACGAATTGCAAATATCATGATCCCATCCTAATATTTGGATACAATTTACATCTTTAATCAATGTGTAGAGCAGTCTTTTACGTGTAGTTTCACTCTCCATCGGTGGTCTCTCACACATGCTCACACACTCTCTCCCGAGGTGTCTTTCTCGCACACATGCTCTAGATATAACCCTCCCTCCCTCTCGTAACCATTTACAATTGTTTTCACTAACCTTTATCACAAGCACTCTTCCTCTCGCAAACATACACACGCACAATCCTCATCGACCCTTTCTACATACATGGACCTGCCTACGTATCTCATGTACGCACATTATCTTTACGCCTGTCTCTCACGCATTGTCTCACACGTCTCTTCCTAATCGACGAGTACGATTCTAGCAGAGCATTCTGTAGGATGCCCCTTAAAGTTAGGTTGGATGAATAGTAATATCAGAGATAAAGGGGTTACCTTAGTCCGAGAACCTAGGGTTACAAATCCTAGCTGGCTTTGTCAGTGGACACAGAGTCCTTCACAATTCTGCTATCTTTGTCTTGTACGACTAGTCATCCATGGGTCTTCCTAAATGCGTCACGGGCCGACCAATGTGGCGCAGGACGGAACTGAACGAAGGGCCTCACCTCGACCCACCGGACCTCACGCGGTGACACACCCTCTGCCCCCATGTCTCATTATCTTCTCACACCCACAGATACCAACACAAACACCACACACACAGAAAATTTCTCCTGGTGCCTCTATTCCCTCCCCCCTTGCATATACACACTCAAGGGAATGGAATCTCTTGTCGTGACGTCATATTCGTCTCTCTCTCTCTAGACCACTCTCATTTCTCGTGCTATCTCTCCCACGCCCCCCCCCCCCGTCGGCCCCTCTATCCATGCCTCTCTGGAATACGTAATACACACACATACCTCTCTAGGCCCCGCCAAATGCATCAAATACACATTCACACATGTTACATCACGTACCCCATTGATCTAAAAAGCCCTCTCTTCACGTTTATTTCGCATACATCATTCCTTTTGAATAAAGTGTGGCCAAAAAATTATTTTAGAGTTTCTACATATATACAACATTACAAAGTTATATGGAGGAGTACGAACGCTAATTTGCATTGCATGGTGCCCACAATGATATTTATTCCGCACTGTGAATTTGTATATTTTTATACTATATAAAAAGCTAGTCATAATAAAGAGAAACGAAGAGCATCTATCTCTCCATCGCATACCCCCCCTGTACGCCCCTTTCACGTATGAAGACAAAACTATCTCCAGGTCCTCTAAAAGTAAGCCCCCAGAAAATTCACGCATGTTTCATCTTTCTCTCGCGATATATGCAATGACGATCATTGTATTTGAAGCGATAGCACAATACGTACATTGGACTTCAGAATCCACTCATTACGGTCACCATTTACATTTTGTGGTTATTATACAGTCACGGGCTCACCGTACAACTCTGTATTTGCTCATGACATGACTAGTTGACCAGTTAAACGCTCCACGTGGCACCTCTAGTGTTGCATCACATTATCTCACCCATCGTGCCCACCTGTCGACTTGTATCTACTCTACATCTACACTCTTATAAAATACATAAAATACACTCTTATAAAAAACAGAGTTGGTGATGATGGTGTGCCTGCCATCCTGCAATATAGGCCGTCCGATTTATATCTGACGGATAGGAAAGAAACTATGGCAGTTTTGCAAAAAGGTACCCACGCACCTCTTCACATTTGCAAATAAGGCCTTCCCTCGTTCATCCTTTTCTCTCACAAGATAAACAAGTCATACAAATGCATCTTGATGTTACGTGCAACGCACGGGCATCTTGCTAGTACGAATGAAAACAAACGACAAAAAATATTTGGACGGTGGTTCGAAGTCATGACCGCGGGCACAGCGGACAAGGTGGCCTTGTATTGGTATGCTGAGCCGTCTGTTTTAACACACAAGAGCTG
This sequence comes from Aegilops tauschii subsp. strangulata, assembly GCF_002575655.3. NCBI lineage: Eukaryota > Viridiplantae > Streptophyta > Magnoliopsida > Poales > Poaceae > Aegilops > Aegilops tauschii. The sequence continues at coordinate 423,450,690 of NC_053037.3, read as the reverse complement.
GTGTGGTGATTATACACACACGCACGCATGCACACGAACTGCATCCACGCAACACGCACACAAACACATGCACCTACGCACGCACGCAACACTCACACGTACACATGCAGCCACGCACGCACGCAACACTCACACGCACGCACACAACACTCACACGCACACACGCACGCATGCATGCACACACCAGTAAACCACACGACCAACACACACTCTCATGCTCAAGTGCTCAACCTACACGTGCATGCGCACACATCAGGCCCTGACAGACACATACACAACCAGGTGATTCCCACGCACGGGTTGGAGCCTTGTCGCGCCTGCGTAAATTTGTGTTTATCTGACCTTTTGCCTATGCAAACTGACAGGTGGGACCCACAAGGAACTTGGTCAATTTAACTAGTCAACATGGCGCCACGCAGACTATTTGGCCGGTCAACAGAGTGCAATCCGATGCTGAGCTGTGAGCAAGTGACCGTATAATCACCGCAAAACGTATATAGTGACCGTAATCAGCTTATTGTGAAGTTCGGTGACCGTATTATGCTTTTCTCTCTGTAGGCCCTCCAAAACTACATCTCTACACGTTCTCGCATGTTACATCTAACAACTATGCAATACAGCACCACTACTACACTCTAACACAATAAATCATATGTGTTTTTAGTTTTACTAGATATCATATTGTTACTTATAATTATTCAGTTTGCATACATTAAAATTGCCTTTGAAATGTATGTCGAGTATCATCTACCGCGCGGGAAAAATCCCGCCCTTTCCTGTTTAATCGGGTTTGTATCGATGGATCGTGCGAAACAGCAAAACTATAGTACTATACAGTACTACAAGTGACAGTTCACTGGGCCATCGTGTCGTCTACTCCTCCGTCATAAGAGTGGAGCGCTCGCTTTCATAAATCTTCTAGTCCCTTTCGCCGACATGTGGGACATCAAGCTACCGGGTCCACATGCCATACCGGAATACAGTGCAGAGCAGCCGGGGTGAAGCACCCCAGTCATGGCGTCGGCGTAGTAATGAGCAATGAGGCGTCAAATCACAAAGCTGCACCTTTCCCGCAGTTAAGTTGGAGCGACGAAGCAACCATCACATCATTTCACTCGTTGCTGAATCCGCTTCTCCCTCATCTTCTTCAACTCTACCACGTGTTGCTTCTGCCGTTGTTCTGCCTCAAGTGGGACGCGGATCGGCTTGGTAAAGCACTGACACGTGGGACCGCATGTTAGCAAACAGCCAGGACAACGTCCTTCGAAAATAAGAAGCCTAATCCTAGACTTACAAAGGGCTACGTAGCTGTTACGTATACTTTCCATCTAATCTATATATGCCCCCCTGATTTTTAGGTGGGGTGGGCCTAATCCCCACCTTTAATCCAATCAAATAGTCCCACATCGCATCAGTTCGTAACTTTACGTAAACCATTACGTGGATGTAGCATTGCTCAAATAAGAAACCTCCCCTGCCATCCGCGCGGCAAAATCACCTCCTTTTTACTAATCTTGATTCTATATTTTTTAGATCAATATAATTGAGATTTGTATAGATAGCACACAGGAGCAAAACCAAGTGGCATGGTTAAGGGCATCCACAATGTGTAGCCAAATGTGAAAATAGATTTTGGCATCATGGGAACCATTGTGGATGGTGTTGCCAAAGCCAAAAAGATGGAACCGAAGGTCCCTGATTGATTGATTGAAGGAATAGAAAAATGCAACGTCTCTCCTCTTTCTCCCATGCTTGGATGCATGTAGTACAGTATAGAGCACAGAGTCTACTCCCCTGTCCCTTCTATCACAAATCACAAAGCAGTGAGGCGTCAAATCACAAAGGCACGGACGAAGCAACCATCATTTCACTCTTCGCTGACTTCGCTTCTCCATCGTCTTCTTCGAGAAACCATCTCACCGCACTAGTACTCCTAGTAGTACTAGTAAAGGACTTCCTGGATGCAAATAAGGCGGTTGTCTCGGCTTGCAGGCGGCACTTGCGAACGACTTACCGTGGTCTCCCTCAATGGTGTTCTCCGTCGAACGCACTTCGCCAAACCACCAAAAAAAGATATCATCGACGTCACCGCAATGGGGAAGGAAGTCAAATATAGTTACTACCTCCATTTTTTTTGTACACAAGGCCAATATATCAAAATTACAATTTGCAAAGGGCCACTAACACTAATCGAGGCAAAATTGATGGGGTTAGCAACCAAGGACATTAATATCCCCTGCATGCATGCGGAATTGAAAAGGTTGGTTTGCATGGCGCTGCATTAATCAAGCGATGAGGAGTGAGATGGTTAGCTCTTTGGTCTTTGGAGAAAAAATACGCATTAATTGACACATGAAACGAGGATTTGTATCGATTAAATCCCACGAAGGAAAACCCCGCCTTTCTTTTTTAACACTAGTACTCCTAGTACGTACGTACTTATCCTGTTTGGATCTAGGCATTGCATTGCCAAACTTCGCCACACATTTTTGCCAAGCTTGCCTAAAGTTTTCAAAATGAGAGGGAGGTACACTTGCGCACGGCTGTCGCGGTCGCACCGCACCCTCACACGGTCGCTCCTGCACGCCGCGGTCGCACCGCACCCTCACACAGTCGCTCCTGCATGCCGCAAACCCAACCAAGGGAACACACCCTCACTGACATGTGCTGTCGCATGTGAACAAACCAAACTCAGCCATCCTATCGCTGACACATAATTTTCGTTCATAGAGTATGTTTATCCAACCGCATGTTGGGGAGTATCCGTACGGCCCGTGCGGTGGTCTGTTGGGGAACAAGAAGAGGTGAGGAAGAAGGAAAGAAGGATTAGGAGACATAGGATATTCATCCAACCGCCTGAAATGGTAGAGTGACCCAAGTCAGGCGACTTGCATAACAAATATATGTTTTTACATAGCAAAAGATCCATAAAAACAACAACATAAAGAAAAACTATCACTGCTCACAGAAAGAGACGGCCTCGTCGTCTTTGGCTGCCGGCGCGAACCAGCCGTCGCTGCCGACGTGTGTCTCTGCACCGTGGTTGTCCTCGGCCTCCAGCTACTCGTTCAAGCGGAGCGTGCGGGCGCTCTGCACGGACCAGAGCACAGCCCGGTTCAAGTCGAGGACGTCCGGTTCTGCCTACAGGAGGGCCTCGATGGCAGCGGCATCCGCGCATTTCGCGTCGAGTCGAGCCTCCGCCGCTCGGTTGAAGTGCAGGACGTCCGGTTCCGCCTGCAGGAGGGCGTCGATGAGAGCGGCATCCACGCGCTCTGCGTCGAGTTGAGCATCTGCCACCCGGTTCAAGTCCAGGACGTCCGGTTCCGCCTGCAGGAGGGCCTCGATGGGAGCGGCATCCGCGCGCTCCGCCTCAAGTTGAGCCTCCCCCGCCCAGTTCACATCCACGGCATCTGGTTCCGCCTGCAGGAGAGCCTCGATGGCAGCGGCATGCGCGCGCTCCGTGTCGAGTTGAGCCTCTGCCTCCCGGTCCTCCTTTAGTATCGCCATGTTGAACCGCTGGTCCGCCTGCACCATGGGGGACTCGGACGCCGGCACGAAGTCGACGTCCATCGTCTCATACCCATCGGGGGCCTTCTGCGCCGCGACCTCCGCCATGAACATTGGATCGGCTTCCTCCTCCTCATAGCTTGCTCCAGAGAACTCGGGGATTGGCCCGCCGCAAAGCGAGCTTGGGAACGGAGGTCTGTGGCGCCGACCGCCGCTGCGATTTCTGCGCGGCGCTCCGGCGTTAGCATCTTGTAGTAAGTGATCTTGCAGTGCACCATGGCTTTCCGGCGAACTAGGGGACGCTTGATGCGGGCTAGGGGATCGAAAGGTGGGGGAATGGGCTGGAGAATTGGTGTGGTTTTAGGGCAGTGGCTGGTGTAGGCCGAGCAGCGAAGGTTCTGGTGTGAAGAGTGGTTCCGGTGACGACCGGTCAATCGGTTTTGACTGTACATCGCTCTTGTCGCGTTCGCGTTGCAGCCCGGCACGCTAGACTCTCCACATTGCTCACCGAATGGAACACGCTTCGTCTTGTGTTTTCGCTTGCTTGTGGGACTGCAGTTGAGAGCAAACCGACGTCACTCCCCCTCCCCCGCCCGCGTCATTTATTATACCACCACTCCCTCCGTTTTATGCGGAGTAAATAAAAACAGAGGGAGTATACTACGGATGAGGATCCCCTGACGTGGCCGAACCCATTGAGTAACTGACATGCGGGGCCTAGCAAGCATGGGGTCCGCCAGTAAGTGACCGAAAGGGAGTGTAAGGCAGGGATACCTACGTCAGAGGATCCACTTCCACTATACTACTTTGACCAAATGTTAGAGTAATAATATATGACATGCAACTTACACAAATGTTAGAGTAATAATATATGACATGCAACTTACACAAAGCATACAGGGTCTAATGCGTTTTTCGAGGCTAACTTTGACCAAATGTTAGAGTAATAATATATGACATGCAACTTACACAAAGCATACGGTCAAATTCGTATGTGAAAGGAGTTTCCAATGATATAATTTTCACATTATACATCTCATGTACTATTAATCTTGTCAATAGTCAAATTGGAAAACATCTCGAGTACAAATCTAGGAGTACGTACGAATCTAACAATATTGATTGGGCGTTGTTGAATGTTGATACCTTTTTTATCAAAGTAGAGATACTTTGACTACACATAAAACTTATATGTAAACTAGAAAGGATAGGGGGAGTATATTGTACGTTCAAAAACGAAACGAACATTGAATACCCTTTATATATGATTTGCGGATGCTATGATCACCGGTTCAAAATTTTGAATCCGCCTTAGGTATCACGTGCCCCCACTCGTTCCCTCTCGATTTCATCTCGGGGTCCGGAGATCTATTGAAAGAGGACTAGGGTGGGTACATGCGAATGATACTCGGCGGAATGTTCAAATGAGGCATGCAGGAGGATGGACTCGACTGGAGGGCAACATGATCGATGGAGAAGAGGGTTGGAGAGGAATGAGAAATAAGCAAACGCCACATGATTATACTTGAACAGCTCAAATAAACAATAAGTTGTCTCGCTTGGCCTACATAGTGAAAGGCCTAATGCGCAACGCGGAGCACTGACGCTCGAATATGGCCGGGAAAACAGGGAAACCGACATGTGGAGCACACCCGTCGGGACGACGTAGCGCAGACTAGTCCAATGGAGGAGCTGGCCCACGACCTCCTCGCCACCGACAACCGTTCATGTGGGTCGTTGGGGCCAACAAAGGGGCACAGCTCCAGCACCGCCTCTGGACACGGCGACCGCGGTGAGCGACACACTCATATCGTCGCTAGACACGGTCGGTTTTAGTGTGCCGAGGGTGGCGTTAGTGCTGTGGCACGACCAACGGTATGTTTGGTTTGTGCCCAAGGTTGCCCCATAAAAGCATTGGGTAGCCAAAATTTTGGTTGAGGTATTGGTTGCCCATGATTTGGCCGACATTGGCAAGAAAAATGTACTAGAGTTGGTTAGAGTTCATTGGCATGCCAAAGAAATGGCAACCATCCAAACAAAGACCAATCTTTGGGTGATGACCAAAATTTTGGTTGAGGTATTGGTTGCCCATGATTTGGCCGACATTGGCAAGAAAAATGAACTAGAGTTGGCTAGAGTTCATTGGCATGCCAAAAAAATGGCAACCATCCAAACAAAGACCAATCTTTGGGTCATGACCAAAATTTTGGTAAGGTGCACTTTGGCCACAATCCAAACACACCCCAACACCCGGCTCGTCGAGGATGCACGGGGCGCCGCGATGCGTCCGCGGAGTGGTGTAGCGCGGCCAACTGCATCCTCTGGACCTAAGACCATGCCGGGTCGTCTTGCTTTTTCAATGACATGCGGGGATCGCATGTGAGCAAAGGGCATCTCCAACGTTGCCACGACCGCAGCTGACTACCCTGGCACACCAAAACCCTCGTCCCTCGCGCCGTCGCGCGGTGCGTTCCCAGCCGGCACCGGCTGCCCGCATTCATGTCGTCCGTTCGTATGTCGCCGTTAAGAGGCTCGGTGCCCGAGGAACTAACTCCGGTGACTTAATGACGCACTCGGACGCTTGGCCTCACCGGAATGCGCTACTTAAAGCGGCAACGCCCAGCTAACCTCCACACCATAGTGCATCGTCCTCCTACCTGGCACCACATCCGCCATGACCGCAAGTGCGAACGCTCTGCGGGAGAGCTTGTCTTCGGGGATGAAGCTCGAGGTCGCCGCCCTCGCTGAAGTCGCCTCTCGCGACGCAATAGCGGCGTAGCCGGACGCGGACGCGACCACACAAGCAGTGGCCACGCTGGCGGCCGACGACGGGAGCACCATCAGCCATGCGTCCTACTTGCCGCCGTCCAACGTCCGGCACCGCCGAGGTCGGGGACTCCTCCGAGGATGAGTAGGGCATGGGAGGCGGCAGGGCATGGTGTGCCAACTGGCCGGTCCGTATCCCGTGTTCTACTCTTCCTCGCTAGAGACCGCACCTTCACTTCACGGGTCTTGAACCCCGCCCCTGTACATAGAGATCGCAGATGGAGGACGTCGGTCGCCGCCGTAGAATAGGTTTAGGGTCGAGTTTCTTTTATTTTTCTGTCCTATAAAAGTTCGAAATGTAATGAAAATCTGCCGTGTTTGCATTAATCTCGGCCGGTGTATATTAACTTTCACAATAATATACATATTGTAGGAGTACTCGCAAGATGCCCGTGCGTTGCACGGTAGACCAAGATCTTGTGGGAGAAAAGGATGAACGAGGGAAAGCCTTATCTGCAAATGTGGAGAGGAGTGCGGGTAAATTGTCATAGTTTCCTTCCTATCCGTTAGATATAGATCGGACGGCCTATATTGCAGGATGACAGGCACACCAACTCTGCTTTTTATTGAACCGAGACAAATCTAACATGCGAAGTAAAATAAACACATAGGGTCTATACATACACAAATTATCTTAGGCACTCCAATAGTACGTCCACTACACATTCACGCATTTCACATCTTTCTACATCTACAGGAACCTACGAAAGGGTTAACCTAAATTGCCTCTCTCTCTCCTCCCCTGATTTTCATGGTGGTGGGCCCCTCCCTCCCCCCAATCTACAATCAACAGCTCACACGTTTCACATTACGTTAATTACATAACTGGGATTACGTAGGTGTAGCATTACTCGTCCTAAAAAACCCAACTAAGCCAACCTCCCAGCATATCGCGCGGGAAAAGACCCGGCCGCGCCGTTTTAGTCGGGATTACCGGATTACTAGTAGTAGTATCGCTGGATCGCGCGAAGCAACAATTTTTTTGAGGGGGCGAAGCACCTAGCTTAAAAGGAAAAAAGGCGGTACACTCACAACACTCCTGTCGCGGTCGCATTGCACCCCACACACGTTCAGTCCTGCACAGGGCTCACGCAAATGGAACGCGCTTCGGCTTGCCTCTTCACTGACACGTGGGACTGCACTTGGAGAAACCGACCATGCGCCAAACTCCCCCCGCCCACCGCGCGAAAATCCTCCCCCCCCCACACCCAAAAATTCCCCCCAAATCCGGTTCAACCGCCCTTCGGCCAACTAGCCAATAATATTCCCCAAACCCCCTCCCCCCTGTCCCCCTCCACTCCATTCGCTCCGCCAAAGCCGCCCTCCCCGCCGTGCCGATACGTCGGTGCCGCGGTTCGGCGATCCTCTCGCTCCCACAGTACGCTCTCGTAGACTGTCGTCCTCTAGCCGCGCCGCCACCTCTGGCTACGTTCTTGTGGAGGCGCACGGCGGTCAGCGCTGCCACCGCTAGCGATGTTCGTGTGGAGACGCACGGCGGTCAGCTTCTCCCACGGTACGCGCATTCTAGACTGAGGCCCCGTTCATGTCGGTGTAGCGCTGAATGTTAGCTGATAGACGTTGTTAGTCTCACTATTTGCCGAAGTAGTTCACTGTCAATATGCTCTGCTGAAGAAGCTTCCTTGCCCTGTTCTGCACTCAATCTGCTTAGCTGAGATGGCATGCCAAGGCCGATTAGTACCTAAAATATCCTGCCATATATTTATTGTGATGTAGATTGCCATGGTCTAGTAGCCAATCTGTTAGGTGAAATAGCTCTACACCGTTTTATACTCGATCTTTGTTGCTGCGATGGCCTTTGATAGTTCGATGGCTGTGTGCTCGGCCTCATTGACTGCTGAAATAGCCTGCCATAATTTGGCACTCAAATCTGTTTGCTGAATTAGCTTTACATATATTTTGTTACTTAGATCTGCTCATCCAAATATCTTGCCATAGCTTTAGACATCGACCTAGGTATTTTTTTCAGGACTTCATAAAAAAACATATATGTTTTTCCTGTAATATCTAGTAGAAGAACTAATTTTTATGTCTAACAGATGGACAGGACTTGGATAACTTCTGCTCGAAGATTCTCCGCTGCATATGTCGAGGGGGTTGAAAACTTCATGAACTTTATCAGAGCTGAGTACAATGGTCCGAAATCAGATGTGCTCTGCCCGTGTAGCAGTTGTATGAATTCAGTTACAAGACCCCAGTCAACTGTGCAAAATCATCTACACTTGTATGGGATGTCGGTCACATATACTAGGTGGGTTCATCATGGTGAAGCTGTGAACGTCAATGTTATTGACTACGTGGAAGCAGCAGATCACCATCTTGATCTACCTGATGCTCAGGTGGAAGAGGAGGAGGAGGAGGTGGTGGCAGAGCCAGTGAATTTGACCAACATTGAAACAATGCTACAAAATGCTTGTGCATTCCGTGAACTTTCACCTGCGGAAGAAAAATGGTGGGCCCGCATGTTGGAACAATGCAACGTTGCTGTCACCCCAGGAAATAAGCTGTCAGTATTCTCAGCTATGGTCACCTTTCTTCAGGTGAAGACATCTGAGCGGATGACCAACAAATCATTCGATGCGATGTTGGCTGCTTTCCGCAAATCTTTCCCAGATGTGTCTGAGCTGCCACACACCTACAGTAAAATGAAGAATTTCCTTCATGCAGTTGGAATTGGATATGATATGATCCATGTTTGTAAGAATAATTGTGTTCTGTTCCGGAAGGATTATGCCAACTTAACTGAATGCCCGAAATACAAATCATCAAGATGGAAAGATGGCGATGCTGTGAAGAGGATTCCTCATAATGTTCTGAGACATTTTCCAATTACACCAAGATTGCAGAGGTTGTTTCATGATGCTGAAACAAGAGAGGATGTACTGTGGCATTCTAGGAACCAGGAGTATAGAGATTAGAATGTAATGAGCCATCCATCTCATGGTAGTGAGTGGAAAAGCTTCAATGATAAACACAAAGAGTTTGCTGCTGACCCGAGAAACATTAGACTTGGCTTAACTTCAGATGGATTTAACCCATTTGGCCACCAGAGCGCCACATATAGCATGTGGCTAGTGCTTGTTATCCCTTACAACATGCCTCCAAATGTTTGCACCAAAGAATCAAACTACATGATGGCCTTGCTCATCCCAGGTCCAAAAAGTCCTGGAAAGGATTTTGATTTGTTCATCGAGCCTCTTGTGGAGGAACTTCAACAACTATGGAAGGGTGTTCTCACTCGAGACCTATATAGCAGCCCACCAGCTGATTTCTTTCTGCATGCGGTTATAATTTGGTGCATCCATGATTATTCGGCTTTGGGCGCTATGTCAGGGCGAACGACACATGGTTACAATGCATGTGTTCGCTATGACAGGAATCCGCTGTCATACGCAATACTTAGCAAGATCTGTTACATTGGACACCGCCGTTTCCTTGCCAAGGACAAGCCGCATCCTAGAAAATACCGAAGACATGTGTTCAATGCAAAGCATGAAAACCGTGATGGGCCAAAGAGGCTCACCGCCGATGAGTTGCAAGTGGAATTAGAGAAGGTCAGGCATATTACACCAGGAAACCATCCTGGTAATGGTAGCGGGAAAAGGAAGCGTGGCAGGGTAGAAGAGAGATTATTGTTTACCCGCAGGTCCACTTTGTGGGACTTGGAGTATTGGAAAGATTTGGATCTGCGGCATAATCTTGATGTGATGCACATCGAGAAAAATATATGTGACAGCATTATCAGCACAGTTCTTAATATTGAAGGCAAGACGAAAGATACCTTAAAATCTAGGATTGATTTGACACACCTGGGTATCAGAAAGGATTTACAGGTGCAAGATGAAGGTAAACCACGGGATATGGCACCAGCTGTGTACGTCTTGGACAAGGTAAAAAGAAAAGAATTCTGCGAGGTCCTGTCACGTGTGAGATTCCACATGGATTTGCTTCCAACCCTGAAAGGAGAGTCAGTGCAGAGGGAAACAAGGTACAAGGGTTGAAAAATCATGACTGCCACGTCCTACTTCAAAGGGTTTTACCTGTTATCCTTAAGAGGATTGGGCCGCCCTGACTTATACAGAGCAGTTGCAGAGTTGGGACAATTCTTCAAGGAACTCTGCAGTAGGAATATCAGGATAGATGCTTTGGAGCGTCTTAGAGACAAGATACCAACTATCCTATGCGACCTTGAGAAGATATATCCTCCAGCCTTCTTTGATGTGATGGTGCATTAGGCTGTTCATCTACCTGATGAGGCACTACTTAGAGGTCCAGTACAGTATGGCTGGATGTACCCTATTGAAAGGCGGCTAGGCACTTTCAATGGCTATGTTAGGAACAGAGCTAGACCCGAGGGTTCCATTGCAGAGGCCTACATTGCTACAGAAGCGTTGACATTCTGCTCAAAATACATTGAAACAGCTGATCAGCTTAGCAAAGAGGTGGGTGAAGACAGTCCCGGGCTCAATGTTTTCGATTATTCTGTTCGACTTATAGGGAAGAGTCGACAAGAGGACAAACCTAAAGATTTGGAAAAAAATGGTTTGGTGTGCGTTGAATAACTGTCCTGAGATACTACCTTATATCAAGTAAGTGCAGTACTGCAGCTTATACATCATAATCTACTAAACTTGCAGCACATTCTTATATATTTAGATGTTTGACGCGATCACTATGTTGTGCAGCATCTACAAAGAGGAGTTACTGCCGCAAAATCCAAGAAACATTGACAAACTGGTTATGGCGGGATTTGTGAAATGGTTCAAGAACCATGTAAGCTTTTGAAGTGCACTGTCGGTTTTTTTAATATATTGAGTACATAAGATGATCAGCTTGTCTATTTTCTAACCATAGGTTAAGAAGATGCGGGAGGATGGGCAGACAGTTGATGATGCCCTTTACTCACTAGCAATGGGTCCTGATACTCGGGTAAGACATTATGAATCTTGCGTTGTTGGAGATGTGCGCTACAACACCCTTGCACGAGACGAAGGCAGGAAGACACAAAACAGTGCGATCATGAGCACGGATACGTATGACAAAGAGACAACTGAAATGTATGCTAACATAACAGACATTGTTCAGTTGCAGTATATCTCTATTTTCGAGGATCATCAGTGTGTGGTTCTGTTGTTCTGTCATTGGTATAACCTATTTTCCAGGAACGCAAAACCCAGAGCTGATGATTATTTCAAATCCATCAATGTCAAGGCGGCGTACCAGACCAACGAGCCTTTTATTTTGGCAAATCAAGCAACACAGGTATTTTTCATGGAAGACACATTTGAACGTAGCGATGACTGGAGAGTATTGCAAAGGTTTGAGCAGAGGAATTCGTTTAATGAAGTTGCACAACAAGATGATGCTTACGGAGCTCCTGATGTACAAGATAACATAGATGTTGCTAATCTCTTTGAGAACCATCACGTCAATGACGCCGGCGAAAAGATTGCCTGTCGTGCTGTGGACATACAAGAGTTGATCAAGAAGAAGCCAATGTTCGAGGACGTTGAGGACGAAGAAGAAGATGACACCGTGGGGAATTACGATTCAGACTGATATACATGGAGAAGATGTTGACGCTGCTGCTGCGGATCATGATTACATTGCTTTTGTCGTATTTGCCTGTCAGAAGACGTTTTTTATCTACTATGTGAAATTGTGTTTGCTATGACAACTGAAACCTGATGAACATGTTGTTTAGTATTTTGTTGTGAGAACATCACTTGTTATGTATGCTGATTTGTGTTTGGTGATTGTATGACAACTAAAACATGATGACATTGTTGTTTAGTTGTACTCATATTTGGCTGTGAAACTTGAATTTGATGACATAGTTTGCTGATGGAATGCAATTTGCTCGACGTCTTCGAATGAGAACAAAGCTGACCCGACAGGGCCTCTGCTATTTATTTATTTATATGAGCAAAAGGGGATACCCCCTGATTTTCGTTAATAGAAATCATTAGATGTTCACAACACTACGCCCAGCCTGCTACACAGGTTTCATTCATTACTAGTTTTAGCAAAGTGCTCATGTCGTAGCCACTGAATACATCACGGGTGCTACATACACTGCAAATAAAGAGACAATCATCCTACAGAGCACATCGATTTTGCCCATTATCTTCACAAGCTCTTTCATCTCCTCATTGCTGTCAAGGCTGTTCAGCAGCTGTTGCTTGGCCATGATCAGAGGAACTGCATCTTTAACCTTCTGCTCTGCATCTTCCTCTCCTGTCGTTCCTTACTTGTCCAACACCCCAACCTGCTGGTATTGGGATTCCTCGGCTAACCAAATAATCAGCGTAGTTGCATTCCCCCACATCAGCAACTTCCTAGAAATACAAATCACACGAATCTTCCCTTTTCTGCACGAATCAAATTGGAAGATCATCAACCAAACTATTAAAAAAATCAGCAACTGAAAGTAGCAGAACAACACTTAAACATATCATTACCCCATGATTCGGGCATTTGTAGAAGACTCGGCCAGGGTTGCGGATTGTGGTTGAGACGCGATGGATGACTCTGCGTGATTTGCAGCAGTGGCACCACACCAACGACAGCGGGTTGCGATGAGCAATCAGCTGCGATGCGCGTGCCGGCGGGGGTGTGATGAGACCCACAGGCGATGGTACAGGTGGCGACTTGGCGCATATCTGGTTGTTTCCTGCTGAAGAGCAGGTGGACGAGCAGCCAGTGGACATGGTTGCTGCGGCCAGAGCTTCTGATGCTAGGTAGAGCAAGTAGAGAAGAGGAGAAGCGAACGTTGGATATGTCAGTTTTTTTCATTACTTGCAGAGTAGCATAGCACCATATATAGTCATAGTCTAGCTTTGGATTCGAACCAGCTACAGGAGCACGTCCTTCTTTTTTCTAAAACTCGGCAACATCTCTTTACTGGTACACTAGCTTGTTCTGTACGCCTTCCCAAGTCTTTGATTTTCTTTCGCTTTTTTGCGAGGAAGGAAGGAGGACAAAATTGAGAGTTCGTAGGACTCGAACCCAAGACCTCTCGGTTGAAAACCAAGGGTGCTAGTCACTTATGTGGCGAATGTTCCCTGTGAGGAGGACGGCAGACGAACGCATTTTCCTCGCAGTTTTCTTCCTATATATAAAAAAGTATGCTACTTGGTGTGCGCTTAGTCAACAAACGATTGTGCCAACCTTGACCGTTGGATTGACATTCAACGTCTGTCGCGTTTCTTCAGTCTCTTCTTCCTCGAGCCGCCAAAGCCAAACCAGCGCCGGCGGGACCGTCTGCTCCCGCCTCCCACGGCTGGTTGTGATCTTCCCCGGCTCCTGTTCGTTCCCGTCCGAGGCCTCACCATCGTCCTCCGCCTTGGTTCGCTCGCCGCGGCGCCGCCCTCCGGTGTTGTCAACATGGTCAACAACCGAGAGGAATAAGGAGATGACTGTACATGGTGAGGATGACAGTAGGGACCCAGCAGCGCGCGCAGTAATTTTGTTTTTTCGGGACGGAGAAGGGTATCAACTCGGGTGTGCGGGACCCGTGGCTCGTCTAGCCCAGGCTTTTATTTCATATGTTTAGCACATGACCAGCCCAGTTTGTTTTTTTCCTTTCTGAAAATGGCTAGCCAGCTATTTTGATTTTTGCAGAATAACCAACGTAGGCCTACTTGCTTTTCTACGCCCTGCTGGGCCGGAAATCTTTCAAGACGAGGAGGGATGCATTTTGCCCAGAAAATGGGCTATAAGTAATAAGAAATGGGATATAAGTAATAATAAATGGGCTATAAGTAATAATAAATGGGCTGTAAAATGAAAAAATACAGCAAACAGGCAATTAGTTCCAAAATACTGTTTTCTTTCGGATTTTGATATTTTAAATTTCATTTTTTTGTGTGGGTAAAATTTCATTGAATTTAAATTAAGGTATATTTAGATTTAAAATTAATTTGAATCTGGCTAGAAATTTCGGGCTGTATGCTGTTTGGGACAGATTTGGATGCTGACTTGTGGGTCTACTAGGTTGACGTGTACTTTGGCTTTGTCAACTTAGTCCACAAACGATTCTAGCAGCAGTGACCGTTGGATGTTAATCCAACGGCCGTGCTACTTCTTCAATATCTGGTATTCTTGCTCCGGCCGCCCAAACCAGCTCCGGTGGGACTGCCTGCTCCCGTCTCCCGTGGCCGGCTGTGCTGCCGCACAGGCCGCACCGCCCGACCCTACTTCATTGCTGGCCAGGCCATTCCTCTACTCACCCACACCTCTTGTTACTTTCCGGCGACGGCAGCCGGACCAGTAAACCCTCGTACTCCCCACCGCGTGGGCAACCATTGCCGAGTCTTCCCCGGCTCCATGTCGTTCCCTTCCTAGGCCTCGCCGTCGTCCACCGCCATGGTGCTCTCGGCGCGGCCTGGTCAACGTGGTCAACGATCGACATCCATCGGCCGTGGACTGTACGCGCAAAATAATGATTCCTCCACCTGACAGCTGGGACCCACCGGAAGGGCCTCTGTATTTCGCGAAAAAAACGTTCCCCCCGCTGACATGTCGGACCCAACAGCTATATCTTCGCACGCAAGGAAGTGCCACCTTATTACACACACAAAATGAATACCCCCTGCTAGCTGGGACCCACCATAGTGGGAGGATGACTTGTGGGCCAACTAAGTTGACGGGGACGGAGGGCTTTGTCAACTTAGTCAATATGAACGATTCTAGCTCCAGTGACCGTACGATGTCCATCCAACGGCCGTAGTGCTTCTTCAACCTCTGGTCTTCTTGCTCCAGCCGCCCAAAGCAGCGCCGGTCGTGCCGCATGCTCCTGCCTCCCGTGGCCGGCTGTGCTGCCTCGGAGGCCTCACCACCCCCTACTATTCCCACCGCTGGCCAGGCCCTGCGGCGACAACAGCCTCACACCGCAGCCGAACCAGTGAACCCTCGTACTCCTCTCCGCGCGGGCTTCCACTTCAGCGTCTTCCCCGGCTCCGAGTCGTCCCCTTCCTAGGCTTCGTCGTCGTCCAGCGCCGTGGTGCTCTCGGCGCGGCCTGGTCAACGTGGTCAAGGAACGACTTCCATCGGACGTGGACTGTACGTGGAGAGGCTGACAGCTGGGTCCACGGCCGCAGCAAGGAAGTGCCTCCTTATTACGCGGAAAATAATGATTCCTCCACCTGACAGCTGGGACCCACCGGACGGGCCACAGTATTTTGCGGAAAAAATGTTTCCCCCTGACTGCTGGGACCCACCAGCTTCATCTTCGCACGCAAGGAAGTGCGTCCGGGCAAAAAAATTGATTCGCCCCCTGACTGCTGGGACCCACTAGCTACACCTTCGCACGCAAGGAAGTGCGTCCGGGGAAAAAACCGATTCGCCCCCCTGACTGCTGGGACCCACCGGCTACATCTTCGCACGCAAGGAAGTGCGTCCGGGCAAAAAAAACGATTCGCCCCCCTGACTGCTGAGACCCACCAGCTACATCTTCGCAGGCAAGGAAATGCCTGACAGTCGGGACCCACTTGGTCGAAGCGCACGTAGTGTTGTCATTCTGATCGCGAACATGTACGTACATACTGGTCGATTTAGAGGCGCGCACGTGTCGTAGTAGAGGCGCGCATGTAGCATGTACACGTACGTACATCGGCCAGGGTGCAAGAATGAAAATACGACCATGTATGTGTACATACGGGCGGGGTCTCGAACGCCTACTCACGCATACGTACGGCCAGGGCTCGTGTACATGGCTGGGTCGGAACGGAGAAACAGCGTCGTCGTCGTGTTCATGGGGAGGCAACGGAATGCGTCGTGTTCATGCGGAGGCAACGGAATGCGTCGTGTTCATGCGGAGGCAACGGAATGCGTCATGTTCATGGCGAGGCAACGGAATGCGTCGTGTTCATGGGGAGGCAACGGAAGGCGTCGTGTTCATCGGGAGGCAACAGAACGCGTGGGAGCCAACCGGCTGGGTCGGAACGGAATGCGTGGTCGTGTTCATTGGGAGGGCTTGGACGGAATAGGCGATGGAAACGAGGCCTGGCGTACCGCAAAACGGAGGAAACAGACCTCCTATGTTCGGAACGGGGTCCTGTTGATCGGGAGGGGTGTGGCGTACAGCAAAACGAAGGAAACGGACCTCCTACGGTCGAAACGGTGGTCCTGTTGATCGGGAGGGGTGTGGCGTACCGCAAAACGAACGAAACAGACCTCCTACGGTCGAAACGGGGGTCCTGTTGATCGGGAGGGGTGTGGCGTACCGCAAAACGGACGAAACGGACCTCCTACGGTCGAAACGGGGGTCCTGTTGATCGGGAGGGGTGTGGCGTACCGCAAAACGGACGAAACGGATCTCCTACGGTCGAAACGGGGGTCCTGTTCATCGGGAGGGGTGTGGCGTACCGCAAAACGGGACTCCACGGGATACTGTTCATCTCCACCGTCGACCTCCTCCAGCCTCCACGGGCTCCTGTTCATCCAGCCTCCACCGCACGCTACTACACCGGCTACTGTTCAACCACCCCTCCACGGGCACCCCTCCACCGTCTACTATTCATCCAGCCCTCCACACCACGGGGTCCTGTTCATCCAGAGGCAACGCCAGCGCTCACTGTTCATCCATCCCCCCCCCCCGCGCGCGCAACGCTCACTGTTCGTCCGATCGATCGGCTTCAGTTAGCAGCAGTAGCGAAGGAATCGCTCGATCGGGTTCAGTTAACAGTCATCGATCGATCGCTCGGGTTCAGTAACGCGTAGCCTGCAGTGCAATTGCTCGGGTTCAGTTAGAGCCCAACGCCTCGCTCGGGTTCAGTTAGAGCCAACGCCTCGCACACACGCGCGTACGTGTACGAGAGAAACGCGCATCGCTCGGCCCCCGACCTCCCACCGTAACCAGGAACTCCCCGAAATTTTCCTCCCCCTCACTTGTACCACGGTTTTTTCCGTCGTGGACGGCCTAAAGAATGTCATGCAGCTGTGTCTCCGGCCCGCGCAGGACGAAAATCCCATTTTCTGTCATGATTTTTTGTCATAGAAGTAGGAGCCCACCACATCAATGATGATACCGGGTTTTGTCACAATTATCGTCATAGAAGTGTCATATGTATGAAAGAAATTTTTTTCGTTCGGCCCAAAATGTCACGGATGTGTCTTTTTTGTAGTGGGAGGGGCGCCTCTCCCTCCTCGAGCTGCCGGCCGCAGGCACAGAGGAGAAGAAAGCCAAGGCCAAGGACGTGAAGCGCAACGAAGCGGCAGTGCTAGCAGCGGAGCCCGACACCAAGCGGGGCAGAGATCAGCCCGAGTCATCCAAGAATAGCCGACCGTTCTGCGCCTTCCACAATCTGAACACCCACAACACCAGTGACTGTCAAGAGCTCAGAGCCATTCGCGAAGGACGTTTCGGTCGTCGCCTCGAGCGCAGCGATCGGGGCTACGACCATGGAGGAGGACGTGGAGGCGGACGCTGGGACGACCGTGGCCCGCGCCAGGAGTGGCGCGACAGGCCTCGTGAGGACCGCTGGAAGGACCACCCTCGCGAGGGCGCCTGGAGGGACCAGCCTCGTGAGGATCGCCCCCAGGGCAACGCCGGTCTGCCCCCGCTACCGCCACCAAGAAGGAATGACGATCACCATCAGGATGAGGGGGCTGGGGGCTTACAGGAGCCGCGTGCAGTCGCGTGCATCTTGGGCGGCGCGCAGGCCCTGGCCTCTCAACGCATCTTCAAACAGTTCGGTCGGGAAGTGAACGCGGTGCTCCCCAAGCTCGTGGCCACGCGCCCACTCAGGTGGTCTCAATGCGCCATCACTTTCGACTCGGCAGATCAGCTCAAGTGCGCAACCACCGCTGGCGCCCTCCCGATGCTGTGCTCCCCAGTCATCAGCAATGTGTAGGTTACCAAGACCCTCATCGACGGTGGCGCAGGGCTCAATGTCATGTCCGTCGACACGTTCGACAACCTCCAAGTGCCATATGAGCAGCTTCAGCCTACCAAGCCTTTCTCAGGAGTGACCGACGGTTCCACCACACCGATAGGGAAGGTCCGCCTGCCTGTCACCTTCGGAGAGCGCAAGAACTACCACACCGAGCTCATCGACTTCGACGTCGTGCACATCCGCCTGCCGTACAACGCCATCCTCGGGTATCCGGCCCTGGCCAAGTTCATGGCAGTCACCCATCACGGCTACAACGTCCTCAAGATGCCAGGAAGCGGCGGAATCACCACGGTCCCATGTGAAGAGAGAGATGCGGTGTGCTCCCTCAAGCACGCCTTCCAAGCTGCAACAATCAACGACCCCGATAGCAGGAGTGAGGGCCCTCTGAAGGCCATCCCCAAGAAGAAGCAGTTGCGCCGTGCCGGGCCTCAGGAGGGTGCCATCACAGCTGGAGCCTCGTCAGGATCAGCGCCCGCTCCAGGGGCACCTCCCTCCGTCGCATAGGAAGGCATGCCCGGCGCCCTCCTCGGGCAGCGCTCGGGGGCTCTCATCTGGAGGGCCTCAGACCTTGCCAACTTCACGAGGGAGGCGCTTTGGCACCACTTGGAGGCGTGCTTCGCGGCACGTTTCCCTCAGGAGAACACAGGGCAAGGAGTGCCCACCACTCAGGAGTTCATCACCAAGACCACTCAGGAACTGCAAGACACAAGAGCCATGCGCAGCGACAGCCGCTCACGAGGCGCAGCTCCCCATCCAGGCGAGGATGCTGGGCTACGTGTCTGCATCGACGTCCCAGGGCTCAACAGGGTCGCATCTCAGGAGCATTTCTGGCCTTCGCGTGTGGGCCGTTGCGAGGGCCCACCACACAGCTACGTTCGCATGCCCTTTGGCTTGCCGAGCGTGGCGTCAGCCTATCCGCGCAACATGCGGCGCGTCCTGGCGGCTCAGGAGGCCAGGTACCACGCCGTCCTGGAGGAAATGGAGACGGTCTTCAGGGAGCCTCCCGAGCCCCCAGAGCCTCCCGAGACTCAGGGCCCCGGTGGCTCGTGAAGAATCATTCCTTCGACGCATCCCTTTAGCTGCACCAACTCTACTTCATCTGTAGAACCAGGTGACATTTTCCAAGCTCGTTTAGCTGGGAGCACCCCTTGGGCTGCATTATTCCCAGGCTGCATGGGTCCGTCCCTGTGGCATGTATCCCTTTTGCTTATGTCTTTAGCTTACCTTGCTGGGGGCGCCCCTCGGGCTGCATCATCCCCAAGCCGCTCAGGCCGGACCCAGTGGCATGTATCTTCCTGCATTTACCCAAGCTGATTTACCTTCCATGCTTAACCTGCCTACGGATATCACCTGCTCGATCATCGCCTCCCACGGAGCCTCCTCACAGGCACTGCGCTGGTGCATGGGTCCGTCCCTGTCACGTTGACAAATCTGAGCGGTCGAGCTCTGGCTCGCAGCACGCCCCGCGCACGTCACCTCACCAGGCCCTCAGTGCTTCACCTCATCTCAGAGCAACCAGCGGCAGGCTGGCAGCTATAACGGCAAACCGTGTTTCTTCTTGTGCGTGTTCACAGGGATCCCATGGGGAGAATAGCAGGCGGCACCGCGAGTCTCCATTCATCCCGTGCAATTCGCTTGCGCGTTAAAAGGGGGGCTCCTGAGCATCACGACTCAGGAGCTCTTACTGGCTCTCCAGCCCTCACCCCCTGGCCTTGACCACGGCATCGCGACCTGGCATACCGGCGGCGGCTGAGCTCGCTCGAGGGCCGGGACCTGAGGACGTAGAGCACTAAGGAGAGCATGGGAGGAGGGAAACTCGTATGGGCCGACCTAGCTATGCCGCCCAAGCTGGCGCGCAGTCCTAGCGCACCACTAGGAATTGCCACGAAACAGACAAGATAAGTCCCGCTCTGGGATCGGCTAAATGTTGGGGCCTAAGGGTCACCCTCGCCTCACCGCAGCCCCATTGCGGCCACGTCAACTCCCTTTCTTGCCTTACCATGGCTGCTTGAGTGCTAAGGGGGACCTCCTGAGCATCGCGCCTCAGGGCTCTTACTGGACCTCGGGCCGCACACCTCCTGGCCTTCACCACGGCACGCGACCTGGCATACCAGCGACGGCTGTAGCCTGCCTGGGGACCGGGACCTGTCAGCGTAGAGCAACAAGCTACCGCGAGGGAAGAAAGGGGGGACCGAGCCTTAACGGGACATGCGTTCACAAATTTTTGTAACAGGGAAGATGAGCGCAAAAGATATTACAAACCCTTTACACGCCCCCACGGGGTACTTCATGATCCTCCGCAGGGAATAAAAGCTGGAACTAAAAGGGATCCTATCTACACCCTCCCGTGGTGGGCGCCATCATCAACAGTGGGCCACGGGAGGCCGGCGCCAACCCTATCCAGATTAGCGGCGGCGACGGCCGGACGCCGCAGCTCTGCTCCGAGCGCGGCGAGAGCTTGGGGGCACGTAGCTGTCGTCACTCGTCTCCGGAGTCTCGTAGGGCTCGGGAGAGCTGCTGGACTCCCAAGGGCTGCTGCTGGTGAAGTGACCGCGAGCGGAGCGCGCGTCAGCCTAGCGCTCCTCTCCGGAGCAGCACTCCAGGCGGCGGCCCTCCGCATCAAAGACCTTGAAGAAGAGCGTGGAGGCGCCGTCGTACTCGAAGTGGATCGCGAGGGCGCCCCTCGCATGGCAGACCCGTGCGACCTCGCCCCAGCCGCGAGTCATGAAGATCTTGCCTGTGGGGTCCGCTTCAATCTCTGTTCCGGTCGCCAGAGAGCTGCAGTCGGCGTGCTGCAACCAGAGCTCGAGAGGCACCCTCGCCGGCATCACGTCGGAGAAGAACCGCGGGAAGCGGATCCAAGAGCTTGGAGGCATCGGTGCCCATAGCACAAGCTCGCGCGAGGAGTCTGCGGCGTGGATTCCAGGGGCGACATCGCATGTCGCCGTGACGCAGCGACCACGGGCGCGGCGCGGGTGATGCCGCTCGTCGCTCCGTCCTCCTGAGCCCTCGGCTCGGGCGTACAAGGGTAGCGGATACCCCGGAGGAGGCCGCTCGCACCAAGGCCTCGTCATCACCTGCATCGCCGCTTCATCACGGCGGTGGACCGACCTCTTCTTTGGCAGAAGCGGCCCCGGATCATCGCGCGGGGCCTTTCCCTTCTCTTCACTGGAGAACCTTCTGATAGGCGCCATTGCCACTGGTGATGGAGCAAGGAGGAAGAAGCAAACAAGCAAGGAAGAGATGGGCGACGGGAGCTCCGCCCCCTCCCCATTTATAGCAAGAGAAGGCTAACCGACGCCTCCCACGATCGCAGGTAATGATGGTTTCCTTGCATGTCGCAGGGACTTGTCAAGCCGTGCAGTTGTCGAGGCAGCATGGGGAAGAGGAGACGCCCACGTCCAATCAACCGCCACGCGTCAACCGAGGCCGCAGGCTTTTGGGGCCCGTGGCGCTCCGTACTTGACCCTTGGCTTCGCCACGAAGCCAAGCCCGAGCGCACCTTGGGCCTGGGGGCTACTGTCGGCGTTCTGGGAACGGGGGTCCCCAAACTTGCCTGCCTGTGGCCCACGGCGTGGCTAAGCCAGCGGGTCATATGGCCCATCCTCATCAACAAGGCATCCAAGACCCTCGCGAGGGGCTAAGCCTCACGAGGCGGACAACGCAAGACCTCCTCAGGAGTGGCCTAGCCAGGCGGGCTCACGAGGAGCAGAGATATCAAGGCGGGGCAAACCTCACGAGGCTCTCGTGACGTGAGCCATGACGATCGGCGCGAGGCGGGCGCCATCGGGCGCAGCGTCCTTGTTTCCTCTTTGGTGCTAAGGAGGCAAGCGCAGGCGAGGAGTACCGAGGCATCAGGAAAAGGTTGCCATATCGGTGCAACGAGACCAAGACCAGAAGGACGGCAGGACGGAGGTCACTGTGGAGCCCAAGACGGCGTCACCACCAGAGCCTTTTGGCAGGTGAAGACCACTTTTGTCAGGATAGCTTGTACTAGTTGTCTGCCTTCAAATTTGACTGTCGTTGTTGGCTCCCTTCCCGTTCAATATTTGGGGAGAGGACCAGGGCCTATATAAGTAGAACCAGCCACCACAGTAGGGGCATATCAACTGAGCCGGAGGCATCTTAGCTTGATCTGATCTGATCGAGAACCTACCCTAGCCACAAGAACATCTCAACCTCAGGAGGTTGTTCTTCCCTTTGTACTGTTCATCATCAGCCTGAGAGGCAATCCTCCACCACCACATTGGAGTAGGGTATTACACCACAACGGTGGCCCGAACCAGTATAAATCTTGTGTCTTTCTGTGTTGCGAGTTAGTCGAGTTCGTCCGTGAGATCCTAGTGAGCTAGGGCGAGGATCGGTAGAGGGAAAGACTTCGCGCGCACCCCAGAGTTCGAACCTTAAGGGTTTGCCGGAACCCCCCATCCGACAGCTTGCCTTTCTTTCTTAAGGGATGCCTGCTCGAAAGAAATCGATGATGTCCCAGGTACACATTTTTCTTACATTTGTCCAAATATATACTTTCAGTCTCATCTAAATAGTGCATGCATTGTATCCCTTGTTTGTCTATCCTGAAAGGTTACTAAGAGCAGGCCAATCATTGATGGTTACAAACAGCAACGCTCATAGGTCCAATTCCCGCTGTTTTTGCTCATCCCGCACAAGTACACCTTTTATATCCCACAACTGTAAAAGTTCTTCAACTAATGGCCTTAGGTACACATCAATTTTGTTGCCGGGTTGCTTAGGGCTTGGATGAGCACTGGAATCATAATGAACTTCGGCTTGATGCACAACCAAGGAGGAAGGTTATAGATACATAGAGTCACTGGCCATGTCCTATGATTGTTGTTTGCTCCCCAAAAAAGGATTAATGCAATCTACACTTATATCAAACCATAAGTTCGTTGCGTCATCTGCAAACTCCGGCCACTTTCTCTCGATTTTTCTCCACTGCGACCCATCAGCGGGTACTCTCAACATCTCGTCTTTCTTATGGTCTTATTTGTGCCATCGCAACAACTTGGCATGCTCTTTGTTTCTGAACATACGTTTCAACCATGGTATTATAGGAGCATACCACATCACCTTGGCAGGAATCCTCTTCCTGGGCGCTCGCCCTCAACATCACCAGGGTCATCTCGTCTGATCTTATACCGCAATGCATCGCATACCGGGCATGCATTAAAATTCTCATACTCCTCACCGCGGTATAGGATGTAGTCATTAGTGCATGCATGTATCTTCTGCACCTCTAATCCTAGAAGGCAGAGAACCTTCTTTGCTTCATACGTACTGTCAGGTAATTCGTTATCCTTTGGAAGCTTCTTCTCCATTATTTTCAGTAACTTCTCAAATTCCTTGTCAGATAAATGATTCTCTGCCTTCCATTTGCAGCAATTCCAGTGTGGTATCGAGCTTTGTGTTACCATCTTCGCAATTTGGATACAACCGTTTTCTGTGATCCTCTAACATGCAATCAAACTTCAACTTCTCCTTTTCACTTTCGCATTCTCTCTGTGCATCAGCAATGACCCGACGAAGATCATCAATGGGCACATCTTGTGCCTCTTGATCTTCAGCTTTCCCTGTTGCAGTATCACCGTATTTAGGGAACATAGGATAGTTGTCATCATCCTTTTATTCTTCACTGTCTTTCATCGTAACCCCTCCTTCTCCGTGCTTGGTCGAACAATTATAGTGAAGCATGAAACCGGACTTAAGCAGGTGGGTGTGAAGGATTTTCGAAAAAGAGTAATCCCTCGTATTCTCACAGACAACACATGGACAATACATAAAACCATTCAGACTGTTTGCCTTAGCCACATCGATAAATTACGCAGGCCCGTAATGTACTCGTAAGTGCATCGGTGACCATACATCCATTGCCGGTTCATCTGCATTATATAATTAAGTATATCAAAAACCATTACAGAACATCATGAATAGAGAAATGACCAAATTAATACAAGTTCATCATGTTAAAACTAAAATACAGTAGTGATCAAATGTTATTACTACAAAAATAAATACATAAATTTCATACATAGTTCTCATAAAACAACATACAACTATCTCTAAAGCATCTAGAACATACATTGAAACTAACATACAACTATGTAAAACATTAAAATGCAACAACAAATGCGATCAAAATCGCACTAAGGTAACAATTGACACAACAACATAATGACACCAAGCCTCTTTGGCTTATTTTCTAATATTTCTAATCTTCAACCGCATTGCATCCATCTGGATCTTGTGTAGATTGAGGACATCGGCAACATGCAACTCCAATTTCATCTTCTCTTCTTCAATTATTTTCAATTTTTCTTTCAAATAATTGTTTTCTTTTTCAACTAAATTTAACCTCTCGGTAAGAGGGTCGGTTGGAATTTCCGGTTCACATACCTCCTAGATAAAAACATCTATGTCAAGTTGGTCAGCATAATTGTCATAAACACTTATACGTCTCCAACGTATCTATAATTTTTTATTGTTCCATGCTATTATATTATCTGTTTTGGATGTTTTATATGCATTAATATGCTATTTTATACTATTTTTGGGACTAACCTATTAACCTAGAGCCAAGTGCCAGTTCCTGTTTTCCCCCTATTTTTGAGTTTGCAGAAAAGGAATACGAAATGGAATAACACCTTCACGATGATTTTTCTTGGACCAGAAGACACCCATAAGACTTGGAGATGAAGTCAGAAGAGCCATGAGGCGGCCACAAGGACGCAGGGCGCGCCCAGGGGGGTAGGGCGCCCGCCCCCTTGTGGGCCCCTCGTGCACTCCCTGACCTAATTTCTTTGCCTATATATTCCCATATATCCCCAAACCAAGAGAGGCATCCACGAAAACACTTTTCCACCGCCGCAACCTTCTGTACCCGTGAGCCCATCTAGGGACCTTTTCCGGCACCCTGCCAGAGGGGGATTCGATCATGGAGGGCTTCTACATCAACTCTGTTGCCCTTGCGATGAAGCGTGAGTAGTTTACCACAAACCTATGGGTCCATAGCTAGTAGCTAGATGACTTCTTCTCTCTCTCTTTGATTCTCAATACCATGTTCTCCTCGATGTTCTTGGAGAACTATTCAATGTAATACTCTTTTGCGGTGTGTTTGCCAAGATCCGATGAATTATGGATTTAGGATCAGCTTATCTATGAATGTTATTTCAATCTTCTATGAATTCTCTTATGCATGATTTGATATCTTTGTAATTCACTTTGAACTATCGGTTTGGTTTGGCCAGGTAGATTGGTTTTTTTTTGCAATGGGAGAAGTGCTTAGCTTTGGGTTCAATCTTGCGGTGTCCTTTCCCAGTGACAGTAGGGGCAGCAAGGCATGTATTGTATTGTTGCCATTGAGGTTAAAAAGATGGGGTTTTCACCATATTGCTTGAGTTAATTCCTCTACATCATGCCATCTTGCTCTATCAGATCTTTGGGTTCAATCATTTACTTTCCGATCTATAAACCAAAAATACAAAAAATATTTACTTTACCGTTTATCTATCTCTATCAGATCTCACTTATGCGAGTAACCGTGAAGGGATTGACAACCCCTTTATCGCGTTGGGTGTAAGTTGTTGATTGTTTGTGCAGGTATTCAGTGACTTGCGCGTTGTCTCCTACTGGATTGATACCTTGGTTCTCAAACTGAGGGAAATACTTATCTCTGCTTTGCTGCATTGATACGTCTCCAACGTATCTTTAATTTTTGATTGTTCCATGCTATTATATTATCATTCTTGTATGTTTTATAATCATTTTATAGTTGTTTTATATCATTTTTTGGTACTAACCTATTGACATAGTGCCAAGTGCTAGTTGTTGTTTTCTGCATGTTTTATACATCACAGGAAATCAATACAAAACGGAGTGCAAACACAACGAAACTTTTTGTGGATTTTTTTGGACCAGAAGACATCCAGTGGGCAACAGAAGCGCCTGGGGGTGCTCCAAGGGGAGCACAACCCGCCTCAAGGCATGCCCTGGTGGGTCGTGCCCACCTCGGGTGCCCCCTGAACCGACTCTTTGCCCTATAAATACACCAATATTCCAGAAACCCTAGGGGAGTCGATGAAAATCAATTCCAGCCGCCGCAGAGTCCGGAACCACCAGATCCAATCTTGACACCATCACAGAGGGGTTCATCATGTCCATTGGTGCCTCTCCAATGATGCGTGAGTAGTCTCTTGTAGACCTTCGGGTCCATAGTTAGTAGCTAGATGGATTCCTCTCTCTCGTTTGATTCTCAATAGAATGGTCTCTTGGAGATCCATATGATGTAACTCTCGGATGAACTTTGAGTTTATGATCAGATCTAACTTTTTATCCATGAAAGTTATTTGAGTCTTATTTGATCTCTTATATGCATGATTACTTCACTAGTAGAAAAAGAGCCTTTTGTCCCGATTCTAGAGGGCCTTTATTTCTGGTTCTGGAACCGGGACTAAAGGGTCGTTACTAAAGGTCCCCCCTTTAGTCCCGGTTCTTATACGAACCGGGACTAAAGGCCCTCCACGTGGCTGCTGCCTGGAGATCCACCTTTAGTCCCGGTTGGTAACACCAACCGGTACTAAAGGATTTTTTTGAAATTTTTTCCCGATTGTCAAATTTCTGAATTATTTTAACCTCTAATCTCTAATCACCCCTCATCACTGCTCAATTTAATCTCTAATCACCCCTCATCATTCCAAATCATCTAACTTCCCGAACGGTCACCCATCCTCGCACTCCCCCAGTCTGAGCACACTTAACTTCCGGGTTCTATTCTCCCTCGTTTCCAAGTCTGCACTTGTTGTTTTCCTGACAATAGTAAGATGTCAATCCTATTAACCCTCAGGAGTTTAGCTTGAGCATGAAGTCACACATTTCACTGTTTGAGTTTGAACTATTGTTCTAAAAAACAATAATTATTTAGTAACACTAATATTTCTTGAATAAGTAGTTTGACCATTGTTTGACCACAGTTTGACTAGATTTGAACAAAATTCAAAAAAAAACTGAAATTCTTATTTAGTAACACTAATATTCTTGAATAATTATTTAGTAACACTAATACTTCTTGAATAAGTAGTTTGACCATAGTTTGACCAGATATAACGAAAATTTAAAAAAACTGAAACTTGAGCATAAATTTTTTTTCCTTTTGGAATTTGAGGTTTCTAAAAATTTGCAAACAGGCCGTAGGCAGTCAAAATCGGATGCGGATTTTCGTGCTGAACATTTTGATATATTATACGTTTTTTCTGACATCGTATGCAAAAGTTATAGCCGTTTTACATTTTCCCTACACTTTTTGCAAAACATGTCCAAATTTAAGTTTTTAAATTTTCCTAACTAGTAGATGTGGTAACATAACGACATCTTGAAGGATTTTAACTTTTGAAGTTTTTATCATTTTCTTTTGCTTTTTACAAAACTGAAAAAGCGATAGACAGGGGGGGGAGGTAGGATTTGAAAATTGCACCATTAGTACCAGTTCGTGGCACGAACCGGTACTAAAGGTCTCAACCCCATTAGTACCGGTTCGTGGCACGAACCGGTACTAAAGGTAGACCTTTAGTACCGGTTCGTGCCACGAACCGGTACTAATGGGCATCGCACCCTTTAGTACCGGTTCGTGGCACCAACCGGGACTAAAGGTCCCATTTGAACCGGGAGTAATGCATGTATGGTGCCCTCGCCACTCGAACCGGGACTAATGCTCACATTAGTCCCGGTTCGTAATGCAACCGATATTAATGCTCTTTTCTAGCTGAACCAAAGCCCCTTTTTCTACTAGTGCTTATAGCCTCATATTTCTTCTCCAATGTTTGGGTTTTGTTTTGCCAAGTCGATCTATATATCCTGCAATAGGAAGAGGTGCTTTGTAGTGGGTTCGATCTTACGGTAGTTGATCCCAGTGATAGAAGGGGAACCGACACATATGTATCGTTGCTACTTAGGATAAAACAATGGGGTCTATTTCTACATAAATAGATCTTGTCTACATCATGTCATCATTCTAATTGCATTATTCCGTTTCTCCATGAATTTAATACACTAGATGCATGCTGGATAGCGGTCAATGTGTGGAGTAATAGTAGTAGATGCAGGTAGGAGTCGGTCTACTAATCTTGGACGTGATGCCTATATAATGATCATCATGGTTATTTGAAGTTCTATCAATTGCCCAACAGTAATTTCTTTACCCACCGTTTGCTATTTTTCTCGATAGAAGCCACTAGTGAAATCTACGACCCCAGGGTTTCTTTCTCATATTATTTGCCTTTGTGGTCTATTTTCCTTTGCTTTTATTTTCAGATCTATTAAACCAAAAATACAAAAATACCTTGCTGCACTTTATTTTATTTGGTGTTCGATCTATCAATTATTACAACTCTCTCACGTCCGTTTTGCCAATTTCTGGCGCCGTTACCCGAAAGGGATCACTACAAAAAAAAGACACATCCGTGACATTTTGGGCCGAACGAAATTTTTTCTGTCATACATATGACAGTTCTATGACGATAATTGTGACAAAACCCGGTATCATCATAGATGTGGTGGGCTCCTACTTCTATGACAAAAAATCATGACAGAAAATGAGCTTTTCGTCCTGCGCGGGCCGGAGACGCAGCTGCATGACATTCTTTGGGCCGTCCATGACGGAATAAACCGTGGTAGAAGCGAGGGGGAGGAAAATTTCGGGGAGTTCCCGGTTATGGTGGGAGGTCGGGGGCCGAGCGATGCGCGTTTCTCTCGTACACGTACGCACGTGTGTGCGAGGCGTTGGGCTCTAACTGAACCCGAGCGATTGCACTGCAGGCTACGCGTTACTGAACCCGAGCGATCGATCGATGGCTGTTAACTTAACCCGATCGAGCGATTCCTTCGCTATTGCTGCTAACTGAAGCCGATAGATTGGATGAACAGTGAGCGTTGCGGGGGGGGGGGGGGGGGGGTGGATGAACAGTGAGCGGTGGCGTTGCCTCTGGATGAAAAGGACCCCGTGGTGTGGATGGCTGGATGAACAGTAGACGGTGGAGGGGTGCCCGTGGAGGGGTGGTTGAACAGGACCCCGTGGTGTGGAGGGCTGGATGAACAGTAGACGGTGGAGGGGTTCCCGTGGAGGGGTGGTTGAATAGTATCCGGTGGAGTAGCGCGCGGTGGAGGCTGGATGAACAGGAGCCCGTGGAGGCTGGAGGAGGTCGACGGTAGCCCGTGGAGGCTGGAGGAGGTCAACGGTGGAGATGAACAGTATCCCGTGGAGTCCTGTTTTGCGGTACGCCACACCCCTCCCGATGAACAGGACCCCTGTTTCGACCGTAGGAGGTCCGTTTCGTCCGTTTTGGGGTACGCCACACCCCTCCCGATCAACAGGACCCCCGTTTCGACCGTAGGAGGTCCGTTTCGTCCGTTTTGCGGTATGCCACACCCCTCTCGATCAACAGGACCCCCGTTTCGACCGTAGGAGGTCCGTTTCCTCCGTTTTGCGGTACGCCACACCCCTCCCGATCAACAGGACCCCGTTCCGAACATAGGAGGTCTGTTTCCTCCGTTTTGCGGTATGCCAGGCCTCGTTTCCATCGCCTGTTCCGTCCAAGCCCTCCCGATGAACACGACCACGCATTCTGTTCCGACCCAGCCGGTTGGCTCCCACGTGTTCCATTGCCTCCCGATGAACACGACGCATTCCGTTGCCTCCCCATGAACACGACGCATTTCGTTGCCTCCCCATGAACACGACGCATTCCGTTGCCTCCCCATGAACACGACGCATTCCGTTGCCTCCCCATGAACACAACAACGACGCTGTTTCTCTGTTCCGACCCAGCCATGTACACGAACCCTGGCCGTACGTATGCGCGAGTAGGCATTCGAGACCCCGCCCGTATGTACACATACGTGGCCGTATTTTCTTTCTTGCACCCTGGCCGCTGTACCTATGTGTACATGCTACATGCGCGCCTCTACTACGACACGTGCGCGCCTCTACATCGACCAGTATGTACGTACACGTTCGCGACCAGAATGACCACGCTACGTACGCTTTGACCAGGTGGGTCCCGACTGTCAGGCACATCCTTGCTTGCGAAGATGTAGCTAGTGGGTCCCAGCAGTCAGGGGGCGAATCATTTTTTTTGCCCGGACGCACTTCCTTGCGTGCGAAGATGTAGCCGGTGGGTCCCAGCAGTCAGGGGGCGAATCATTTTTTTGCCCGGACGCACTTCCCTGCGTGCGAAGGTGTAGCTGGTGGGTCCCAGCAGTCAGGGGGGCGAATCATTTTTTTTGCCCGGACGCACTTCCTTGCGTGCGAAGATGAAGCTGGTGGGTCCCAGCAGTTAGGGGGAAACGTTTTTTCCGTGAAATACAGTGGCCCATCCGATGGGTCCCAGCTGTCAGGTGGAGGAATCATTATTTTCCGCGTAATAAGGAGGCACTTCCTTACTCGGCCGTGGACCCAGCTGTCAGCCTCTCCACATACAGTCCACGTCCGATGGAAGTCGTTCCTTGACCACGTTGACCAGGCCGCGCCGAGAGCACCACAGCAGTGGACGACGGCGAGGCCTAGGAAGGGGACGACGCGGAGCCGGGGAAGACGCGGCAGTGGAAGCCCGCGCGGAGAGGAGTACGAGGTTTCACTGGTTCGGCTGCGGTGTGAGGCTGCCGTCGCCGCAGGGCCTGGCCAGCGGTGGGAATAGTAGGGGGCGGTGAGGCCTCCGCGGCAGCACAGCCGGCCACGGGAGGCAGGAGCATGCGGCACGACCGGCGCTGCTTTGGGCGGCTGGAGCAAGAAGACCAGAGGTTGAAGAAGCACTACGGCCGTTGGATGGACATCGTACGGTCATTGGAGCTAGAATCGTTCATATTGACTAAGTTGACAAAGCCCTCCATCCCCGTCAACTTAGTTGGTCCACAAGTCATCCTCCCACTATGGTGGGTCCCAGCTAGCAGGGGGTATTAATTTTTTTGTGCGTAATAAGGAGGCACTTCCTTGGGTGCGAAGATATAGCTGGTGGGTCCGACATGTCAGCGGGGGGGAACGTTTTTTTCGCGAAATACAGATGCCCTTCCGGTGGGTCCTAGCTGTCAGGTGGAGGAATCATTATTTTGCGCGTACAGTCCACGGCCGATGGATGTCGTTCGTTGACCATGTTGACGAGGCCGCGCCGAGAGCACCATGGCGGTGGACGACAGCGAGGCCTAGGAAGGGAACGACACGGAGCCGGGGAAGACTCGGCAATGGTTGCCCACGCGGTGGGGAGTACGAGGGTTTACTGGTCCGGCTCCTGTCGCCGGAAAATAACAGGAGGTGTGGGTGAGTAGAGGAATGGCCTGGCCAGCAATGAAGTAGGGTGGGGCGGTGCGGCCTGTGCGGTAGCACAGCCGGCCACGGGAGGCCGGAGCAGGCAGTCCCACCTGAGCTGGTTTGGGCGGCTGGAGCAAGAAGATCAAATATTGAAGAAGCAGCACGACCGTTGGATTAACATCCAACGGTCACTGCTGCTAGAATCGTTTGTGGACTAAGTTGACAAAGCCAAAGTACACGTCAACCTAGTAGACCCACAAGTCAGCCTCCAAATCTGTCCCAAACAGCATATAGCCCGAAATTTCTAGCCAGATTCAAATTAATTTTAAATCTAAATATACCTTAATTTAAATTCAATGAAATTTTACCCGCACAAAAACAATGAAATTTAAAATATCAAACTCCTAAAGAAAACAGTATTTTGGAACTAATTGTCTGTTTGCTGTATTATTTCATTTTACATCCCATTTATTATTACTTATAGCCCATTTCTTATTACTTATAGCCCATTTTCTGGGCAAAACGCATCCCTCCTCGTCTTGAAAGATTTCCGGCCCAGCAGGGCGTAGAAAAGCAAGTAGGCCAACGTTGGTTATTCTGCAAAAAAACAAAATAGCTGGCTAGCCATTTTCAGAAAGGAGAAAAACAAACTGGGCTGGTCATGTGCTAAACATATGAAATAAAAGCCTGGGCTAGACGGGCCACGGGTCCCGCACAACCCAGTTGATACCCTTCTCCATCCCAAAAAACAAAATTACTGCGCGCGCTGCTGGGTCCCTACTGTCATCTTCACCATGTACAGTCATCTCCTTATTCCTCTCGGTTGTTGACCATGTTGACAACACCGGAGGGTGGCGCCGCGGTGAGCAAACCAAGGCGGAGGACGATGGTGAGGCCTCGGACGAGAATGAACAGGAGCCGGGGAAGATCACAGCCAGCCGTGGGAGGCGGGAGCAGGCGATCCCGCCGGCGCTGGTTTGGCTTTGGCGGCTCGAGGAAGAAGAAACTGAAGAAACGCGACAGACGTTGAATGTCAATCCAACGGTCGAGGTTGGCACAATCGTTTGTTGACTAAGTGGACACCAAGTAGCATACTTTTTTATATATAGGAAGAAAACTGCGAGGAAAATGCGTTCGTCTGCCGTCCTCCTCACAGGGAACGTTCTCCACATAAGTGACTAGCACCCTTGGTTTTCAACCGAGAGGTCTTGGGTTCGAGTCCCAGGAACTCTCAATTTCGTCCTCCTTCCTTCCTTGCAAAATAAGGGAAAGAAAATCAAAGACTTGGGAAGGCGTACAGAACAAGCTAGTGTACCAGTAAAGAGACGTTGCCGAGTTTTAGAAAAAAGAAAGACGTGCTCCTGTAGCTGGTTCGAATCCAAACCTCGACTATCACTATATATGGTGCTATGCTACTCTGCAAGTAATGAAACTCACATATCCAACGTTCGCTTCTCCTCTTCTCTACTTACTCTGCCTAGCATCAGAAGCTCTGGCCGCAGAAACCATGTCTGCTGGCTGCTCGTCCACCTGCTCTTCAGCAGGCAACAACCAGATATGCGCCAAGTCGCCACCCGTACCATCGCCTGTGGTTCTCATCACACCCCCGCCGGCAGGCGCACCGCAGCTGATTGCTCATCGCAACCCGCTGCCGTTGGTGTGGTGCCATTGCTGCAAATCACGCAGAGTCATCCGTCGCGTCTCAACCACAATCCGCAACCCTGGCCGAGTCTTCTACAAATGCCTGAATCATGGGGTAATAATATGTTTAAGTGTTGTTCTGCTGCTTTCAGTTGCTGGTTTTTTTAATAGTTTGGTTGATGATCTTCCAATTTGATTCGTGCAGAAAAGGGAAGATTCGTGTGATTTGTATTTTTGGGAAGTTGCTGATGTGGGGGAATGCAACTACGCTGATTATTTGGTTAGCCGAGGAATCCCAATACCAGCAGGTTGGGGTGTTGGACAAGTAACTAAAGGAATGGCAGAAGAGGAAGATGCAGAGCAGAAGGTTAAAGATGCAGTTCCTCTGATCATGGCCAAGCAGCAGCTGCTGAACGGCCTTGACAGCAATGAGGAGATGAAAGAACTTGTGAAGATAATGGGCAAAATCGATGTGCTCTGTAGGATGATTGTCTCTTTATTTGCAGTGTATGTAG
This sequence comes from Aegilops tauschii subsp. strangulata, assembly GCF_002575655.3. NCBI lineage: Eukaryota > Viridiplantae > Streptophyta > Magnoliopsida > Poales > Poaceae > Aegilops > Aegilops tauschii. The sequence continues at coordinate 423,416,974 of NC_053037.3, read as the reverse complement.
CACTCGTGATGTATTCAGTGGCTACGACATGAGCACTTTGCTGAAACTAGTAATGAATGAAACCTGTGTAGCAGGCTGGGCGTAGTGTTGTGAACATCTAATGATTTCTATTAACGGAAATCAGGGGGTATCCCCTTTTGCTCATATAAATAAATAAATAGCAGAGGCCCTGTCGGGTCAGCTTTGTTCTCATTCGAAGACGTCGAGCAAATTGCAGTCCAACAGCAAACTATGTAATCAAATTCAAGTTTCACAGCAAAATATGAGTACAACTAAACAACAATGTCATCATGTTTTAGTTGTCATACAATCACCAAACACAAATCAGCATACATAACAAGTGATGTTCTCACAGCAAAATACTAAACAACATGTTCATTAGGTTTCAGTTGTCATAGCAAACACAATTTCACATAGTAGATAAAAAACGTCTTCTGACAGGCAAATACGACAAAAGCAATGTAATCATCATCCGCAGCAGCAGCATCAACATCTTCGCCATGTGTATCAGTCTGAATCGTAATTCCCCATGGTGTCATCTTCTTTCTTCGTCCTCAACGTCCTCGAACGTTGGCTTCTTCTTGATCAACTCTTGTATGTCCACAGCACGACAGGCAATCTTTTCGCCGGCGTCATTGACGTGATGGTTCTCAAAGATATTAGGAACATATGTGTTATCTTGTACATCAGGAGCAGTGTAAGCATCATCTTGTTGTGCAACTTCATTAAACGAATTCCTCTGCTCAAACCTTTGCAATACTCTCCAGTCATTGCTACGTGCAAATGTGTCTTCCAAGAAAAATATCTGTGTTGCTTGATTTCCCAAAATAAAAGGCTCGTTGGTCTGGTACGTCGCCTTGACATTGATGGATTTGAAATAATCACCAACTCTGGGTTTTGCGATCCTGGAAAACATGTTATACCAACGACAGCACAACAGAACCACACACCGATGATCCTCGAAACATGAGATATACTGCAACTGAACAATGTTTGTTATGTTAGCATACATTTCAGTTGTCTCTTTGTCATACGTATCCGTGCTCATGATGGCACTGTTTTGTGTCTTCTTGCCTTCGTCTCGTGCAAGGGTGTTGTACCGCACATCTCCAACAACGCAAGATTCATAATGTCTTACCCGAGTATCAGGACCCATTGCTAGTGAGTAAAGGGCATCATCAACTACCTGCCCATCCTCCCATATCTTCTTAACCTATGGTTAGAAAATAGACAAGCTGATCATCTTATGTACTCAATATATTAAAAAAACTGACAGTGCACTTCAAAAGCTTACATGGTTCTTGAACCATTTCGCAAATCCTGCCATAACCAGTTTGTCAATGTTTCTTGGGTTTTGCGGCAGTAACTCCTCTTTGTAGATGCTCCACAACATAGTGATCGCGTCAAACATCTAAATATATAAGAATGTGCTGCAAGTTTAGTAGATTACGATAAGCTGCAGTACTGCATTTACTTGATATAAGGTAGTATCTCAGGACAGTTATTCAACACATACCAAAGCATTTTGTCCAAATCTTTAGGTTTGTCCTCTTGTCGACTCTTCCCTCTAACTCGAACAGAATAACTGAAAACATTGAGCCCGGGATTGTCTTCACCCACCTCTTTGCTAAGCTGATCAGCTGTTTCAATGTATTTTGAGTAGAATGTCAACGCTTCTGTAGCAATGTAGGCCTCTGCAATGGAACCCTCGGGTCTAGCTCTGTTCCTATCATAGCCCTTGCAAGTGCCTAGCCGCCTTTCAATAGGGTACATCCAGCAATACTGTACTGGACCTCTAAGTAGTGCCTCATCAGGTAGATGAACAGCCAATGCACCATCACACCAAAGAAGGCTGGAGGATATATCTTCTCAAGGTCGCATAGGATAGTTGGTATCTTGTCTCTAAGATGCTCCAAAGCATCTATCCTGATATTCCTACTGCAGAGTTCCCTGAAGAATTGTCCCAACTCTGCAGCTGCTTTGTATAAGTCAGGGCGGCCCAATCCTCTAAGGATAACAGGTAAAACCATTTGAAGTAGGACGTGGCAGTCATGAGTTTTCAACCCTTGTACCTTGTTTCCATCTGCACTGACTCTCCTTTCAAGGTTGGAAGCAAATCCATGTGGGAATCTCACACGTGATAGGACCTCGCAGAATTCTTTTCTTTTTACCTTGTCCAAGACGTACACAGCTGGTGCCATATCCCGTGGTTTACCTTCATCTTGCACCTGCAAATCCTTTCTGATACCCAGGTGTGTCAAATCAATCCTAGATTTTAAGGTATCTTTCATCTTGCCTTCAATATTAAGAAGTGTGCCGATAATGTTGTCACATATATTTTTCTCGATGTGCATCACATCAAGATTATGCCGCAGATCCAAATCTTTCCAATACTCCAAGTCCCACAAAGTGGACCTGCGGGTAAACAATAATCTCTCTTCTACCCTGCCACGCTTCCTTTTCCCGCTACCATTACCAGGATGGTTTCCTGGTGTAATATGCCGGACCTTCTCTAATTCCACTTGCAACTCATCGGCGGTGAGCCTCTTTGGCGCATCACGGTTTTCATGCTTTGCATTGAACACATGTCTTCGGTATTTTCTAGGATGCGGCTTGTCCTTGGCAAGGAAATGGCGGTGTCCAATGTAACAGATCTTGCTAAGTATTGCGTATGACAGCGGATTCCTGTCACAGCGAACACATGCATTGTAACCATGTGTTGTTCGCCCTGACATAGTGCCCAAAGCCGGATAATCATGGATGCACCAAATTATAATGGCACGCAAAAAGAAATCAGCTGGTGGGCTCCTATATAGGTCTCGAGTGAGAACACCCTTCCATAGCTGTTGAAGTTCCTCCACAAGAGGCTCCATGAACAAATCAAAATCCTTTCCAGGACTTTTTGGACCTGGGATGAGCAAGGCCATCATGTAGTTTGATTCTTTGGTGCAGACATTTGGAGGCATGTTGTAAGGGATAACAAGCACTGGCCACATGCTATATGTGGCGCTCTGGTGGCCAAATGGGTTAAATCCATCTGAAGCTAAGCCAAGTCTAATATTTCTCGGGTCAGCAGCAAACTCTTTGTGTTTATCATTGAAGCTTTTCCACTCACTACCATGAGATGGATGGCTCATTACATTCTGATCTCTATACTCCTGGTTCCTAGAATGCCACAGTACATCCTCTCTTGTTTCAGCATCATGAAATAACCTCTGCAATCTTGGTGTAATTGGAAAATGTCTCAGAACATTATGAGGAATCCTCTTCACAGCATCGCCATCTTTCCATCTTGATGATTTGCATTTTGGGCCTTCACTTAAGTTGGCATAATCCTTCCAGAATAGAACACAATTATTCTTACAAACATGGATCATATCATATCCAATTCCAACTGCACGAAGGAAATTCTTCATTTTACTGTAGGTGTGTGGCAGCTCAGACGCATCTGGGAAAGATTTGCGGAAAGCAGCCAACATCGCATCGAATGATTTGTTGGTCATCCGCTCAGATGTCTTCACCTGAAGAAGGGTGACCATAGCTGAGAATACTGACAGCTTATTTCCTGGGGTGACAGCAACGTTGCATTGTTCCAACATGCGGGCCCACCGTTTTTCTTCTGCAGGTGAAAGTTCACGGAATGCACAAGCATTTCGTAGCATTGTTTCAATGTTGGTCAAACTCACTGGCTCCGCCACCACCACCTCCTCCTCCTCTTCCACCTGAGCATCAGGCAGATCAAGATGGTGATCTGCTGCTTCCACGTAGTCAATAACATTGACGTTCACAGCTTCACCATGATGAACCCACCTAGTGTATGTGACCGACATCCCATACAAGTGTAGATGATTTTGCACAGTTGACTGGGGACTTGTAACTGAATTCATACAACTGCTACACGGGCAGAGCACATCTGATTTCGGACCACCGTACTCAGCTCTAATAAAGTTCATGAAGTTTTCAACCCCCTCGACATATGCAGCGGAGAATCTTCGAGCAGAAGTTATCCAAGTCTTGTCAATCTGTTAGACATACAAATTAGTTATTCTACTAGATATTACAGGAAAAACATATATGCTTTTTTATGAAGTCCAGAAAAAAATACCTAGGTCGATGTCTAAAGCTATGGCAAGATATTTGGACGAGCAGATCTAAGTAACGAAATATATGTAAAGCTAATTCAGCAAATAGATTTGAGTGCCAAATTATGGCTGGCTGTTTCAGCAGTCAATGAGGCCGAGCACACAGCCATCAAACTATCGAAGGCCATCGCAGCAACAAAGATCAAGTATAAAACGGTGTAGAGCTATTTCACCTAACAGATTGGCTACTAGACCATGGCAATCTACGTCACAATAAATATATGGCAGGATATTTTAGCAACTAATCGGCCTTGGCATGCCATCTCAGCTAAGCAGATTGAGTGCAGAACAGGGCAAGGAAGCATCTTAAGCAGAGCATATTGACAGTAAACTACTTCGGCAAACAGTGAGATTAACAGCGTCTATCAGCTAACATTCAGCGCTACACCGACATGAACGGGGCCTCGGTCTAGAATGGGCGTACCGTGGTAGAAGCTGACCGCCGTGCGTCTCCACACGAACGCCGCTAGCGGTGGTGGCGCTGACCGCCGTGCGCCTCCACAAGAACGTAGCCAGAGGTGGCGGCACGGCTAGAGGACGGCAGTCTACGAGAGCGTACTGTGGGAGCGAGAGGATCGTCGAACCGCGGCGCTGATGTCTCGGCGCGGCGGGGAGGGTGGCTTTGGCAGAGCGAATGGAGTGGAGGGGGACAGGGGGGAGGGGGTTTGGGGAATATTATTGGCTAGTTGGCCGAAGGGAAGTTGAATCGGATTTGGGGGGAATTTTTGGGTGTGGGGGGGGGGGAAGGATTTTCGCGCGGTGGGCGGGGGGAGTTTGGCGCATGGTCGGTTTCTCCAAGTGCAGTCCCACGTATCAGTGAAGAGGCAAGCCGAAGCGCGTTCCGTTTGCGTGAGCCGTGTGCGGGACCGAACGTGTGTGGGGTGCAATGCGACTGCGACAGGAGTGCTGTGAGTGTACCGCATTTTTTCCTTTTAAACTAGGTGCTTCGCCCCCTCAAAAAAAAATTGTTGCTTCGCACGATCCATCGATACTACTACTAGTAATCCGGTAATCCCGACTAAAACGGCGCGGCAGGGTCTTTTCCCACGCGATATGCTGGGAGGTTGGCTTAGTTGGGTTTTTTAGGACGAGTAATGCTACACCTACGTAATCCCAGTTATGTAATTAACGTAATGTGAAATGTGGGAGGGAGGGGCCCACCACCATGAAAATCAGGGGAGGAGAGAGAGAGGCAATTTACGTTAACCCTTTGATAGGTTCCCGTAGATGTAGAAAGATGTGAAATGCGTGAATGTGTAGTGGACGTACTATTGGAGTGCCTAAGATAATTTGTGTATGTATAGACCCTATGTTTTTATTTTACTTCGCATGTTAGATTTGTCTCAGTTCAATAAAAAGCAGAGTTGGTGATGATGGTGTGCCTGTCATCCTGCAATATAGGCCGTCCGATTTATATCTAACGGATAGGAAGGAAACTATGACAATTTACCCGCACTCCTCTCCACATTTGCAGATAAGGCTTTCCCTCGTTCATCCTTTTCTCCCACAAGATCTTGATCTTCCATGGAACGCATGGGCATCTTGCTAGTACTCCTACAATATGTATATTATTGTGAAAGTTCATATACACCGGCCAAGATTAATGCAAACACGGCAGATTTTCATTACATTTCAAACTTTTATAGGACAGTAAAATAAAAGAAACCTGACCCTAAACCTATTCTACGGCGGCGACCGACGTCCTCCATCTGCGATCTCTATGTACGGGGGCGGGGTTCAAGACCCGTGAAGTGAAGGTGAGGTCTCCGGCGAGGAAGAGTAGAACACGGGATACGGACCGGCCAGTTGGCACACCATGCCCTGCCGCCTCCCATGCCCTACTCATCCTCAGAGGAGTCCCCGACCTCGGCGGTGCCGGACGTTGGACGGCGGCAAGTAGGACGCATGGCTGACAGTGCTCCCGTCGTCGGCCGCCAGCGTGGCCACCGCTTGTGTGGTCGCGTCCGCGTCCGGCTACGCCGCTATTGCGTTGCGAGAGGCGACTTGAGCGAGGGCGGCGACCTCGAGCTTCATCCCCGAAGACAAGCTCTCCCACAGAGCGTTCGCACTTGCGGTCATGGCGAATGTGGTGCCAAGTAGGAGGACGATGCGCTATGGTGTGGAGGTTAGCTGGGCGTTGCCGCTTTAAGTAGCGCATTCCGGTGAGGCCAAGCGTCCGAGTGCGTCATTAAGTCACCGGAGTTGGTTCCTCGGGCACCGAGCCTCTTAACAACGACATACGAACGGACGGCATGAATGCGGGCAGCTGGCGCCGGCTAGGAACGCACCGCGCGACGGCGCGAGGGACGAGGGTTTTGGTGTGCCAGGGTAGTCAGTTGCCGTCGTGGCAACGTTGGAGATGCCCTTTGCTCACATGTGATCCCCGCATGTCATTGAAAAAGCAAGACGACCCGGCATGGTCTCAGGTCCAGAGGATGCTGTTGGCCGTGCTACACCACTCCGCGGACGCGTCGCGGTGACCCGTGCATCCTCGACGAGCCGGGTGTTGGGGTGTGTTTGGATTCTGGCCAAAGTGCACCTTACCAAAATTTTGGTCATGACCCAAAGATTGGTCTTTGTTTGGATGGTTGCCATTTTTTGGCATGCCGATGAACTCTAGCCAACTCTAGTTCATTTTTCTTGCCAATGTCGGCCAAATCATGGGCAACCAATACCTCAACCAAAATTTTGGTCATGACCCAAAGATTGGTCTTTGTTTGGATGGTTGCCATTCTTTGGCATGCCAATGAACTCTAGCCAACTCTAGTTCATTTTTCTTGCCAATGTCGGCCAAATCATGGGCAACCAATACCTCAACCAAAATTTTGGCTACCCAATGCTTTGATGGGGCAACCTTCGGCACAAACCAAACATACCGTTGGTCGTTCCACAGCACTAACGCCACCCTCGGCACACTGAAACCGACCATGTCTAGCGACGATATGAGCGTGTCGCTCACCGCGGTCGCCGTGTCCAGAGGCGGTGCTGGAGCTGCGCCCCGTTGTTGGCCCAAACGACCCACATGAACGGTTGTCGGTGGCGAGGAGGTCGTGGGCCAGCTTCTCCATCGATCATGTCGCCCTCCAGTCGAGTCCATCCTCCCGCATGCCTCATTTGAACAATCTGCTGAGTATCACTCGCATGTACCCACCCTAGTCCTCTTTCAATAGATCTCCGGACCCCGAGATGAAATCGAGAGGGAACGAGTGGGGGCACGTGATACCTAAGGCGGATTCAAAATTTTGAACCGGTGATCATAGCATCCGCAAATCATATATAAAGGGTATTCAATGTTTGTTTTGTTTTTGAACGTACAATATACTCCCCCTATCCTTTCTAGTTTACATATAAGTTTTATGTGTAGTCAAAGTATCTCTACTTTGATCAAAAAGGTATCAACATTCAACAACGCCCAATCAATATTGTTAGATTCATATGTACTCCTAGATTTGTACTCGAGATGGTTTCCAATTTGACTATTGACAAGATTAATAGTACATGAGATGTATAATGTGAAAATTATATCATTGGAAACTCCTTTGACATATGAATTTGACCGTATGCTTTGTGTAAGTTGCATGTCATATATTATTACTCTAACATTTGGTCAAAGTTAGCCTTGAAAAACGCATTAGACCCTATATGCTTTGTGTAAGTTGCATGTCATATATTATTACTCTAACATTTGTGTAAGTTGCATGTCATATATTATTACTCTAACATTTGGTCAAAGTAGTATAGTGGAAGTGGATCCTCTGACGTAGGTATCCCTGCCTTACCCTCCCTTTCGGTCACTTACTGGCGGACCCCATGCTTGCTAGGCCCCGCATGTCAGTTACTCAATGGGTTCGGCCACGTCAGGGGATCCTCATCCGTAGTATACTCCCTCTGTTTTTATTTACTCTGCATAAAACGGAGGAGTGGTGGTATAATAAATGACGCGGGCGGGGGAGGCGGAGGGACGTCGGTTTGCTCTCAACTGTGGTCCCACAAGCGAGCGAAAACGCAAGACGAAGCGCGTTCCATTCGGTGAGCGACGTGGAGGGTCCAGCGTGCCGGGCTGCAACGCGAACGCGACAAGAGTGATGTACAGTCAAAACCGATTGACCGGTCGTCACCGGAACCACTATACACACCAGAACCTTCGCTGCTCGGCCTACGCCAGACACTGCCCTAAAACCACACCAATCTCCAGCCCATACCCCCACCTTTCGATTCCCTAGCCCGCACCAAGTGTCCCCTAGTTCGCCGAAAAGCCATGGTGCGCCGCAAGATCACTTACTACAAGATGCTGACGCTGGAGCGCCGCGCAGAAATCGCGGCGGCGGTCAGCCCCACAGACCTCCGTTCCCAAGCTCGCTTTGCGGCGGGCCAATCCCCAAGTTCTCTGGAGCCAAGCTACGAGGAGGAGGAAGCCGATCCAATGTTCATAGCGGAGGTCGCGGCGCAGAAGGTCCCCGATGGGTATGAGACGATGGACGTCGACTTCGTGCCGGCGTCCGAGTCCCCCATGGTGCAGGCGGACCAGCGGTTCAACATGGCGATACTAAAGGAGGACCGGGAGGCAGAGGCTCAACTCGATGCAGAGCGCGCGCATGTCGCTGCCATCGAGGCTCTCCTGCAGGTGGAACCGGATGTCGTGGATGTCAACCGGGCGGCGGAGGCTCAACTTGAGGCGGAGCGCGCGGATGCCGCTGCCATCAAGGCCCTCCTGCAGGTGGAACCGGACGTCCTGGACTTGAACCGGGCGGCAGAGGCTCGACTCGACGCAGAGCGCGCGGATGCCGCTCTCATCGACGCCCTCCTGCAGGCGGAACCGGACGTCCTGGACATGAACTGGGCGGCGGAGGCTCGACTCGACGCGGAGCGCGCGGATACCGCTGCCATCGAGGCCCTCCTGCAGGCGGAACCGGACGTCCTCGACTTGAACCGAGTTGTGCTCTCGTCCGTGCAGAGCGCCCGCACGCTCCGCTTGAACGAGTAGCTGGAGGCCTAGGACAACCACGGTGCAGAGACACACGTCGGTAGCGACGGCTGGTTCATGCCGGCAGCCAAAGACGACGAGGCCGTCTCTTTCCGCGAGCAGTGATAGTTTTTCTTTATGTTGTTGTTTCTATGGATCTTTTGCTGTGTAAAAACATATATTTGTTATGCAAGTCTCCTGACTTGGGTCAGTCTACCATTTCAGGTGGTTGGATGAATATCCTACGTCTCCTAACCCTTCTTTCCTTCTTCCTCACCTCTTCTTCTTCCCCAACAGACCACCGCACGGGCCGTACGGATACTCCCCAACATGCGGTTGGATAAACATACTCTATGAACAAAAATTATGTGTCAGCGATAGGATGGTTGAGTTTAGTTTGTTCACATGTGACAACACGTGTCAGTGAGGGTGCGTTCCCTTGGTTGGGTTTGCGGCGTGCAGGAGCGACTGTGTGAGGGTGCGGTGCGACCGCGGCGTGCAGGAGCGACCGTGTGAGGGTGCGGTAAGACCGCGACAGCCGTGCGCAAGTGTACCTCCTTCTCATTTTGAAAACTTTAGGCAAGCTTGGCAAAAATGTGTGGCGAAGTTTGGCAATGCAAGGCCTAGACCCAAACAGGATAAGTACGTACGTACTAGGAGTACTAGTTTTAAAAAAGAAAGGCGGGGTTTTCCTTCGCGGGATTTAATCGATACAAATCCTCGTTTCATGTGTCAATTAATGCGTATTTTTTTCTCCAAAGACCAAAGAGCTAACCATCTCACTCCTCATCGCTTGATTAATGCAGCGCCATGCAAACCAACCTTTTCACTTCCGCATGCATGCAGGGGATATTAATGTCCTTGGTTGCTAACCCCATCAATTTTGCCTCGATTAGTGTTAGTGGCCCTTTGCAAATTGTAATTTTGATATACTTGCCATGTGTACAAAAAAATGGAGGTAGTAACTATATTTGACTTCCTTCCCCATTGTGGTGACGTCGACGATATCTTTTTTTGGTGGTTTGGCGAAGTGCGTTCGACGGAGAACACCATTGAGGACCACGGTAAGTCGTTCGCAAGTGCCACCTGCAAGCCGACACAACCACCTTATTTGCATCCAGGAAGTCCTTTACTAGTACTACTAGGAGTACTAGTGCAGTGAGATGGTTTCTCGAAGAAGACGATGGAGAAGCAGAGTCAGCAAAGAGTGAAATGATGGTTGCTTCGTCCGTGCTTTTGTGATTTGACGCCTCACTGCTTTGTGATTTGTGATAGAAGGGACATGGGAGTAGACTCTGTGCTCTATACTGTACTACATGCGTCCAAGCATGGGAGAAAGTGGAGAGATGTTGCATTTTTCTATTCCTTCAATCAATCAATCAGGGAGCTTCGGTTCCATCTTTTTGGCTTTGGCAACACCGTCCACAATGGTTCCCACGATGCCAAAAGCTATTTTCACATTTGGCTACACATTGTGGATGCCCTTAACCGTACCACTTGGTTTTGCTCCTGTGTGCTATCTATACAAATCTCAATTATATTGATCTAAAAAATTATAGAATCAACATTAGTAAAAAGAAGGTGATTTTGCCGCGCGGATGGCGGGGGAGGTTTCTTATTTGAGCAATGCTACATCCACGTAATGGTTTACGTAAAGTTACGAACTGATGTGATGTGGGACTATTTGATTGGACTAAAGGAGAGGATTAGGCCCACCCCACCTGAAAATCAGGGGGGGCATATATAGATTAGATGGAAAGTATACGTAGCAGCTACGTAGCCCTTTGTAAGTCTAAGATTAGGCTTCTTATTTTCGGAGGACGTTGTCCTAGCGGTTTGCTAACATGCGGTCCCACGTGTCAGTGCTTTACCAAGCCGATCCGCGTCCCACATGAGGCAGAACAACGGCAGAAGCAACACATGGTTAAGTTGAAGAAGATGAGGGAGAAGCGGATTCAGCAACGAGTGAAATGATGTGATGGTTGCTTTGTCCCTCCAACTTAACTGCGGGAAAAGTGCAACTTTCTGATTTGACGCCTCATTGCTCATTACTACGCCGGAGCCATGACTGGGGTGCTTCACCCCGGCTGCTCTGCACTGTATTCCGGTATGGCACGTGGACCCGGTAGCTTGATGTCCCACATGTCGGCGAAAGGGACTAGAAGATTTATGAAAGCGAGCGCTCCACTCTTACGACGGAGGAGTAGACGACACGACGGCCCAGTGAACTGTCACTTGTAGTACTGTATAGCACTATAGTTTTGCTGTTTCGCACGATCCATCGATATAAACCCAATTAAACAGGAAAGGGCGGGATTTTTCCCGCGCGGTAGATGATACTGGCCATACATTTCAAAGGCAATTTTAATGTATGCAAACTGAATAATTATAAGTAACAATATGATATCTAGTAAAACTAAAAACACATATGATTTATTGTGTTAGAGTGTAGTAGTAGTGTTGTATTGCATAGTTGTTAGATGTAACATGCGAGAACGTGTAGAGATGTAGTTTTTGAGGGCCTACAGAGAGAAAAGCGTAATACGGTCACCGAACTTCAGAATAAGCCGATTACGGTCACTATATACGTTTTGCGGTGATTATACGGTCACTTGCTCATAGTTCAGTATCGGATTGCACTCTGTTGACCGGCCAAATAGTCTGCGTGGCGCCATGTTGACTAGTTAAATTGACCATGTTCCTTGTGGGTCCCACCTGTCAGTTTGCATTGGCAAAAGGTCAGATAAACACAAGTTTACGCAGGCGCGACAAGGCTCCAACTCGTGTGCGGGAATCACCTGGTTGTGAATGTGTCTGTGAGGGCCTGATGTGTGCGCATGCACGTGTAGGTTGAGCACCTGAGCGTGAGAGTGTGTGTTTGTCGTGTGGTGTACTGGTGTGTGCATGCATGCGTGCGTGTGTGCGTGTGAGTGTTGCGTGTGTGCGTGTGATTGTTGCGTGCATGCGTGGCTGCGTGTGTACGTGTGCGTGTTGTGTGTGTGCATGGGTGCATGTGTTTGTGTGAGTGTTGCGTGGATGCAGTTCGTGTGCATGCGTGCGTGTGTGTAATCACCACACCAGCTCTTGTGTGTTAAAACAGACGGCTCAGCATACCAATACAAGGCCACCTTGTCCGCTGTGCCCGCGGTCATGACTTCGAACCACCGTCCAAATATTTTTTATCGTTTGTTTTCATTCTTACTAGCAAGATGCCCGTGCGTTGCACGTAACATCAAGATGCATTTGTATGACTTTTTATCTTGTGAGAGAAAAGGATGAACAAGGGAAGGCCTTATTTGCAAATGTGGAGAGGTGTGTGGGTACCTTTTTGCAAAATTGCCATAGTTTCTTTCCTATCCGTCAGATATAAATCGGACGGCCTATATTGCAGGATGGCAGGCACACCATCATCACCAACTCTGTTTTTTATGAGTGTATTTTATGTATTTTATAAGAGTGTAGATGTAGAGTAGATACAAGTCGACAGGTGGGCATGATGGTAGTGAGATAATGTGATGCAACACTAGAGGTGCCACGTGGAGCGTTTAACTGGTCAACTAGTCATGTCATGAGCAAATACAGAATTGTACGGTGAGCCCGTGACTGTATAATAACCACTAAACGTAAATGGTGACCGTAATGAGTTGATTCTGAAGTCCAATGTACGTATTGTGCTTTAGCTTCAAATACAATGATCGTCAATGCATATATCGCGAGAGAAAGATGAAACATGCGTGAATTTTCTGGGGGCTTACTTTTAGAGGACCTGGAGATAGTTTTGTGTGCATACGTGAAAGGGGCGTACAGGGGGGTATGCGATGGAGAGAGAGATGCTCTTCGTTTCTCTTTATTATGACTAACTTTGTATATAGTATAAAAATATACAAATTCATAGTGCGGAATAAATATCATTGTGGGCACCATGCAATGCAAATTAGCGTTCGTACTCCTCCATATAACTTTGTAATGTTGTATATATGTAGAAACTCTAAAATAATTTTTTGGCCACACTTTATTCAAAAGGAATGGTGTATGCGAAATAAACGTGAAGAGAGGGCTTTTTAGATCAATGGGGTACGTGATGTAACATGTGTGAATGTGTAGTTGATGCATTTGGCGGGTTCTAGAGAGGTATGTGTGTGTATTACGTATTCGTGAGAGGCATGGATAGAGGGGCCGATGGGGGGGCATGGGAGAGATAGCACGAGAAATGAGAGTGGTCTAGAGAGAGAGAGAGACGAATATGACGTCGCGACAAGAGATTCCATTCCCTTGAGTGTGTATATGCAAGGGGGGAGGGAATAGACGCACTAGGAGAAATTTTCTGTGTGTGTGGTGTTTGTGTTGGTATGTGTGGGTGTGAGAAGATAATGAGACGTGGGGGCAGAGGGTGTGTCACCGTGTGAGGTCCGGTGGGTCGAGGTGAGGCCCTTCGTTCGGTTCCGTCCTGCGCCACATTGGTCGGCCCGTGATGCATTTAGGAAGATCCATGGATGACTAGTCGTACAAGACAAAGATAGCAGAATTGTGAAGGACTCTGTGTCCACTGACAAAGCCGGCTAGGATTTGTAACCCTAGGTTCTCGGACTAAGGTAACCCCTTTATCTCTGATATTACTATTCATCCAACCTAACTTTAAGGGGCATCCTACAGAATGCTCTGCTAGAATCGTACTCGTCGATTAGGAAGAGAGGTGTGAGACAATGCGTGAGAGACAGGCGTAAAGATAATGTGCGTACATGAGACACGTAGGCAGGTCCATGTATATAGAAAGGGTCGATGAGGATTGTGCGTGTGTATGTTTGCGAGAGGAAGAGTGCTTGTGATAAAGGTTAGTGAAAATAGTTGTAAATGGTTACGAGAGGGAGGGAGGGTTATATCTAGAGCATGTGTGCGAGAAAGACACCTCGGGAGAGAGTGTGTGAGCATGTGTGAGAGACCACCGATGGAGAGTGAAACTACACGTAAAATACTGCTCTACACATTGATTAAAGATATAAATTGTATCCAAATATTAGGATGGGATCATGATATTTGCAATTCGCGTAAGGAGTGGTCATTGATCCATCAGACATCTAGATTCTATCGAATTTGAGCATGTCTATGTTATTATTCGACACAATTGATCCACATAGTTAGTATTTTGAACTCCAGATAATGCATCGCTTTAGCAATCGAATATAAACGTGAGTATAGTTCATGTTGTGTGTGTAAAGCACATTATACATACGAAAGTTACACAATGGACATTATAAATAGCTACCTATGAACTAGCATACATTTGAATTCAACTTAAGGTGGTTTAAAAAAATCGAATTCAACATGAAGTCCATTCAATTATTTGAATTTGATATCATGGCATTTGTAAACCATACTTAAATTATGGGGGCGCCAATCTTTGCTCTGATTTTGTACATAATAGCATATGTAGTCCTGTACAAAATAGATTCAAATTTAGCTCCTCCATTACAAAATAATCGTAGTTATAGGATTTTCAAGTGTCAAAATTTCAAAAAGAAGCGGATAATTTAATGAGGTTTTCAAACATACAAGGTCAAATATAACGTTGTCTATTTAGGTCAATCCTCATAGTTCAAGAGTTCTCTAAACGTGAATGCTTGTGTTTGAAAATTTCAAACGAAGTGCCAAAAGAGCCTCTACTCGCCCGAAACCGCGTGAGACCAATGTTTGGTAGTACAAGGAAATTACTTTTCTGATAACTCCGACCCGTGAAACCTACCGGCCCGACGTCCAAAGGTCTAAACTGGGGTAGGTTTGTAGCTTCATCTAGACGCCACGCAACCGCATCCGAAAAACATTCATACACAATGGCCGCCTAAGCACACATGCGTGCGGTCAAAATCGCTCCCGCCCACTATTTGGGACACCTGGGATTACCATCCTACCCCTGACCCGCAGTAGGTCCGAAATTTAAGAGGGGGGCAAAGTTTGTACTTTCCCCAAATTTCAAACAAGCGCGTCCCATCTTCTATTCAAAAAAGTCAAAAACAAGCGCGCCCCAGACCGAAACATGGTTCCCCCCACCCGTCCGATTCCCCATTCGTACTCCGTGGGCGCCAAAACTACCTCTCCACCAACCGCGAAACCCCGGCGTCCTCCGTCCGCCACCCCATCCCACCCATCAACCGCCGCCCTCCTCCATCACGCCAGAGCCGATACCCCGACATCGTCGTCCACCGCAACCTCAACCGCAATGCCCTCCACGGCTAGTAGTTGAAGCCGAGGCCGAGCCATCCGTCCACGAGCCAGTTCAACCACGCCGTCCTGCGCCTCACCGCTGCCGCTCCAACTTCACCACCCTCCACTGCACCGGAGCTGTTCCTGCTACGCCGTCCTTCGCCGCCTCGGATCTGCTTCCCCTCCACCGACATACGGCCACGGCAACACAGTCAAAAATTTTGCCATGGGTTCGTCCAAGCCTGCACCCTCCAGAACATCGGTTTCCCCGGTAAAAAGAAGAAGATCGGCGGGACATGTGGAGGTGACCACACCGGCAACCGAAAAAGGTACTCCTCTTCCCTTATTCGTGCAAATCTTACGTCTGTGCTTGCACGGTATTCATCCCATAGAAAACACTAGCTGACCGCTTCTTCTTGATACTAGATGTTCCTAGTAACTCGCGATGCACAAGGTTTCTCCTCATATACTATTTCACCTTAGCTAGAGGTCCGTCACCCCCCTGAATTTCAATTTCTGGCCATTTGATTCCCAACTAACGGAAGCATTCCCCGGTGTAACAGGCGCTAGTACGCCTATTACGCCTGGGAAGCAGCGCCTTGGTGTTTATCTTAGGGGCGTGTGCGGCCTAGACCAACTGGCGCCCGATCTGGAGGTCGGCCGGGATTAAAGGGATGGCTTGGGGATGCTTCCAAGCACGGCAGTGGTGTGAGGTCGACGGGAGGGCGGGGCGGCGGAGGCAGGGGTCTGGGCCGGTGGTCGCTGGCGGTTCGAGAAAGATCGTCAACAGTGACTGGCGGGAGGTAGACGAAGGCCATCTGCCCGTTCCTTATAGATCAGACGGTTCATTAAAAAAATCGACTGCCTATTTATTTTCAGTCGACTGTTATCTTAGATATGACCACATGTGGTGGTGTGCTGGAGGAGTACCTGCATTTCCTGTGCTCATATATTACAAAATCATACGGAGTAGAATCTAATTTTGTTTGCCATGCAATGTTGTAGAGCTATCATATGTCTCCTGTCATTTATTTTTCAGCCACCTGCTATCTGCTACTTTTACAGTGCACTAGTTCTGCACACACTTCACCCTTACTCTCACTATTGTGTTTTTATGCAAGGGTATTTCAGACTCTGCTGCCATGAGAGAAGCCAAAAAGAAAAGAGAGATGCGGTTAGGCAAGACACGTTACAGCGCTATAAAGGGTGCAGTGTCAGCAGATGGAGACGGTAAACATAGCTCTGGAGTTGATGACCTCGCTCGCAATGAACCACCATCCTAGGTGCTTGCTTTAACTTCGCGGTGTCATATGTGGTTGCATGTTCCATATGGTGTCTAGCTTGTATTCGAAAGGCCGAAGTTGGTAAGATAAGGAAAGATATTTTTTTACATGAACCACCATCTCGTGAGCACCAGAAGACAAATAGCTAGTCAGGGCACTGGCCGAGCCAGTGACAAGCCCAGCAAAGATAGGCATCACCTGGAAGCCAACTAAAAAGTTGCGATGGTGGCGAAGCAGCCCACCTCCCACCAGGCTCTCAGGTCCTAGATGATCATGCTCACCACTCCAGTCGGCTGTCTAGCTTGTATTGCTTCCAATTTGGTTAAATTGCATCTGCTTAGCTTACACATTATACCTTTGAATATGACATACCTTTCTGTTTTTGGTACATACTAGTACATCTGTGTATTAACCATGTTCTTACATCAAACTAATGTTCTTGTGTATCCCTCATCAATCACTTATGACGAGGCAGGCATGCAAGGGGACTACTCCTCATTTAAAGAATGCAGCGTCAGCCTCCCGACATGATTCTCAAGAAAAAGAAATGCTAGATGAAGATAGTGAACGTAGCTCTGTAGTTGATTACAGCATTTCCCCTACACTAGCATCGCAGGTGCTTGCTCTAACTTGGCAGCGTGATATGTGGTTGCATGTTGCATATGGTGTCTAGATTGTAATTCTTCCAATCTGGTTAAACTGCATGTGCTAGTCTGCTTAGCTTATACATTATACCTGTTAATGTGACATGCCTTCCTGTATTTAGTACATAGTACATCTGTCTATTAAGCATGTCCTTACATAAAACTATTGTTTTTTTTTGTATCCCGCGTCAATCAACATGACGAGACACCTTTAGTATATGCAGTGCGATATTAGTTGCATCTTTCATATGATTTATAGCATGCGCTGCTTCTAATTTGTTGAAATTCCATTTATGATGGGACGCTTTTAACTTGGCAGAGTCATATTGGTTGCATCTTTCATGTGGTGTCTAGCTTGCATTGCTTCTTATTTGCTGGAATGGTTTCTGCTTAGTTTACACAAACAGTTGTGAACATGCCATGCCATCCTGTTTTTCGTACATATTCCATCCTGGTATCATGTGTTTGCCTTACATCAAAGTAGTGATTGTCAGTATCATGCATGAATGAGTTCTGAAGAGAGAATTTTATTGCTTTTTCTTGTCGGTTTTACTTGACAATTCAAAATCAATAAAGCGGAAGGAAGTTAGTAAGGCAGCGGATAAAGGTGCTCCTTCCGAACGGAGGGCCTCTACAGTTTCTACTCCTCCACACCCCCAAGATGATTTCCAAGACAACACATGCATAGACACTCAACAAAGTTGTGTTTATGATGAGCACGTCTCCCCTAGTGCAGCATCACCGGTGCTCCCTCTAACTTGGCACTGTTATATGTGGTTGCATGTTATGTGTGATGTCTAGCTTGTATTGCTTCTAATTTTGTTGAATTCCATCTGCTTACTTTACACATTATACTTGAATAAGACACGTGTTCCTGTTTCTAGAACATACAATATCTGTCTATCACACCATGTTCTTACATCAAATTACTACTGTTGTGTAACCTGCAACAATCACTTATCATAGGACATGTTTGACTTCGAAGTGTGATTGTGACGCCCGGATAATTAAGCTACAGTAACCCTCTGTTAAGGATGCCACGTCACTTCGATTTCTGTTGCTAATCTCGTGTTAGTTCGAAATCATTTCAAATTCAAGAATCGAAATCAAGCAAAAATTAAAAGTTTTCAAATGTCTAAACTAAAATGTTCTAAATATGACAATAAATCATACGTAATATCAATGGAGAAACCACACTTTTATGAAGTGTTAAAATGCACTATAATAAATAAACTGAGGCAAAACTATTACTCAAATGCTTTTAAAAATAATAAACAATTTCAAAACTATTTTATTTCAGTGCTAAACTGTTTGTGGCAGTGGCATATTTATTAAAACTAAATTAGGAACTAGTTTTGTATTTCATTTAAACTATAAAAGGGTGAAACTAAGAGAAAACTGTAAAAGAAAATAAATAAAAGGAAAGAAATAAAACAAAATAAAAGAAAAACAGAACCCCCCCCCCACTGGGCCAACCGTGGCCCAGCTGGCCAGCCCAACTGGGCAAAGGCCCAGTCACCCCTCCACTCCTCCTTAACCCCCTGGAGGCCGAACCCTAACCCGTAACCCCCACCGACACCTCCCACTCCCCCCCCACGATCCCCCCTGCTCCTCTTCCCCCCGATCCAGAACTGGATCGGGCCGAACCCCGACGCCGTGCGCCGACGCCGGCGCCCTTCCCCGCCCGCGCCGCCGCCTGGACCTCGCCGGCCCCCGCCCTCATCCTCGCGCTCCCGTCCCCTCTCCCTCAGCGGCGCCCCTCGCCGCGCCTGCCGCGTCGCCCCCGACGGCCCGTCGCCGTCCCTCGCCGCCCGGAGCTCCACTGAGCCTCACCTCGCCCCCGACACCCGCGGCGGCCTGAGGCCGACGTCGCCGCGCGGAGCCCCTCCCGTCGCCGGACTTCCATGCCCCATCGTCGTCGCCTCCTCGTCCTCCTCCCCAAGCCCCGTTGCCCCGAACCCTATGGCCCCCTGTGAGCCGCTACCCCCCTCTCCTCTCTCCTCTGCCTCGTTCCCGGCCGACGCGTGGCCTCCCCTGCTCACCGCACGACGCGTCGTGGTGCGCGCACGCGCCCGCCCTCACCTAGCGCCACCACGCCGCTCACCCGCTCCCCTGCACACTGCTCGGGGCGCGCCCTGCACGCGCCCACCCATGCCCCGTGGTCGTGCCCTGCCTCGCCCACAGCCACCGCTGCCGGTCGCCCCTACCCCGTGCCCCGCCTGCCGAGCCCTTGCCCGCGCCCCTCACTACCCTGCCTCGCCGACGCTGCTGCAGCTCGCCGGAACCGCCGCTCGCCTCGTCTCCGCCCTCTCCTCCCTCCCGTGGCGCCGCCCTCCCCCGCCTCCCTTGTCCGGCGTCGTGGGCGCCGGCGGCCTCGCCACGCCCGTGGCTAGCGCCCCCCCTGCCCGTCGATTTGGGCGCCCGCCCAGTCGGGCCACGACGCCCGACGCCCGGCTCCGCCCAGCACCCGACGCCCGCTAACCAGCATCGGCCCTCTGGGCCTATGACAAATGGGGCCCACTGCCCAGAACGATTTATGAAAAACAGGAATTAAATAAATAAATAAATAATAAAAATAATTAATAAAACTAAATAAATAAATAATAAAGATAATTCATAAAAATAAATAAATAATAATAAAAATAATAAAAATAATAAATTAATTAATAAAAATGTTATTAATAAAATTATTAATTAGTTAATTAATTAATTAGTAAATTAATTCAGTTAATTAATCCTAATTAAATTAATCTAATTAATTAGTTAATTTAATTAAAGAGTAATTAATTAGCTAAACCCTAATTAAGCTAAGAAGTGTATGACATGCGGGACCCACCCGTCGTTGACCCAGTCAAATGCATAGTTGACTGCTGATGCTGACGTCATATTTTACTGTTCTGGATAATGTTGAATAAATTAATTAAATAAATCCTAAAATGATTTAAATCTTTAAAAATTAATATAAAATAATCCGTAGCTCGAATGGAAAAACTTTGTACATGAAAGTTGCTCAGAACGACGAGACGAATCTGAATACGCAGCCCGTTCGTCCACCACACATCCCTAACCTATCGAACTCGCAACTTTCCCCCTCCGGTTCATCTGTCCGAAAACGCGAAACACCGGGGATACTTTCCCGGATGTTTCCCCCCTTCGCCGGTATCGCTTACTACCGCGTTAGGGCATACCTAGCACCGCGTTTTGCCTCCTTATGTTTTGTAATGCTTTGTTTGCTCCGTATTTACTGTTTCTTCCCCCTCTCCTTCTCCGGTAGACTACGAGACCGACGCTGCTGCTACCCAGTTCGACTACGGAGTTGACGACCCCTCCTTCTTGCCAGAGCAACCAGGCAAGCCCCCCCCCTTGATCACTAGATATTGCCTATTCTTCTCTATACTGCTTGCATTAGAGTAGTATAGCATGTTACTGCTTTCCATTAATCCTATCCTGATGCATAGCCTGTCATTGTTGCTACAGTTGTTACCCTTACCTGCTATCCTGCTGCCTAGTATAGGATGCTAGTGTTCCATCAGTGGCCCTACACTCTTGTCCGTCTGCCATGCTATACTACTGGGCTGTGATCACTTTGGGAGGTGATCACGGGTATATACTATATACATTATATACATGACACATGTGGTAACTAAAGTCGGGTCGGCTCGTTGAGTACCCGCAAGTGATCCTGATGAGGGGGCTGAAAGGACAGGTGGCTCCACCCCGGTAGAGGTGGGCCTGGGTTCCTGACGGCCCCCGACTGTTACTTTGTGGCGGAGCGACAGGGCAGGTTGAGACCACCTAGGAGAGAGGTGGGCCTGGCCCTGGTCGGCGTTCGCAGATACATAACACGCTTAACGAGTTCTTGGTATTTGATCTGAGTCTGGCCATTTGGTCTATACGCACTAACCATCTACGCGGGAGTAGTTATGGGTATCCCGACGTCGTGGTATCAGCCGAAGCCTTCGTGACATCAGCGACTAAGTGGCGCGCGCCGGATTGGACTGGAATGCCACTAGGCTAGGTCTGCTTCCGGCCGCGTACGCAACATACAGGTGTGCATAGGGCGATGGGCCCAGACCCCTGCGCGCATAGGGTTAGACCGGCGTGCTGACCTCTCTGTTGTGCTTAGGTGGGGCTGCGATGTGTTGATCTTACGAGGCCGGGCATGACCCAGAAAAGTGTGTCCGGCCAAATGGGATCGAGCGTGTTGGGTTATGTGGTGCACCCCTACAGGGAAGTTTTATCTATTCGAATAGCCGTGTCCCTCGGTAAAAGGACGACCCGGAGTTGTACCTTGACCTTATGACAACTAGAACTGGATACTTAATAAAACACACCCTTCCAAGTGCCAGATATAACCCGGTGATCGCTCTCTAACAGGGTGACGAGGAGGGGATCGCCGGGTAGGATTATGCTATGCGATGCTACTTGGAGGACTTCAATCTACTCTCTTCTACATGCTGCAAGATGGAGATGGCCAGAAGTGTAGTCTTCGACAGGACTAGCTATCCCCCTCTTATTCTGGCATTCTGCAGTTCAGTCCACTGATATGCCCCTTTACACATATACCCGTGCATATGTAGTGTAGCTCCTTGCTTGCGAGTACTTCGGATGAGTACTCACGGTTGCTTTTCTCCCTCTTTTCCCCTTTCTGTACCTGATTGTCGCAACCATATGCTGGAGTCCAGGAGCTAGAGATCCCGAGGATGATTCTACATGGAGTTCGGCTTCGAGGAGTAGTTAGGAGGTCCCAGGCAGGAGGCCTTGCCTTTTCGATCGTCGCTACTTTTGTGCTAGCCTTCTTAAGGCAAACTTGTTTAACTTATGTCTGTACTCAGATATTGTTGCTTCCCCTGACTCGTCTATGATCGAGCACTTGTATTCGAGCCCTCGAGGCCCCTGGCTTGTATTATGATGCTTGTATGACTTATTTATGTTTTAGAGTTGTGTTGTGATATCTTCCCGTGAGTCCCTGATCTTGATCGTACACATTTGCGTGCATGATTAGTGTACGGTCAAAACGGGGGAGTCACAGTGATATAGGTTACATCTCACATTCTTTTCTAGCTTGTACTACTAATTTGTTGAAATGGCACTTATGACGAGACAGTTTTAACTTGGTAGAGTGATATTCGTTGCATCTTTCATATGGTGTCTAGCTTTTATTGCTTCTAATTTGTTGAAATGCCTTCTCCTTAGTTTACACATCATAAGCTGTGAATATGCAATGTTGTGAATATGCAATGGCACTAATGACGAGAGACCTCTCACATGGTAGTGTGATGTTGTTTGCATCTTGCATATGATTTATTTCTTGTACTGCTTCACATTTGTTTAAACGCCATTTATGATGAGACACTGTTAACTTGGCAGAGCGATATTTGTAGCATCTTTCATATGGTGTCTACCTTCCATTGCATTGCTTCTAATTTGGTGAAATGTCTTCTTCTTAGTTTACACATCATAGCTCTGGTTATCTCTTCCGTCCTGTTTTTCATACATATTACATCCTCCTATCATCTGGTTGTCTAACATCAAAGTTCAGTTCGTCTGCATCACGCATCATTTGTTCTCAAGAACTAAATTGTTATTCGTTTTTCTTGTTGGCTTGACTTAACATGGCACAGAAAGAGGAAGAAACACAGAATGGCAGGGAATGAGAAGCGGATGAATCCTGCAGATTCTGCTGGTACAGATGGTGCAATAGAAGGTCAAAGTCCAGCGGAAAATTCTACAAAGACAGCATCCCATGCTACACGAGTTGCAAAAAAAGCCAAACAGAAACAAATAGCTGCCACCAAACAAGCAGAGACAGCCCTAGTTCTTGCAACACCTACCACAGTACTACCAGCTGCACGACTTACTCGTGCGTCAACTGAGCTAGCAGCACGTTCCCAAGCTCCCTTTGCACCTGACACTACTTCCCAAGCACTCTTGACACAAGATGAGTTGGCAATATCAGATGAACCTTGTGAGCTTCAACAGCAAGAAGGTAGTTGCTGGAGTCAAGTTACAGTTGCATGGTTCTTTATTTGTAGTCTCACAGTTTGATGTACACTAACACTTCCTATGTTCGTTGTTGGACTAGCACCTAGGCGCAAGAGGAAACAAATATCAGGGATAATGCTCGATAGGTTAACTAAATCTAGAGGAGGAAGAATGGAGATCCGTTTTGAGGCAGGTTTAAAAAGGCCACGTGATGCTACAGAGTCAGCCAAGTTAGTATCAGAGGCAGCGGTCGCCGTTAGGTGTCATGTACGTATCCTCCCAACATGGATTCAGTACAGGAATGACAAAGACGAAACCCAGTTCAACACCTTCCTCGACCATTTATCTGTAAGTATGGTTATGTATGGAAACTAGTAATATCGTCTTGCTCTGTCCCATACTTTCTAGGTTGCTGATAATGAGACTCCCATAATTTTCAACATATGAGGTTCAAGTTGGATAGCCAAGATGATGCAACCAGACAAGCTTGCACCCATGATTTCAAGTCTACTCTGCGACAGTATCGGTATAACTTGAGGAAAACTCACTTTGAAGGCAAGGCTAACAGTGAACTTTCCCAAACATCTCCAGTGGAAAATATATCGGATGAAGACTGGAGGGGCCTTGTTAAACACTGGTCTGATCGGAAGTATCAGGTACATTATATATATGTGATCATATCACATGTTGAAGTCCTATTTACGCATGTGCCACACAAATCTATCTTCTTGTAGGTGAACTGTTCAAAGAACAAGGCCAACCGTACGAAAGTGAAATTCCAACAGACGACAGGATCTCGTAGCTATATTGCACACCGCGAGGCTCTTGTAATTAGCTGCTGTTTCACTCTTTTCGCTGTACCATATTATCATATCTATATTGACTTGTTCGAAATGCAGAGGAAAGCCCGCAAGGACCAAAAAGTACCTGAACCAAGTGCTGTGGAAATCTTCAAGGACTGTCACACCAGCAAGAAGAAGGGCATGACTACACCAGTCAAAGCCGTTGTTGTAAGTCCTTAATCCTCATGCCTTTTAACTACTACTTACTCTGACTTGTGCCTTGAACTGCATGGTTTGCAGCCAATGTCTATTACTCTTTTCAATTTTATACACAGTTGTCTTAGCGTATCATTGCACCTTACAAGGTTTAAAAGAGAGGAGTGATGTTCCTTTGATCTTGACCCGTAATCTAGTTCCATGCTGGACTTGCCCACACAATGTTACAATTGCCTATTTGTCTGTTCTCAGTTGTTTTGTGATATGAATGATGTCATACTATGCTTACCGTATTATAAACTTCGTCTCTTTATCCTTAGCCCTCAATACAATGTGAAGAAATAGACAATACATTAGCGATGGTACATGGTCATATGTTTGGAACCTGGTTTTATTATGTACTTTGCAATAAAACACAACTAATATTTTACATGGGTTCACCAGAATAAGTTCTGTATATAGACCAAAGCTATTTTGTTTGGTTTTGCTGCCTCCTTAATATCTTTTGTTCTGGTACTACTAATGTAAAACCTCAACTTTTCAGTGAGCTATGGAAAAAATGGTGGAACCGCCACCTTCTGAAGGTGGCGAGGCAACTATAACCGCAATGTCAGCTCTTGCTGCAGTGGGTCAGTACCTGTCCACTAACAGTGCCAAAAGCACGTTCCTGCGTAATACTGGGTTGGTTGTTAAGGCAATGTCATCCAAACTGCCTCATGATCAAGATATGCAAGCTCAAAGCAATGTTGTATCTGCGCTCCAGGCACAAGTCCATTCCCTAACAGAGACCCTTTGTGAAACAAGGAGAAACATTGCTCAATGTCGTCAAGATATGCATGGTTTTGAAACCAGACTAACAGACACTTGCTATGTTGTTCAGGAGCCTAGGGGAAATGAAGCCGAGGGTTATGGTGCTCCATCGGACAATACAGCATGAAAACGTAACAGTCAGGTCAGATGAACTGAGCTTCTGAACTTCTGGTGGTGCATTTATCTGCTAGACTGTTAAGTTTTATGCCAACCTTCCTTTTGTTATATAGTTGTAATTTGTTTTGGTGCGATACAAAATTTATTCGTAACGTGCAACCACCGGCTAAAGAAAATAGCAAGCCATTTTTGTATAGTGTAGGGTGTTCCCTATATTTGCACTGGTGGCGATCTTTGATGCCGAGTGGATGTAATCTGTGCAATCGCCTTAATAGCCTAGCGTTAGTTTCGGCCTTATTTATTTCCTAGTCTTCTTTTTCCCTGGTTTGCTAGTGGCCGCAACTACCATGGACCATATACGGGCCGTAGGATCCATGGGTCTCTTACGGGCCGTCGATAAATGGGTCGGTAATCAGTGGGCCTCGGGCCGTCGGATGAATGGGTCTGCATGGGCCGTAATCGGGCGTAATTGGTATCGGCCCAGCACGGCAACATGCCGTTAACAAGCCATAGGACAACAAAGGCTTAATTCTGTCACAGGCATAACGGGTCGTTAATGGGCCAGAATATAGGACGGGCTGGAAACGGCGCAACGGGTTAACAGGCCAGAAACAGGCCGACTCTTGCCATGGGCCGAATTTGGCCCATTAGGGTAACAGGCCAGTAACGGGCCGACTCTTGCCATGGGCCGAATTTGGCCCATTAGGTGAACAGGCCAGTAACGGGCCGACTCTTGCCATGGGCCGAATTTGGCCCATTAGGGGAATAGGCCAGTAACGGGCCAGAAGTAATCGAGGGCCGAAAAGGAGCCCAAGAACGTATGGGCCATCAATAGGCCAAAAGATAACACGGGCTAGAAACGGCCCATGTAACTCACGGGCCGTTAACGGGTATAAAGAAAATTACTGTTCATTATGGGCTAGAGTCACCGTGGGCCTGTAAAGGGCCGAAAGATACGAAGGCCTCATATGGGCCGAAAGACGTTGTGGGCCATACATGGGCCGAAAGTGAAATGGGCTGGTGTTATATTCGACGGCCCACATGACGTTGTTGGGCCAATTTCCTTTAGGGCCTAACGGGCCGTGAGTTAAGGGCCGTAAAATGGGCTATTTGCGAAGAGACCGTTAACAGGCTTTTCATGGGCCAGCCCGTTAACTTTTGACCAAGTCAAATGGGCCGGCTTTGTAAACTAAATGGGCCAGTGGTGGGCCATGGCACGTGTCGACATATCATAGGCGCCTATCTGACCCACTGACGAGCAGACACGTGTTTCGTCCGGCCAATAAGCATTTTACACGTGGAAATTTCCCATTGGTCGGGGCTGTTAAAGGGTTATCGGATCCAAAACCCGACCCGATAGCTTAACGGCGTTCCGTTACGGTGGATGCCTCGTGTCGGTCACCCTTGACGAAAGCACTTCTGTGACGCGCGATTTATCGTCATGGAAGTGGACACTTCCGTGATGATAATTTTGGTAATGTCATGGAACACTTCTACGACAGCACATGTATGACTATCTTGATTCTGTCATAAAATCGTCGTGGATGTACATGCATGACAAAAAACGCGACCTACTGTGACAAACACGTATCATCACGGAAGTGTATTTTTTTGTACTGGATTGACAACCCCTTTAATACGTCGGGTTGCGAGTATTTGTTATTTGTGTGCAGGTGCCGTTCACGTAGTGTTGCGTGATTCTCCTACTGGTTCGATAACCTTGGTCTCATCACTGAGGGAAATACCTCCCGTTGTTGTGCTGCATCATCCCTTCCTCTTTGGGGAAATACGGACGTAGTTCTAGCAGACATCAAAAGGAATTTCTGGCACCGTTGTCGGGGAGATCACCAACATCTACCAGGTTCCTAATCACAAATCTCATCTCCTCACAATTTACATTATTTGCCATTTGCCTCTCGTTTTCCTCTCCCCCACTTCGCAAATATTTGCCGTTTTATTCACCCTCTTTTTCCGTTCATTGTTTTCTTGCCGGATCTATTTTTAGTGCAATCTTGTTGCATAGTCACAATGACTCAAGAGAACACCAAGTTGTGTGATTTCTCAAATACCAACAACAATGATTTTATTGGCACTCCGATTGCTCCCGCCACTAGTGCGGAATCTTGTGATATTAATACCGCTTTGTTGAATCTTGTTAGGAAAGATCAATTTTCCAGTACTCCTAATAGGATGTCGCATCCCATATTAACACATTCGTGGAATTATGCGATATGCAAAAGAAAAAAGATGTGGACAATGATGTTGTGAAGATGAAATTATTTCCGTTTTCTTTGCGAGATTCTGTGAAAATTTGGTTTTCTTCTTTGCCTCGCAATAGTATCGATTCTTGGAATAAGTGGAAAGATGCTTTTATCACTAAGTATTTTCCGCCCGCAAAAATTATTTATCTTAGAAACCAGATCATGAATTTCAAGCAACTTAAACATGAGCATGTTGCACAATCTTGGGAAAGGATGAAAATGATGCTAAGGAATTGCCCAACTCATGGGTTAAATCTTTGGATGATCATAGAATTTTTTTATGCGGGGTTGAATATTGTTTCTCGTAATCTTTTAGATTCCGCCGCGGGTGGTACTTTCATGGAAATTACTTTGGGTGAAGACACCAAATTGCTTGATAATATCATGGCAAATTATTCACAATGGCGTACCGAAAGAGCTCCTGCTAGTAAAAAAGTTAATTCGGTTGAAGAAATTTCTTCTTTGAGTGAAAAAGTTGATGCTCTTATGAAATTGGTTGCTAGTAAAAGTGCTCCTATTGATTTCAATAATATGCCTTTGTCTACTTTGATTGAACAAAATAGTGATGCCGTAGATGTGAATTTTATCTCGTGAAACAATTTCAATAACAATGCTTATAGAGGTAATTTTAATCCTAGGCCTTTTACTACTAATTCCTCTAACAATTATGGTAATTCCTATAGTAATCCTTCTTATAATAATAATAATAGGAACACCTCTGATCTTGAGAATAATATTAAAGAATTTATGAACACCCAAAAAGTTTTCAACACTATAATGGAAGAAAAGTTGAATAACATTGATGATTTGTCTAGAAGTATTGATAGAATTTCTCATGATGTAGAAAATCTCAAGATGAAAGTTTTTGTGCCTAAGGTTGAGGAAACAATTAAAGCTCTTTATGTTTCTATGGATGAAAGTAAGAAAAGAACCGCTATGCTTAGAGCTAGAAGAGAATTTTTAGAAAAAGCGTTTTCTGGTGATTACTTTCATAAAAGTGATGAAGATCTTAAAACGATTGGTGTTTCTTCTATTTATTCTTTGTTTAGCAAAATTAATATTGATGAAAAGGGGACTGGAGAAGAGTCAACTTTAGTTAGAAGGCATCCCGATATTTCGGAGGGTGAAAATCTTGTTGAGAAAATTGATAAAAGTGGGTTTGAAGAGGTCAAAACTTTAACTAGTGATGTGCCCACTCTTTTGGATTATAAAGAATTTAATTATGATAGTTGCTCCTTGATTGATTTTATCTCTTTGTTGCAATCCATGATAAATTCACCCCATGCTTATGAACAAAATAAAGCTTTTACTAAACATATTGTTGCTGCTATGATGAAAGCTTTAGAAGAAAAGTTGGAATTAGAAGTTTCAATTCCTTGAAAATTACATGATGAATGGGAACCTACTATCAAAGTCAAGATTAAAAATTATGAGTGTTTTTCTTTATGTGACCTGGGTGCTAGTGTTTCTACAATACCGAAATCTTTATGTGATGTGCTTGGTCTTACCGATATTGAAGAATGTTCTTTAAATTTGCACTTGGCGGATTCAACTATTAAAAAACCTATGGGAAGAATTAATGATGTTCTTATTCTTGCAAATAGGAATTATGTGCCCATAGATTTTATTGTTCTAGATATTGATTGCAATCCGTCTTGTCCAATTATTTTTGGTAGACGATTTTTACGCACTATCATTGCCGTGATTGATATGAAAGAAGGCAATATTAAGTTCCAATTTCCACTAAGGAAGGGTATGGAACACTTCACTAGAACAAGTATTAGGCCACCATATGAATCAATCATGAGGGCATCTTATGGATCTTGAAACAAAGATGACGAAACTTAGATCCTTGCTTTATGCCTAGCTAGGGGTGTGAAACAATAGCGCTTGTTGGGAGGCAACCCAATGAATAAAATTTATTTTTGATTTTTGCTTTCTGTTCTTTAGTGTTTGCACAATTATGCTAATGTAATGATTGTGTTTTCTGTGTTTTAATTAGTGTTAGTGCCAAGTAGAGCTTTTAGGATCTTCTTGGGTGAAAGTTGTTTGATCTTGCTGAAAAAACAGGAACTTTTGTGTCCGGAGTTCCAATTTTTGAAAATCACAGAAGTGACGAAAAATTCTGACTTTTTTACAGTAGATTGATATACAAATTTCTTAGGTCGTTCTAATTTTTTAGGAGTTTTGGAGTTACAGAAGTATTCGAAATATCTAGGTTACTACAGATTGTTCTGTTTTTGACAGATTCTGTTTTCTTTGCGTTGTGGGCTTGTTTTGATGATTCTATGGTTTTATTTGAAGATTTTTTCCCATAGAAAAGTTGGAATACAGTAGACATAATGCAAGAGTAAAATATGAATGGGTTTCAACAGTACTTATAGTAGTGATTTGCTTTCTTATACTAACGGATCTCACGAAGGTTTTGTTGAGTTTTGTGTGACTGAAGTTTTCAAGTTCTGGGTTATGTTATGATGGATGAAGGAATAAGGAGTAAGAAGAGCCTAAGCTTGGGGATGCCCAGGGCATCCCATGATATTATCCAAAGAGAAGCAAGCAACTAAGCTTGGGGATTCCCTGAGTGGCATCCCCTCTTTCTTCTAACGACCATCGGCATTTTACTCGAAGCTATATTTTTATTCGTCACACACTATGTGTTTTGCTTGAAGCGTCTTGTATGATATGAGTCTTTGCTTGTTTTGCTTTGTGTTTTAAGTCTTGATTCCTTGCTAGACACAGCTATTTGAGAGAGCCAAAATTATGCCATGACTTGTTAGAATTGCTCTCTATGCTTCACTTTAATTTTTATGAGCTATGGACTTGCTCTAGTGTTTCACTTATATCTTTTTGAGCATGGTGTGCTTTAGTATTTTTGAAGAAATGCTCTCTTGCTTCACTTAGATTTATTTGAG
Organism: Aegilops tauschii subsp. strangulata; assembly: GCF_002575655.3. NCBI lineage: Eukaryota > Viridiplantae > Streptophyta > Magnoliopsida > Poales > Poaceae > Aegilops > Aegilops tauschii. Next base: position 423,386,661 of record NC_053037.3, on the reverse strand, counting down.
AGTTAGTAAAATTTTCAAAAATTCTCTCTTGCTTCAATTAAATTAATTTGAGAGAAAGAAATATTATGCTCATGATCTTCACTTATATTTGTTTGAGCTTATCAAAAGCAACACATGAAAATTAGTTCCGAAGTGATAGATATCCAAGAAGGATATAATAAAAACGTTCATGAAGATCATTGGAAACAATAAACTTGATTCCTAGTAATTGTTTTAAGATATGATAATGTGATATGTGAGTCATGTTGATGAGTAATTATGCTTTAGTAAGAATATTGGTGTTAAGGTTTATGATTCGCTATGGAAGCACGAAAGTCAATAGTTTTGCAATGAAATTATATCCTACTTTTGGTGCATTATTCGGTGTTAATTACGCTTAATGCTCGCTTATGAGATTATTCGTTTCTTGGTTGGTCGCTTCTCAATCTTTTGCTAGCCTTCATTTTGCACTAAGTATGACCACTACTTGTGCATCCAAAATCCTTTAAACCAGTTTTGCCACATGAGTCCATTATACCTACCTACATGCGGTATTCTTTTGCCGTTATAAGCAAATTTGGATGTGCCATCTCTAATTTTCAAAAATAAACTTCTCTTTTGTGTGCTCGTACCGCTCGCGAGGCGGCGAGGGGTGGCAAATATTTTCCATGCTAGATGTGTTATTCTCACGGTGAGTGTTTATTCACTTGTCATTGCACGAGAGTAAGGCAAAGGTATTAGGGATGCCCAGTCCTGAAATAAAAAATGAATTTACTTTATGTTGTCAAATAATAAATTCCTTGAAGAGTGTTGGTATGGAAGGCACCCGTGGATAGGGTTAGCCATGGAAAGTGAAAGTATGGTGGAAAAGGGAATAAATTTTACTTTCTGTTTGGGAATTGCCTATGATATATCTAGCATGGAAAGTGTTGGGAACTCTAAGTCATTTTCGTTGGTGGGAAAAGTATGCCTCTCAAAATGTTTTTATCTCTCAATTTTCGCTTTGAGCTCTGGCACCTCTACAAATCCATACTTCGCTCGTGAAGGGCCTTTCTTTTACTTTATGAAAAAATTTTCTTTTAATTTGAGTCTCCATCTTCTCTTATAAAGCACCAACTAGGGGGTACTATGCTCATACTTGAGCATTAGGTGTAGCTAATATGCGAGTGTGTTCCATGAATGGATCAATGATTGAGCATGATGGGCTAGGGGTAACTTATTTTAGCGTTGATATTTTGAAAGACATGGTTGCTTGTTAATATGCTTGAGTATTTAAGCCTCATGTCAAAACTAGACTATTGTTTTGAACAATATAAAAGTCCAAATGTCCATACTATAAAGAAAAGAATATGAGATGACATGTTAGGCAGCATTCCACATTAAAAAATCTGTTTTTATCCTTTACCTACTCGAGGACGAGCAGGAATTAAGCTTGGGGATGCCGATACGTCTCCAATGTATCTATAATTTTTTATTGTTCCATGTTGTTATATTATCATTCTTGGATGTTTTATAATCATTTTATTTCATTTTTTGGTACGAACCTTGACATAGTGCCAAGTGCTAGTTGTTGTTTTATGCATTTTTTACATTGCAGGAAATCAATACCAAACGGAGTCCAAATGCAGCGAAACTTTTTGTGGATTTTTTTGACCAGAAGATATCCAGTGGGCCAAAGAAGCGCCAGGGGGGTGCTCCGAGGGGAGCACAACCCACCAGGGCGCGCCTGGAGGCCCAGGCGCACCCGGGTGGGTTGTGCCCACCTCGAGTGCCCCCTGAATCGACTCTTTGCTCTATAAATACACCAATATTCCAGAAACCCTAGGGGAGTCGACAAAAATCAATTCAAGCCACCACAGAGTCCAGAACCACAAGATCCAATCTAGACACCATCACGGAGGGGTTCATCATGTCCATTGGTGCCTCTCTGATGATGCGTGAGTATTCTCTTGTAGACCTTCGGGTCCGTAGTTAGTAGCTAGATGGCTTCCTCTCTCTCGTTTGATTCTCAATACAATGGTCTCTTGGAGATCCATATGATGTAACTCGTTTTGTGGTGTGTTTGTTGGGATCAGATGAACTTTGAGTTTATGATCAGATCTATATTTTTATCCATGAAAGTTATTTGAGTCTTGTTTGATCTCTTATATGCATGATTGCTTATAGCCTCATATTTCTTCTTTGATATTTGGGTTTTGTTTGGCCAACTCGATCTATTTATCTTGCAATGGGAAGAGGTGCTTTGTAGTGCGTTCGATCTTACGGTGCTTGATCCCAGTGACAGAAGGGGAACCGACACGTATGTATCGTTGCTACTAAGGATAAAATGATGGGGCTTATTTCTATATAAATAGATCTTGTCTGCATCATGTCATCATTGCTATAGCATTACTCCGTTTCTCCATGAACTTAATACAATAGATGCATGCTGGATAGCGGTCGATGTGTGGAGTAATAGTAGTAGATGCACGCAGGAGTCGGTCTACTAATCTTGGATGTGATGCGTATATAATGATCATTGCCTGGATATCGTCATGATTATTTGAAGTTCTATCAATTGCCCAACAGTAATTTGTTTACCCACCGTTTGCTATTTTTCTCGAGAGAAGCCACTAGTGAAATCTACGGCCCCCGGGTCTATTTCTCATATTATTTGCCTTTGCGATCTATTTTCCTTTGCTTTTATTTTCAGATCTATTAAACCAAAAATACAAAAATACCTTGCTGCACTTTATTTTATTTGGCGTTCGATCTATCAATTATTACAACTCTCTCATGTCCGTTTGCCAATTTCTGGCGCCGTTACCCATAAGGGATTGACAACCCCTTTAATACGTCGGGTTGCGAGTATTTGTTATTTGTGTGCAGGTGTCATTCATGTAGTGTTGCGTGATTCTCCTACTGGTTTGATCAAGTTGGTCTCATCACTGGGGGAAATACCTACCGTTGCTAGGCTGCATCATCCCTTCCTCTTTGGGGAAATACCGACGTAGTTCTAGCAGACATCATGCTGCACGCTTTCCTCTTCAAGGGAAAAACCAACACAAGCTCAAGAAGTACTAGGAATAATTTCTGGCGCCGTTGCCGGGGAGATCTACACCAAGTCAAGCCATACCAAGTACCCATCATAAACTCTCATCTCTTGCATTACATTCTTCGCCATTCGCCTCTCGTTTTCCTCTCCCCCACTTCTAAAATGATTTTCGAAAAGATTTGCCTTTTCTTCGCCCCTCTTCCGTTCTTCTTCTTCATTTTCTTTTTGTGTGCTCGTGTGTTGGATTGCTTGCTTTGTCATGATGACTCAAGAGAATACCAAATTGTGTGACTTTTCCAACACCAATAATAATGATTTTATTAGTACTCCGATTGCTCCCCCTACTAATGCGGAATCTTGTGAAATTAATGCCGCTTTGCTGAATCTTGTTATGAAAGATCAATTTTCCGGCCTTCCTAGTGAAGATGCCGCATCCCATCTAAATAATTTTGTTGATTTGTGTGATATGCAAAAGAAAAAATATGTGGGTAATGATATTGATAAATTGAAGCTATTTCCGTTCTCGCTTCGAGATCGTGGTAAAACTTGGTTTTCATCTTTGCCTAAAAATAGTATTGAATCATGGAATAAGTGTAAAGATGCTTTTACTTCCAAGTATTTTCCTCCCGCTAAGATCATCTCCCTTAGGAATGATATTATGGTTTTAAGCAACTTGATCATGAACATGTTGCACAATCTTGGAGAGGATGAAATTGGTGATACGAAATTGTCCTAATCATGGTTTGAATTTGTGGACGATTTTTCAAATTTTTTATGCTGGATTGAATTTTGCTTATAGAAATCTTTTAGATTCCGCCGCGGGAGGTACTTTTATGGAAATTACTTTAGGAGAAGCTACTAAACTCCTAGATAATATTATGGTTAATTATTCTCAATGGCATACCGAAAGATCTTCCACTACTAAAAATGTGCATGCGATTTAAGAGATAAATGTTTTGAGTGGAAAGATGGACGGGCTTATTAAATTATTTGCTAGAAAGAGTGCTCCTATTGATCCTAATGATATGCCTTTGTCTACTTTGATTTAAAATAATAATGAATCTACAGATGTGAATTTTGTTGGTACGAACAATTTTGGTAATAACGCGTATAGAGGTAATTTTAATCCTAGGACGTTTCCTAGTAATTCCTCGAGTAATTATGGTAATTCCTACAACAATTCTTATGGAAATTATAATAAGATGCCCTCTGATTTTGAGATAGTGTTAAAGAATTTATGAGTTCGCAAAAGAATTTCAATGCTTTGATTGAAGAAAAATTGCTTAAGATTGATGATTTGGCTAGGAACGTGTCTAGAATTTCTCTTGATGTTGATTCTTTGAAACTTAGATCTATTCCACTCAAGCATGATATTAATGAGTCTCTCAAAGCCATGAGAGTTTCCATTGATGAGTGCAAGGAAAGAACCGCTAAGATGCGTGCTAAAAAAGATTGGTTTATAAAAGCGTGTTCTTCTGACTACAAAAAAATACACTTCCGTGATGATACGTGTTTGTCACAGTAGGTCGCGTTTTTTGTCATGCATGTACATCCATGACAAATTTATGACAGAATCAAGATAGTCATACCTGTGCTGTCGTAGAAGTGTTCCATGACATTACCAAAATTATCATCACGGAAGTGTCCACTTCCATGACGATAAATCGCGCGTCACAGAAGTGCTTTCGTCAAAGGTGACCGACACGTGGCATCCACCGTAACGGAACGCCGTTAAGCTACCGGGTCGGGTTTTGGATCCGATAACCCGTTAACAGCCCCGACCAATGGGGATTTTCCACGTGTAAAATCATCATTGGCTGGAGGAGACACGTGTCAGGTCCGCGTTGGCATAGGTGTCACTCATCCAATGGGCGAGACGCCCCTATGATATGTTGACACGTGGACCGGCCCATCAAGTTTAAATGGGCCGGCCCAACTGAAGGCCCACAAGATTTTGCGGACCATAATGGGCCGGCCCGGCTAAAGGCCCACGAGATTTTGCGGACCATAATGGGCTGGCCCAGCTAAAGGCCCACAAGATTTTACGGGCCATAATGGGCCGGCCCAGGTAAAGGCCCACAAGATTTTTGTGTGCCATAATGGGCCGGCCCAGGTAAAGGCCCACAAGATTCTTGCGGATCATAATGGGCCGGCCCAGCTAAAGGCCCCCGAGATTTCGCCGACATTAATGGGCCGGCCCAGCTGTAGGCCCACAAGATTTTGAGGACCCTAGTAGGCCGGCCCATTAACTGGCTGCCATGTTTTGGGCCAAATGCCGGCCCATATTTGATCCGGTCAATTAATGGCCTGCCACGCTCCGGGCCTAATAGTGGCCCATATGAGATCCGGCCCGTTAAAAGCCTACCACGTTCTGGGCCAAATTACGGCCCAGATCAGGTCCGGCACTTAAAGAGGCTTTGGGCTCAATTATGGCCCAAATCAGATTCGGCCCGTCAACTGGACACTATGGTTTTGGGCCCACTTGCTAAAGGCCCACTTAGTAATTCGGCCTGATATTAGTTTCCGCCTGTTAGAGGCCCGTTTAACATTTCGGCCCTATATTAATTTCGGCCTGTTAAAAGCCCGTCATATAGTTGGGCCTAACTATGGCCCGGTTTGCATCCGGCCTGCTCGCAGCCGATATCTGATTGGGACAAACAAGGACCAAGACAATTTTGGCCTGTTAAAAGCCCGTGATTTGATTCGCACAATCATGGGCCGAGGTTCATTTCGGGCTGCTGCCGGCCCATGAGCTGTTCGGCACGTTTCAGGCCCAACCTACATCGTGATTGCATGATGGCCCGATTATTTATCGTAATTTTACGGTTTGGCCGGTTTACTGCGAAGACATGATATATATACAGTAAAATAACTGCAGCATCGTGAATAAGAAAAAACCTAGACTATACAATAAAGAAATTACGGCATATTACATCCACTGGGCATCAAAGTTCGCCACTATGATAATAAAGCACAAGCAGACAGCACATTACATACACTAGGCATCAAAGATCGCCACCTGTGCAAATAAACACACCGACAAAATAATATACAAAACCGACAGCACTTCAATAGAGTTCAAGAAAGGTTAGCCCTGCTGGGGAGCTGCAGCGCAAGCAGCTGAGCAAGATGATGAGACTGCGCTTGTTCAACACTTATATCTTCCTCACTCTGAAAGATAAACAAGCAGACACATGACAGGTTTTGCACATAAAAGTATCAGTGCTGATAATTCATCACATTTCTTACTGACGAATAAAGTGACACAGTTTAAAACTGCATTAACACAATATGGTATTGTTCAGGTCAAGACATGGCAGGAAATGACATTTTGAAGGAGTTGGCAGCTTCACGACACCACTGGATAACAGATCAAGAACTCATAAGTATCAATTGTTAGTGTGCTGTCAATTTATACCATTTCAGATTGGCAAATAAAGAGACGGTTTAAATAATAGTAGAATGATATGACATTGTTCATAGTTAAGACAATGCAGAATATGACATTGTGCTGTAGTGGGTAGGTTCACCACACCACTAGATTACAGATGAAGAACAGAAGCATACATGTAGTGCAAAAGAAGATCACTTGCTCTATATAGTTTAATTTACATGGTATGAAGAAGGAACTTGGTTGTACAACTGAAAACTTAAATTGAGAAAGGACAAACTTTTGTTTATGATCTACATAATAAACTTTAAACAAGCAATTTGATGCAAACACCAAAAATAAACAATTGTTGCAGTCATGCCTAACCAAATATATACAACAAAGTTTGAAGGCTTGAGATGGACAAACTTACATTATTGGTGAAGACAGGCTCTATAAAGGCCTTGTCCATGTTGATGGGGGGGCAATTGAAGAATTTTACCACAAATCTTCTTCAAAAGCATTGCCTTTATTCTACATTTTGTTAAGAGTAAATATAGATGTGATAATATATGAAAAATGGAGAATATTTAAGATAATATGAAGAGTGATGCTACATAACCAAGTAGCTATAAATGTAAGTGCAGCGATATAGGCAAAAGGTACATCCAGAGCAATGCACAGCTAAACTTCTTCAGTACCAACCTTATGGTAAGAGTAAATATAGATCTGATGTGTAGAAAATGGAGGGCAAAGGAAAATAAGCTGCAGAGTGATGGTACATGAACAACTACCTGTCATTATAAGTACACTGATAAAGGATAGCATGTACTTACAAGAACAATGCAGAGCTAAAAAACATTGGCATTGGATATATTCTACACTAATGTAACCATTCATACAGATCAGATAATTTGGAGCGCACAATTGATAAGCAAGCTATCATGCATACTACTGTCACATAATGAACCAGGTATGTATGCAAGTACAGTGATACAGGACAACGGGTACTAACAAGAGCAAAGCAGCGGGCAGCATATTTGCGATATCCTGTCGTTCTTGTCAAACCAGAATTCTTCTTTGAGCAGATTTCCTGCAAAAAATATCCGTAAGGCACATGCAGAAAAGTAGAAGTTCAAATTGTCATGTAATTTCATAGACAGTACCTCATCCTGGGAACGAGACCAGTGCATAACAAGGTATTTCCATTCAATGTCTTCTAAATTTAGCACAGGAGACTTCACCGGAAATTTGTTTATAGACTTGCCATCAAAGTGTGATTTCCTCAGGTAACACCGATACTGCTGCAATGCTTCCTTGAAAAGCACAAGCAAGCTTTACTCGTCATGACTATCCAGATTGACCCTCGCCTAGTTACAACAATGTAATGTAAATCATTGATCTGTTCAATCAGCAGAAAACAGGAAAATAATAACCATGAATAATAGCACTTACACGTAAGTTGGGCAGGAAATGTGAAAATGGTGTTTGTCTTCACAATACTCTTCCCATGATGGGAATATATGCACGTAGTCCCTAACAACATTGAAAGCATTGTCTTTTAAACTGGGAATAAATGGAATGGGGTTCCAATCTGCAGGAATTGGCCGTCTCTGCAGCTGGGATAGGTCTTCGGCCGGTGGACTTGCTGTACTTTTTGCTGGAGTGGGATTTTTCTATGGTACAGCTGGTGCTATGGCAAATGAAATCGGTATAGCTTTTGCTGGAGTGCAGGTCCTGTGTGGTGGGGCTAGTGGTGTGGCCAGTGAAGTATGGGTACAGTCTGCTAGAGTCGGTCCTACGTTTTGTGTCACTGGTTGTACAGCCAATATAAGTGGGGTGATGTCTGATTTCTTCGGCACAACCACGTTTTTCAAGGACTTTGCTGGTGCTCCTTCAGGTTCGGCAACCACCCTCTTCCTTTTTGATGTCTGATGCACAAGAACAACATTTGAGTGGAAAAACATGGTATGATGACAGATGGAATATGTATTGATAATGGAGGGCATGGCATCTCGACATATATGATGAGTAAACTAAGCAGATGGCGGTGCAACAAAGTAGAAGAAATGCAAGAAAACATATGCAAGATACCCGCAATCAATAAAACATTGCCAAATTAGAACAGGCACCTTGATGGGTGAACAGGATAGGCCATCTGCCTTTGACTCCTCGAGGTTAGAATAGTCATTAGGATCATATTCTGAACAAGAATCAACAGGTGGGGAGCGTATGAGTTTCATTGCATCCAGAATGGCACTCAATGCCTTGGTGCCAATTTTGTAAGTCATTGTAGTGTTTAGCTTCAAGATTGGACTGCTGCTAGTGCGACACAAAGCAGCTGCACAGATCATAGTGTAGATATAACGGGAAAACCTTAAGCATCAGAGTAAAATCAGCAAAGTGGAACTTGCTGGAATATATGTGCTAGTATTGTCGGGACCGCTAGAAAGGCTTCGGATACCACCTCTCTTCAAGTGAAGGTGCGGTACTGTTAATATCAGTGTAACTCTCAAAGGCGACACAACTCCCCGCATTTCCTTGCTATTCTTATAGGATTCAAGTGGGCAGGCCACTACAAATCCTATTCCTATGTTTACAAGATCCTACGAATCAAAGAGGCTCAAAGTGTCCATCACAACCGACCGTATAGACCTCTACACTGCAAATGTCCCTGCTCATCTTCAGTACAAGGAACATACTGTACTACTATCATACTCCCTCCGTTCCAAAATATAAGTCTTGGTAGAGATTTCCACTATGGATCACATACAGATGTATCCAGATACATTTTAGAGTGTAGATTCACTCATTTTGCTCCATATGTAGTCCATGGTGGAATCTATACAAAGACTTGTATTTAGGAACGGAGAGAGTACATATTAAAGAAGAACGGAAGGGGAACATGGTAAAGAAGAGCAAGCAGATTTTAGATAATAAAATGTTGGTTGCGCAGTGCCCACACATGATGAACCAGAGTGCATTAAGAATGCAACTCCCAGCTGTCTCTCGACCATTTCAGGGGGTTGGATGAAGATCCTACGTCTCCTAACCCTTCTTCTTCCCCATCTCTAATTCTTCCCATACAGAACACCGCACGGGCCGCCGGCCGGACGACCGGCCCCACCGCCTGTGTTCCTCCGCCACCCCCACCCCCACCCCCGCCCCAACCCCCACCCGCGTCGAGTTTTCTTCGTTCAGCAAGGCCCCACAACCACCCGAGCCCCTTCGATCGCACCGGTGAACTCCGGCGAGCTCTAAAAAATCGACTGACCCAATTTTGAAATTTAGTCTACTGTGATTTAAGTAGTGTGGAATATAAAAGGGGAAACCATAAGCATTGGGAGTATAGTGTTGAGCGTGCCATGGCGGATCTGAAGGTGCAAACCGGACAAAGGCAACTTTGCAACCAAGACAAGAAATCAGAGTAAAGCAGTGGTGATCTATTTTCTTGCTGTGATAAATAAGTTGAGCAGATACGAAAGAGTATCGCCTCTGGTGCGGCGCCGTGTACGCATCTGCTGAGAATTTGACGGTGCTGCGGTAGCGATGGCTGTCGGCGGCGTGGAAGCAGATCTAGGAGGGTAGACGGTGGCGGTGGGGCGCGGTGGACGAGACGGGTGTAGGAGCGGCGCCGGCAAGGTGGACGGCGGCGGGGATGAAGCGAGAGGACGGGATGCAAGGATCCCGGTCCGAAGCCGTGGATGAGAGAGGTCGATCTCTTGTAATGGACGGCGGCGTTGGGGTATCAGCTCCGGCATGGTGGAGGAGGACAGCGGTGGATGGGGTGGCGGACGACGGCGGACGGAGGAGGGTGGGGTGGAGAGGGTGTTTTGGCACCCACGGAGTACGAATGGCGAAAAGGGAGGTAGAGAGGAAGGGGGAACCATGTATTTAGGGCGCGCTTGTCTCAAATACGAGGAAATTTACAAACTTAGCCCCCGTTTCAAATTTCTACTACATCATAGCAACATTAGTCGGTTGGGGACAGGAAGGTAATCTCGCATACACCGAATATTTGCCGACGAGAGTTTGTTTTTGGCGCCCACCGTGTATGAATATGAATCGGGGAGGGAGTCGATTTCGGCCGAGGACACACTGTGTTTTGGCGCCCACCGTGTATGAATCCGGGTGAGAGGCGGTTACGTCACGTTTGGGTGAAATTACAAACCTACCCCTATCGAAACCTATAGAAATCGAGCAGATAGGCTTTGCGTGGCAGGGATAGGCAGTAGTGATTTCCATCTAGCAGATTTTGGTTTCGGGCAGTTACTGCGACTTTCCCCGCTTCGTTCAAATTTTGCAGAGTGCACGTTTACCGTGCCAACTCAATTCGAATCCCATTTGTATTCTATTTTTTTCGGGCGGGATCCATTTTCAATTGGAATTACATTCTATATACATCATTTTTTATATATACTTTCAAAAGCACAACACCATTTATACATAAATATGGTTTACAAATGGCATGATCTCAGATTCATAAGGTTGTATCCATCAATTTCGATTTTCTAATATTTGAAACCACTTTATGTTGAAATCCAATGTATGCATTCCTCGCTAACTGTCTCCAATTAATGTGTGTTTCACGCGGGTTTTTTTACTTCTCAAACATGTATAATGTGTTTCACACACGCAACATATAGTGTAATCCCGTTTAGACATTAATTGCATATAAACCATGCATTGTTTGTAATTGAAGAATCTATGGATCACCAATATTGATAAACTATATAACATTACACGTGTGCCCAAATTCAAATGAATATGCATATTTGATACACCAATTTGCGTTATGATATTATCGATGTCGTGATCTCCAGTTTAAATATTTGAATCCCCTTTAATCCAGATATTCGTCTCATATAGCTATCACTCATGCTTATATAGGACTATCTCTCTGGACCTATACGCGTTCATCGTCTCTCAGGTATCTCTCGTGCTACCTGTATGTCGACAATGATCTTTTATCTTCGTAACACACTGACGGTACTCTCTCCCTCGACCTTCATCACTCTATCTCTCTCTAAGTATATCTCGCTCCCTACTATGTGTCTCTAACTATGATTCTCCATGTGGAATCTCTTTCTCTCACAAAAACACAAAACTTTGTCTCCCGGGGTCTCATTTCTCTCTACTATTCCCATGTGTGCCACTCGCACACCCCTCATACAGAGATGTCTTTCGCTCCTTAGATATGAGAACCTACGACTCTTCCTCTTCAATATCTCTTTCTCACACACAAACACAAACTCTGTCTCCCAGGGTCTCATATTTCTCCATTGTTCTCTTGTATGTCGCTCACACACACCCTCTCTCCCTAGAGATATCTTGCATTCCCTCGTATGTCTCTCTAGCTATCACTCTCGTTGTGAAATATCTTTCTCTCTCGCAGACACAAAACTCCGTCTCTCTGGATCTCATTTCTCTCTGATATCCGTTTGTATGTGACTCACATGCACCCTCTCTCTATCTCTCTCACACCCACACACATAACCCAGCCTTCTGATCCACTCGACTCCTATCTCTAACGCACACTAGCTAGCATCTTTATCTTTCTATTTATCTGTTTCTCCATCAACCTTCTTTCTCGCCCTCACTCTTGATTCCTATCACGCACACTACATATGTTTCTCTCTACATGCAGTCAAGTGCCCTTTCACACACATATATATAACTTCACCCTTTGAACCACCCGACGGTCATCTCCAACACCCAAACTAGCGGAAGTCCCTCTAGCTAGCATCTCCATCTCTGTATCTATTTGTAGTTTCTCCGCAACATTTCTTTCTCACACGGAGTCTTGCTTCCTATCACCCACACTATATATGTCTCTCCATACATATGCATTTATAGGTTGGTCTCTTTTGCACAATCGTTGCGCCTCACTCCCTCTGCTCACCATAGATGCATGCTCCAGCCCATGCCACTATCTCTTAAAGTCGAAAACACATGCTCAATTGTCGGGCCTTCTTCCCTACATTCTCACATGCATGCATATTGTCATACCGATCCGTCTCTCCCATGTCGTTGATCTTACGACTTATGTCTTCTTTCTTTTATCTCAATCATGCGCGCGCGCACACACACATCCCACGTATACATGTATACCTCTCGGACATGCACGTTCAAGGTATCTATGTCTCCATACGTTTAATTACCCTCAATCCTAACGCCACATCGAATCGTTCTCCTATTTTGTGCACATAACTTCCGCCTGGATGGGTAAAACACACACTCAAACTTAACAATCTCCTTCTAGCTACCCCCCCCGCCTCTCACTCTTCCCCTATATCCCCGAAACCAATAAGACCATCCCTTTGTTTAATTCCTGCCTACATGCACCATCGATATATAGTAGTCTTCCTCGGTATCTCTCGAACAAACACGTTCTCTCGATGTCGACTCCTCTCACGCGCACACACCTTCTCTTCCCTCTCTATGGGCATTTTCTCTCTCGCACCCCATCGTTGGTGGCCTCGGCCATACACATCACCTCTCTATGATGAAGCCATGCACACTTAAATTACATCCTCCACAGAGGACCCCGCGACACACACACACACACACACACACACACACGCACGCACGCACGCACCCCCCAACACACACACGCACACTAAGACTCCATCTCTCTCTCTCTCTCACACACACACACGCACGCACCCCCCCCCCACACACACACTAAGACTCCATCTCTCTCTCTCACACACACAGACACAAACTAAGACTCCATCTCTCTCTCTCTCACACACACACACACCCCACACACACACTAAGACTCCATCTCACACACACATGCTCTAGGCGGAGCATTTGTTCCTACCACTCTTCATCCAACCTTACCCGTATGATAAACAATCACCTTTATTTACTTGCATAACATGGACAAATTCCACTTTACTTTAGTAGTCAGCAAACTTATCATCTGTACCCTTATAAAAAACGAGTTGGCGGTGATGGTGTGCCTGCCATCTTGTAATACAGATTGTATGATCTATATCTGAGGATAGAAAGCAAACTATGATAATTTTACAAAAGATACCCGCACCTCTCTCCACATCATCATCTCCCGCAACCTCATTGCTCAGCAATTAAAAAAGGAATAAGTCTCTGGAACAAGCTAGCATGCATGGTGGCCGTTGCCGCCTGTCGGCGCCGTCCATCCCCATGCCTCCGCCCATTCCGACCACCAGTCACCACCACGCTCCACTCCTCCTCGCCTTATCTCTCATCTTTCATTTTTTCTATGACATTCTCGAGATACCAGTTTTCCGAAAAAATTCTCGAGATATCATTAGTTTTTACACATGGGATTACTCCTACATGGGTCAATCACAACAGGTGTTCTACAAAAAAATGCATATTGATGTTCCGTGCAATGCACGAGAATCTTGCTTGTAATTATATAACGCAAATCACGAGCAGGAAGTGATATTTTTTTGACACAACCACGTTAACATGGCCACGTAAATCACTAGCTAAAGTAAATACCATTATACTTATATCCCGATGCAAAAGGTTGAGTACATGTCCGAAGAGTAGAGTCGTACACACACACTCTGTCTCTCAGAATCTCTCTCACACACACACCAGTTACGTGACGCCCACTTAAGCAGACACGTATGTTACAATTTGTGCACCCGCGGGTACACGTGATGCTGCGCATTTATTTAAGCCGGAAGGCGAACCCAAACAGTATCTGCATTCATTCCCCTCCCGCCGCCTCTTCTCTGGTCGCCGTCGCCCGGTAGCCATGGGCTGGCCGAAGGTAACAACATACGCCATACTCCCGCCGGAGCGGTGCTTTAATATGGAAATTTTAGTGGTCATGCATGCATCTTTTTGTGCTAGCACTCCTATATAAGGGTTGACCGGTCGCTTCCCGCGGACGTGCGCGGGCGGTGGAAGAGGAAGGAGAAGGGAAGCGGGCTGTGGAGTAACGTTTTTACCACAATTTCTTAGGAAACTGAGTGCAATAATTGAGTAGTTTTGCAAACTACCAGTACTACACCTGAAACGGTTGAAAACCTATACTCCCTTGACAGAGCGCGCTTCCCGCGTGAAACGTTCAGCGTCGCCCTGGAGCGTCAGTGCCGCATTAATGCCCGGCCAGAGCGGAGGCGACCTCTCACTGGCGCCGGCTTTGAAGTGGCGCGACGGCCGAGAGAGCGCCGCTTCCCGGTGCACGCGACTGCTCCGCGTCGAGACTGGCCACAGGCCCTATTTGGATCCATGGGTTAGAGTTAGTTTGAGCTAGTTGGGGCTCAAATAGCCCTAAAGTATCCAAGCACGAGGGTTTAAATTGGAGCAAATTGCACCGAACCCACCAAAAAAAACTATCCCACCCAAGAGGTGCTAACTGGAGATAGTTCTCATTGGGACCACTGAAAAATCACTTTTCTCTCTCCATGAAGTGCATTTATTGTCAATCTAACCCTGTCACCCAAACACATCTTTGGCTACAGTTAGTTCAGGGTTAGTCATGAGTTAGTCTAACCTCTAGCTAAGTTAGAGTATCAAACAGGAGCAGTATAGGACATGCAAGTTGGTCAAAGCATACATGCAAATTCGTACGTGAAAGGATTTGTTTCTTTTTGAAAATGGAATGTGAAAGAATTTTTTTTTAGAATGCTCTTGGCATGTCGCTAACATGTGATAGTTAACTGACCTCAATAGACGGCAGAAACGCCAGCCCGCCGCACTTTGATAGAGACGAGGAGGGAGAAGCGATACATGCTGCTGGATTACTAGCGATAGGTGTCGCACGGAAGCCAAGAAATATGGTGATAGCGTGGGTTAGCCATGTACTAGTATGATGTAACTACACTGGGCTGCCGTGTTTCGTACTCTTCCAGTCCACTGTGGAGATGATTGGTTAATTTTATATCGCTGAATAATATTAAATATTATGAGTGCAAACGCTCCACCACGAGGTTCCTTGCTCCTTCTCGGTCATCCGGAATCTATGTTCTTCCACTCTATTTTTTTACGTGAGCTTTGTTCATCCTTTTGCCAACACGCAAGACATCTAGCATCAAGGTGCACGTGTTATGCAAGGATCGTTCCATCTATATGAAGAACACGTGGGACTGGAATTACGAGACGGACATGTACCCAGGAGTGGACGTACGAACCTGAGTAATGTAGCGCAGTAAGTGAAGTAGAAAGGCACAAATGGTATGAACATGTGTGGCATATAGGGTGTGTTTGGTTGCGTTCTCGTCTCAGCATAGTTGTTCCCTCTTCATGCATGCTCAACTCAACACCCCTCTTCATGCATGCTCTCTTCATGCATGCTTCTAGTGTATTTGTGCTAAACTAGTGTGGACTCATGTACCCTCCATACACTCTACCAAACACCCAAAAGTAGGTCGAGAAGGGAACTCTTGGGCGGCATTTGTCTCTTACTACGTACTACCACTAAATGTTGTACGTGCAATGCACGATGATGTTATGGAGTACGTGCCTAAGTACTCTACTACTACTATATTAGTTGGAGGCACATATTAACTTTTATATTTGTTTACGTGTATGCCCCGAGACCTTCCAACTAGACGTGTCTTTCTCTCCAGGTCGCACTTTGTATCGTTCATACCACTAAGTACTACTACGTGTGGTCTCCGACCTAGAAGTGGAAGAAGTGGAGACGCTCTACCACGTTGTTTTTTTACGCTGGGCTCTACCACGCTGTTCATGTCCCACTCCTTTCGTTGACGTGTGGGACATCCAGCACATGCCGTGTTTGGCACCCTTCGTCGTAAGAGTTGAAATGCTAGCATTCATCAGAAATAAAAAATAATTATAAATCGGCAGTGATACTATTTTTTTGCGAACCAATCAGCAGTGATACTATACCACGCGGTTTCCTTGCTCCTCGATATCGGAAAGAATACTTCCGTTCGCCAACATGTGGGACATTGACCATCCTGGTCCACTTGCCATGCACGCAGAACTCCAAGGGAGAGTCACCCAGGTCGTCGCGACGCAGTAACAATGACTAATGAGCCGTCAAATCACAGGCCCAATTCCCACTTTGAAGTTGCTCGGACGAAGGAACCATCATGACTTCGTTGAATTCTGCTTCTTGAAGAAAACTACTGTACCAGCAGTACTGCTAGCTACAGTAGTTACTCCAACAGAGGCCTCCTTTCGTTCATAGGATAGGAATATGAAAATCATAGGAAGTGAGATGACATGCATCTCAATTCCTATAGAGAAAGAGATGCCATTTGATGTTTAGGATAGGACTTTTTCCATTTAGTCTAGGCTAATGTACTGGTAATTTGCTCTAAAAACTACAGTAGTAACTAGTAGTATTGGTACATGCTCGTACTCAGACACAGACACACACACGAACTACTAGTACTACTACTTCTCACATGCTGGCCAGACGCCGTCGTTCTCCTTCCCGGCTTTGTCGGCGACACCCCACCGTGTTTGGATCTCCGCCGACCTCTCCGCAGCAACGCGTGCGTCCTTTTCTTTCTTGCGGCGGCGGGCCTCTCTTTTCTTGAGTGTTTTCTGACTTTTCCGCTCCCTCTGTGCGGCTTTGGCCGCCTCTTGCTCTACCGCCCATTCGGCCTTGGCATCTTCAAATTCCTCCCACATAGTTGTGAGGTCGCGAGCGGCGATGAACTCGGCACGGCGGGATGCCATTGCTTCCCTACCATTTTGTGTGTGGTCGTGGGTGGCGAGGAACTCGGCGCGGCGGGATGCGATCGCTGCCTTACCGGTTAGTGTGCGGCGCGACGCTTGGTGAGAGCTCTGGGGTGGAGTGGCCGGACAACCGTATAGTGCATTGGTTTGTCAAGAGCTCAAGGACAGAGGACGAAGCAAATTTGGATTCCCCTTCAATCCTGGTCATTTATTACCGAGTAAAATGCATTGGCGGTCATCGAACTTGTCTTGATAGCTCACTTTGATCATTGTATACGAGATATGGTGATTATACGGTCACTGGCTCAGCGTATAGCTCCGTATTTGTCTGGTTGACCAGTCAAACAGTCCGCATGCGCCTCATCAGCTCGTGTTCTTTATCTATCTACGCGGGCCTACCTGTCAATGGAGAAAGAAATACTGTAAAAACCAAAATTATGCGTATGTGGGGAATCAAACTACGGACTCGTCGCTGCAACGCACCCTCGTCAGCCAAATGAAAATGAAATACTTTGCGTTAGACACTCACGCTCACACTGTCAAAGCATGCTAATGCATGCACGTCGCCCTCTAAATCAAAGTCCTGCTCATGGCGCAACGCAAATGGCAAGCCCATCACCTGCGCGCCCTGGCGGTGCCTGACATTACTGTTTAGATGTTTGATGGAGGCCTACACGAACGCCGAGCATGTATTCACCTGGCTCAACACCAACGGTCATACTCGGACCGCCTTGCTCATGTATATCGTCCATCACAACGACAATCTATAAAACAGCCTAAGCTAGAGAGGGTACTATGGTAGTATGGTACGGAGTATGTACTATCATGAGCGACCGATCTTACTACCACTGCACATCGAAACCCCTTCCATCGCTAGCGCGCGCTTCCCACCTGAAACGGTCACCGTCTCTCCAGAATGTCAGTGCCGCATTCACCGGACTTAACTGCAGGTGCAATTGGTGTGTCACTGACATGCGGGCCAGATGCCCGTTGGGCCCACATGTCAGTAACCCAAACGCATCTGCAGTTAAGTCACTGAAGCAGCGTCCGCATTCACGCCCGACGAACCTACTCCGGCCAGTTGTCCATCCGTCTGCCGCGGCTCATTGCCATTCGCCCGCTATATTAACTTGAGCCCCAGCTCCCAGCCATAGCCAAAGACCTACACTTATTCTCCTCCGGTCCCTTCGTTCTGTCGGCACCACTTCAACCATGGCCTCCTGGTGCTCCGAAGCTCTCTTGGACGTACTGTCGCAGGAGCAGACGAGGGACATCAGCGGCTCCGCTTCGGGCGTGCTTCAAAGCTCTCTTCGACGTACTGTCGCAGGAGCAAACGGAGGAGATCGCCGGCACCCCCCCCCGACCGCCCTCCGTCGCCACGAGCACGAAGCCGGCGCGCGTGCGCACGCGCAGCCGGCAGCGAGGAAGAGTAGTACACGGTAGGTCACCACCGCTCTGGTCCCGGGAAGGCCACCGCTACTCCACTCAGTCGACGGCAAGCTTGGTGGGGTAAACATCGGCGGCCGATTAGCCGCTTGACGGCGACGTGGAGGCATAAATCTTCAGAACCTTGTGCTCCGGAGGAGGAGGTTATCGAGGCGGATGAGGAGGAGGCAAAGGCAATGGCCGGCTTTCTCGGGTTCATGGCCGGACATGGTGGTCGGGCGCCGGCGATCGTTTAGATTAGGTTTACAGTAGGTTTTAGTATGGTTTGTGCGAAATATGTAATGAATTTCGTCCAGTTTGTAGGAAAAGTTTTCGAAATGTAATGAATTTCATCCGGTTAATTTGAAATTTGCTTTGTGTGCACGAATTTCGTCCGGTTAGTTCATATAGTTGTCTAAAGGTATGCGGGCAGCATCGGATGGCATCCATCAGTGTCCTCGGACAGATGCCGGTGTAAATTTGTGGGCCAGCGCTGGAGATGCCCTAACTATCATGCTATAATCGCTAACAATCCTCCATTATTTGGCAGGGAACAGTTATCCCTCGATCAAAATCAGATCCGCGGTGTTTCGCACTCCTCCTGCGTAAGAGTGTAAACTCTTGCTTACATAAAAATGGAGCAAGTGGACAGCACTGTAGCACGTCATATCACTCGAACTAGCCCGCCTAACGAGCGGGAAAGCACCGCCCTCGTCATTTTGTTCTGGATTTCTATCGATCGATCACGCGAAAATGTTACGCTTCGCAAGTTCTAAAGGAAAAGGCGGCACACTTACGACTCGTACGCGTCGCAACCCCGACAGTCCGGCTAGCACGCCGCTCACCAGAGGGGACACGCGTTGTCTTGCAATTTCACTGACATGTGGGACCGTAATTGAATAAACCGTCGATAGCCGAAATCTAATCGCTCGGCGGGCGTCGGCTGAGAAGAGAGAAACGGGGGAGGGAGAAGAGATCGCCCGCCCGCCGCGCACGAACTCCAAGAAATATATGGTGATAATGTGAGGTGGGCCATGCTGGAGTCCGGACCGCTTCCGGAGCCCGCTCTCACCGCCCTGGCCCCTCAAGACGCCAGCTGCCCGCCGCATGCATGCATAGCAAGTAGTACTCCTTATGTGGAGGAGAGATAGGCATTGACAAAGTCAAGGAGTGGGCTCTGCAAGAGCCCGTCTCTACACGTGCTCCTAGGTATAAAAAAATAATTCTAAAAAAGGCATAAAAAACAATTGTGTCTTAAAGAAAGGTAAAATACATTTGAGAGGAAATAGATAGAGAGAAAGTGAGAAAAAGCTATAACCTGGGCATTACATGAGGAAGGAGGGAGTGGTGCAATGCCAAGTTCACTGGGTTGCCGTGTTTCACACTCCTCCGTCGTAACAGTGGAGACAATAGCTTTCATCAAAAATAAACAATGAATACTCGTTGCTCATCCTCTATATCGGAAAGAATACTTTCATTTGCCGACATGTGGGACGTCGACCATCCTGGTCCACCTGCCATGCACAAAATTATCCTGGTCTACCCTGGTCGTATCGCAGGCCCAACCTTTCCCACTGTAAGTTGTTCGGACGAAGGAACAATCATGACTTCGTTGAATTCCACTTCTTCAATAAAACTTACTGGACCCGCAATACTGCTACCACACGCGAAGACTGGACGGCACTGTACCACGTCATATCACTAAAACCCACTAGGCCAAACTAGCCCGCCTAGGTCATCTATTTTGGAACGGAGGGAGTACGTCTCTGCACTGCTATGATTTTGTGTTGCACGTTCTCTGTACTTTTGCTACAATTTTCCTACCCTATGAACCAAATGAGGCCTGAATGTATGTCGACTATTGTGGGGACCCGACTCATAAGTCGTGATCACCGAATGCACGTGTACAGTGTGTCCGGTGCCCCATAAAATGTTCTTGGCCGCCCTACCTGGCACGACCCCGTCCCGAGAGAGCGCACCAACAACTCTTCCGTCACTAGTAATGCGGGCTCCAAACTAGTATCGGCATAGGTAATCAGTAATGCCCTTTCCCATATAAGGGTAGAGTGGTTGCGCATGTAAGGTTGGAATAATGGTCGCAACTTAAACCAATCCGTTTTTGAAACCACACTCACATATCCTTCTCCGGTACACCACTTCTTTGTCAAGTGGTTACCTAGCTCAACATCTCCCTCGGGCATTAGTGGCACCCGACGGGGTTTTCAAAAAAAGTCTTCGGGAGCATACTTGCCTCCATCATCATGCATATACCCGTCCCATTTGCGTAGCATCTACTTTAGCATCCTATCTACTCCCACCCACATAACCCTCATAGGAAGGTAGGGTCATGCACAATGCAAGTATCAACAAGGAAGCAACAAAGGCAACCCACCGAAGTGGTTACCATCTCATCATGATTCCGATGCAACAATAGTAAAGTGCTATATGACATGCATAAAAAGGGTTTCATGGACACGGTCAAAGGGCTGCTTGCCTGGTTCATCAGAGTCTTGAGATCTTCTGGTCCTTCTCCAAGTACTCCGTCTACTTCGTCAACTAACGTCGAAACAATCATAATAAGCAACACAACAAGGCAGAAAATAAAAGTGCTCTAAAAATATGGATTTGACTTTTCTAGGACTTCCCTGGTCATATGAAAAATAACCAGGGTGGTTTCATTGGAATTGGATTAGTGAATATTTCTGAACATTTCAATATGATGGGATCAAGGGGTTTATGGATTTGCAAGAAGTGTATAGAAATATATTTTTGAAAGATGAGCAAAGGCACCCAGTTAGGAAATCATGATTTTAGAAGCATCTGGGAGTTGGTTTCACTGGATTTGGAGTTCAATTGAATTTCCAATGAATTTGCAAAGTTGACAAATATGAAGAAATGGCTCATTATTTTTATGTGGGACAGAAAGTATTAAGAAAAATGTTCATAAGCTAAGTTATGAACTTAGAAGCATCTAGGAATTTGAATCATGGCATTTGGATCAAATTTGAGCCCTCTGTGATTTTCTAAAGTTTATGACAGAAATGGAAAAATGGTATTTCATAATTATTTGTGAAAGAAATATTTATGGAAAAATGTGCAAATAGCACCTTGAGATGGGGCATGAATTTAGAAACTACTAGAAATTTGAATCATCAAATTTGGAGTTAATTTGAATTATTTATGGATTTATGAAGTTGACTGGAAAAAGAAAAAGGAAATAAGGCTTTAACCTTATCCTGCGCACGGGTGACAGATAGACCGTGGGCCGGCCTAGTGGCTCGGCTGCGCGGGCAGAGGTGGTGATGTCGAAGGGGGCTTCGCAGGGGTGCGCCTTCGCGCAGGGGAGGCGGATCCAGCCGATGCCGTTTCCACTTAAACGGTCGGGCCCGCCTGCTGGGTCGCTGACGCGCGGGGCCCAGCAGCAGGCCATCTTCAACCTCCCGTGCGCGCTCCGGCCGCGGGGAGGACCAGCTCCCGCCGGCGATTGCCGGCGCTACAGAGCATCTCCAGCGACGCTCCGCCCACCAGCGTGCTCAGGTGGCCACGCCGCACCCATCCATGTGCTTCACGCATGCCAGGGAGGGCCGTAGCGGCGATGGCCTGTATGGCAGCGGAGGAGGCTGTCGGCGAGGTTTGGCACAGCGAGGCAGGCACGGGGAGGGGGAAATGGAGTGTGGGGCGAGTCGGCGGTGGTGGTGAGGGGGCTCTGGAGTGGCTAGGGAGAGAAGAGAGGCTCGGGATAGCCCGAATTTAGCACGGGGCCGGCGGCGGTTCTCCGTCCATGGGGGGATATGGAGGGCGTGAGGAGGGAAGTGGTCGGTCTAGGGGGTGCACGGGAGGGAGAGAAAGCCAAAGGAGTAGAGAGGGGGCTCGGGGGTGGCTTTAAATAGAAGGGGGCGAGGTGCACCGTGGGCGGGTGCGCCGGCGAGGTCGTTGCCGTTGCTAGGGGTCACGGGGGCTCGCGTGTGCGTGTCCGGGGCGTTTGTAGAGATGGTCTACGGCCAGGGGAAGGGAGAGAAGGAGTGGGGAGAGCTCCGGGTGGAGCCATGAGCTCGCACGCGCATTGGCGGGCTCGGGCGGCTCTGGGCACGCGCGGCATGGGTAGGACAGAGAGGGGAAGGAGGGGGCCAGCATGGTGGTGTGTTGCGGATGTCGAGGCAGCTCGACTGGCGCAAGGGGGAGGCTCGAGGTGGTCGGGGGACGCGACGTCAACGGTCGGGGGCACGCTGACGTGCTCCAGAGCGCACAAATGGCCGGCACCCACGGCTTTTTCTCGCGTCCTCACGCGCCCACTTGTGTCTGGCAGCTGCAAGGGGGAGTAAACAATGGGGCAATGGCATTGGATGCCCTGGGAATCCATTGGAGGGGAGAGGGAGTTGAGAGAGAGTGGAAATGCTGCTGCCCAGAGAAGAAAAGTGGATCCCTGCCCCCCTTCATCATTGCCTCTCGGGCAGGGAAGCACACCAGAGGTAGAGGGGAACTAGTAGGGGTGGTGGTAAAAAGTAGAACTCATGGATATTAGTGGAAGTGGTCAAATTGGTGTTTTTAGAAAAATGGCAGAAGGTGTTTGTTGTTGATTTGGGAAAGAAGATGAACTCCTCTTGTCATAAGGCTTGACAGGGCCAAATGGCATGAGAAAACAAGTGGTTCCACCAAGATTGAGTCCATTTGGGAAAAGTTGCCAATGCAACTTTTGTAAACCCTAGAAATCAACAGAAATGGACTTTTCAAGATTTATTCATGCAAAGCTATTCTCCATGATGCACCACTTAGTGTAGTGTCATCATTTGAGGTTCTGAACATGTCCACAAAACTTGAGATCAAAAGGAGAAAGTTGCCAATGTAAAGTTGTTCAAATTTGGTTCTGGACAGAGAGGGTTTTGGGGCACTTTGATCAAGATAACATTCTCTCCAACTTGTGCCATTTGGTCTAGATGCATTATTACACCATTTGAGCACGTGCACCAAGTTTGAGAGCATTTGGACATGTTTGACAGTGCAAAGTTGTTCAAACTTGAAAAAGGACAGAAGTGGTTTTGAGAGGATTTCATGGGGTTATACTATTCTCCATGACATGAGACTTGGCAAGATCATCCAGCATGTCATATGTGACATGATAGAATTTTCTGGGAATTTTTGGGGAATATTTCCTTTGTAAATATTTCAAAAGCTTGAAATATCCAGAAAGGGTTTTTGAGGGATTTGACCAATATTTTTAACATGACCATGTGTTGAAACTCTTATATATGGACAATATATGTCCACTTAGTTTCCCTAGGTTTTTCCCAAATATTTTTAAAGCATTAAAATAATTTTAACCTATTAAATACCATTTCTGGACTTAAGAAAAAGCCTTTAAATAAAATAGGAAAATAACTTTTAAAATTATATTTTTGTGGTTCTGGGTGTCCTATATCTAATAGGAGTCAAATATATTTTTGGAAATATTTTTACTGCCCTTAATTAAGTACTTGCAGTGCAAATCTCAATTCAGGGGTTTTTGGAAAACTAATTTTTGAAAATACTATTTGGCCAAATTATTTTTGTAAGAAATTATTTTTATGTTCTATACACATGGCATGATCATTGGGAAAGGTTTTTGGATCAAGGAGAAGGAGTATAGGAGTTGGAGAATTTATTTGAATTTTACAGCACTTGCAAACAGCAGTCAAACATTCAATCAAAGCAAAGCTTAAGTGTTGTGGCATGAAAATCAGGGTGTGACAGACCTACCCCCCTTACAAGAATGTCGTCCCCGAGATTCCCAGACTAGCCGCGGAAAGGGGTACAGAAACTTGGATCTGGGGTAGTCTTCAAGTCCTCATGTTGCTTCTGCTTCCGTGTGGTGCTCCATTGAACCTTGGGGTACTTGATGGTGTGGCTTCGTGTATGACGTTCTTCTTGATCCAGGCTACCAATGGGTAGCTCGCGGTAGGTTAGATTGGGCTAGGGGTTGATGCTTTGGTGATCGATATCCTTGTAGAGATTGGGCTTATCAGGAAGTTGGAAACACTTCCAGGGTTGTGATCATGGAAAACGTTGTGCACATCAGGTAACTCAGGCGGCAACTCGAACTGGTAACTGTCTTCCCTTTGTCTCGTAGCAATCTCGGAGGGGGTTGTTAAATCTTGGTGTGGGTTTTCCCTTGACACGGAGATGCTTGGTTCTTCTGAGAGGAGTGACCCGTTGGTACACATGGTCTTCGACGCAGGAGTTTACTTCTTCACGATGGCGGTTGGTTTAGTTCTTCCTCCTTGACATGGCAGTCTTCAGATGTTCCTTAACTAGCTGAACAATTCTTCTTCCATCTTCGGGTAGACAAGTATGTCATCAAATAAGGATGACAACTAACTTGTCCTAGTACTTCATGAAGTATATGGGGTACGTAAAGTAGACTAGGGCATTGGTAGTGGTTTGGTTGAGTATGGCCAAAGTCTTATCGTCCTAGAGTCAAGGCCCATGGTCATGATCCGACCATGTTGTGGCTTGGCAGGGTTTAAGGATTCTCAAGGATTCTAGTGTGCGGGTGAACGTTTATCATCTTATCCTTGAGCACAGTTTCTGAGATGCCAATAGTTCTACCTAGTCCTTCAAACAAATCACATCATATTATCAAAAGAATCATCTTGTGTAGGTCAACTCCAATCATCACTCATGCTATTCATATCCTTATGACTCCCGAGAGGAGGTTTAACAAAATCATATAAGTCTATGATCCTCAAACTCATGTGTATGGCTATCCTATGTAAAAATCCATGGGTAGAGCATACAAGCTGCTAAGCTTCAATTAATCATGACAATCCAAGTGCTCATCCTATTCTCCCAACGTCTAAGATAAAGCATCTCTATCCTAAGGAAACACGTCGTAAGCCACTCCAAGATCTTGTTTCCTTCCTATGAATCAACTCCAGCAGCCCATTATCTTCCGTCAATCACTACGCAATCCATTAATTTTACAAATCCAATGTTTATGGTGTTCCACACGATCTTCTAATGCCCTATAATCCACAAATACTAGAAAGGGCTACCTTACTATAGTCAGTCCACCAATTTCCATTATCATGGTCAAGTAAACTCCAAGGTCAAGCTTATATAGAATCCTAAATCAACTCCGACAATTAATCCAATCTCCTAGTTTATCGTCCACCGAGAAACATGGTATCATGATCGCGATCATCAGTCTAAATCCAATTTACTCCGAACCATGTAGACTTACTCACCACCTATACTCCACTAGGATCACCCATTCAAATCCATATCTCATTTCCAACGAGAATTTCTATATGTCTCCCCCAAGTCAATACCGTAATTCCAACTATCTTCTATGAATGTCCCCTTGGCTAAGTCAAATCCTTATACTTCCGAGAATTTTAGCTTGCAATCATAATTGTCCAATTTACTCAGGAGGAATGAGAGTCATGCTACTCTATTAACTGATCCCACCAAGTTCATCTACCAACATGAAAGCCTTATAATCCACCGAAGAGTCTCAAATAATTCCTCAAGGTCACTGATATAAACTCATCAAGTCATTTGTCCTCTATTCCTATATCCTCAATTTGGTCTACCCTATGGCATCGCCAGTTCTGGTACTATCTTAGGATGATAATGTGCTCGTTCACTATGTCCACTAGTTCCATAATGAACCAAGTGATGAGCAAGGTTACTGACGCTTAACTGGTTCTCTTGCAATTTTGTGAGTTAAGCACATGGTTAAGGATTCGATATGGGGTATCTCGTGAAGTCTCGAAGGGTCTATGAATGGGTTTCTAGCCTGGAGGGTTAAACATAATTCTACGGGGTTGCACTTGGTCGTGGAGGTTGTAGCAGAAGTCTTCATTGCTAGTCGGTTGCCGAGGCAGAATCCTTAGTGTAGCTTGTCTTGCCGGTCTTCAGTTGAGGAGAGAGGTGAGAGGGAAAAGTAGCATAGAGGAGCTGGGATGCCTAAAGGGGGTTCTATAGTGCAGGTGCAAACAAACAAGTGACAAAAGAGCCAAGCACAAGCATCAAGATAAGGAAGGTGATATTGTCGCGTACTTGTTGCCTAGGGCAAAAAGAGCGACTGATATCAAAACACAAACAAATAAAAACAAGCTACACACAGTCATGGTTCTATTCGAACCATCATATGGACTCGACTGCGCATAGGGGGTACACGACTCATCCTACCCTAGCGGTTCTCGGACTAAGTAGTCGTGCTTTACTCCGTGCCTCGTGCAGTCTTCTGGGTTTTCCCCAGGTGTCGCTACATCTCTTGTAGTTGTTCGATGAAATGATCCGGGTTGAGCCTGAAGAGTCTTCAATGACTTCTCGTCTGTTGAAGTGATGGGGTGAAGGTGGCTCCTCGAAGTTGGCATTGACTCGGTCTTCGGTTGTCTTCTTAATCATGATAATCCATTTTGCCTTCTAAGGCGTCAAGGGTTCCACGTAAGCAATCCTTTATGCAATGACATAAACAAGGCATAGTAGAGGTCCATCCTATCGGTTACATTGATGACAACATCGACACCGAGAGCGGGGGACGAAGAGAACCGTTTTCCTGCTCACTATAGTGAGGCGGACCTAATGGCGAGGTTCTCATCCACCGGTGGTTGCCGATAAAACAACGATAAGGACAAGGTTGCTCTATAAGCGATGTATATCATTATCTTGCATATCCTATGCCCTGATCATCGTAGGCCGAGGTTGCATCATCCTGGGGCAAATTCAAAGGTATCACCATCCTCTGGTTCTTCATGTCCTCATTCCTCGAGGACGTATCTTCTGTTGGCATCGTTTGCTCGGGTGTCGCCAATCTTGTGTTCAGAAGAGGTGGGTGAGTGTTTGGCAAGGTGTACTCCTTCGAGGATTACAAGGAATCCTGAGGTCGGGGGCATAAGGGTAGTAGCGACCAAAAGTTTTGAAGGGGAAGAGATCAATAAGGAAAATATACCTTAGTTTTCGAAAAACTGAGAAGGGAAGAGAAGTATAGATAGTTTTGAAAACTAGTAATAGTTTTGGAAATAGTTTTACCCTAACTAACGACCATGCTAACTAAGGCTTCCTACAGTCAGGATGGCTCTGATACCAGCTCTGTGGGGACCCCGACTCATAAGTCGTGATCACCGGATGCACGTGTACAGTGATCCCAGAGATCAATGCTCACTGAACACACAGAAGCTGTATAACAAGAGTCTTACATCCATACATACCGTCTTACATAAATTATGACCATTATGGTCAAGTCTTGAGTATAACTTTGCAGCGGAAATCTTCGTCGATAACTTGGACCCATGCCATCTACCTTAACCCTACAGGCATTCTGACTGGGAAGCGTCCTAGCTCGCTTGTTCGTCACCGAAGTATTCTTCATCATATCCTATTCTTTCATGCCTGGCCAATAAAATAACCAGTGGCAAGCCAATGAGTACTTTGAATGTGCTCGCAAGCAACCCATGTTTTGGTTCAAGGCACAATAATGCATGATATAGGTAAATTTTTGCAGAACGCTAGTTTTGAGTGCTATGACATGTTCAACAACTTGCATAGCACGCATCATGAGAATTCAAGTAACCCTGAGGACAGGTTACAGATATCAACATAAATGGAGTGGGCACCAACCCAACTCAATCATGTCAAGTCCTTTGACTTGACCCAAGTAGTTCTTTCCACTCATCCATACACACTCACCAGGTTTCGTAAACATGTGGACGTAGCCCAAGAGCGGTTACCCAACTGTCCTTGACCGTGGACACGGCTATTCGAATAGTTTTACACTCTACAGAGGTTGCACACTTTACCCACAAGATCCGGGGAACTTTCGTGTCATCCACGACCCGCGGTACCTCTAGTACCCGGGGTAAGCACCCGATCACTACCTTTCCCTAGATGATACTAACATGGAGTCCACTCGATTGGTAGTGACCCCCGTGCCCAACATTTCACATCTTACAATTGTGGAGCTTCGCTCCCATATTTATCACATACCACTGGCACGGGGTACCAACGGTGTGTCCGGTGCCCCATAAAAATGTTCTTGGCCGCCCTACCTGGCACGACCCAGTCCTGAGAGAGTGCACCAACAACTCTCCCATCACTTGTAATGCGGGCTCCAAGCTAGTATCGGCCTAGGTAATCAGTAATGCCCTTTCCCATATAAGGGTAGAGTGGTTGCGCATGTAAGGTTGGAATAACGGTCGCAACTTAAACCAATCCGTTCTTGAAACCACACTCACATATCCTTCTCTGGTACACCACTTCTTTGTCAAGTGGTTACCTAGCTCAACATCTCCCTCGGGCATTAGTGGCACCCGACGGGGTTTTCAAAAAAAAGTCTTCGGGAGCATACTTGCCTCCATCACCATGCATATACCCGTCCCATTTGCGTAGCATCTACTTTAGCATCCTATCTACTCCCACCCGCATAACCCTCATAGGAAGGTAGGGTCATGCACAATGCAAGTATCAACAAGGAAGCAACAAAGGCAACCCACCGAAGTGGTTACCATCTCATCATGATTCCGATGCAACAACAGTAAAGTGCTATATGACATGCATAAAAAGGGTTTCATGGACATGGTCAAAGGGCTGCTTGCCTGGTTCATCACAGTCTTGAGATCTTCTGGTCCTTCTCCAAGTACTCCGTCTACTTCGTCAACTAACGTCGAATAAAATCATAATAAGCAACACAACAAGGCAGAAAATAAAAGTGTTCTAAAAATATGGATTTGACTTTTCTAGGACTTCCCTGGTCATATGAAAAATAACTAGGGTGGTTTCATTGGAATTGGATTAGGTAATATTTCTCAACATTTCAATATGATGGAATCAAGGGGTTTATGGATTTGCAAGAAGTGTACAGAAATATATTTTTCAAAGATGAGCAAAGGCACCCATTTAGCAAATCATGATTTTAGAAGCATCTGGGAGTTGGTTTCACTGGATTTTGGAGTTCAATTGAATTTCCTATGAATTTGCAAAGTTGACAAATATGAAGAAATGGCTCATTATTTTATGTGGGACAGAAAGTATTAAGAAAAATGTTCATAAGCTAAGTTATGAACTTAGAAGCATCTAGGAATTTGAATCATGGCATTTGGATCAAATTTGAGCCCTCTGTGATTTTCTAAAGTTTATGACAAGAATGGAAAAATGGTATTTGATAATTATTTGTGAAAGAAATATTTCTGGAAAAATGTGCAAATAGCACCTTGAGATAGGGCATGAATTTAGGAACTACTAGAAATTTGAATCATCAAATTTGGAGTTAATTTGAATTATTTATGGATTTATGAAGTTGACTGGAAAAAGAAAAAGGAAATAAGGCTTTAACCTTATCCTGTGCACGGGCGACAGATAGACCGTGGGCCGGCCCAGTGGCTCGGCTGCGCGGGCAGAGGTGGTGATGTCGAAGGCAGCTTCGCAGGGGTGCGCCTTCGCGCAGGGGAGGCGCATCCAGCCGAAGCCGTTTCCACTTAAACGGTAGGGCCCGCCTGCTGGGTCGCTGACGCGCGGGTCCCAGCAGCAGGCCGTCTTCAACCTCCCGCACGCGCTCCGGCCGCAGGGAGGACCGGCTGCCGCCGGCAATTGCCGGCGCTACAGAGCATCTCCAGCCACGCTCCGCCCACCGGCGTGGTCAGGAGGCCACGCCGCACCCATCCATCTGCTTCACGCATGCCGGGGAGGGCCGTAGCGGCGATGGCCTAGATGGCCGCGGAGGAGGCTGTCAGCGAGGTTTGGCACAGCGAGGCATGCACGGGGAGGAGGAAATGGAGTGTGGGGCGAGTAGGCGGTGGTGGTGAGGGGGCTTTGGAGTGGCTAGGGAGAGAAGAGAGGCTCGGGATAGCCCGTATTTAGCACGGGGCCGGCGGCGGTTCTCCGTCCATGGGGGGATATGGAGGGCACGAGGAGGGAAGTGGGTCGGTCCAGGGGGTGCACGGGAGGGAGAGAAAGCCAAAGGAGTAGAGAGGGGGCTCGGGGATGGCTTTAAATAGAAGGGGGCGAGGTGCACCTTGGGCGGGTGCGCCGGCGAGGTCGTTGTCGTTGCTAGGGGTCACGGGGGCTCGCGTGTGCGTGTCCGGGGCATTTGTAGAGATGGTCTACGGCCAAGGGAAGGGAGAGAAGGAGCGGGGAGAGCTCCGGGTGGAGCCATGAGCTCGCACGCGCATTGGCGGGCTCGGGCGGATCTGGGCACGCGCGGCATGGGCAGGACAGTGAGGGGAAGGAGGGGGCCAGCATGGTGGCGTGTTGCGGACGTCGAGGCACCTCGACTGGCGCAAGGGGGAGGCTCGAGGTGGTCGGGGGACGCGGTGTCAACGGTCGGGAGCACGCTGACGTGCTCCAGAGCACGCAAATGGCCGGCACCCGCAGCTTTTTCTTGCGTCCTCACGCGCCCACTTGTGTCTGGCAGCTGCAAGGGGGAGTAAACAATGTGGCAATGGCATTGGATGCCCTGGGAATCCACTGGAGGGGAGGTAGATGAGAGAGAGTGGAAATGCTGCTGCCCAGAGAAGAAAAGTGGATCCCTGCCCCCCTTCATCATTGCCTCTCGGGCAGGGAAGCACACCAGAGGTAGAGGGGAACTAGTAGGGGTGGTGGTAAAAAATAGAACTCATGGAGATTAGTGGAAGTGGTCAAATTGGTGTTTTTAGAAAAATGGCAGAAGGTGTTTGTTGTTGATTTGGGAAAGAAGATGAACTCCTCTTGTCTGCTTGACAGGGCCAAATGGCATGACAAAACAAGTGGTTCCACCAAGATTGAGTCCATTTGGGAAAAGTTGCCAATGCAACTTTTGTAAACCCTAGAAATCAACAGAAATGGACTTTTCAAGATTTATTCATGCAAAGCTATTCTCCATGATGCACCACTTAGTGTAGTGTCATCATTTGAGGTTCTGAACATGTCCACAAAAGTTGAGATCAAAAGGAGAAAGTTGCCAATGTAAAGTTGTTCAAATTTGGTTCTGGACAGAGAGGGTTTTCGGGCACTTTGATCAAGATAACATTCTCTCCAACTTGTGCCATTTGGTCTAGATGCATTATTACACCATTTGAGCACGTGCACCAAGTTTGAGAGCATTTGGACATGTTTGACAGTGCAAAGTTGTTCAAACTTGAAAAAGGACAGAAGTGGTTTTGAGAGGATTTCATGGGGTTATACTATTCTCCATGACATGAGACTTGGCAAGATCATCAAGCATGTCATATGTGACATGATTGAATTTTCTTGGAATTTTGGGGGAATATTTCCTTTGTAAATATTTCAAAAGCTTGAAATATCCAGAAAGGGTTTTTGAGGGATTTGACCAATATTTTGAACATGACCATGTGTTGAAACTCTTATATATGGACAATATATGTCCACTGAGTTTCCCTAGGTTTTTCCCAAATATTTTTAAAGCATTAAAATAATTTTAACCTATTAAAGAACATTTCTGGACTTAAGAAAAAGCCTTTAAATAAAATAGGAAAATAACTTTTAAAATTATATTTTTGTGGTTTCTGGGTGTCCTATATCTAATAGGAGTCAAATATATTTTTGGAAATATTTTTACTGCCCTTAATTAAGTACTTGCAGTGCAAATCTCAATTCAGGGGTTTTTGGAAAACTAATTTTTGAAAATACTATTTGGCCAAATTATTTTTGTAAGAAATTATTTTTATGTTCTATACACATGGCATGATCATTGGGAAAGGTTTTTGGATCAAGGAGAAGGAGTATAGGAGTTGGAGAATTTATTTGATTTTTAGAGCACTTGCAAACAGCACTCAAATATTCAATCAAAGCAAAGACAAAACACTCAAAAGTTTTTGTCAAACCATATTTTATCATGATTCCTTAGCTTAAGTGTTGTGGCATGAAAATAATGGTGTGACAACTATTGTCTGATCGATCGCTAAGCCTACAATTTTAGGAGCTAGGGCTATTGGTCGATCGACGAGGTATAAGTATAAGCGTACCACGAGCTCATCAGCCCCAACGTTTCTCTTCGGTGAGTGTTTTGCAAGTACTATAGCTCGCACAGTAGCTAGCCTACTAACACCAAGAATCATCAAACAAGCCCTGCTGATATGATAAACAGTTCAAACTTACATCTAAGCATGCCATATATTACATCAAAAGCTGGTGAGGATACATCTGTTTCCATAACTCGGAGAGGGTTCGCATGATTCATCGCATGATTCACTATCAAACAAAAGTAGCAAGATCCGCCCACACAAGACAGTGCACTAGCCCTAAGATGGTTTGATAACACGCATCGTTCTGGTAATTAAACACAGGGCAATGCAAACTTCCCTGAAGGATTAGCGCGACCAACTACTTCTTGTCATCGATCTCTCGGGCAATGACCACAGCACGGACAGCGGCATGGGAATCGATTGGGGTGATGTCCACAGGACTTACCGCGACATCGGAATCGATCTCTGGGGCGATGTCCACAGGATGGACAGCAGCATCGGAATCGATCTCCGGGGCGATGCCAAGAGGACGGGCCACGACATCGGAATCATCAAGGACGTCCACCGGCACCTGCGCAACCCTAACATATTAGCAAGCTCATTGCAAATAATCAAAAACCACAACTATGGTAATAAGCCATTATTTTTTACCTTCTGCAGCTCACCGGGGGATCTCATCCCTCCGGGGGCCATCTGCTCGTCGTCGATGGGGGCCATCACCTTGCCAGGGGAATACTGCTTCTCAACGGCGACTATCTCCTCAAACTCGGTCTTGAGCCTCACATAGGTGGCAATCAGAGTTCCTGGGGTAGGCATGGTGGGGCCCTTGCTGTTCTTCCAACTTTCTTTGAGGAGTTCGTCCGCCAATGTCCTCAACTCTTTGGCCAGTGCTTGTTTCTTGGAGTTCTTCATCTCCATGGGTTGGCCCGCCAACATGGTCAACTCGTTGGTCGGTGCTCGCTTCCTGGAGATCGCTGTCTCCAGTGGGTTGTCCGCCAGCAGCTCTTTGCCTAGTGCTCCATGATCCATCAATGAAATGACAAACAAAAAGCAATCGAAAGGAAACCACAATCGCAATGAAAACGAGAAAAGAATAGGATGTGAGAATCGGTCAGTGCTTCGCAAAAAGAAGATTCTTGGAATGAAAATATAGCAGCATAACTGATTCGCCAAACTTTCCTTCGTCGGTACAGAAGAAAAATGGCAGAAGTGAGTAGCCTGGAGTGAGGTTTTCTTCAAGAAAGGGAAGAAAGGGCTTGAACGAGCGTTCCAGTGAAATGATGGTTGCTTCGTCCAGTCCAACTTGGAGGCCACCTTACCACTGCTGGTAAAGGTGTGGGTTTTGTGATATGACGGGTCATGACGGCCACACCGGGGTGACAGGTGAGTCTCGACTGTAGCACCTCGCTGTGATTTGGTGGATGGCACGCGGGCCCGGATGCTTTGAAATGTCCCGCATGTAGATAGAGCGGCTAGTCATATCACTAGTACAAAACAGGGCTTTCGTCACAGGGCAATATCACATTAGTCCCGATTCAGTCACGAACCGGGACTAATGTGAGCATTGGTCCCGGTTCGTGCGGCTAAGGCATTAGTCTCGGTTCACCTGGGCCCTTTAGTCCCGGTTGGTGCCACGAACCGGGACTAAAGGGTGCGATGCCCATTAGTACCGGTTGGTGGCACCAATCGGGACTAAAGGTTAGTCCTTTAGTCCCGGTTGGTGCCACCAACCGGTACTAATGGGCTTTGAGGCATTAGTACCGGTTCATGGCACGAACCAGTACTAAAGGGCCCATCAAACTCTACCCCCCCCCCCCCCAAATATGAATTTTGACTTTATTTGCAAAATCTCTCTGGAATTTCTTAAAATGGGCATAAGTTTTGCATACGAACTCGGATGAAAAAGTTTTTTATATGAAAAATCATCTACTCGAAAAGTTACATCCGAATTTAACAAAGGGAACCCCGTTAAACATTTTCAAAATCCTCAAAAACCTAACAGAAAAAGATACCGGGCTTTTATGATCTAGAGAGGCAAAAAAATTCAAAAAAATTCAAATTGTGGTCAAACAATGGTCAAACTAATTATTCTATAATATTAGTGTTACTAAATAATTATTTCAGTTTTTTTGAATTTTGGTCAAATCTGGTCAAACAGTGGTCAAACAGTGGTCAAACAATGGTCAAACTAATTATTCCAGAAATATTAGTGTTACTTCATGCTCAAGCTAAATTCCTGAGGGTTAATAGAATTGACATCTTACTATTGTCAGGAAAACAACAAGTGCAGACTTGGAAACGAGGGAGAATAGAACCCGAAAGTTAAGTGTGCTCAGGCTGGAGTAGTGAGAGGATGGGTGACCGTCCGGGAAGTTAGATGATTTGGAATGATGAGGGGTGATTAGAGATTAGAGGATAAATTGAGCAGTGATGAGGGGTGGTGATTAGAGATTAGAGGTTAAAATAATTTAGAAATTTGAAAATAAAAAAAATTTAAAAAAATTCGCAAAAAAAAAAATTCAAAAACAAATATCATAAAATTTCCTTTAGTCCCGGTTGGCAACCGGGACTAAAGGTGGAGCTCTAGGCTGCGTCCACGTGGACGGCCTTTAGTCCCGGTTCGTGTAAGAACCGGGACTAAAGGGGGGAGGCATTAGTAACGACCCTTTAGTCCCGGTTCAAAAACCGGGACTAAAGGCCCTTACCAACCGGGACAAAAGCCCCCTTTTCTACTAGTGTATAGGAGTGCTCAATATTGTGCACCGCGACCAAGGCGGAGAGGAAAACGAGAGAACTACGTAATTAATGCATGAGTTTAATTAGGGTAGTTTTGTAAAGTACGAGATACATTCGTCCAGTCGCAAAATGCCTTGGTTCATGAGATTTGAGATTTGAGCCCTATAAACCGGAAGGGTGGGAGTACTGCACACGGTGTAGTCTAGTCACTTGTTGAAATCTCTAGAAAGGCAAATACTCCTTTCCAGTTTACAGGGCTATACTACTCCCTCCGTCTAGGTGTGTAAGTCATCTTACGAAAACCAAATAGTCCCAAAACACTTAGGCGTGGTGCATTAACTTCTACCTTGTTTCTTGTTTCTTGACATATCAACCAATAAGAGATGAGAGGTGTGCATGCTTTTAATGACTTGCAATGGCTAGTTCATTGCATGCAATGCTATTAATTAGCAAATAAACATTGGTGACCCTAGGAGGAAACGGTGCTAAGCGCGTGGACCTATGCAGAATGAGTATCAACCAATGGATAATGGAGTTTAATTGTTAAACAATAGCAATTTTGTCTCATGTAAGAGCCTGGCTAGTACTCCAAGGAACCGCACCACGCGAGCATTCGCAACTGCCACGTTCGGGTTGCGCTTGGCTCTTCGCCTCTTCGAGAAGACGAACAATGATGTTACTCCTACTTCTACAGTATCGAATCCACTGCTGCATGTCCGTCCACCTCGTGCGGGAGGGATAGCGTGTAGCAAAAGCTTCTACTGACTGCTCCTGCCTTTGCGTCTATGATAGGTATGCCCAACAGGTGGTTGGCCCTCCTGTCATGCAGCCAAAGGCAGGTGCAGTTAAGGCACCGGAGCTCAGTCCGCGAGGGAGAGGGCGTTGTAGTAATCAAATTTCTCGGTCTTGTACGAGTTGACGCGACACATCAAAGCACTTCACTCGATATAAGTCTTTTTACACATTTCAAATGGGCTACTTCGTATGTAGGAGTAGACATATTCTGCTTCGTATGTAGTCACTTGTTGCAATCTCTAAAAAGACTTATATTTGGAAACGGAGGGAGTACAACGCATGCATGCATGCCGTGACTTTCCTTTTGATAGTTGCATGTGTTGATTTGATGCACCTTGCCAAATTTTGACTATAAATTTAACTAACCAAATTTTCATGCATGTCACAAAAAATTACGGGGCTGTTTGGATTGTGACTATGTTTGTCTTATGTTGCCACATTATTTTTCCCACACTTGCCTAACCTGAGTTGCTCAAATTGTTAGACACACTTTGGCTTGCCTAAGGGAACCTTCCACAATTTTTGTGTCTATGACATGTGGGGTTCACTGCTAATAAAAAAATTCTTGTCTTAGGTGTGGCCTATAAAAAAGACTTATATTTAGGAATGGAGGGAGTAGAAAATATAAATAATATTGCATGTTGGGGCAACCCACATTTCCGCTAATTTTAGCCGTGGGCTTGTTCATAATTTTTACGAGGGGGTGGTTGTTCAATTAATGGAGGGACTTGTAGTACCAGACTTGAACGATACAAAGTGCGACCTGGCACACCATAACACCACTTGGAACAAGCGGGTAGCTATCTCAAAAAACAATCAACAACTAAACGCGAGCTGGCATGTAGTAGTACACAATTTTAGACGATTGTTTTGATGGAGTGAAAAAGGAAAACTACCCCACTACGTATATATAGGCCGGAGCCTCCGCGCTTGCTTGCTAGGGTTGCTCTATTCACACACTCTCATCCTCTCCAGATCTAAACAAGATAGGGGTAGTAACACTGTCTTTCTCCCTTCAAAAAACACTGGCTTTCTATCCTCACCGCTGGTTTCAGATCCGGACGTATCCCCCTCCGCCGGTGAAGGGGAGGAGGGGCAGCGTTTAGGCCGTCGTCGACAGCAAGGGAGGAGACCCACTGCCGGCCGCACCGTTATCTCTGGCCGAGCGCCGGCGCGGGAGGTCCTCCGATCCCTTCGTCGTTGCCTGTGGGCGGATCCGGCCTCCCGCCGCCCACCTATCCACATCCCGACGACCTTCAGGTATATCTTCGTTCGAAACCGCCTTAGCTCTACTTCCCCAGCTCGCTACGTCGCTACATGTGCATCATTTTCTACCTCTCAGCCCCTCTCGATCGGATGGTCCAACGTCACATATTTTTTTCTTCTATTGTTAGAGGTAAAGCTACTTCATGGAGTCGAATCTTGTACTCCCTCCATCCGAAAATACTTGTCATTGAAATGAATGTATCTAGATGTATTTTAGTTCTAGACACATCCATTTTGATGACAAGTAATTCCGGACGGAGGGAGTACTTGGTTCAAACAAGAAATAAAGTGGGGGTGGGGGAATTTAGTATGTACATCGGACTTGGTACAAACAGGAAGGAAAGGGGTGAAAGTAGTACAGACTGGTCATCCAACCGGTCTCTTGGTCAAAAAGGGAAATATAGGGGTAACGCTATACACAGTGGTATGACGAGGACTATGTTTGCTATCCACACATAGGAGTAGGTGGCTAGAGTGAACAAAAATGGGCCCAACCCAGATATATTTCTTGGATGTTTGTTTCTTGGGGCAACAAACTATGAATCACCACTTTATGCCCCTGTTTACGTACAAGGTGCTGGACTGCTGGTGCACCCAATGTCCCATGCCCTTATACCAAATATTTAGGCTCCGTTCGGAATAAAGGGGCAGAAAACATAGGTCTTGATGAAAATAGAGGAATAGGAAAGGAATGTAGGTATAAAACTATGGAACAACGAACTAGAGGAAACTCTCAAGAGAATGTGTTCGGATGGACTACGAAATGTACATATTTGTTTTTTAGAGTAGCATGCTTGGCAGTATGAGATGATATTTGTTTATTCAGCTGCATAGTGACTACTCTTGTCCTCACCTCATGTACCACACATAGGTTGATTTTTTATTCCGGCAACACAACACAACAACCTGTGTAACGCATGGCAGCGAGCGCCTGCCTTGGGCTTCCGCCAAAAAAATGAGCAGCACATGGATGTTTCTAATCCTATGGAATCAGTACTACCAGACCAGCTTTCCTATGAAACACTATTCACCTTTCCCGTGTTCCGAATGGTTGGAAGGGAAAGAATACCGTAGGAATTGTCTTCCTACGAAAATCCTCCACCAAACCTGTGAACCGAATGCAGCCTTAGTTGTTCTTAATCTAATGTCCCTGGTAAAAATGAAGCCATGCCACTGTTATAAGCCATGACAAGTTTAGCCAAATCTTTTTGCCTATAATTGTTTGAGACTCTGACTGTTTCCTCTGTGCCTTTTTGTGCAAACAGGGATATCCAATTCACCTGGTTGCTGTTGTGACCTTTTGGTGCACTGCACAAAACTCTTCTTAAAAGAAGTGACTTTTGTGCTGTTTAACTGGAATGTCAGAATGGAACAGTTGGTTCATTTTGGTGGAACTGCACAAAGGGAGATCTGTGTCCCAATCCTCATCATCCATATTGGCGCCATAACCTTCCTTTAGGTAAGAATGATATTTAATGCATGTGTTCATCTCTATTTTCCGACTGCCATGAGAAAATAATGCTGTTTTTTACTAGTACACTTGTACTCCCTCACTGACAAAACCAATTCTGAATTAGAAGGCCAATCATGTACTTGGTTTCACCAACTGGTGAGGAGAAAGAGAAACAGAGCATGAAGAGGAAGAAGAAGAAGAATAAACAGTGCCAAGGCGATCTTGCTGAAGCTAGAGGCCTCAGTCGAGGCCATTCAAGGGCTCCGGCAACAACTACCTTACATGTGAGACGATCCTCCATGGAGCCCTTCCACTTCTGCTATCTCACTTAATTAATTAGGAGTACTTAAGTACCACTAATTTATTACTGCCTAATTTTCCTGTTGGAGTTAAACAAATCTTTAGTAGGACCCTATGCTGAATCATGTACGTGTCTATGTTTGTCTATGGAGGTGAATCATGTGGTGGAGCAGGGAGGGAATATTATTACTGTCATGACATAATAGTGCTATTGTTTTGCATGTCAATTTATTGCCATTGGTTCAATGAGGCAATGTTTTGCGTATTGTCCATCATGAATTTGATGCTACTGTTTGAGTAATATGCTAATGTCTTCCTATCCTTTCTCACTAAGCTAATGAAGGTTTCACCTTGTTCCTACTTGTGCAAACAGGGATCATGTTGTGCCAATCATACATTTTAGTGGAACTACACAAGACAATACAATGAACTGTATCCCAGCCAGTGCTTTAACTCTGCTGGAAATTCTTGATAATCTTTCAATATAATCTCAGCACTGGTAAACAAGAGTGATT
The DNA here is from genome assembly GCF_002575655.3 of Aegilops tauschii subsp. strangulata. Lineage (NCBI taxonomy): Eukaryota > Viridiplantae > Streptophyta > Magnoliopsida > Poales > Poaceae > Aegilops > Aegilops tauschii. Next base: position 423,347,192 of record NC_053037.3, on the reverse strand, counting down.
TCAACCATACATTTGAAGTGCGCAAAAATATATACTATTGTGTGATTCCAGTGAGTGCTTTCTCATTTCTTATGGGACTACATGAATAAGCTTTTTTTCTCAGGTTGGTACGGGCCTAAGGCCTTCTTCCATATTAGTTTGCTATCATCTCTATTTGTATCATGCTACTGTCATGAGAAACTCCTTTATCTTTGCACGTTAAAGTTTTGCAACCTATGATAAATGGCAATGCTTTGAGTGTTGAGTTGAGCTAATTGGCACTGATTAAATAAACTAATACCTCTCTTTAAGCAAGACTACTATGTTGCTAACTTTACCCATTAAGATAATGAGGGTGCTTCTATTTGTTAGTGTATGTTTCATCAACTAGTCCCACTATTACAGTAATCTCACTCTCTCAGTATATGTGCCAACAGGGATGCTCGATTTTGGTGGAACTGCACAAAAACTTTGGGTGCTTCATTGCCTCGACAGCTTCCGTCCTTTCCTGTCAGTCGCTAATCTCCGCTTGCTTTCTTCCTTTGCTGTCAGTCGCTTGGCTTATCTCGGCTTCCAGTCAAAGGAAATAGTAATTGATATACTACCTCACACAGGTTGGTACTGGTCTTTATCCTAATTATTGTGCCTGTCATATGTATTGGTAATTTGGTATTGTGCTACTGTTTGACGATTTCATAAAGGAGTAATTTGGAGCCTGAACTCGCAGGCAAATCATTACATCGGGTGATTTCAGTAGAACCGCCCAAAATGATCAGATGGACAGGTACTTATGCTGCTGCTATGTACTCCAAAGTTCACTCAGACAAGCATCGATGTTGACAAGAAGTGCCTATATTCATTCGAGTATCAACCGGCATCAACCAATTTTCAAACTCTAAGTATTAGGAGAGTGAACGCCAAAAATATTGCTTGGTGCATAGCCCAGAAAAACCCAGTCCAGTCTTTGGTCCCAACTTGTGCCTTTTGGTTATCAGCACATATGGTAGCGAACTATATGGCATAGAGTCTAAAGATTCCAGACTAGTTGGTTGACGCGTATATTCATCTGGCACTTAATCAGTCTGCACGCCAAGGATGCTCCATTTCAGTTGAACTGCACAAAAAATTTGGGTGGTTCATTTTCTCAACTGCCTCCTTTCTCGTCTGCAATGTAGAATTTTGGTGAGATACAGGACCAAGATGAGCCAGTAAACTAGTTGGATGAAAGTAGTGGCCAAGTTGCTCAAACCTCCCTCGGCACGAGGCCACTATTTGAGGATAAACCTACAAGCAAAGTTCAGATTGTCTGTGCTGCCTCTTATGTACTCGAAAGTTTACTCGTACAAGAACTAATTTTAGCAAGAAGTACCTCCGATTGAACACCATTTACCAGTCTATACCCTAGGTAATTAAAGTTCGTCCATGGATCATATTGGTTGTGATCACAATCATTTGGATGCATAAACATACTGAACATGTGTATATCTGAATCTTTTTGTGAATTATGTATGAATATTGTCGTGTGATCTATCAATCATTTGGATGCATAGATATGCTGAGCTTGTGTATATATGAATCTTTTGAGTTGTTGATAGTGAATGTTGGCTATGAATATGAACGTGCCCTGTGAACCTGAGTTTGCTATGAATATTTACCTTTTCTGTTGTATTTGTGTGTGAACTTGTTAGTATGCCTACCGTGGGGTATAAAACGCAGGTCTCTTATAAAAGTAATGCTGTGTCCAATTTATGTTTTCCCTTCTAAACACATTATATCTATTTATATTATTACTATTATCATATATTTTATAGAGACTTATATATACATTATAAAAACATCCCACGTGTTATTAACTTATAAAAGTAAATGTTTAACGGAAGTTGGCAAGGAAAATCCTGGTTGTTTTTGACTCACAGGCAAGGAAAATCCTGGTGATTGCGTACAAAGGCTTGCGAAGATTTTAAGGACCAATTTAATAATAACGCGCTCATTTTTATTCTGAGCAATAACTCGCTAATTTCTTAATTATATATATATATAATGTGCCTCTCCGGTTTATTCTTTGATATTAATTGCTCCTTCTAACATAACATTATATATATAACGAGCCCACCTAATACGTGTATTTCAAGGAAGTGCAAATGGGCTGGGATTTCTTAGAAAATATAAATGGGCCTGATTGACGTGAAATTATTTGTTCACCCAGCCCAGCAAATGGACTGTACATTCTAGAAAACATGGGTTAAATATATGCCACATTTTTGCAGGCTGACATGTGGGCCAATAGGTCGAAGCCTACGCAGGGTGTTGTCAACTTGGTCAACAAATGATTGTGTCATCCACAGCCATTGGATGTATATCCAACGGCCGGCATGCACCTTCAGTCTCTCGTCTTCTTCCTCCAGCGTCGCTGGGACCGCCTGGTCCGGCCTCCGGCGGCTAGCGGCTCTGCTTAGCATGCATCGCTGCGAAGCGCTACCCCACTGCCGGCCAGGCTATCCCTCCACCCCTCGACACCTCCTATTATTCTCCATAGACTATAGCCCCACACTGCAACAGAACCAGTTATAACCCTTATCCTCCTCTCAATCTGCGACTCCACTGCCGCGTTTTCCCATCTCCGAATCGTTCCCGTCCGGGGCCTCGCCGTCGTCCACCGCCTCGCTGCGTTCGGTGCGGCGTGGTCAAAAAACGAGAGTCATCGGAAGAGGACTGTATGTGGAGAGCCTGACGGCTGGGACCCACGAGGTCCATGGTCGCACGCAAGGAAAGTTCCTCCTTATTAAGCTGTAAAAAAATGTTTCCTCCACCTGACAGCTGGGACCCACCGGCTGTATCTTCGCACGGAAGGAAGTGCCTCCTTGTTTTGCAAAAAAATTATTCATCCCGTTGACAGCTGGGACCCGTCAGATTTGGTGACTGACTTGTGGCCTACTAAGCGGACGTGTACGCACGGCTTTGTCAACTTAATCAACAAATGATTCTAGCAGCTGGACTGTTGGATGTTAATCCAATAGCCGTGCTCCTTCTTCAACCTCTGTTCTTGCTCCTGTCTCCCGTGGGCGGCACCGCGGCTGTGCTGCCGCGCACCCGAACCAGTGAAGTTTCCCACTCCTCTCCATCTGCGACTCCACTGCCCCGTCTTCCCCATCTCCGGGTCGTTCCAGTCTGGGTGCGCTCGGCACCGTGTGGTCAACATGGTCAAAAACCGAGAGTCATCGGAAGATGACTATACGTGAGAGGCTGACAGTGGGGACGCACCACGCCCATGGACGCATGCATGCAACAGAACGCGGCAAGGTCAACGTGGTCAAGGAACGACTTCCATCGGAAGTATACTGTACGTGGAGAGTCTCAGCTGGGTCCACGGCCGCAGCAAGTAAGTGCCTCCTTATTACGCGGAAAATAATGATTCCTCCAACTGACAGCAGGGACCCACTGGACGGGCCACCGTATTTTGTGAAAAAAACGTTTGCCCCCTGACTGCTGGGACCCACCTGACGGGCCACCGTATTTTGCGAAAAAAACGTTCCCCCTGCTGTCAGCTCGGACCCACCGGAAGTGCCTCCTTATTACGCACAAAAAAATGAATACTCCCCCGGCTAGCTGGGACCCACCTTGGTGGGAGGCTGACTTGTGGGCCTACTAAGTTGACGGGGACGAAGGGCTTTGTCAACTTAGTCAACATGAACGATTCTAGCTCCAGTGACCGTACGATGTCCATCCAACGGCCGTAGTGCTTCTTCAACCTCTGGTCTTCTTGCTCCAGCCGCCCAAAGCAGCGCCGGTCGTGCCGCATGCTCCTGCCTTTCGTGGCCGGCTATGCTGCCGCGGAGGCCTCACCGCCCCCTACTATTCCCACCGCTGACCAGGCCCTGCGGCGACGGCAGCCTCACACCGCAGCGAACCAGTGAACCCTCGTACTCCTCTCCGCGCGGCCTTCCTCTGCCGCGTCTTCCCCAGCTCCGCGTCGTCCCTTTCCTAGGCCTCGCCGTCGTCCACCGCCGTGGTGCTCTCTGCGCGGTGTGGTCAACATGGTCAAGGAACGACTTCCATCGAAAGAGTACTGTACGTGGAGAGGCTGACAGCTGGGTCCACGGCCACAGCCCAGTTTTTTTGTGATTTGCCAAGTAAGTCGCTTTGTCAGGCCTGTTGGGCTGCAAATCTTTCAAGACGAGGAGAGCTTTCATTTGGCTGGGCGAGAAAATGGCCCATCAGTAATGAGAAATTGGCTGTACATTTTTAAAACACATCAAACCGGCAATTACTTTCAAATATCTTTTTTTTTCATTTCGAGATTTTAAATTACATTAATTTTTATGCGTGGAGAATTTGTTGGATTTTATATTGATATACATTTATTTTTTAAATTAGTTTGAATGTGAGTCGAAATTTCGGGATTAAAAACAGTTCGGACCGCACCGAAATATGCAAAATTTCATATAATTTTTTAACCGTGGCCACAATATGGGCTGTAATGCTAACTAAAAGAATATGGGCTCCAAAAAAACCTTAATAATTAGCAAATGGGCTGTAAATTATTAGAAATAATGGCAGATGGGCTGTATGCTGTTTTCCATAGATTTGAGGCTTTCCTAAAAAAAGGTTAACGCACAAGCAGTGACTGTTGGATGGCCATCCAACGGCCGTCGTGCTTCTTCAATCTCTGATCTTCCTGCTCTAGACGCATAAAACAAGCGCCGGCGGGACTGCCTGCTCCCTCCTTCCTACGGCCGACTCTGCTGCCGCGCAGGCCTCACCGCCCCACCGTACTCCCAGCGCTGGCCTAGCCATCCCTCTACTCACCCACACCTGCTGTTATTCTCCGGCGACGGCAGACGAACCAGTAAACCCTCGTACAGTCGTACTCCCCTCCGCGTGGGAAACAACTGCCGAGTCTTCCCTGCCTCCGTGTCGTTCCTTTCCTAGGCCTCGCCGTCGTCCACCGCCCTGGTGCTCTCGGCGCGGCCTGGTCAACATGGTCAACGAGCGACATGCATCTGAAGTGGACTGTACGTGGAGAGGCCGACAGCTGGGTCCACGGCCGCACGCAAGGAAATGCCTCCTTATTATGCTCAAAATAATAATTCCTCCACCTGACATCAGGGACCCACCGAAAGGGCCTCTGTATTTCGCGAAAAAACATTACCGCCGCTGGCAGCTCGGAGCCACCAGCTATATCTTCGCACGCAAGGAAGTGCCTCCTCATTACGCACAAAAAAAATGAATACTCCCCCTGTTAGCTGGGACCCAGAATAGTGGCAGGCTGACTTGTGGGCCTACTAAGTTGACGGGGACGGAGGGCTTTGTCAACTTAGTCAATATGCACGATTCTAGCTCCAGTGACCGTACGATGTCCATCCAACGGCCGTAGTGCTTCTTTAACCTCTGGTCTTCTTGCTCCAGCCGCCCAAACCAGCGCCGGTCGTGCCTCGTGCTCCTACCTCCCGTGGCCGGCTGCGATGCGGCGGAGGCCTCACCGCCCCCTACTACTCCCACCGCTGGCCAGGCCATCCCTCTACTCACCCACACCCCCTGTTATTCTGCGGCGACGGCAGCCTCACACCGCAGCGAACCAGTGAACCCTCGTACTCCTCTACGCGTGGGCATCCACTGCCGCGTCTTCCCCGGCTCCGCGTCGTCCCCTTCCCAGGCCTCGCCGTCGTCCACCGCCCTGGTGCTCTCAGCGCGGCGTGGTCAACGTGGTCAAGGAACGGCTTCCATCGGATGTGGACTGTACGTGGAGAGGCTGACGGCTGGGTCCAGGGCCGCAGCAAGGAAGTGCCTCCTTATTACGTGCAAAATAATTATTCCTCCACCTGACAGCGGGGACCCACCGGACGGGCCACCATATTTCACGAAAAAAAAGTTTGCCCCTGACTGCTGGGACCCACCAGCTACATCTTCACACGCAAGGAAGTGTGTCCGGGCAAAAAAAAAACGATTCGCCCCCCTCACTGCTGGGACCCACCAGCTACATCTTCGCAGGCAAGGAAGTGCCTGACAGTCGGGACCCACCTGGTCGAAGCGTATGTAGCGTTGTCATTCTGGTCGCGAACGCGTACGTACATATATATTGGTGGATGTAGAGGCACGCACGTGTCGTAGTAGAGACGCGTACGTGTCATAGTAGAGGCGCGCACGTAGCATGTACACGTACGTCCAGCGGCCAGGGTGCAAGAAAGAAAATACGGCCACGTATGTGTACATACGGGCGGGGTCTCGAACGCCTACTCGCGCATACGTACGGCCAGGGCTCGTGTACATCGCTGGGTCGGAACGGAGAAACATCGTCGTCGTCGTGTTCATGGGGAGGCAACGGAATGCGCCGTGTTCATTGGGAGGCAACGGAACGCGTGGGAGCCAACCGGCTGGGTCGGAACGGAATGCGTGGTCGTGTTCATCGGGAGGGCTTGGACGGAACATGCGATGGAAACGAGGCCTGATGTACCGCACAACGGAGGAAACTGACCTCCTACGTTCGGAACGGGGTCCTGTTGATCGGGAGGGGTGTGGCGTACCGCAAAACGGAGGAAACGGACCTCCTACGGTCGAAACGGGGGTCTTGTTGCTCGGGAGGGGTGTGGCGTACCGCAAAACGGACGAAACGGATATCCTACGGTCGAAACGGGGGTCCTGTTCATCGGGAGGGGTGTGGCGCACCGCAAAACGGGACTCCACGGGATACTGTTCATCTCTACCGTCGACCTCCTCCAGCCTCCATGGGCACCGTCGACCTCCTCCAGCCTCCACGGGCTACCGTCGACCTCCTCCAGCCTCCACGGGCTCCTGTTCATCGAGCCTCCACCGCGCGCTACTCCACCGGCTACTGTTCAACCACCCCTCCACGGGCACCCCTACACCGTCTACTTTTCATCCAGCCCTCCACACCACGGGGTCCTGTTCAACCACCCCTCCACGGGCACCCCTCCACCGTCTACTGTTCATCCAGCCGTCCACCACACCACGGGGTCCTGTTCATCCAGAGGCAACGCCACCGCTCACTGTTCATCCAAACCCCCCCCCCCCCCCCCGCAACGCTCACCGTTCATCCCAGAGGCAGCATCGATCGGCTTCAGTTAGCAGCAGTAGCGAAGGAATCGCTCGATCGGTTTCAGTTAACAGCCATCGATCGATCGCTTGGGTTCAGTAACGCGTAGCCTGCAGTGCAATCGCTCGGGTTCAGTTAGAGCCCAACGCCTCGCTCGGGTTCAGTTAGGGCCAACGCCTCGCACACACGCGCGTACCTGTACGAGAGAAACGCGCATCGCTCGGCCCCAGACCTCCCACCGTAACCGGGAACTCCCCGAAATTTTCCTCGCCCTCACTTCTACCACGGTTTTTTCCGTCATGGATGGCCCAAAGAATGTCATGCAGCTGCGTCTCCGGCCCGCCCAGGACGAAAAGCCCATTTTCTGTCATGATTTTTTGTCATAGAAGTAGGAGCCCACCACATCTATGATGATACCGGGTTTTGTGACAATTATCGTCATAGAAGTGTCATATGTATGACAGGAAAAAAATTCGTTCGGCCCAAAATGTCAGGGATGTGTCTTTTTTTGTAGTGCCTAGTTTCTGCGAAAATACTGATGAAGATCTTAAAGTGATTGATGTGACTACTATTGAATCTTTGTTTTCCAATATAAATCTTGATAAAGATGGGACTGGAGATGAGTGAACTTTAGTTAAAAGGCGTCCCAATGATTCAGAGTTTTTAGATCTCGATGAAAAAATTGATAAAAGTGGGATTGGAGAGGTCAAAACTCTAAGTAGCGATGAACCCACTCCTTTGGATTTCAAGGAATTTAATTATGATAATTGTTCTTTAATAGATCGTATTTGTTGCAATCCATGTTGAATTCTCCTCATGCTTATAATCAAAACAAAGCTTTTACTAAACATATCGTTGATGCTTTGATGCAATCTTTTGAAGAAAAGCTTGAATTGGAAGTTTCTATCCCTAGAAAACTTTATAATGAGTGGGAACCTACTATTAAGATTAAGATTAAAGATTATGAGTGCCATGCTTTGTGTGATTTGGGTGCTAGTGTTTCCACGATTCCAAAAACTCTATGTGATGTGCTAGCAGGTTTCCGTGAATTTGATGATTGTTCTTTAAATTTGCATCTTGCGGATTCAACTATTAAGAAACCTATTGGAAGGATTAATGATGTTCTTGTTGTTGCAAATAAAATTATGTGCCCGTAGATTTCATTGTTCTTGATATAGATTGCAATCCTACATGTCCTATTATTCTTTGTAGACCTTTCCTTAGAATGATTGGTGCAATTATTGATATGAAAGAAGGAAACATTAGATTTCAATTTCCGTTAAGGAAGGGCATGGAAAACTTTCCAAGAAAGAAAATTAAATTGCCTTATGATCTATTATGAGAGACACTTATGGATTGCATGCCAAAGATGACAATACCTAGATCTATTCGTGTTTTATGCCTAGCTAAGGGCGTTAAACAATAGTGCTTGTTGGGAGGCAACCCAATTTTATTTTTGTTATTGCTTTTTAGGTTCTGTTTTGCAATAAATAATTCATCTAGCCTCTGGTAAGATGTGGTTTTGTGTTTTAATTAGTGTTTGTTCCAAGTAAGACCTTTGGGATAGCTTACGGTGATGGTTGATTTGATCTTGCTGAAAACAGAAACTTTTGCGCCCAGTCCCAGAATTTTTAAAAATCACAGAAGCGTGATAAAACTCTGAATTTTTTACACAAGATTGATATACAAATTGTCCCTGTTTTCTTAATTTATCAGAATATTTGGAGTTACAAAAGTATTCGGACTATCCAGATCGCTACAGACTGTTCTGTTTTTGATAGATTCTGTTTTTTATGTGTTGTTTGCTTATTTTGATGAATCTATTTGTAGTATCGGGGGGTATGAACCATGGAAAAGTTGAATACAGTAGATATTACACCAATATAAATAAATGATGAGTTCACAACAGTACCAAAGGTGGTGATTTATTTTCTTATACTAACGGAGCTTATGAGATTTTTTGTTGAGTTTTGTGTTGTGAAGTTTTCAAGTTTTGGGTAAGGATTTGATGGACTATGGAATAAGGAGTGGCAAGAGGCTAAGATTGGGGATGCCCAAGGCACCCCAAGGTAATATTCAAGGATAACCAAGAGCCTAAGCTTGGGGATGCCTCGGAAGGCATCCCCTCTTTCGTCTTTGTCTATCGATAACTTTACTTGAGGCTATATTTTTATTCACCACATGATATGTGTTTTGCTTGGAGCTTCTTGTATGATTTGAGTCTTTGCTTTTTAGTTTGCCACAATCATCCTTGCTATACACACCTTTTGAGAGAGACACGCATGAATCGTGATTTATTAGAATACTCTATGTACTTCACTTATATCTTTTGAGCTAGGCAATTTTGCTCTAGTGCTTCACTTATATCTTTTCAGAGCACGGCGATGGATTTATTTTATAGAAATTTATGAACTCTCATGCTTCACTTATATTATTTTGAGAGTCTTTAAACATCATGGTAATTTGCTTTGGTTATAAATTTAGTCCTAATATGATAGGCATCCAAGAGGGATATAATAAAAACTTTCATATAAAGTGCATTGAATACTATGAGAAGTTTGATTCCTTATGATTGTTTTGAGATATAAAGATGGTGATATTAGAGTCATGCTAGTGAATAATTGTGAATTTGAGAAATACTTGCGTTAAAGTTTGTGATTCCCGTAGCATGCACGTATGGTGAACCGTTATGTGATGAAGTCGGAGAATGATTTATTTATTGATTATCTTCCTTATGAATGGCGGTCGGGGACGAGTGATGGTCTTTTCCTACCAATCTATCCCCCTAGAAGCATGCGCGTAGTACTTCGTTTCGATACTAATAGATTTTTGCAATAAGTATCTAAGTTCTTTATGACTAACGTTGAGTCCATGGATTAGACGCACTCTCACCCTTCCACCATTGCTAGCCTCTCTAGTACTGCGTAACTTTTGTTGGTGCCATAAACCCACCATATACCTTCCTCAAAACAGCCACCATACCTACCTATTATGGCAAATTTCCACCGTTCCATTTATTACGACACGCTCCATCATTGTCATATTGCTTTGCATGATCATGTAGTTGACATCATATTTGTGGAAAAGCCACCATTCATAATTCTTTCATACATGTCACTCTTGATTCATTGCACATCCCGGTACACCACCGGAGGCATTCATATAGAGTCATATTTTTTCTAAGAATCGAGTTGTAATTTTTGAGTTGTAAGTAAATAAAAGTGTGATGATCTTCATTATTAGAGCATTGTCCCATGTGAGGAAAGGATGATGGAGACTATGATTCCCCCACAAGTCAGGATGAGACTTCGGAGGAAAAATTAATAAATAAAAGAGGCCAAAAAATGAGAGAAGGCCCAATAAAAAAATGAGAGAAAAGAGAGAAGCGGCAATGCTACTATCCTTTTACCACACTTGTGCTTCAAAGTAGCACCATGATCTTCATAATAGAGAGTCTCCTATATTGTCACTTTCATATACTAGTGGGAATTTTTCATTATAGAACTTGGCTTGTATATTCCAATGTTGGGCTTCCTCAAATTGCCCTAGGTCTTCGTGAGCAAGCGAGTTGGATGCACACCCACTTAGTTTCTTTTGAGCTTTCATAAACTTATAGCTCTAGTGCATCCGTTGCATGGCAATCCCTACTCACTCACATTGATATCTATTGATGGGCATCTCCATAGCCCGTTGATACGCCTAGTTTATGTGAGACTATCTCCTTCTTTTTGTCGTCTCCACAACCACCGTCTATTCCACCTATAGTGCTATGTCCTTGGCTCACGCTCATGTATTGCTTGAAAGTTGAAAAGTTTGATAACATCAAAAGTATGAAACAATTTCTTGGCTTGTCATCGGGGTTGTGTATGATTTAATTATTTTGTGTGATGAAGATGGAGCATAGCCAGACTATATGATTTTGTAGGGATAAGCTTTCTTTGGCCATATTATTTTGAGAAGACATAATTACCTTGTTAGTACGCTTGAAGTATTATTGTTTTTATGTCAATATTAAACTTTTGTTTTGAATCATACGAATCTGAACATTCATGCCACAATAAAGAGAATTACATGGATAAATATGTTAGCTAGCATTCCACATCAAAAATTCTGTTTTTATCATTTACCCACTCGAGGATGAGCAGGAATTAAGCTTGGGGATGCTTGATACGTCTCCAACGTATCTATAATTTTTGATTGTTCCATGCTATTATACTATCTGTTTTGGATGTTTTATATGCATTAATATGCTATTCTATATTATTTTTGGGACTAACCTATTAACCTAGAGCCAAGTGCCAGTTCCTGTTTTTTCCCTGTTTTTGAGTTTCGCAGAAAAGGAATACCAAACCGAGTCCAAACAGATTAAAACCTTCGCGATGATTTTTCTTAGACCAGAAGACACCCAGAAGACTTGGAGATGAAGTCAGAAGAGCCATGAGGCTGCCACCAGGACGGAGGGCGCGCCCCCATCCTTGTGGGCCCCTCGTGCACTCCCTGACCTAATTTCTTCGCCTATATATTCCCATATATCCCTGAGCCAACAGAGGCATCCACGAGAACACTTTTCCACCGCCACAACCTTCTGTACCCGTGAGATCCCATCTAGGGACCTTTTCTGGCACCTTGCCGGAGGGGGATTCGATCACGGAGGCTTCTACATCAACTCTATTGCCCTTTCGATGAAGCATGAGTAGTTTACCACAGACCTACAGGTCCATAGCTAGTAGCTAGATGGCTTCTTCTCTCTCTCTTTGATTCTCAATACCATGTTCTCCTTGATGTTCTTGGAGATCTATTCGATGTAATACTCTTTTGTGGTGTGTTTGCCGAGATCCGATGAATTGTGGATTTATGATCAGATTATCTATGAATATTATTTGAATCTTCTCTGTATTCTTTTATGCATGATTTGATATCTTTGTAATTCTCTTTGAACTATCGGTTTGGTTTGGCCAACTAGATTGGTTTTTCTAGCAATGGGAGAAGTGCTTAGCTTTGGGTTCAATCTTGCGGCCGGTGTCCTTTCCCGGTGACAATAGGGGCAGTAAGGCACATATTGTATTCTTGCCATCGAGGATAAAAAGATGGGGTTTTCACCATATTGCTTGAGTTAATTCCTCTACATCATGCCATCTTGCTTAATGCGTTACCCCATTCTTTATGAACTTAATACTCTAGATGCATGCTGGATTGCAGTCGATGTGTGGAGTAATAGTAGTAGATGCAGAATCGTTTCGGTCGACTTGACACGGACGTTATGCCTACATTCATGATCATTTCCTTAGATATCGTCATAACTTTGTGCTTTTCTATCAATTGCTCGGCAGTAATTTGTTCACCCACCGTAATATTTTCTATCTTGAGAGAAGCCTCTAGTGAAACCTATGGCCCCCGGGTCTATTTTCCATCTTATAAGTTTCTGATCTACTATTTTGCAATGTTCTACTTTCCGATCTATAAACCAAAAATACCAAAAATATTTACTTTACCGTTTATCTATCTCTATCAGATCTCACTTTTGCGAGTAACCGTGAAGGGATTGACAACCCCTTTATCGCATTGGGTGCAAGTTGTTGATGGTTTGTGCAGGTATTCAATGACTTGTGCGTTGTCTCCTACCGGATTGATACCTTGGTTCTCAAATCGAGGGAAGTACTTATCTCTACTTTGCTGCATCACTCTTTCCTCTTCAAGGGAAAAACCAACGCAAGTTCAAGAAGTAGCAAACACTAAATGAAACAAATAGTTATAAAAGATAATACACCACATTCGAATCATAGACCGGACGAGAGCCGGCGGAGGGCGGATATCAAAACCATGGCACTATATAATAACAAACAATAATAAAAGTAAGAAAGTTATACAAGTAGCTATCTAAATCATACAAGTAAGAATTTTTTCTTAAAAAAAGATAAGAACAAGAGGCTCACCACGGTGGTGCCGGCGACGAGATCGGCGCGGGCGCTCGACAACGGTGAGGACGGGGACAGGGACGGCACCCTACACATGTGCAGACTCTAAGAAGTTAAATTGTGCACCTAAATCAAAAGAACTCCCACATACACTCCTCCACTAAAACCCACAAAACACTCTACTTCTAGAGCATTTGAAATGAGCTAAACTAGCAATGAGAGATGAAATGATGAAGTTTCTAACCTTTTAGAACACTTGTGTAGTTGGTGCACCGCCAAACCTAGACAAATCTTGGGGAAAATGTAGTTTGGAGTTCGAGCTTGGAGAGGAGAAAGCTTAAGTGTGGCTCCGGCATTTTATTGAACACCTCATGTGCATATACAGACAAAAAACAGAGTAGCCCACACCTCCACCGTTCCACGACAAAAAAATAGAGGAGATTGAGGAGGGGGGCTGGATATATATAGGCAAAACTTTAGTCCCGGTTTGAGTTTTAAACCGGGACTAATGGTCTACCCTTTCGTCCCAGTTCCAAACACCAACCAGGGCTAAAAGGCAGCAACCCCTTTAGTCCCGGTTGGTGGCTGGAACCGGGACTAACGGTCACAATCGAATCGGGATAGATGTTGCCGAGGCCCGACCGGCGTCCTAGCCTCGGGAACCAGGACTGATGCTCCCATTAGTCCCGGTTCGTAACACGACCGGGACTAATGCTCTGATCTGCCTAGGACCAAAGCCATGTTTTCTACTAGTGAAAGGTCCCATTCGAACCGGGACTGATGCCTGCCGAGCCCTGTCTGGCGTCCTAGCCGCTCGAACCGGGACTGATGCTCACATTAGTCCCAGTTCGTAACGTGACCGGGACTACTGCTTTGATCCGGCTAGAACCAAAACTCTGTTTTCTACTAGTGTATACTACACTGGATTTTTTTGAAAAGGAGGATTGCATCGAGTGATGCACACGACCTTTTATTAAAACAAACCAAGTATCACAGTATCATGAGCAGCTCCGGCACAAAAAAAGATTACATGATGAAATGCCACAACCGGCACAAATAGGACAAAATGCTTACACACATATCTTATTATTGGATCGCCATCCAAACCGGTTGTATGTATCCTGTGCCACAGTCTCACATCAGTTGCACCCACAGTGTAACTCATCACTTCCGGCATGGGATATGGCCTCTCCCACTTATGATAATCAAGTATCATGCAGTGCTACAAATGCATTAATATAATGTGACACTATAAATAATGATGAGAGAGACGATACTAATAGCATTATTATGATACAGTATAATGGCACACAGAACAAGCAAATTTAAGGCCAAGTACACCTTGTACACAACTTTATATTGAGATTATTCTGTATATTAATGAATAAGGTGGCATTGTGATATTAGGCTAGGATATTATGCAGCGAGAAGTTAGTAACCATATGCACTATGATACTACCCATCATGAGAGGCCTAAGGCTATTCATAGTGGGGAGTATCATATACTAGTATCATGCATTTGATACTAGTGTATGATACTACCTTCGTAGTGCATAATATCATAGATGATCTTATATATTGCCGTGCATGACACATAGTAGAATAATATTTATTATGATATGGTATCTACATATGTTACTCTAATCCTCTCTCTCTCTTCTTTAATTGTCTGCCACATCAGCATGTTTTTTTCTCGAATACGCACAAGCATGCGTATCATTCATTAAAGGAGAAGGGGGAAAGACTCCCCAATGTCATAATTACATGCAATATTTACATGCCGGATTTTCCAACACCACCAACTCAAGGCTCACTACCTCCTATGTCTCATCCTCCCACCTGGCTATCTCTACTTCACCTTGTGCCCCAACGGTGTCCTCCTTGAGCAGCCCTACCTTCGCCCATAACGTGGCCTCCTCCTAATTCTATGTCGCACACCTGAGAGGGAGGGCGTTGCTCCGTTGAACACAATGTCATTCCTATGTTTCCAAATCAACCACAATACCAATAGGCACTTGGCTCTCGTTGCTTTCTTGTTTTGCCCAGCCGAATCCTGTCGGAGACACCAAGTACTTAGCTCCTCACCAATCCGTGGCTCGAGGCCAGGTCTACCGGTGATCAACCCCAACCAATGCCAGATTTGCCTTGCGAACACACAACCAAGCAAGAGGTGATGGATAGTTTCTTCCTCTTGGTTGCACAGCGGGCACGCGTCCTGGTGAGGCAGCCCGCGCCTAGCCAACCGATCCGAGGTCCAGCATCTGTTCTTTAAGGCTAGCCACGTGAAGAAGCGACAGCGAAGCGGTGCAAGAGAGCCCCAAGTAAATTCTGCCTCTGGTGAAACTTGCAAACCCAAGAACCACGCAGCATAAGCCGAATGTGCCAAGAATTGCCTGTTGCTCTCCCAACTCCAACGCACCGTGTCTTCAACATCCTCATTGAGCTGCACCTCCTCCATTTTAGACCATAGCCGCAAGAACTGAAGTAGTGCATACGACGAGAGCTTCGGGCCAATACTCGCCACCCAACTGTTGTTGTCGAGCGCCTCCAAGACCCTCAACGACCTTCTGACCCTCTGTGGAATCTTGTAATAAATCAAAGGCGCCACGTCGCATACCCTGGAGCCATCCAACCATTTGTTCTCCCAGAACAATGAATATTTCCCATCACCAAGCGTCGTAACCACAGCTGCTTGCACCAATGCTTCTGCCTCCATCGGTACGCCGATCTAGAACTCAGCCCATGGTCTTTCTTTGTCATACTTTTGCAGCCATGGCCATCTCTCTCGGACTGCTTTGTTGAGCCACTTCAAGTTCGCTATTCCCAGCCCTCCTGCCCACTTGGGCCTGCACCATCTCCCACGATACCGAGCAGTTTCCTCCTCGGGCTTCCTTCTTTCCGCACCACAGGAACCCACGACAAATCTTAGTAAGGGCCGAGATTGTCTTTGGGGGCAAGTCCAGAGCCAACATTGAGTGTACAGGGATCGCACACAGCACCGATTGGATAAGTACTTGGCGACTACTCTTCGGGAGCAGGGAGGCCTTCCACATCGGTAGCGCGTCACCTACCTTGTCCACCATATATTGGAGCTGCGCCGCCGTTGGCTTCCTCAGAGTTAAAGGGAGGATGAGGTACTTACACGGGAAGATGCCAGCAGGGCAGGCCAAGATGTTCGTAACCATCTCCATCTCGTCCGGGGAGCATATTATTGGTATAACCAAGCTTTTGCTCCTGTTCACCACCCAGCCCGAGGCCTGACCAAAAAGTTGCAGAATTGCATCGCAAGTTCGTGTTTCCAATTCATTGGGTTTGAAGAAGGCTACCACATCATCCGCGAACATGGAAACTCGTTGTTTTAGCCCTGAGCGTGCCAAAGGCACAAGAAGCCCTCTCTCTGTTGCATACTGGAAGAGTGCTCGAAGTGGTTCCTTACACAATATGAAGAGCATTGGAGATAGCGGGTCTCCTTGCCTGAGACCTTGGCAAGGCAAGATCGGCCTATCGGGCAACCCATTCACCGCGATCCTCGTGGAGGAGGTGGCCAGCAGTCCACACATCCACGCCACCCATTTCGCTCCGAAACCCAACCTCGGCAACACCTCAAGTAGAAAAGGCAACTGGATGGTATCAAATGCTTTCGTGATGTCAAGTTTAAGTAGGACTGTCAGATGCCTCAATGCATGCAGCTTCCTGGCCGTGCATTGCACCAACATATAGTTATCGTGGAGTGAACGGCCACGCACGAATGCACTCTGGTGATGCCCCACCAACCGCGGCAGGTCCACCGCAAGCCTGGTTGCCAGAATTTTGTAAAAAAAATTCACTGGGCCACTTATTAAGCTCACCGGCCTAAAATCGTTTATATCCACCACTCCTTGGATCCTAGGCAGGAAGGAAACTTGTGCCTTGTTGATGGATGGAAACCCTCTCATGTCTGCCGCATGGAACTGCTACAGCGCCTTCATAAAATCGTCTTTGATTATATGCCTACATGACACAAAGAAGCAGCCTGTGAAACCGTCCGGGCCTGGTGCCTTGTCCAACGGTATTGATTTGATTATCTTCTCCACCTCCTCTTTCGTGAACGGGGCCTCGAGATGCATGAGATCCAGAGACAGGAGGTCAAGCATGTCCAAGTTGATCGAGGCCGACCGATGAGCAGAAGACCCGAACAATGCATCGTAATAATCATCCACCACCTTCGTGATGCAATCATGCCCTGTGTATAGCACACCCTCATGGCTAAGTGACGTAATAACATTCTTCTTCTGTCTATGTCTTGCCTGCCGCTGAAAGAATGCCATGTTCGCCTCCCCCTCCTTGAGTTGCCAAATCCGCGATCTCTGCCTCGCAATGGATCTCTCGAGCGAGCAGAGGCCAAGTAGTTTCTTCTTCAGGAGTTTCCTCAATCCATGCTCGCTATCCGACAGTTGGCGTGAGTTTGCTGCCTTGTCAAGCCGCCCAATGATCTCCATCACCAAGGAAAGTTGTAGCTTAACATTACCAATCCACTTGTCACTCCACCTCTGCAATGCTTTGGCCGTTGCATGTAGCTTGTTATCCAGGACCAAGAAAGGGTTCCCTGCCGACGAAACCTCATGCCATGCCTCGTAGACTGCGTCAAGCAAGCCGTCGGCTTTCGGCCAGAAGCTCTCAAATTTGAAGTGCTTGCCCACTTGAAAGTCCATGTTTAAATCCACAAAAGGGGGGAGTGATCCGAGCCTGCCGTGCCAAGAGCAGTCAACAAGTTTCACGGAAAGATGTCTTCCCAAGAGTTGGTAACAAAGATGTGATCAATTTTCTCCAAGGTGGGGTTTCTCCTTTCGTTTCACCACGCGTACCTTCTGCCGTTCAAGTACAACTCCTTGAGTTCCAAGTTATTGAGCAACAATCAGAACCTAGCCATCATCCTTAGGTTGATCATTGCATGATTCTTGTCTTCCGGGTTGACCAAAAGGTTGAAATCCCCCACGACTGCCCACGCTCCAACGTGGAGATCACACACCTCCACTACTAGGAAAATGCTTATACACAGTAGCATAGTAGTAGCGCTGGAAAATAGTAAACGCTGCTGCTATTTAGCAGTAGCGCTTTTCCTGGCAAGCGCTACTAGTAACTCTATTGTAGTAGCGCTGTGAAGCAGAAACGCGCTACTACTATGTGGGACCAGACGAGGCCACCGACGGTCGCCGGAGTTGTAGCGGTGTTCAGAAAAAAGCGCTACTACTAACAATTTAGTAGCAGCGCTTGGTTTTACTACGCCGCTACTGCTAGTGGGCCCCACTTAGTAGTAGTGCTTTTCCTGGAGAGCGCTACTACTAAGTCCAATAGCAGCAGCGCTTTTTGCAAAGCAGCGCTACTGCTAGTTGCGGCTGTTGCCACCTTTTCCACCCCTCCCCCTCCTCTCCCCCACTCCGCCCTCTCTCCCCCTGCTTTCCCCTCTCCCCTCTCCACTCTCCACTCTCCACCATTGTTGCTCTTCTTCTCTCTTCCTCCTACCTCTCTTCTCTCCTCATTAATGGCACCCTCCTCCATAAATGGCCTCTCTCTTTCTCCTACACACTACTAGGGAAAAACTTATACACAGAACTTTAGCTGTAGCGCGTGTTAGAAAAGCACGCCGGTGCTAAGTAGCAGTAGCGCACTGGTGTAAACGGTGCTACTGATACAATTGTAGCAGTAGCGCGCCTGAAGATAAAAGCGCTACTACTAAAATTCCCACGGCTTAGCCGATAGTCAACACATAGTAGTAGCGATCTACGTAGAACCGCGCTACCGCTACTTGCTCTATAGCAACGCGTTTACGATGAAATGCGCTACTGCTAAAGGAAATAAAATTAAATGGAAAGCAAATAGAAAAGTAAATGAAAATGAAAGAAATAGAAAAAGGTGAAAGGAAAAAAATAAAATGTGAAGAAAAATAAATGAAAAAGTGGAAAAAAGAGAAAGAAATAGAAGTAGCGCGTATCGAGGAAAACGCTGTAGCTAACTTAGCAGTAGCGCACTTCCTGGAACGCGCTACTGCTACTTCTGACTTAACCGCGCGGTCGTTCTTCACCACGGCCACTTCCCCCAAATCAAACTCCTCCGTTGTCGCCGCCGCCGTCGCCCGTCGGCCGCCACGTGCTCTCCCATCGCTCTCCGCACACCCTCGATGCCGCCCCTGAGCCCGACCTCGACGCCGCCCCCGACCTCGACGTCGCCCTCCGCCGCGCGCTCGAGCCCCGACCCCGACCTCGACGCCGCCTGCCCCTCTCTTGCCGCAGGCACCCGAGGTGAGCACGCCTGCTCCTCCCCCTCCCCTACCTCTGCCTAGATAGGGTTCTCCAAATTTTAGTTGCATCAAATTAGTTAGGGTTCATCTATTGGTGGAAATGAATCGGATATGGATGTGGCTTAGATGTTTTCTTAGGTGATGAATAAACACTATTGTAATGCATAATAAAACGAGTAAAATTTGACCACTTATTTCACTTTTAAGTTGGATAATTGGAATATCCGCTACCACTTTCCATCCCTAGGTTCATCAAATTAGATGGTAATTAGGGCAGTAGTTCCTAGGTACTAATTAGTTAGTAAGAACTAGGTACTAATTAGGTACTAGTTCATTTTTATTTATAGTAAGTTTATTTTTAGTAAGAACTAGTTGAATTAATAGAACTAGTTAGTAAGAACTTGTTGTTATTTTTTAGTTAAAGAAATTTTTCCCGCATCGACGTCAACGATGCCTATCCCGCATCCTCGTCGTCGAGTCGGCGGAGGACACCTGCATCACCAGATGGGCCATGTCCGGGACTGGGCTCCGCCGGGGTGGTACTGGGAGGCCCTACCTATCGGGGGGCGCAGGTTGGTGAGGAGCCAGCCTGTCGTTGACCCGAACCTTCTTTGGTGGCGGTTGCGTGGGCCAGTGACGGTCCAGAGGCTCGAGGACCCCGCGGAGGTGGTGCGTCACCGTGTCAGTGAGGAGGACGCGCACGTCCGTCGCTACTTGTTTCCGTTGGAGCACAGGTTCTCCAATACCTGGCAGGTTCTCCAGGGATCTCACTGGAGCTATGATCCTGTGATGGTTCCTTCTCTGTGGGTGTCCACCGCCCGCGCCGATACCCGTCGTGCGCTAGGCTTTTAGTTGTATTACTGATGTTATATGTATGATACTATTCGGGATGTATTAGTGATAATATTCGACGATGTACGAACGCATGAGATGATTTACTTTTGCTTATTGAATGCATGCTAATTTGAATACTTATTTATTTTACGATTTGGTTTTGCTTATTGAATGCTCATGTCAATATGAGTCCTATAAGATATTTTGAAATGTATATCTTGTGTTGCTCAAATAGGATATGTGCTTGCCCAAGTGGCCGGTAATGTTCGCAGGTTACACCTCCGAGTGGCCTATGTTTTGCCGGAGTGTTTATTCATTTCCGTTTCGGCAAATTTCGGGCGCTCGATATGTCCTATTTTAGCAAAGGTCATGCCGGATTTTTCCGTGAACTTTGGCATGACTTGTGCCAGAATATGTAGGAAATATCGAGCGCCCCGGATTTGTGTGTTGAGTATCCTGGTAGTTTTCTTCGATCGATTTTCAATTAATGTTTCAACTATGAACATAGGAAATGTCTGACGACGAAAAGGATTCCGGTATTTGCAAATACTGCGAAGACGAGCGCGGCCTGTGCGACGGAATCTTCCTAGATGATGATAGGCGCTTCAGCATCAAGCTGGACGAGAACTTCTAAGTGGATACA
This sequence comes from Aegilops tauschii subsp. strangulata, assembly GCF_002575655.3. Lineage (NCBI taxonomy): Eukaryota > Viridiplantae > Streptophyta > Magnoliopsida > Poales > Poaceae > Aegilops > Aegilops tauschii. The sequence continues at coordinate 423,326,493 of NC_053037.3, read as the reverse complement.
GTAAGTCACAATGACAAGTCTTTTTTCGTAATTAAGCATGACATCTGCTTCATTTGCTTCAACTTATAATTTAATTTTTTTTACTATTCTACTAGCGTATCCCCTGCCATGCAAGAGTTTTTGTATTGGATAAGATAGGTTTCAGTCGTACTATGGAGGTAAAGAAAGTTTACTTGAAGACCGAGCATGGTTGTATTTTCCATGCAAAATTATACAACGCAGACGACTACACCTATTTTGGATGCAAAACTTGGCGAGCACTATGCAAGACTTATGCATTTGAGCCTGATATGGTTATCACCTTTGATATTTGTCTGGAAGATGATATTGAAGGTAATATCGACATCTGGGTCGATGTGCAGACGCCTCCAGTTATACCATTATGTGAGTTTCTCAACCATATTTATGTCTTTGATATTGTTTATTCAAAAATAGTTGACAACTAATTTCTATTGTCAGCTTATTTCCGTTCAAGCAAACATGTCCAGAGCTTTGTAGACATGACCTACTAGTGTCCCGGGGCTGAACTAAACTGCGAGGAGATAAGTCATTATGTTTCATGGCTTGAGGATCTTCATACTGTCAACACAAATTTTCTTCCTGCACTTAGAAATGTTAGTACTGAAAACGTGCGACCAATAGTGTTCGTACTGAACTACGGTCACATCTATTTAGGAAAGATGGTAAGATTTTTATTATTTGTCCTCAGTGCATCTTTTGCATACATTATTTTTTAAGCTAAACTTCATTGCTAAGTATGTTACTATACGATGTTCTTCAACACAGACTCCCGATGAATGTTGTGCCTCATGGGATCGAGACTAAAGGTACCATGAGTATTGTTAGATTACGGCCAAGATATCCTACAATGCACTTTAGTGCATTCAGGATTTCTAATAGCGAGGAATGCTTAATAGTGAAAGACTGGACCAAAACTATGAAGGAGGAGTGTAGAGAAGTACTAGGGGGCATCAATCAGAAGCGCAACCCACGATTAGGAGACAGGTTCATCTGCATGCTCCAACTTGATGAAGGAGGAGTGCTACACATGTTTTATGTTATTTTACCTGAGAGAGAGCAGCAGGAGTGATTAGCTAGCTAGAAATGAGTTTGAAGATGATGATGTGCTACACTATGACTATGATGATTAAATAGCTAGTGTTGGTGGTAATTACTATGATGATTATTATTAGCTAGTGTTGGTAGTGATTAGATAGCTACCGCATCTAGTGTTGGTGGTGATTAGCTAGCTAGAATGAGTTTGAAGATGATGATGTGCTACACTATGACTATGGTGATTAAGTAAATACTGTTGGTGGTAATGACTATGATGATGATTAAATAGCTTGTGCTAGCGGATTAGATTCAAGTGGAGGCAACATGTGGTGCACATCGAAAGTACTACTAGTCCAAACTAGATCAAGTTTGGATTAGTAGTATACTTTTGACATGCACCACATATTGCCTCCACTTGAACCTAATCCACGTTCATTTGACACACTGTTATGGACATAATGATATAAACCACATAATTGGTATTGTACCAAAATTTGTATAACGGCGTATAAATACACTAAAAATGAAAAAAAATGAAAAAAAGAATACTAGTAGCGATGGATAGTAAACATTCTGCTACTAGCTAGATTAGCAGCAGCATGGGGGAGAACAAGTGCTGCGGCTATGTGTCTTAGCAGTAGCGCGTGTCGCACGCGCTACTGCTAAGTAATAGCTGTAGCGCCTTATTAGTAGCGCGGCATCCCGCGCTAATAGTGGGCATTAAACCCGCGCTACTACTAGGGTTTTCCCTAGTAGTGACACCTCTCTTCTCTCCCCCATTAATGCCCCCATCCACCATAACCCCTATCCATTAGTTAGCTAGCTAGATTCACCTCTCCTCCCCAACAACTAGATCTAGCTAGCTTTTGAGCCAACCACATGTGCTCTCTCGATCGTTCTCTCTCATCATCTAATTAACTACGTGCTCTCGGTCTCTCTCGGGAGATATATAGGTGAGTAAAAATTTGTTCATTTCAAGAATGGGAATACGTGTGTGAATGAGAATATGTGTGTTTGGGATATATATGGAGAGATTTGTGCTAGTGACATGCCCTCGAGTTTCTTATGTTTTGCCGAAATGTCGATTTATTTCTGTTTCGGTGAATTTCGAGCAAACTCAATATGTCCTATTTTTAGGCAAGGTCATGCCAAAAATTTATATATATGACTATGAAGCATGCATTATTTATTTTATAACCCTTTTGCTTGTTATACCGTGCAGTCGGTCATGAAGGTGAGTGGATGGAAGGTGGAGCGGTACATGCAATCCACGGTGATGGACATGTATGCAAATAATCGGACTAGGATTAGATGTCCGTGTGCAAGATGCAAGGAATGAGTCCTTTTGGACCCTTTTGATCGTGGCACTTTGAAGGCGCACCTGCTGATGAATGGTTTCATGGATGGCTATACTCAGTGGATAAGTGAAGAAGAAGATGATGATGAGGATGTCCACATGGCAGGGAATAACAACATGGGGCTAGACAAAGAGATGACCGATCAGCAAGAAGACGATGGCGCCGGACATGTCGGCGGGGAAGAGTCCGAAAATGACGACGGCGGCGGAGAAGATTCCGGACACGGCCAAGGAGAGTCAGGACATGGCGGAGAAGAGGCGGTGGTCACGCCGCAGTCTTCAACGCTACTAAGTGCAGTCGTGCAGGACCCTCATGTTCGAGACCTCCTTCGCAAGAGTACGACTAGCGAGAGAGTTGCTTCTAGAGAGGAGGCCAAGCTGGCGCAACTTGAAGTAGACTCAAGGACTCCATTGTATGACGGTTGCGATCCCGAGGTGACCCGCTTGAGTTCCACGCTTGAACTTGTAAAGACGAAGGCCAAAAACAAATGGACAAACAAAAGCCTTGATGAGCATTTGAAGTTTCTACATAATAAAGTTCTTCCCGCAGGGAACCTGTGTCCTACTAGTGTCGAGGAGGCAAAGAAGATCGTTTGCCCTTTTGATTTGCTGCACATTAGGTGCCATGCATGCATCAACGATTGCATCATTTATCGGGGGGAGCATGCGGAAAAAACCAGCTGTCCAGTGTGCAATGCTTCTCGAAGGAAGGAAAGAAATCTCCTCAGAAAGTTGTATGGTACTTTCCGATCACTCCCCGTCTATAGTGGTATTTTGTAGATCCTAAGGAAGCAAAGCTCATGCACTGGCACACAGAGTGGAAGAAGCCCGACGATGGAGATGATCCGAGGCTGAGACACCTCGTAGATGGTAGCCAGTGGAGAGCATTCAACGCCGTATATGGATTTGCAGCAGAAGATCCAAGGAACATTGTGCTTGGTGCGAGTATCGATGGCATGAATCCGTTTGGAAACCAGAACACCAACCACAACACATGGCCTGTGTTTGTCTGGATGTACAACCTCCCCCCATGGAAGCGCATGAAGACAAAGTACATACACATGAGCATGCTGATTCAAGGGCTGAAACAATCGGGAAATAGTATTGACCTGTATATGGGGCTTCTACAAGAGGAGCTAGACACGTTATGGAAAACACCGGCATGGACATGGGATGCCAGCAAAGGAGAATATTTTCATATGAGAGCCGCGCTGATGACAACGATGCACGACTATCTCGGTTACGGGTACACCTCAGGCTAGGTGTGCCATGGATACTGCGGATGCACGAGGTGCATGGATGATACAACGTCTCAGCAGCTTACGTCAACGAAAGATGGCGGGTCCGGGAAAATCGTGTACATGGGGCATCATAGATGGCTTGAGAAGGATGACCCGTGGAGAAAGCGTGGAGATCTATTCAATGGGTTGGCTGAGCTTCGGGGACCTCCACGTAAGAGGAGCGGCGCCGAAATCAACGAGCTGTTGAGAAACTGGGAACAATGCCCCGCGCCGGGAAGGATCAAAAAGGCGCTGGAGCCGCTGCTGAAGGTATGGAAAACGAGGTCTGTTTTCTAGGACTTGGAGTACTGGCCCAATCACGACACGCCTCATTGCCTTGATCCAATACATATCACGAAGAATGTCCTCGAGAACTTGCTTGGCACACTGATGAACATGCCGGAGAAGACCAAGGATGGGCCGAAGGTAAGGAAAGACTTGGAAGATTTGAAGATCAGGAAAGATCTCCACCGTACGAAGTTGATGGAGGAGACGGAGACGGAGATGGAGGAGGGGGAAAGGTGCAGAAAAGTCAACAAGAAGGAGGAGAATTATTGCCCCCCTTCTTAATTCACCTTAAGTGCGAAGGAGATCGATCAATTCATCAAGTGCCTTATGGGAATCAAAGTCAGTTCCGGTTACAATGGGAAGATAAGCAGATTTCTAGACCCCAAGAAGAAAAGGTTTAGCGGGATGAAGTCTCATGACTGTCACGTGATGATGACGTAGATACTCCCGGTTGCCATTAGAGGGAAAATGGAGAAGCACGTCCGGGACACGCTTACTGGTCTCTGCAACTTCTTCGATGTTATATCTCGAAAGTCCATAAGTTCGAAGCAGCTCCGAAGGCTACAGGAAGAGATCGTTGTAATACTATGTGAGCTTGAGATTTACTTCCCGCCCACGTTCTTTGACGTCATGGAGCATCTGTGTGTCCACATCGTGGACGACATCATCGACCTCGGGCCGACATTCCTTCATAGCATGATGCCGTTCGAGGGGATGAATGGGGTCATCAAAGGATTCATTCGTAACATGTCCCGTCCCGAAGTGAGCATCGTCCAGGGGTATTTGACGCATGAGTGTGTCTCCTTTTGCGAGAACTATATAAGCGTCGGTGACCCTGTTGTTGGTTTGCCCATCGAGAAGCACGATGGGAAGCTCGAAGGAGATGGTCACAACAACGGCCGGAGGGAATTGCACGTGGACTACTCGGATCGACGGAACGACTTTGCCAGGGCTAACTTAGTAGTGCTACAACACCTAGATGTGGTAGATGATTATGTGGCACAGCACAAAGAAACCATCACAAAGAAGTTCCGTGATAAGGGGATGCTCAAGACGGACGACGAAGTTACTGTAGAGCACAACGCCACTTTCTTGCGCTGGTTTAAACAGCAAGTTCTTGAAAATCCCCCGGAACATGGAAGTTCGGACGGATTGCTCATACACGCCTTAGCACATGGCCCCGCGCCCAAGCTCGCGACTTATCAGTCCTACGATATCAATGTGTACACGTTCTACACGGAGGCCAAAGACATGGATAGTGATTACCAAAACTCCGGGGTGACAATTCAATGCGTGACCGATGCCAACCGCACAACTGAAAGATTCTACGGAAGGGTCGAAGAGATCTGGGAGCTTGACTATGCTGGAATGCACGATGCGACGATGCTCCGTGTCAGATGGGCCAAGGACATCATAAGAGAAAACAAGTATTTCACCACCATGTCTATACCCGACGCGAAGAGCACTCCCGTGAACGTTAACGTCATCGCCAAAAATGAGCTATGGGTACACGCTAAGCACGTGACACAATGCTTCTTCATAACTGACCAGGCCAATCCCAGTCGTGTTGTCGTGAGGAGATCCAAAAGGAGCATCGTCGGAATGGATGGAGTCGCCAACGAGGAAGACTGCGACCAATACGGCAACCCGACGAGGGAAGATGACGATGACGATGAAGCATACATGAAAAGAAGAATCAATACTGCATTACCTAAGAAAGAACGTACTCCATGGCTCCAGAAAATTCACAAGGAGGGGCTCAATTACTCGGCAACGAACAAGAAAGGGAAGAAGCTCAATGTGAAACGTCGTCGATGCAGCTGATCAGAAACCTACACATTTATATATATGTATCTATTTTGTGTACGCACTTAAGTAACCGTTATCGGTCAAGTGATATGTTACCACCACATGCATGGTTCTGGTGATATTCCCGCAGTGGGGGAGAGGGAGACGCCGTCATCGGGAGAAAAACAAAAAAACAAAAACAAAAGGGAGAAAGCAGTACAAAAGAAAAAGGAAGTAAACAGAAAAGAAAAGGAAAATAATAAAAGAAAAGAAAACTAAAAACTAGAAAAGGGAAATAATAAAAAGAAAAGAATAAAAATTGGAACCGTTAGCTGTAGCGCTGGACTGTAAACCAGTGCTATAGCTAAGTTAGCTATAGCGCTGGTTAGCAATCGAGCGCTACTACTATTTTGAGTTAACCCGCGAGGGCTCAAATTTTGCCAAGTCTGCCAAGTCCCAATTCCCCCACTCTCCCCACCCTCTTCCCCCACTCTGTCGCCGCCGCCATCGCGACGTCCGTCGCCCCTGGCCGCCGTCGACCTGGTCGCCGGCCATCTCCTAAGCCCGCCCTCGACCTCACCGGTGTCTCCCCTGCCCGCCCTCGACCACAACGCCGCCCCCGCCTCTCCCCTGCCCGCGCGCCATCGACCTCGCTGCCACCGCCGTCCGCCGCCCGAGCCTGAGCTCCCTCGCCATAAGCCTTTCCTCTCCCCGGCTCTCCTCTCCCTCTCCTCTCTCCTGCCCTCCTCTCTCTCTCCCCCTGTTTAGGGCTTTTAGGGCAAGTTAGCAAATTTAGCAAAAAAAGCAAAGTTAGAAAATTTAGCAAGTTATCTAATAGCTGATTAGCAAAATAGGTATAAAAACAGTAGCTGATTAGGGCAGTAAATTAGCAAAGTTAGCAAATCAGGGCAGTAGCAGATTAGCAAATAGGTATAAAAAATAGTAGAATTTAAAAAACAGTAGCAAAGTTTAGAAAAATAGTAGCAATTTAAAAAACACAGTAGCAAAAAATTAGGTATGAAAGCAGTAGCAAATAAAAAAACAGTAGCAAATTAAAAAAACAGTACCAAAGTTAGCAAACTTAGCAAAATTTTGAGCAAGTTAGCAAAAACAGTAGAGAGAGAGCAAGTTTGTAGCTATTTTTTTCATTTTTGTGCATTTAAGTACAAGCATGCTTTTGCTTGAATGATATATGTCATTGATGTTGTATGTTGGTTTTGCAATGTTGGTTGAATGTCGAAAATTATCTGAGTGGCCTATGTTTTGCCAGAATGTTGATTCATTTCCGTTCTGGCAAATTTCAGGCGCTCTATATGTCCACTTTTGAGCAAAATTCATGCCGAAAATTTCCGTGATTTTTGGCATGACTTGTGCTAGAAACTAGGACATATGGAGTACCCAGGATTTGCCGAAGGGGAATGAATCAACATTCCGACCAAATATAGGCCCCTTTTTCTCTTCATTATATCTTTTATTTACAATTGTTGAATAGGAAACATGTCTACCAACGCCGAAGTTGCGGGAGGTCCCGCTCCAGTTCATAGCAGCCCCACCTCCGTCTCTAGCATGCTCGGTGGGCCTTCATCGCTGGGTGAGCTCGACGCCCTCACGGTAATTATGCGTCATACCCTTTTCACCAGCTTGTCTATAGTCTTCCGTTTGAGTTGCCTTTCGGATGTTTGACATCGCAAACATGTCTCCTTCGTAGGCCGATGACACCCCGTGCACCCTACTTTACGACATCAAGGGCCAGAAGGTCACCGTGGGAAAGGCAACGATCGTGAAGCCGAAGGACTGCATGTTCCACAACCGAGAGATGCCCGATGGTGTCTTCAAGGTTAACGTGGCCAGTGTCTTAGCGGGCTTCGAGGATTTGCCTCCTCCGGTACCAGTCAATGACGACGAGACCCCTGAGATGATTGGCGCATGCAAGAGCTGGTTCTTGCCTTGGCCGAAGTCTCTTCTTCGTCTCGAGGCGCCCAGTATCACACCAACACCACCTTCTCAAGAAGGTATGAACACCACCCCACCTACCACATTACCTGCACCTGTCGTGGCGAGTGATAGCGGACGACGCGAGGGAGAGCCTCCATTAGTGCAAGATGATGTAGCCCCCGCTGTTAAAGAAGCAAATGTTGATGATGACATGGAGGATGATGATGATGACCCAGACAAGTATTTCAATACCGACTATGATGATGGAGGATTGATGGCTCAGGACGGCAAAGACTCAGGCTATGAGCGTGGAGATGATGACTTGATGCTGCCTTATTTGCCGGAGCCGTAACGTCCTAAGGCAGAATGCAAAAAGTCTCTCTTCAAGCGATCCTCGCAGGAGACGCCTCCAGATACCGCATGTACCCAGCAACCCCCCCCCCCCCCGAGGCCTATCCACTGATTAGTCCAACGACGCTGGGGTGGTGGTTAGGGAAGGTATGGTGGGCTCACTACCGCCACCCACCAAGAAGCAAAGGAGGAGACCGGACAAGAAAGGCCCTAAAGGCGCCAGAGCTGCTTCAAGCAGCCAGCTGCCTCTGAAGCCCCGGGCGGTAGAGAGAATACTGCTACCTCTTGAGCACTGCGTTGGTTTTCCCTTGAAGAGGAAAGGGTGATGCAGTAAAGTAGCGTAGGTATTTCCCTCAGTTTTTGAGAACCAAGGTATCAATCCAGTAGGAGGCCACGCACGAGTCCCTCGCACCTACACAAACAAATAAAATCCTCGCAACCAACGCAATAAAGGGGTTGTCAATCCCTTCACGGTCACTTACGAAACTGAGATCTGATAGATATGATAAGATAATATTTTTGGTATTTTTATAATAAAGATGCAAAGTAAAATAAAAGGCAATGAAAATAGCTAAGTGCTGGAAGATTAATATGATGGAAAATAGACCTGGGGGCCATAGGTTTCACTAGTGGCTTCTCTCAAGAGCATAAGTATTACGGTGGGTAAACAAATTACTATTGAGCAATTGACAGAATTGAGCATAGTTATGAGAATACCTAGGTATGATCATGTATATAGGCATCACGTCCGCGACAAGTAGACCGACTCCTGCCTGCATCTACTACTATTACCCCACACATCAACCGCTATCCAGCATGCATCTAGAGTATTAAGTTCAAAAGAACAGAGTAATGCTTTAAGTAAGATGACATGATGTAGAGGGATAAACTCATGCAATATGATATAAACCCCATCTTGTTATCCTCGATAGCAACAATACAATACGTGCCTTGCTGCCCAAAGCTAAGCACTTGTCCCATTGCAAGAAAGATCAATCTAGTAGGCCAAACCAAACTGATAATTCGAAGAGACTTGCAAAGATAACCAATCATACATAAAAGAATTTAGAGAAGATTCAAATATTGTTCATAGATAAACTTGATCATAAACCCACAATTCATCGGTCTCAACAAACACACCGCAACAGAAGATTACATCGAATAGATCTCCACAAGAGAGGGGGGAACATTGTATTGAGATCCAAAAAGAGAGAAGAAGCCATCTAGCTAATAACTATGGACCCAAAGGCTGAGGTAAACTACTCACACATCATCGGAGAGGCTATGGTGTTGATGTAGAAGCCCTCCGTGATCGACGCCCCATCCGGCGGAGCTCCGGAAAAGGCCCCAAGATGGGATCTCATGGGTACAAAAGGTTGCGGCAGTGGAATTAGGTTTTTGGCTCCGTATCTGGTAGTTTGGGCGTACGTAGGTATATATAGGAGGAAGAAGTACGTCGGTGGAGCAACGTGGGCCCCACGAGGGTGGAGGGCGCGCCCCCTACCTCGTGCCTTCCTGGTAGCTTTCTTGACATAGGGTCCAAGTCCTCTGGATCACGTTCATTCCGAAAATCACGTTCCCGAAGGTTTCATTCCGTTGATATTTTCTTTTTCTGCGAAACTCTGAAATAGGCAAAAAAACAGCAATTCTCGGCTGGGCCTCCGGTTAATAGGTTAGTCCCAAAAATAATATAAAAGTGTATAATAAAGCCCAATAATGTCCAAAACAGAATATAATATAGCATGTAACAATCAAAAATTATAGATACATTGGAGACATATCAAGCATCCCCAAGCTTAATTCCTGCTCGTCCCCGAGTAGGTAAATGATAAAAAACAGAATTTTTGATGTGGAATGCTACTTAGCATAATTTCAAAGTAATTCTTCCTATTGTGGCACGAATGTTTAGATTTAATATGATTCAAGATAAAAGATTAATGTTGACATAAAAACAATAATACTTCAAGCATGCTAACCAAGCAATTATGTCTTATCAAAATAACATAGCCGAAGCAAGTTATCCCTACAAAATCATATAGTCTGGCTATGCTCCATCTTCCCCACACAAAATATTCATATCATGTACAACCCCGGTTTTAGCCAAGCAATTGGTTCATACTTTTTAACACGCTTCAGCCTTTTCAACTCTTACGCAATACATGAGCGCAAGCCATGGATATAGCACTATGGTGGAAATAGGTATAATGGTAGGGGTTATGTGGGAAGACAAAAAAGGAGAAAGTCTTACATCAACAAGGCTAATCAACGGGCTATGGAGATGCCCATCAATTGATGTCAATGCAAGCAGTGGGGATTGCCATGCAACGGATGCACTAGAGCTATAAGTGTATGAAAGCTCAAACAAAAGAAACTAACTGGGTGTGCATCCAACTTGCTTGCTCACGAAGACCTCGGGCATTTGAGGAAGCCCATCATTGGAATATACAAGCCAAGTTCTATAATGAAATTTCCCACTAGTATATGAAAGGACAAAACGAGAGACTCTCTATCATGAATATCACGGTGCTACTCTGAAGCAAAAATGTGGTAAAAGGATAGTAACATTGTCCCTTCTCTCTTTTTCTCTTTTTTTTTATTTGGGCCTTTTTTTATGGCCTCTTTTTTTTAGTCCGGAGTCTCATCCCGACTTGCGGGGGAATCATAGTCTCCATCATCCTTTCCTCACTTGGGACAATGCTCTAATAATGATGATCATCACACTTTTATTTACTTACAACTCATGAATTACAACTCTGTACTTAGAACAAAATATGACTCTATGTGGATGCCTCCGGCGGTGTACCGGGATATGCAATGAATCAAGAGCGACATGTATGAAAGAATTATGAATGGTGGGTTTGCCACAAATACAATGTCAACTACATGATCATGCAAAGCAAAATGACAATGATGGAGCGTGTCATGATAAATGAAACGATGGAAAGTTGCATGGCAATATATCTCGGAATGGCTATGGAAATGCCATAATAGGTAGGTATGGTGGCTGTTTTGAGGAAGATATAAGGAGGTTTATGTGTGATAGAGCGTATCATATCACAGGGTTTGGATGCACCGGCGAAGTTTGCACCAACTCTCAAGGTGAGAAAGGGCAATGCACGGTACTGAAGAGGCTAGAAAATTGCGGAAAGGTAAGTGTGCGTATAATCCATGGACTCACATTAGTCATAAAGAACTCATATACTTATTGCAAGTTCGACCTTTTTTCAAAATAGAAACAGAAAATAAATTTAGGAATAGTGCGGGTGCGACGGAACGAATCAAGAATTTATTAGCCCTCCAAGCAAAGTACTACTACGCATGCTCCTAGGGGAAGGGTTGGTAGGAGTTAACCATCGCGCGATCCCGACCACCACACAAAGGATGACAATCAATAAATAACTCATGCTCCAACTTCGTTACATAACGGTTCATCATACGTGCATGCTACGGGAATCACAAACTCCAACACAAGCATTTTTCAATTCCACAATTACTCAACTAGCAAAACTATGATATTACCACCTTTATATCTCAAAACAATTATCTAGTATCAAATTTCTCATGATATTATAATTAAAGCAAATTGCCATACTATTTTAAGACTCTCAAAATAATATAAGTGAAGCATGAGAGATCAATAGTTTCTATAAAACAAATCCACCGCCGTGCTCTAAAAGATATAAGTGAAGCACTAGAGCAAAACTATATAGCTCAAAAAAATATAAGTGAAGCACATAGAGTATTCTAACAATTTCCGAATCATGTGTGTCTCTCTCAAAAGGTGTGTATAGCAAGGATGATTGTGGAAAACTAACAAATAAAGATTCAAATAATAAAGAGACGCTCCAAGCAAAACACATATCATGTGGTGAATAAAAATATAGCTCCAAGTAAAGTTACCGATGGAAGTAGACGAAAAGAGGGGATGCCTTCCGGGGCATCCCCAAGCTTTGGCTTTTAGGTGTCCTTAGATTATCTTGGGGTGCCATTGGAATCCCCAAGCTTAGGCTCTTGCCACTCCTTGTTCCATAATCCATCAAATCTTTTACCCAAAACTTGAAAACTTCACAACACAAAACTTAACAGAAAATCTCGTGAGCTCCGTTAGCGAAAGAAAACAAAACACCACTTCAAGGTACTGTAATGAACTCATTCTTTATTTATATTGGTGTTAAACCTACTTTATTCCAACTTATCTATGGTTTATAAACTATTTTACTAGCCATAGATTCATCAAAATAAGCAAACAACACACGAAAAACAGAATCTGTCAAAAACAGAACAGTCTGTAGTAATCTGTAACTAACGCAAACTTCTGGAACTCCAAAAATTCAGCCAAAATAGGATTACCTAGACAATTTGTTTATTGATCAGAAGCAATTGGAATCAATATTTTATCACGTTCTAGTGATTTTTAACAATTATTTTTGTGAACAGAAAGTTTCTGGAATTTTCAGCAAGATCAAATAACTATCATCCAAGAAGATCCTGTAGGTTAAACCTGGCACAAACACTAATTAAAACATAAAAACACATCTGACCAGAGGCTAGATCAAATATTTATTCCTAAACAGAAGCAAAAATTAAAAAAAAATAAAAATAAAATTGGGTTGCCTCCCAAGAAGCGCTATCGTTTAACGCCCCTAGCAAGGCATAAAAGCAAGGATAGATCTAGGTATTGCCATCTTTGGTAGGCAATCCATAAGTGGCCCTCATAATAGATTCATAAGGTAATTTTATTTTCATTCTAGGGAAGTGTTCCATGCCTTTCCTTAATGGAAATTGGAATCTAACATTCACTTCCTTCATATCAATAATTGCACCAATCGTTCTAAGGAAAGGTCTACCAAGAATAATAGGACATGAAGGATTGCAATATATATCAAGAACAATAAAATTTACGGGCATATAATTCCTATTTGCAAAAATAAGAACATCATTAATTCTTCCCATAGGTTTCTTAATGGTGGAATCCGCAAGGTGCATGTTTAAACAGCAATCATCAAAATCACGGAAACCTAGCAAATCACACAAAGTCTTTGGAATCGTGGAAACACTAGCACCCAAATCACACAAAGCATAGCATTCATGATCCTTAATTTTAATTTTAATAGTAGGTTCCCACTCATCATAAAGTTTTCTAGTGATAGAAACTTCCAACTCAAGTTTTTCCTCATAAGATTGCATCAAAGCATCAACGATATGTTTGGTAAAGGCTTTATTTTGACTATAAGCATGTGGAGAATTTAGCACGGATTGTAAAAAGGAAATACAATCTATCAAAGAGCAATTATCATAATTAAATTCCTTGAAATCCAAGATAGTGGGTTCATTAATATCTAGAGTTTTGATCTCTTCAGTCCCGTTTTTACCAATTTTTGTATCAAGATCTAAAAACTCCAAATTTTTGGAACGCCTTCTAGGTAAAGGTGGATCATATTCAGTCCCATCATTATCAAGATTCATATTGCAAAACAAAGATTTAATAGGGGACACATCAATAACTTTTAGATCTTCATCTTTATTTTCATAGAAACTAGAAGAACACGCTTTCACAAAACAATCTTTCTTAGCACGCATCCTAGCGGTTCTTTCTTTGCACTCATAAATGGAAATTCTCATGGCCTTGAGAGACTCATTGATATCATGCTTGGGAGGAATAGATCTAAGTTTTAAAGAATCAACATCAAGAGAAATTCTATCAACGTTACTAGCTAATTCATCAACCTTAAGCAATTTTTCTTCAAGCAAAGCATTGAAATTCTTTTGCGAATTCATAAACTCCTTAACACTAGTCTAAAATTCAGAGGGCATATTATTAAAATTTCCATAATAATTGTTTTAGGAATTACCATAATTATTAAAGGAATTACTAGGATACGGCCTAGGATTAAAGTTTCCTCTATACGCGTTGTTAGCAAAATTATTCCTACCAACAAAATTCACATCCATAGATTCATTATTATTCTCAATCAAAGTAGACAAAGGCATATCATTAGGATCAGAAGAAACACTCTTAGTAGCAAATAATTTTATAAGTTCATCCATCTTTCCACTCAAAACATTAATTTCTTCTATAGCATGCACTTTTTTATTAGTAGATCTTTCAGTGTGCCATTGAGAATAATTAACCATAATATTATCTAGGAGTTTAGTAGCTTCTCCTAAAGTGATATCCATAAAAGTGCCTCCCGCGGCCGAATCTAAAAGATTTGTAGAAGCAAAATTCAACCCGGCATAAATTTTTTGTATGATCATCCATAAATTCAAACCATGTGTAGGGCAATTACATATCATTAATTTCATCCTCTCCCAAGCTTGTGCAACATGTTCATGATCAAGTTGCTTAAAATTCATGATATCGTTTCTAAGAGAGATGATCTTAGCGGGAGGAAACTACTTAGAGATAAAAGCATCTTTGCACTTATTCCAAGAATCAATACTATTTTTAGGCAAAGACGAAAACCAAGCTTTAGCACGATCTCTAAGCGAAAAAGGAAATAGCTTTAATTTAACAGTATGATTGTCCATATCTTTCTTCTTTTGCATATCACACAAATCAACGAAGCTATTTAGATGGGTAGCGGCATCTTCACTAGGAAGGCCGGCGAATTGATCTTTCATGACAAGATTCAACAAAGCGGCATTAATTTCACAAGATTCGGTATCGGTAAGAGGAGCAATCGGAGTGCTAAGGAAATCATTATTGTTGGTATTGGTAAAGTCACACAATTTGGTATTATCTTGAGCCATCGTGACAAGCAAGCAATCCAACACACGAGCAAACAAGACGCAAGCAAAAAAGAGGCGAACGGAAAAGAGAGGGTGAATAAAATGGCAAGGGTGAAGTGGGGGAGAGGAAAACGAGAGGCAAATGGCAAATAATGTAATGCGGGAGATAAGGGTTTGTGATGGGTACTTGGTGAGTTGACTTTTGCATAGACTCCCCGGCAACGGGGCCAGAAATCCTTCTTGCTACCTCTTGAGCACTGTGTTGGTTTTCCCTTGAAGAGGAAAGGGTGATGCAGTAAAGCAGCGTAAGTATTTCCGTCAGTTTTTGAGAACCAAGGTATCAATCCAGTAGGAGGTCACGCACGAGTCCCTCACACCTACACAAACAAATAAAATCCTCGCAACCAACGCAATAAAGGGGTTGTCAATCCCTTCACAGTCACTTACGAAAGTGAGATCTGATAGATTTGATAAGATAATATTTTTGGTATTTTTATAATAAAGACGCAAAGTAAAATAAAAGGCAATGAAAATAGCAAAGTGTTGGAAGACTAATATGATGGAAAATAGACCCGGGGGCCATAGGTTTCACTAGTGGCTTCTCTCGAGAGCATAAGTATTACGGTGGATAAACAGATTACTGTTGAGCAATTGACAGAATTGAGCATAGTTATGAGAATATCTAGGTATGATCATGTATATAGGCATCACGTCCGCGACAAGTAGACCGACTCCTGCCTGCATCTACTACTATTACTCCACACATCGACCGCTATCCAGCATGCATCTAGAGTATTAAGTTCAAAAGAACAGAGTAACGCTTTAATTAAGATGACATGATGTAGAGGGATAAACTCATGCCATATGATAAAACCCCATCTTGTTATCCTCGATGGCAACAATATAATACATGCCTTGCTGCCCCTACTGTCACTAGGAAAGGACACCGCAAGATTAAACCCAAAGCTAAGCACTTCTCCCATTGCAAGAAAGATCAATCTAGTAGGCCAAACCAAACTGATAATTCGAAGAGACTTGCAAAGATAACCAATCATACATAAAAGAATTCAGAGAAGATTCAAATATTGTTCATAGATAAACTTGATCATAACCCCACAATTCATCGGTCTCAACAAACACACTGCAAAAGAAGATTACATCGAATAGATCTCCACAAGAGAGGGGGAGAACATTGTATTGAGATCCAAAAAGAGAGAAGTAGCCATCTAGCTAATAACTATGGACCCGAAGGTCTGAGGTAAACTACTCACACATCATCGGAGGGGCTATGGTGTTGATGTAGAAGCCCTCCGTGATCGATGCCCCCTCCGGCGGAGCTCCGGAAAATGCCCCAAGATGGGATCTCACGGGTACAGAAGGTTGCGGCGGTGGAATTAGGTTTTTGGCTCCGTATCTGGTAGTTTGGGGGTACGTAGGTATATATAGGAGGAAGAAGTACGTCGGTGGAGCAACATGGGCCCCACGAGGGTGGAGGGCGTGCCCAAGGGGGTAGGCGCACCCCCCTACCTCGTGCCTTCCTGGTAGCTTTCTTGACGTAGGGTCCAAGTCCTCTGGATCATGTTCGTTCCAAAAATCACGTTCCCGAAGGTTTCCTTCCGTTTGGACTCCGTTTGATATTATTTTTCTGCGGAACTCTGAAATAGGCAAAAAAACAGCAATTCTGGGCTGGGCCTCCGGTTAATAGGTTAGTCCCAAAAATAATATAAAAGTGTATAATAAAGCCCAATAATGACCAAAACAGAATATAATATAGCATGGAACAATCAAAAATTATAGATACGTTGGAGACGTATCAAATACCTGTCCAAGGTGCGAAGCGCTTCCATGTTGCTGGCGAGCCGATCCTACCTGCTGAAGTGCTACAACACCTACTGAACAATGATCTAAGGAGACTGCATGAAGATGTGCTGGCTAGAGAGAAAACCTTTTGGTCGCGGAAAAACCAGTATACCCGCTTTACGCGACTCAGGTGCCGGGTGGGAAGTTGTACGTTGAGAGATGGCCTGCGAATAACTTCATCCTCCGATTTGACTACATCTACGACATGTTCCACATGACCAAGTTGGATTTCCAGTTCATCCGCATGTATGCGCTGTATCGGAACTACTTCATCAGGGTCGAGAACATCAAATATATCCGCGTCGCGGACCCGTTCTATATGCACGAGAGCTTCTTTGCAGTTTGCAAAGAGCACCGTGACTATCCGAGCAAGTACCTCGGCGAATTCATGATCGCTAATAAGGACAAGGAAGTGATTCTCTTGCCTTATCATCGCACGTAAGTCATCCGCACATATCCTTTCGTAAGTGTTAATCATTCCTTTCTAAGCATGGAGTCTAATTTGAGGTGTACTTAATTTGTGCAGCGGGGGGGGGGGGTCCTCATCGTTCTGTCCCTGGAATACTCCCATGTGATGTACTTGGACTCATCGAAGAACCTCAGGAAAAAGGATTAAAAGCACATAAAAAGTGTTCTCGATAGTGCCCTGTTAACCTTCAGCCTGTCTGGTGGATATATCAAGGTGAAAAAGTACAGGAATCGCGGGCTGGCTTTCGGTCATAAGACCGACTTCTGTTGCATCCAGCAACCGCACACCAGTATGGCTGATAGATTCTACCTCATGCATCACCTGCTCGAGTACAGAAGGGATAATCAACGCCTTCGCATGTCACCCTACTTCCAACGATGCCGAGATTGTCAGCTGGGCCACAAGCATAGGAAGGACACCGAATCATCAAATCAGAGCTGAGTTTTATCATGTACGGTGTGAACTTGCCCAAGTGATCATGAAGCAGGTCCTCGAACCAACAGGGATGTTCTACCATGGGCCAATCACGCGGGAAGATGTCCGGGCACTGCTACTCGCTCAGCATCTGGACCTGAAGCCTTTCAAGAAGCTCGGGTGCTTCCTCCCTGACTATGAAGATTGGACCACCGACATCAAGGACTGATTGTTGATGACAATGTGTCACTACTGTCTTTCTATGGCAAAACTTTGAATTTATGCACAGCGAAACTATGTGATGTAACTAAACCGTGGTCCTGAACTAGCGTAGATCACTCTATTTAATTAGTTTGGGTATGAGGAACTTCATCATTTATGTTTACTATTGGTTTCTTGTATTTTGCTAATTATGCCTCCTTGTTTTCTTAAGTACATTATGTTGCATATTATCGTTCAATTCATCAACTCACGATGCAGGTACATAGATCAGAGATGGCAAAGGACTACTACACCGTGTCCGTTGGGAGGGTTCCAGGAGTCTACAACCACTGGCCAGCCGCTCAGGCCCTGGTGCACAGGTACCCTGGTGCTAGCCACAGAGGGTTCGACAGCAGAGCCGAAGCGGAAAGTAGTTACTTGAGGTGGACACTCCAGCATGAGCAGGGGCGGGACCGCCGGTACTACATAGTCGCGCTCTTGCTCATGCTGATCGCTCTTCTCTTCTACATCATGGTTTAGATAGAGATGATGAAACTTGTGTGTGCGCCATGACCATGCAGTTGCACTTATTCGAGACATGACATGATCGCACTTGTGTATCGCTATTTTCGAGATGTGATGATATTTGTGTTGAATGATGATGATGATGATGATGGTATGACAAGACTACTGTATGTATATGATATGATGAGAATAGTGTATGTTTAGTATGATCTGATTAAACTATTGTATAGAGCCTGTATAAATACATCACAAATACGTAGAGGGTGCAAATCTGTGAAAGCAGGAACATTAGCAGCAGCGCTGGAAAGAACCTAGCAGCAGCGCTTAATGTGGACAAGTGCTACAAAGAGTTATCAGTAGCGCAGGTCCTGGAAGCGCTACTGCTAACAATACTTACCAGTAGCGCTGCCCATAAAAGCGCTACTGCTACAACTTAGCTGTAGCGCGCTAGCAGTCGCGCTGGACCCAGCGCTACTGCTATGCATATTTCAAGCGCTACTACTAGGGTTTTTCCTAGTAGTGCTCTCTCAGTTCTTGTAAAAATTCCACCTTCTCAATGTCGGTGTCAAAACCGGTGGATCTCGGGTAGGGGGTCCCGAACTGTGCGTCTAAGGTCGATGATAATAGGATACAGGGGACACAATGTTTATCCAGGTTCGGGCCCTCTCTATGGAGGTAATACCCTACTTCCTGCTTGATTGATCTTGATGAATATGAGTATTACAAGAGTTGATCTACTACGAGATCGTAATGGCTAAAACCCTAGAAGTCTAGCCTGTATGACTATAATTATGAGTATTGGCCTCTACGGACCTAGCCCTCCGGTTTATATAGACACTGGAGGGATCTAGGGTTACATGAAGTCGGTTACAGAGAAAGGAATCTTCATATTTGGACGCCTAGCTTGCCTTCCACACCAAGGAGAGTCCTATTTGGACACGGGAGAGAGTCTTCGGTCTTGTATCTTCACAGCCCATTACTCCGGCCCATGTCCAACAGGTCGGATGCCCGAGGACCCCTTAGTCCAGGACTCCCTCAGTAGCACCTGAACCAGGCTTCAATGACGAGGTGTTTGTCGCGCATATTGTCTTCGGCATTGCAAGGCGCGTTCCCCTTTCCGAATACTCCAAGATAGTCTTCGGACGACCTTGTCCGGATCTGCAACACAAGTACCACACACAGCCGGAGAGAGTATAATATTTCACGAGTCCAATCCGCTGACAACTTTTTCTAACGTGGCATCACGTCTGTCCGGTCATTATTTTGAACCGTTTTCGTCTGCCATTCCATGTTTCGAGACGCGGTTCTCATTGGAATGTCTTGTCGAAGCAGAGATCGTGTCCCCTTATTGCGGGATTCTCATTAATACGGGCGTGGGTAATCCAACCGTGCCGTTTACACAGCCCTTGGGAACAGGCGAGTTTTAAGGCGAGTGGGGCGCTCGATATTCATTGCCTTTATAAGGAGATATGGATTCCCTTCTTTCACCCGCGCCTTCTCTCTTTCTCTGCCCTTCCATTCTCGAGCTCCAGCGCCCAAGTCTTCATCTTTTCCGCCTCGAGAAAGCACTCAACCATGTCCGGATCTGGAGCGCAAGGCAAATGGATGGCCTCCTCCGTTAAGGAGAAGGACATCACCAAGCTTCGGGAGGTCGGGTATCTGACAAAAGAAATCGCCCACCGGC
Organism: Aegilops tauschii subsp. strangulata; assembly: GCF_002575655.3. Classification (NCBI taxonomy): domain Eukaryota; kingdom Viridiplantae; phylum Streptophyta; class Magnoliopsida; order Poales; family Poaceae; genus Aegilops; species Aegilops tauschii. The sequence goes on along the minus strand of NC_053037.3, from coordinate 423,306,553 downwards.
TTTCGGCCAAGGGGAAAATCGTCCCCACCCCGAAGCCCACTGAGAGGGTGGTCTTCGTCCCTCACTTCGTCCGCGGGTTAGGCTTTCCTCTCCACCCTTTCGTCCGCGGAATGATGTTCTATTATGGGCTAGATTTCCATGATCTAGCCCCAAACTCCTTCCTCAACATCTTGGCATTCATCGTCGTGTGCGAGGCCTTCCTCCGCATTCAGCCCCACTTCGGACTGTGGCTCTAGATCTTCAATGTGAAGCCGAAGGTGGTGGATGGCCAGCATGCGGAGTGCGGGGTGCCATGGTGAGGAAGATGCCCAATGTCACATGGCCCAAAGGTACTTTCGTGGAGACTGTCAAGGAGTGGCAGAAACTGTGGTTCTATATCACAGAGCCCCGTGACACCACCTGGGTCGCGGCTCCCGAATTCAAGTCCGGTGCCCCAATGCGGCTCACCTCCTGGCTAGAGAAGGGCCTGAATTGGTCTTCGTCAGACGAGCAGCTAGCGCTGCAAACGCGCATCCAGAGCATGGTGGATAAGAACATCAAGCTCGTCAACATGATCCAGGTGATGCTAGTTCGCCGGATCCTTCCATGTCAGAGCCGGACTTCCCACTTATGGCAGTTCGATCCGGCCAAGCACCAGACCCTACTACAATTCTACGGAACTACGCACGAGGACATCTGGAAGGTGCTCTTCATGGGCAAGGAGACGCCGCCAGTGACGACCGAAGACCGTGGGCATGCCCTAGCCCATCCTGCCAGTCCGGTAAGTTTTTCACGTCTCAAGATGCATCCTTTACTTGCCTGTTCAGCGAAGATACCTAAGTTTCACCATTTATTTTTCAGAGCTGGACAAAGAAGGCGGAGCTGATTCGGTGTTCGGCTCCGCTGCCCGAGGAACCAGTCATCCCTCTCCTAGCGAAGATGCTGGTTCCGGCGCCCTACAAGGCGCCGGAGAAGAAGGCCAAGAAGAAGGCCAAGGGGGCCAAAAGTGGCCCTCATCGCAAGGGCGCTTCGGACGTGACGTCCGAAGATGACGAGACTCACTCCTCCGCCGCCGAGGATGACGACGAGCAGGAGGAGGAAAGCAACTCCCCCCTGAGGGGGGAAGGACGAAGAGGGCGACCTCCACAAATCTGGAGGCCGAGGCGTCCAAGAGGGGGAAGAGCTCCTTCGTAGATAACTCTGCGTGGGACGTCGAAAGCAGTCTGGAGCGACGCCCCCGGAACAAGCCCCTGGCCGCATCGTAAGTACTAAAATACTCGTATACGTCCATGTATCCGGCCTCTCTGCTTCATGGTATTAACATGTTAAATAATGCTATTGCTGTCCGGCCCATGACAGCTCCATGTGATCCTCATCAGGAGGGTCGCTGGTTTCGAAGGCGATGGCCAGCGAGTCGCCGCCGGCCGCTCAATCTCCCAAGGCCGAGGGCGACACCGAGGTGCTTTCCCAAAGGATCTTTCCAAGCCAGGGAGAGGTTCAGGAGGCCATCCGGGAGGCGCCGGAGTGCGAAGCCTCCGTCGCCGGACACATGGGGGAGCAGATCCCCATGGTGACGGGCGATGGGGGTCATGTTCAGTTCGGCCCCCAGCCGAATACGATTCCGGAGACCTATACGGCTCCGAAATCCGGCGAGCAGCCTCCTTCGAAAGAAGGAGGTGTGCCTGTCCCGCCGGTGACCTCTGTCCAACCAGAGGCACCAGACAATCTGTTGGAAGCGCTACGAGGCGCTTCCATCGTGGAGGAACACAGTATCCTTATGGGTACGGTGATTGAGAGGGTTCAGTCCGTCAAGAGCGGACTGACCAAAGCCTGCAGCAGCCTGCTGACAGGTTTTGAGGTAAGCCATGCAATTTTATAAAAGGAGTGTCACAGTATAGATAGTAGCCCCTGAGTCTCTGTCCAGTGTTCGGAAAGAAGAACCGGACAGAGGATCAAACAGTTTTTCGCAGGAGACTAACCATATGCGCTTGTGTGTTGAAACAGGCGTCATTGCTAGCTGCGACCGCACACACTACCGAAGTCCCCGGACTGAAGCAGAGACTGGAGCGAGCCGAGGAGGAGCTCGGCCAAGCGAGAAAGCAGCTAGACGACAAGCAAGGTATGCAATGACCTGTTGTATATTTAGAAAGAATAAATGATGTTAAATGACCGTAGTGCCATGATATTTGTAGGAGCGGCGACCGAGGTCGAGGTCCTTAAAAAGGCCCTGGCCGAGGCCGAGGAGAAAGCTGCCAAGGAAAAGGCAGCCCATGAGAAGCACGAGGCCAGGCTTGAGGAGGTCTAGCAAGAGCTCCAGGATGCGGTGAAGAAATGCGAGACCTTGGAGCGCGATGCTTCGGCTCAAGAGACCGAACTTGCCAAGGCTCGCCAAAGCGCGGAAGAGGCCCGGGTTGAAGCCCAGAGCGCCCTCCAGGAGATCCAGGAAGCCAAGAAAATCGCGGCGGGTAAGGCGTTTACACTACTAGGGAAAAGCTTATAGACAGACGCTTACTTGTAGCGTGAGTTTATAACCGTCACTACTGCTACTTAGGAGTAGCGTGGGTTTATACCCCCCCCCCCCCCCGCTACTACTAAGTTGATAGTAGTAGCGCGGGTTTATAACCCTCGCTACTACTAAGTGATTTTCACCGTGCCCTGCTACCTCTTGAGCACTGCGTTGGTTTTCTCTTAAAGAGGAAAGGGTCATGCAGCAAAGTAGCGTAAATATTTCCATCAGTTTTTGAGAATCAAGGTATCAATCCAGTAGGAGGCCACGCACGAGTCCCTCGCACCTACACAAACAAATAAATCCTCGCAACCAACGTGATAAGGGGTTGTCAATCCCTACACGGTCACTTACGAGAGTGAGATCTGATACATATGATAGAATAATATTTTTGCTATTTTTATGATAAAGATGCAAAGTAAAATAAAAGCAAAATAAAAGGCAACGGAAATAGCTAAGTGTTGGAAGATTAATATGATGGAAAATAGACCCGGGGGCCATAAGTTTCACTAGTGGCTTCTCTCGAGAGCATAAGTATTTACGGTGGGTGAACAAATTACTGTTGAGCAATTGACAGAATTGAGCATAGTTATGAGAATATCTAGGTATGATCATATATATAGGCATCACGTCCGAGACAAGTAGACAGACTCCTACCTGCATCTACTACTATTATGTTGGTGTACAAAAAGAGGGGTGCGTTTTTGCACCCCTCTACCTGTGCACGAGCAGTCGGAGCCGCACCTACGGTCACGCTAAGCAGAACAGGGGAGGTGAGCCAAGGTAAGACCGAAGCCCAAGATGATCAGAGCAACGCCAAGGCCAAGACCACAAAGAGCAGAGGGACGAAGCAGGTTCCCCCGGCAAGACCCTTGCCGGGGGCAGCCTCAGCAGCCCCGGCAAGACCCTTGCCGGGGTAGCTCGCCCCACACCAACAGAGCGAGCCACCCTTGAGATGGAGCAGGTCGCGGACAGGACCCGGGCCGCGGTCCGCGAGCACCAGCATCGCCCAGGCAGTCAGAGCCTGGCGAGCGGCGTCGTTCACGCACCAGACGACCGGCCGCACGCCGCGAGATCCAAAGAAGGAGCCCCCCCCCCCTGCAGGCGGCGCGGGGCCCTCCAGGGGTGTCGTTGTGCCACCTCCGGGCGGCACAGCGACCTCCAAGACGCTCACACCGGCGACCACGGCGCGCTCTTCCCATGGTGTGCACGCTGAGCAGCGTCACCACGTTGGCGACCCTGGGCACCGCCGTGGTAAGAGCCCTGTGCGTCAAACGCAAGATGAAGGAGTTCAGTGCGCTCGCCGAAGCGCTGGCGAAAATGGCACGCAGCCGCTGGGTCGTAACGGAGCTCCTTCTAACGTAGTTAGAAGTCGAAGCGCGCCGCGATGCACGCAGTGTCGCCGCCGCCCATGCCAGTGGAAGCTTTGGCGCGCGCACAGCTGCTCCTCGACTTCCCTCCTGCTGCGGAGAAGCTCGACGAGTGGAGGGCCACCATCCGGAGCCTCGTCGCCGTCGGAAACAAAGACGATCCGCGACCGGCGAGGGCCTCGGGTCGGCGCTCCACCGAGCCACCACATGCTGGCGCTGGGAGGACCGGGGGAGCTGCAGCCACGGTGCACTCTCCTCCTCCTCGCCAGCTGCCGCGGGCGTCGGCCCGTCGCGATGACGCTTGTGATAACATCTCCATAGCGTCGTCCGACACGCGGACCCTCCGCGACCAGCACCAGGTCCTTCGGGAGCGAGCTCACGAAGACGCTCGAACCACCGTCGAGTGCCGGCGTGAAACGCGCCGCTAGTCGGACAAGCGGGCGGGACCCGCTATGGACCACCCAGCACCGGGGGCCCCCGGCGGCCTACCTTACGAGGTGGGCTGCCCGGCTTTTACCCGTGAGCTGCGGCAGTTCCAATGGCCATCCCATCGCACGTTCAAGCCCGACGTCAGCGAGAAGTACACTGGCAAGACCCATCCGTCCGAGTTCCTCAGCATCTACACCATCGCGATGCAGGCTGCTGGAACTCGCGACGACAAGGTGCTCGCCAACTATTTCTCACTGGCGCTCAAGCCCAATGTGATGTCTTTGTTGATGCACTTGCCTGTGGATTCCATTTCTTCTTGGTCGGATCTGTGCCATGAGTTCGTTGGCGCCTTCACAGGAGGCCACCAAGCTCATGGCCAGGCCAGTGATTTGCATATCATTCCCCAGAAGGAAGGGGAGACCCTGCGCAAGTACATCCAGAGATTCAGCCGGGTGCAGTACAACATCCCCGACATTCATCCCGCCGCTGTGATTAGCGCGTTCCACCAGAACGTCCGCAACTGCAAGATGCGCGAGGAGCTGGCGATGACCAAGGTTAAGGATGTGGCCGAGCTCTACGTTCTGGCCGATAGGTGCGCCCAGGCTGAAGAGGGAAGGAAGTACCCCGGCGAAGACGCCGGCGCGGAAGCCGACTCTACCGATGAAGACGCCGCCACCCCGACGAAGAAGGGCCGACGTTGCAACAGGAAACGCAAAGGCAAGGACGTGCTTGCCATTGAGGGATCTGACGATACCGGTGCCAGCAAGAAGGTGAGGGCAGACGCCCCCGGCAAGGAGATTGCCGGGTGCGCCGTCTGCCGGGCCTTGGTGGCTACCGACAAGCCAGGAAGCTCCGGCAAGCAATACTGCAAGATCCACCGCACCAAGGGCCATGACCTCCAGAACTGCCGACAAGTCGAGCTGCTTGCTGAGAAGCAAAAGGCTGAGTACGAGAGGTGGGACAAGGAGAAGGACCAGGACGATGCTGAGGGATCCGGCAAGAAGCGTGGCAGCCAAGGAGGCCGCCCCGGCAAGGACAACCAGCAAGAGAGGCCCGCCCGGGGCCGCGACAAGAAACAAGAAGACGATGATCACGACGAGGACAACGAGTCTGGTGAGCAAGGGTTCCAGAAGGCTATGGAGGCCATGTGCGTCGATGGCGGCGCCTCACTGCATACCTCTCACCGCCAGCTCAAGCAGTGGGCGCGTGAGATTACAGCAGCAGAGCCGTCGTTCGACGCACAGAAGCCGCTGAAGTGGTCCAGCATGCCCCTCATCTTTGACGCCGAGAACCACCCTAACCGCGCTACCGCGGTCGGGTGTTTGCCATTGTTGGTCTCACCAACGATACGCAACCTCAGGGTGAACAAGATGTTGGTTGACGGCGGGGCCGGCCTGAACCTGATCTCGCCTGTCGTGATCAAAAGGTTGCAAATCCCTAATGGAGACCTCGAGGAATTGGGCACGTTTCAAGGGGTCAATCCGGGGAGGAGCCAGCCGAAGGGAATGGTCACACTGCCCGTGACATTTGGAGGAGAGTTGAACTACAGGATGGAGAGGATCGTCTTCGACGTGGCCGAGATCCCCTTGCCCTAAAACGGGATCCTCGGCCGCCCGACACTAGCCAAGTTCATGGCGGCGTCACACTACGCCTACAACATGCTAAAGATGCCCGGGACGTTGACCATCATCTCCGTCCCCTCCGACAAGAAGGACGCGCTGATCTGCGCTGACCAACTCTACCAGGAAGCAGTTGCAGCAGCTGGTGTCAAGGCACCTGCTCCTGCCGCTGAAGGCCCGGGAGGGAAGAAGGAGCCCGACAAGACCTCTCGCACCCACTCCGGCAAGCGCACCTCCTCGGAGTGTTGTGCTACCGTTGAGGACGTGCCAGAGAGCTCTACTGACAAGAGCAAGAGATCCAGAGCCGAGCCGCCGCAGACCAAGAAGGTGCCCGTCAAGGAGGATGGCACGGGAGGGGCCTTCACCATAGGCTCCACCCTCGACAGCAAATAGGAAGGTGCACTCGTCACCTTCCTGCGGGCAAATGTCGACGTGTTTGCATGGCAAGCATCTGACATCCCCGGTGTTCCCAGGGAGTTGTGATTGAGCACCACCTAGCTGTCTGCCCCCACGCGCGGCCCGTCAAGCAGAAGGTCAGAAAGCAGGCTCTGGAGAGGCAGGAGTTCATCACAGAGGAGATTAGGAAGTTGGAAGCGGTAGGTTTGGTGAGAGGAGTGCTCCACCCGACGTGGTTGGCCAATCCGGTAGTGGTGCGCAAGGCAAATGGGAAGTGGAGGCTGTGTATTGATTACACAGATATTAATAAGGCTTTTCCTAAGGACCCCTTCCCGTTGCCGCGCATCGACGAGATTGTTGACTCCACAGCCGTGTGTGATCTGTTATCATTCCTCGACGCCTACTCAGGCTACCACCAGATCTTCATGAAAAGAGATGATGGAGAGAAGACAGCATTCATCACCCCATGTGGTACGTATTGCTTTTTACGGATGCCTTTCGGGTTGAAGAGTGCCGGCTCAACGTTCGCAAGAGCAGTCCAAATTGGTTTTGAACCTCAGCTCCATAGAAATATGGAGGCATACATGGATGACATAGTGGTCAAAACCGAGGACGGGCCAACTCTTGTGCAAGATCTGGAAGAGACGTTTGCCAACCTGCGCAAGATCAACCTCAAGCTGAACCCTGAGAAGTGTGTCTTCGGCGTTCCGTCCGGCAAGCTTCTCGGGTTCTTTGTGTCACAGCGCGGGATCGAGGCGAACCCGGACAAAATCAAGGCTATTGAGCAGATTGAGGCGCCCAAGCGGATCAAAGATGTGCGTCGGCTCACCGGCTGCGTCGCCGCCATGAGCCGATTCATCTCCAAGTCCGCTGAGCGCGCCCTTCCTTTCTTCAAAATCTTGAAGCAGACGGGCCCAATGGAGTGGACCCCAGAAGCCGAGGCAACATTGCAGGATCTGAAGAAATACCTTTCCTCCACGCCAATACTGGTTGCGCCTAAACCACAAGATCCATTGTTGCTATATCTGGCAGCGACGAATCAAGTGGTCAGCACCGCACTGGTGGCACAGAGGGAGGTCGACGAGGAGGCAGTGACGGCGGTAGAACCAGCGGACGGCAAGCCAAAGATTCCCCCGGCAGGGCCTGGTGGCGGCAAGGCGCGGCCCCCGGCAGAGTCTGATGCCACCAAGGCAGTGCCCGCGCAGTCGAGTGAGGTGGTGCAGAAGAAGATGATGATGCAGCACCCGGTTTACTTTGTCAGCTCCCTCTTGCAGGGGGCTAGGTCGAGGTATTCCGGTGTGCAAAAATTGCTCTTCGGCCTCCTGATGGCCTCGAGGAAGCTGCGTCATTACTTCCAAGCCCACGAGATCACTGGCGTCACCCACCTCCCGTTGCAACGGATGCTGCATAACCCAGATGCAACTGGAAGGATTGTGGAATGGGCCTTGGAGCTATCAAATTTCGGTTTGAAGTTTGAAAGTACCTCAACAATCTAGAGCAGAGTCTTGGCGGAGTTCATTGCAGAATGGACCTCAACACCTGACGAAGAAATCCAGGAGACCACTCTCCCCGGCAAGGAAGCAGACCGCGACTGGATCATGTACTTTGATGGGGCTTTCTCGCTGCAAGGCGCCGGTGCCGGTGTGCTGCTTGTCGCGCCCACCGGAGAGCACCTCAAGTACGTGATCCAGATGCACTTCCCCAGGGAGATGTCCACCAACAACACTGCTGAGTACGAGGGATTGCTTGCGGGTCTCAGGATCGCGGCAGACCTCAGGGTTAAGAAGCTCATCGTTAGGGGTGACTCGCAGCTTGTTGTTAGGCAGGTCAACAAGGATTACCAGCGCCCATTGATGGAGGCCTACGTAGATGAGGTGAGGAAGCTGGAGGAGCGCTTTGACGGTATTCAAGCGGAGCATGTCCCCCGAATGGAGAACGACGTCGCCGATTACCTGTCAAAGCGTGCTGCATTCAAGCTACATGTGGAACCAGGTACCTTTTTGCTCCGGCTAACTCAACCGTCCATCGAGCCATCAACGGGGCAGAACAAGCGGAGGAAGTCAGGTCCCGGCAAGTACTTTCCTACCGAGCCCCCTGGGGCCGCCGGCAAGGGTGCTGCCATGGACGCTGAACCTGCCCAAGAGCAACTAGCTCCGGCAGGGCATCAAGCCCTGGCCGTAGAGACAGCCACTCCCATGGCGAAACAAATGCCTTTGGTTCTTGCCGTCGAGCCCCAGGCTCCGGCATGGGCGCAGCAAACCGTCCATTTCCTCCAAACGGGGGAGCTTCCTAAGGAGCATGAAGAAGCGGAAAAAGTAGCCCGTTGATCCGGCCTGTACCAGTTCGTCGATGACGTCCTGTACAGGAGAAGGCCAAACGGTGTGAAATTGAAGTGCATCCCCCGGGAGGAAGGACTGGAGCTATTGGCGGAGATACACGGAGGCATATGTGGCTCCCACATAGGGTCGAGGGCTCTTGCCGGGAAGGCGTTCCGGCAAGGTTTCTTCTGGCCCACCGCCCTCCAGGATGCAACAGCCCTAGTAACCAAGTGTGAAGTGTGTCAGTTCCATTCAAAGAAGCTTCATCAACCAGCTCAAGCCCTTCCAACAATCCCTCTCTCCTGGCCATTCTCGGTCTGGGGGCTCGATATACTGGGCCCTTTCCCCCGCGCTGTCGGGGGCTTTGAGTACTTGTACGTTGCGATCGACAAGTTCACAAAGTGGCCGGAGGTGGAAGCAGTGAGAAAGGTGACTGCTCAGTCAGCTGTCAAGTTTTTCAAGGGACTGGTCTGCCGTTTTGGTGTGCCAAACAGAGTCATCACTGACAACGGCACGCAGTTCACGAGCCACACCTTCATGCAATACATTCAAGACCTCGGTAGCAAGGTCTGTTTCGCTTCCGTGGCACACCCACGGAGCAATGGCCAAGCAGAGAGGGCAAATGCTAAAGTGTTGCGAGGCCTAAGGACAAAGACTTTTGACAAGCTGCGCAAGAGCGGAAGGCGCAGGATTGATGAATTGTCGGCGGTTCTTTGGTCGATCAGGACGACGCCAAATCGAGCCACCAGCCAGACAACTTTTGCCCTAGTCTACGGGGCGAAGCAGTTCTCCCCACGAAACTCATATACGGGTCACCTCGAGTGCTTGCTTATGATGAGCTTGAGCAAGAGCAGTTGCGCCAAGATGACGCGACGCTCCTTGAGGAAGATCGTCTTCGGGCAGCTGTGAAAGCAGCGCGCTACCAGCAAGCCTTGCACCGCTACCATGGCCGCAAGGTTCATGCCCGAAGCTTTGAGGAAGGCAACCTTGTTCTTCGGCGCGTTCAGTCGGCCAAGAATACCAACAAGTTGACGCCGAAGTGGGAAGGCCCTTATCGGGTAATACGGGTCACCAGGCCCGGCGCAGTCCGCCTGGAGACCGAAGATGGCATCCCAGTGAGCAACTCCTGGAACATCGAGCGTCTTCGCAAGTTTTACCCATAAGGCGCGGCTTGCCGAGCCTCCCGCCAAGCCACCTTTTGTACAAGCTTTGCCGGCAAGGCATGTGACCCTTTGTACAAAGCCAGGCGCAGACCCTGAGCATAAATAAATGAAGCGCAGGCGCCCTAAGTTATAGCATGCATGCTAGGTCGAGTCTCTTCCTTGGTTAGGGTTGATAGTGCTTAGCAGCGACTAACCCCTAGCCTAGAGGTCGAGTGCACGTCTATCTATTACCTTTCTGTCCTCCTTTGGTTCGCAGGGCACATGAGCACTTCTGCTGAGCTACTTGGAAAGAAGGAAACAGACCGGCGCCCCGGCCCCGGCAAACCAGAGTTGCCGGGGGCTGCAAGCACAAGGATCCAACTACGGCAAGATGAGATTGACGGAGGCTGCAGATCCAGATAAGTCTTTTATCCTCTGTCATGCATTTCGGAACCGGACTGGGGTATGTGAAACCTCGTTTTTATCTCTAGGCTGTCGTGCTCCCCTTTTTCTATACCTAAGGATTATTTCCTGGGTCCGGATTTGGTTGTAGCCGCGGCGGCAAGGAGGTAGAACGAGGAGCCTAAAGCCCACCTCATCCCTGCCTCCGCCAAGAGCCCGAGAATGGTCGAGTGGAGTGGGGGGACGGCAAGGCCTGTTGCCGGGCGACAAACGTTTATCTTAAACAATAGCAAGGATTCGCTCCTTGTCGCGGGATTTACCCACGAACGAAAAACCCGGCAAGCATCCCTTTTTCATTAAAAACATCCCATACAGGTACAGTTCGTGCGAGATGAAAAACATGAGCAAGGGGATTACAAGTTCTAAATTTAACAAAGGCCCGCAGGCTTACAAACTAAAAAATAGATAAGATGCCCGTAATCCCTTTCATGTCCCTCTCCTCAGGAGGCAGGTCAAGGAGGAGAAAGGGAAAAAGGGGCGCCTAGGCGAGCTACAGGCAGCGGGAAGCACCAAGAGAACACCTCGGCGGCCGCCCATGGGTGGGCCGGTGATGACGGTGCTGGGAAAGGAGCTGGAAGACAAGGCGGTAGGACCGGCAATACGCGATGAAGGCGTCGGTGCCCGTGTACTCCGAGTTGATGGCCTTGCCGCCCGCCCTCTTCCTCTTCCGCAGCCTCCCGACGCCAGCCGCCCAAGGAGACGGCCCCGAGAAGTTCAAGGAGCTGGCCCCGCCCCCGGCAAGCCTCTGCCGGAGGAGCGGCCAGGTGCAGATGCTGCTGCTGCCGCACCCGCCCAGGCGCGGGGCGTCCGACGCCTAGTCGGACTCGTCCCCGTCATCTGCCCCGCTGTCCTCCTCATCACTTTCGCTCGAGGAAGAGCTTCCATCGTCGGAATCTCCATCAGAGGAGCTCTCCACGCATCACTTCAGGCGAGTTCCGAACTCTCCGAAGACCTTGACCGAGAGCAGGCCGTCCTCCATTAATTTGACGTAGAGGACGAGCCCCGCCGTCAGGCTGTGGATGCGAGCGAACGTCTTCCACCCACGACGGAGGTACATGACCCGAGGAGCCGGGGTGTCGACGTCGACCCGCGTGCCCCCATTCCCACAACCCCTCATGTGCAATATGATGGATTGGGGCCGGTCACGCTCCATCTCCCGAGCGAACGGGGCAGGAAGACGGAGATGACGACGCGGAGGCCAGTGCAGCCTGATGAAGAACTCGCGGGGCTGGTCTCCGACATGGCCTTCCATCGGGAAAGGCACCATTGGTGGGGGCGAAGCCGACGCGCCGCCCCGTCCTCCTCTTCCCCGAGCACTACGGCCTCTGCCCCGGCCTCGCCCACGGCCTTGCCCCTCCCCCTTCCCCTCGCGGCCGGTTCCACCACCACGGGCTCAGGAGGAGGAGGGGCGCGCTGTCGAGCGGCGACCCTCGCCGCCACCATCGAGCGACCCGGGTTCCCTTTCTCCATGGCGAGTGAAAGGAAGAAGCAGAAGCAAGAAGAGATAGATGACAGGAGAATGCGGGACGCCATCCCCCTTCCCCCTCTTTATAAAGGGGCGGGGTTGGGCTCGGCCGCCCCGCTCGGCCAATCCAGCCACCGGAGGCGCAGGGAATCAGGACCGACCCGCTGCCCCAACCCGCGACGGCCCGGTTTCCCGCCTCCACCACTTGCCACCCCAGGCGCATGAAGGACGCGTGGCGGACGTGCAGAATTGAGGGGACGGGTGAAGCGACATCTCCCCACCTTGTGATCGTGGGGAGTGGACGCCTTGAAGACCGTGGCCCGGCCCCATTCAGTAAATGAGCCGCGCCTCCACGCCTCCCTCTTTTTACACGAAAGGCGCGAGCCGCCTCTTTACTGCGATGTGACGCATGCATATGGAAACCACCCCACGCATGCCGCACACGTCACGCACACCCCTCCACGCCGCGCCGCGCGCGCGGGTCGTAGGAAGCGCAGCGCGCGAAAAGTTTTACCGCGGTAAAAACCGCCCTGCCTGCCCGCGCACCGTTTTGGGCCTCACCCAACAACGTGTCGTGCTTATGTATGGCCCAGGCCAGGGGGCTCCTGTCGGTGTACAAAAAGAGGGGTGCATTTTTGTACCCCTCTACCTGTGCACGGGCAGTCGGAGCCGCACCTACGGTCACGCTAAGCAGAACAAGGGAGGTGAGCCAAGGTAAGACCGAAGCCCAAGATGATCAGAGCAACGCCAAGGCCAAGACCACAAAGAGCAGAGGGACGAAGCAGGTTCCCCCGGCAAGACCCTTGCCGGGGGCAGCCTCAGCAGCCCCGGCAAGACACTTGTCGGGGCAGCTCGCCCCACACCAACAGAGCGAGCCACCCTTAAGCCCACGGTCCCCGACGCCATCGGCCATGTGGGGCCAGGGCTTGGGAAGGCGCCTCTATGTTGGCATGCAGATCTTTGTGAAGACATATTCAAGATCAGATGAGGATTAGAAGACGACGATCCTCGGCAAGATCCTTGCCGAGGCAGGCCACCAGACCCCCGGCAAGGCCCTTGCCGGGGACGACAGCGCGCCATGGCAAGACCCTTGCCGGGCCACACGGCAAGGCCCTCGCCAAGAACGCCAGCAGGGCCACCGCCAGGCCCACGTCAACCAAGCTTCCACCGCCGTTCACATGCAGCTGCCAGCCCAACCAGCTGGGCGGGCACCTGCGTGGCAACATGCAGCTCCCAGGCCAACTCATCGAGCGCCTGCGTGGCGGCATGCAGATCTTCGTGAAGGCTCCACCACCGCGCCACCTCAGCTGCCTGCCTGCCTACATGGCACCCCACGCATCACTGGCCGAGGTGCGTGTCGAAGCGAGGAGGAGCGGTGATGGACGGGACGAGCCTCACCCCCGTCCCCGATAAAGTGAGAGGACACCTAAGCTATGCATTAAATGCGTCTTGTCCTGTAGTATGAGCGATAAGCTCAGGGCACTGTACGCCTTTCCACCTCCTGTGTGCCACTGTGGCAGCCCCTTCCGACTATAAAAGGAGGCCCATGGCATACTGGGGAAGGATTCGGTTCTTTCGAACCACGCACGTACCACAGCTAGTTCGAGAGCTCAAGAACTCTCTGAAATACACCCACCAAAGCAGGAGTAGGGTTTTACGCATCCTCGCGGCCCGAACCTAGGTAAACGATTCTTGTGCTGTCTACTAGCCCTGCTATTCTCGCAACCCCGCGCCCCGACAACCGTAGTAGGGATTCTTGCGATCCCATAGGTGTCGTTCCACACCGACATATTACTCCACACATCGACCGCTATCCAGCATGCATCTAGAGTATTAAGTTCAGAAGAACAGAGTAACGCTTTAAGCAAAATGACATGCTGTAGAGGGACAAACTCATGCAATATGATATAAACCCCATCTTGTTATCCTCGATGGCAACAATACAATACGTGCCTTGCTGCCCCTACTTTCACTGGGAAAGGACACCGCAAGATTGAACCCAAAGCTAAGCACTTCTCCCATTGCAAGAAAGATCAATCTAGTAGGCCAAACCAAACTGATAATTCGAAGAGACTTGCAAAGATAACCAATCATACATAAAAGAATTCAGAAGATTCAAATATTGTTCATAGATAAACTTGACCATAAACCCACAATTCATCGGTCTCAACAAACACACCGCAAAAAAAGATTACATCGAATAGATCTCCACGATAGAGGGGCAGAACATTGTATTGAGATCCAAAAAGAGAGAAGAAGCCATCTAGCTAATAACTATGGACCCGAAGGTCTGAGGTAAACTACTCACACATCATCGGAGAGGCTATGGTGTTCATGTAGAAGCCCTCCGTGATCGATGCCCCCTCCGGTGGAGCTCCGGAATAGGCCCCAAGATGGGATCTCACGGGTACAGAAAGTTGCCGCAGTGGAATTAGGTTTTTGGCTCCGTATCTGGTAGTTTGGGGGTACGTAGGTATATATAGGAGGAAGGAGTACGTCGGTGGAGCAACAGGGGGCCCATGAGGGTGGAGGGCGCGCCTGGGGGGGTAGGCGCGCCCCCCTACCTCGTGCCTTCCTGGTTGATTTCTTGACGTAGGGTCCAAGTCCCCTGGATCACGTTCGTTCCAAAAATCACGTTCCCGAAGGTTTCATTCCGTTTGGTCTCCGTTTGATATTCTTTTTCTGCGAAACTCTGAAATAGGCAAAAAAACAGCAATTCTGGGTTGGGCCTCCGGTTAATAGGTTAGTCCCAAAAATAATATAAAAGTGTATAATAAAGCCCAATAATGTCCAAAACAGAATATAATATAGCATGGAACAATAAAAAATTATAGATACGTTGGAGACGTATCAAGCATCCCCAAGCTTAATTCCTGCTTGTCCTCGAGTAGGTAAATGATAAAACAGAATTTTTGATGGGGAATGCTACTTGGCATAATTTCAACATAATCCTTCTTATTGTGGCATGAATGTTCAGATTTGATATGATTCAAGATAAAAAGTTTAATGTTGACATAAAAACAATAATACTTCAAGCATACTAACTAAGCAATTATGTCTTATCAAAATAACATAGCCAAAGCAAGTTATCCCTACAAAATCATATAGTCTGGCTATGCTCCATCTTCCCCACACAAAATATTCATATCATGTACGACCCCGGTTTTGGCCAAGCAATTGGTTCATACTTTTAACGCGCTTCAGCCTTTTCAACTCTTACACAATACATGAGTGCAAGCCATGGATATAGCACTATGGTGGAATAAGGTATAATGGTAGGGGTTATGTGGGAAGACAAAAAAGGAGAAAGTCTCACATCAACGTGGCTAATCAACGGGCTATGGAGATGCCCATCAATTGATGTTAATGCGAGGAGTATGGATTGCCATGGAACGGATGCACTAGAGCTATAAGTGTATGAAAGCTCAAAAAGAAAACTAAGTGGGTGTGCATCCAACTTGCTTGCTCACGAAGACCTCGGGCATTTGAGGAAGCCCCTCATTGGAATATACAAGCCAAGTTCTATAATGAAATTTCCCACTAGTATATGAAAGTGACAAAATGAGAGAATCTCTATTATGAAGACCACGGTGCTACTTTGAAGCACAAGTGTGGTAAAAGGATAGTAACATTGTCCCTTCTCTCTTTTTCTCTCATCGTTTTTTTATTTGGGCCTTTTCTCTTTTTTTATGGCCTCTCTTTTTTTATTTAAGTCCGGAGCCTCATCCCGACTTGTGGGGGAATCATAGTCTCCATCATCCTTTCCTCACTTGGGACAATGCTCTAATAATGATGATCATCACACTTTTATTTACTTACAACTCATGAATTACAACTCAATACTTAGAACAAAATATGACTCTATATGAATGCCTCCGGCGGTGTACCGGGATATGCAATGAATCAAGAGCGACATGTATGAAAGAATTATGAATGGTGGCTTTGCCACAAATACTATGTCAACTACATGATCATGCAAAGCAATATGACAATGATGGAGTATGACATGATAAATGAAACGGTGGAAAGTTGCATGGCAATGTATCTCGGGATGGCTATGGAAATGCCATGATAGGTAGGTATGGTGGCTGTTTTGAGGAAGATATAAGGAGGTTTATGTGTGATAGAGCATATCATGTCACCGGGTTTGGATGCACCGGCGAAGTTTGCACCAACTCTCAAGGTGAGAAAGGGGAATGCGCGGTACCGAAGAGGCCGGCCGGAGGTCATATGTATAACCCCGAGCTGTTTTATCTCTGCCTTTAAGGTGAGGTGGGGCGGGCTGGTGTTCGGCTTGAGTTGCCGCTTTGTCCCGACCGCGTGGTGGTCGGTCAGCCGCATCGCCCCGACTGCGTGGTACGGGCTCTGGCGCCGCATCATCGAACTGAGGTAGCAATTTGTGCTTCGGGTAGCATCTGGGTTGGCGCTTGAGGCCGTATTCCTCGGCTGCCGGGACATCAGTCCATCTATCATTTAGCAGATCTTTGTCAGCTTGCAGCTGCTGCTGCTTCTTTTCCAGGCTCCTTGCAGTGGCTATTAGCCGGCGCTTCAAGTGCTCCTGCTCGAGAGGTTCCTCAGGCACGATAAAATCCTCGTTGCCGACGCTCACTTCATCCTCGGAGATCGGAAGATAAGTACTGTCCTCCGAGTTGTTGTCTATGGCCTGTTCATCATGGCTAACTTGCACGTTTTCCTGTTCCTCCTGTTCAGAAGTTGCCTCAACAGGGTCTTCATTGTCTTCGGCATCAGCCGGAGTATTATTTTCTCCGGTGCTGGTATTGCTGTCTTTTCTACGACGCGACTTAGAGCGGCGCCGCTGACACCGACGCTTTGGTTGTGTCTTAGGAGGTTTATCCTCGACTGGATTTTCTTTGTCATCGTTGTTATTTTTTTTAGGTGTATCCACCATACACATCGTATGAAGAAGTGGCCGTCCAGCGTCCGGTAAACGGCATGTTTTGGCCCTGCTCCTCATCGGCATCGTCGTCCATACCGTCGATGTCTTCGGAGCCGTAATCGAGCATGTCGGTTAAGTCTTTGACAGTGGCTATGAAGTGGGTGGGGGGTGGAACGAAATTCTCCGTCATCAGCTTCCAATTCAAACCGGACATAATTCGGCTGTGAGCCCCCCGCTAAGGATAATGATTTCAATGAGTTTAGCACGTCGCCTACGGGCGAGTGCCGAAAAATGTCAGTGGAGCTGAATTCGACGATCGACGATCGATCGAGCTCGGTGCATGCAGACGCACATGGTTCGGAACCTGTAGCCGGAAACGAGTTCGAGGCTCCGGTGACACAGATTCCACTCGAGGGTGGGTCTGTGTGCGGCTCTGACGCTGCTGAGACTGCGGCATCCGTGGTGGGGTTGAGCTTCCCGTCCTCGGATGGCGCGATCTGCTCCGGATCTAGGGCCGGAGCAGTTACAGGTGCTATCTCCTGAATATGGTCCGATGACAGATTTAGGTCATGTTCATTGGGGCGACAGGGAGTGGCTGTCGTAGTCTCGAATCCGTCGAAGATCAAGTCTCCGCGGATATCTGCGGCGTAATTCAAGCTTCCAAATCTGACCTGATGGCCAGGGGCGTAGCTGTCGATCTGCTCCAGATGGCCAAGCGAGTCGGCCCGCAGTGCGAAGCCGCCGAACGTGAAGATATGTCCGAGGAGGAAGACTTCCCCCTAGACAGCATTGTTGTTGATGATTGAAGGAGCCATCAAACCTTTTGGCGACGGCACAGTGGAACTCTCAATGAAAGCACCAATGTCGGTGTCAAAACCGGCGGATCTCGGGTAGGGGGTCCCGAACTGTGCGTCTAAGGTCGATGGTAACAGGAGACAGGGGACACAATATTTATCCAGGTTCGGGCCCTCTCTATGGAGGTAATACCCTACTTCCTGCTCGATTGATCTTGATGAATATGAGTATTACAAGAGTTGATCTACCACGAGATCGTAATGGCTAAAACCCTAGAAGTCTAGCCTGTATGACTATAATTATGAGTATTGGCCTCTACGGACCTAGCCCTCCAGTTTATATAGACACCGGAGGGATCTAGGGTTACATGAAGTCGGTTACAGAAAAAGGAATCTTCATATTTGGACGCCTAGCATGCCTTCCACGCCAAGGAGAGTCCTATTCGGACACGGGAGAGAGTCTTCGGTCTTGTATCTTCACAGCCCATTACTCCGGCCCATGTCCAACAGGTTGGACGCCCGAGGACCCCTTAGTCCAGGACTCCCTCACTCAACATCACTTTGCGGACCATACACACCTGTCAACCACCACATGGCCTCTCCATGCTTCAAGAGCGCAGTTAGTGTGTTTGCCGTGACATGCCTATTAGAGGCCGAAACTACCACTCTATCCCATGCAAGTAGAATACCACCACGCGTGCCCACGGCTGGCACATAGTAAAAGTCTTCAAATCTATTACCCAGGCATTGCTTTAAAATTTCGCTCGTCCTGATCTCCATCTTAGTCTCTTGAAGGCACACAGTGCTTGCCCGAGCCGCCTCCACTACCTGATAAACCGAGCTACGTCGTGCCGTGGAGTTTAGTCCGCGCACGTTCCACACTAACATTTTCGGGGGTTGTGCAGCCATAACAATGACCCACCACGACTACCATGGTGCACCAAGGCACTACGAACCAACTACCACTCCATCATCGTCTCCGACCAACGGCAACGCCTCTGAGTCCCAGCCGAACAAGGCTAAAATTGCCCTAACGTGGCTCTCCACCAGTGGCTTGTCAAACAAGTCGACGTAGGCTTGAAGCGCCTCATCAGTGATCACATCCCCCTCGTGCGTGAGGCACAGCTTCCTAATTAGCACCGACTGCTGCTTGGATGCCTTCGATCCACTTCCTCCCTTGGCTAGTCTGACACTCCGGCGCGGAGAGGTAACCGGCACCCGCTTCTGCCTTGGCTTCCGCTGTTTCTGAGGTGGGTCCCTGTTCTTGGGCTGCGACAACAGAGGGGAGAGTGCCTGCATTAGTTCAGCGCAGATCATGGCAACCTGATCCCGGGGTGAAGGCTGGGTCGGAATGGCCATGGCAGCACCCTCCACCGGCGTGTCAGCCTGATCAGATAGGCTCACAGGAAACCAGCCCTCTCTACGTTCTAGCGTGCATGGGCACGTCCCATCCGCATGCATAGCGGGCCCACTTGTCTCTGATTATCTGGCCCACGATTCCACCAATAGCGACTAGACAGAAGCTCCCAAATCCTCCTCGGTCCACGCACAAATCTCGCAGCCAGCCTGATCACTTGTCGCTTCCTCCTCCTGCAGGGTTAGGGCCCACTGCCCGAACCTGAGCACCCGCGACGCCCCAGGCGTGGAGGGCGGATGATGCTCATCCATTGATTGTAAAGCACTGAGCCCAGGCCCACCAATACCGTCGGCACGCGGAGAGCCAATGGTCGCCGAGCAATCAGGCTGCAGAACCCCCAGACCAGGCCTGCCACAGCTGTCGGCCCGCGGAGAGCCACACTCAACCCGATGCCCGACCATATCTCTCCTGGGTGTTGGGGAACGTAGTAATTTCAAAAAAATTCCTACGCACACGCAAGATCATGGTGATGCATAGCAACGAGAGGGAAGAGTGTTGTCCACGTACCCTCGTAGACCGATAGCGGAAGTGTTATCACAACGCGGTTGATGTAGTCGTACGTCTTCACGATCCGACCGATCAAGTACCGAACGTACGGCACCTCCGAGTTCTACACACGTTCAGCTCGATGACGTCCCTCGAACTCCGATCCAGCCGAGTGTTGAGGGAGAGTTTCGTCAGCACGACGGCGTGGTGACGATGATGATGTTCCACCGACGCAGGGCTTCGCCTAAGCTCCGCAACGGTATTATCGAGGTGTAATATGGTGGAGGGGGCACCGCACACGGCTAAGAGATCTCAAGGATCAATTGTTGTGTCTATGGGGTGCCCCCCTGCCCCCGTATATAAAGGAGCAAGGGAGGAGGAGGCCGGCCCTAGGAGGGGGCGCACCAAGTGTGGATTCCTACTAGGACTCCCTAGTCCTAGTAGGATTCCACCTTCCATATGGAATAGGAAAAGAGGAACGGAAAAAGAGAAGGAAGGAAGGGGGCGCCCCCCTTCCCTAGTCCAATTGGGACCAGACCAAGGGGAGGGGTGCGGCCACCCTTGAGGCCCTTTTCCTTCTTTCCCGTATGGCCCAATAAGGCCCAATACGTATTCCCGTAACTCTCCGGTACTCCGAAAAATACCCGAATCACTCGGAACCTTTCCGAAGTCCGAATATAGTCGTCCAATATATCGATTTTTACGTCTCGACCATTTCGAGACTCCTCGTCATATCCCCGATCTCATCCAGGACTCCGAACTCCTTCGGTACATCAAAACTCAATAAAACTGTCATCGTAACGTTAAGCGTGCGGACCCTACGGGTTCGAGAACTATGTAGACATGACCGAGACACGTCTCCGGTCAATAACCAATAGCGGGACCTGGATGCCCATATTGGATCCCACATATTCTATGAAGATCTTTATCGGTCAGACCGCATAACAACATACGTTGTTCCCTTTGTCACCGGTATGTTACTTGCCCGAGATTTGATCGTCGGTATCTCGATACCTAGTTCAATCTCGTTACCGGCAAGTCTCTTTACTCGTTCCATAACACATCATCCCGCAACTAACTCATTAGTCACAATGCTTGCAAGGCTTATAGTGATGTGCATTACCGAGTGGGCCCAGAGATACCTCTCCGACAATCGGAGTGACAAATCCTAATCTCGAAATACGCCAACCCAACAAGTA
The DNA here is from genome assembly GCF_002575655.3 of Aegilops tauschii subsp. strangulata. Classification (NCBI taxonomy): domain Eukaryota; kingdom Viridiplantae; phylum Streptophyta; class Magnoliopsida; order Poales; family Poaceae; genus Aegilops; species Aegilops tauschii. Next base: position 423,286,074 of record NC_053037.3, on the reverse strand, counting down.
CCTTTGGAGACACCTGTAGAGCACCTTTATAATCACCCATTTACGTTGTGACGTTTGGTAACACACAAAGTGTTCCTCCGGTAAACGGGAGTTGTATAATCTCATAGTCATAGGAACATGTATAAGTCATGAAGAAAGCAATAGCAACATACTAAACGATCGGGTGCTAAGCTAACGGAATGGGTCAAGTCAATCACGTCATTCTCCTAATGAGGTGATCTCGTTAATCAAATGACAACTTATGTCTATGGCTAGGAAACATAACCATCTTTGATTAACGAGCTAGTCAAGTAGAGGCATACTAGTGACACTCTATTTGTCTATATATATTCACACATGTATTATGTTTCCGGTTAATACAATTCTAGCATGAACAATAAACATTTATCATGATATAAGGAAATATATAATACTTTATTATTGCCTCTAGGGCATATTTCCTTCAGTCTCCCACTTGCACTAGAGTCAATAATCTAGTTCACATCGCCATGTGATTTAACATCAATAATTCACATCACCATGTGATTAACACCCATAGTTCACATCTCTATGTGACCAACACTCAAAGTGTTTACTAGAGTCAATAATCTAGTTCACATCGCTATGTGATTAACACCCAAAGAGTACTAAGGTGTGATCATGTTTTGATTGTGAGATAATTTTAGTCAACGGGTCTGTCACATTCAGACCCGTAAGTATTTTGCAAATATCTATGTCTACAATGCTCTTCACGGAGCTACTCTAGCTAATTGCTCCCACTTCAATATGTATCTAGACCGAGACTTAGAGTCATCTAGATTTAGTGTCAAAACTTGCATCGACGTAACCCTTTACGACGAACCTTTTGTCACTTCCATAATCGAGAAACATATCCTTATTCCACTAAGGATAACTTTGACCGTTGTCCAGTGATCTACTCCTAGATCACTATTGTACTCCCTTGCCAAAATCAATGTAGGGTATACAATAGATCTGGTACACAGCATGGGATACTTTATAGAACCTATGGCCAAGGCATAGGGAATGACTTTCATTCTCTTTCTATCTTCTGCCGTGGTCGGGCTTTGAGTCTTACTCAATTTCACACCTTGTAACACACGCAAGAAACTCTTTTCTTTGACTGTTCTATTTTGAACTACTTCAAAATCTTGTTAAGGTATGTACTCATTGAAAAATCTTATCAAGCGTCTTGATCTATCTCTATAGATCTTGATGCTCAATATGTAAGCAGCTTCACCGAGGTCTTTCTTTGAAAAACTCCTTTCAAACACTCCTTTATGCTTTGCAGAATAATTCTACATTATTTCTGATCAACAATATGTCATTCACATATACTTATCAGAAATGTTGTAGTGCTCCCACTCACTTTCTTGTAAATACAGGCTTCACCGCAAGTCTGTATAAAACTATATCCTTTGATCAACTTATCAAAGCGTATATTCCAACTCCGAGATGCTTGCACCAGTCCATAGATGGATCGCTGGAGCTTGCATATTTTGTTAGCACTTTTAGGATTGACAAAACCTCCTGGTTGCATCATATACAACTCTTCTTTAATAAATCCATTAAGGAATGTAGTTTTGTTTATCCATTTGCCAGATTTCATAAAATGCGGCAATTGCTAACATGCTTCAGACAGACTTTAAGCATAGATACGAGTGAGAAACTCTCTCATCGTAGTCAACACCTTGAACTTGTCGAAAACCTTTAGCGACAATTCTAGCTTTGTAGATAGTAATACTACTATCAGCGTCTGTCTTCCTCTTGAAGATCCATTTAATCTCAATGGCTCGCCGATCATCGGGCAAGTCAACCAAAGTCCATACTTTGTTCTTCATACATGGATCTCATCTCAGATTTCATGGCCTCAAGCCATTTCCCGGAATCTGGGCTCATCATCGCTTCCTCATAGTTCGTAGGTTCGTCATGGTCTAGTAACATAACCTCCAGAACAGGATTACCGTACCACTCTGGTGCGGATCTTACTCTGGTTTACCTACGAGGTTTGGTAGTCACTTGATCTGAAGTTACATGATCATCATCATTAACTTCCTCACAAATTGGTGTAGGAGTCATAGGAACAGATTTCTGTGATGAACTACTTTCCAATAAGGGAGCAGGTACAGTTACCTCATCAAGTTCTACTTTCCTCCCACTCACTTCTTTCGAGAGAAACTCCTTCTCTAGAAAGGATCCATACTAAGCAACGAATGTCTTGCCTTCGGATCTGTGATAGAAGGTGTACCCAACTGTCTCCTTTGGGTATCCTATGAAGACACATTTCTCCGATTTGGGTTTGAGCTTGTCAGGATGAAACTTTTTCACATAAGCATCGCAACCCCAAACTTTAAGAAACGACAACTTTGGTTTCTTGCCAAACCACAGTTCATAAGGCGTCGTCTCAACGGATTTTGATGGTGCCCTATTTAACGTGAATGTAGCTGTCTCTAATGCATAACCCGAAAACGATAGTGGTAGATCGGTAAGAGACATCATATATCGCACCATATCTAATAAAGTACGGTTACGATGTTCGGACACACCATTACACTGTGGTGTTCCAGGTGGCGTGAGTAGTGAAACAATTTCACATTGTTTTAACTGAAGGCCAAACTCGTAACTCAAATACTCTTCTCCACGATCAGATCGTAGAAACTTTATTTTCTTGTTACGATGATTTTCCGCTTCACTCTGAAATTATATGAACTTTTCAAATGTTTTAGACTTCTGTTTCATTAAGTAGATATACCCATATCCGCTCAAATCATCTGTGAAGGTCAGAAAATAATGATACCTGCTACGAGCCTCAATATTCATCAGACCACATACATCTGTATGTATGATTTCCAACAAATCTGTTGCTCTCTCTATAGTTCTGGAGAACGGCCTTTTAGTCATCTTGCCCATGAGGCACGGTTCGCAAGCATCAAGTGATTCATAATCAAGTGATTCCAAAATCCCATCAGTATGGAGTTTCTTCATGCGCTTTACACCAATATGACCTAAATGGCAGTGCCACAAATAAGTTGCACTATCATTATTAACTTTGCATCTTTTGGCTTCAATATTATGAATATGTGTATCATTATGATCGAGATCCAACAAACCATTTTCGTTGGTGTGTATGACCATAAAAGGTTTTTATTCATGTAAACAGAACAATAATTGTTCTCTAACTTAAATGAATAACCGTATTGCAATAAACATGATCAAATCATATTCATGCTCAACACAAACAAAAAATAACACTTATTTAGTTTCAACACTAATCCCGAAAGTATAGGGAGTGTGCGATGATGATCATATCAATCTTGGAACTACTTCCAACACACATCGTCACCTCGCCTTTTACTAGTCTCTGTTTATTCTGCAACTCCCGTTTCCGAGTTACTACTCTTTAGCAACTGAACCAGTATCAAATACTGAGGGGTTGCTATAAACACTAGTAAGTACACATCAATAACATGTATATCCAATATACCTTTGTTCACTTTGCCATCCTTCTTATCCACCAAATACTTGGGGCAGTTCCGCCTCCAGTGACCAGTCCCTTTGCAGTAGAAGCACTTAGTCTCAGGCTTAGGTACAGACTTGGGCTTCTTCACTTGAGTAGCAACTTGCTTGCCGTTCTTTTGAAGTTCCCCTTCTTCCCTTTGCCCTTTTTCTTGAAACTAGTGGTCTCGTCAACCATCAACACTTGAAGTGGTCTCGTCAACCATCAACACTTGATGTTTTTCTTGATTTCTACCTTCGTCGATTTCAGCATCACGAAGAGCTCGGGAATTACTTTCGTCATCCCTTGCATACTATAGTTCATCACGAAGTTCTACTAACTTGGTGATGGTGACTAGAGAATTCTGTCTATCACTATTTTATCTGGAAGATAAACTCCCACTTGATTCAAGCGATTGTAGTACCCAGACAACCTGAGCACATGCTCACTAGTTGAGCGATTCTCTTCCATCTTTTAGCTATAGAACTTGTTGGAGACTTCATATCTCTCAACTCGGGTATTTGCTTGAAATATTAACTTCAACTCCTGGAACATCTCATATGGTCCATGACGTTCAAAACCTCTTTGAAGTCCCGATTCTAAGCCGTTAAGCATGGTGCACTAAACTATCAAGTAGTCATCATATTGAGCTAGCCAAACGTTCATAACGTCTGCATCTGCTCCTGCAATAGGTCTGTCACCTAGCGGTGCATCAAGGACATAATTTTTCTATGCAGCAATGAGGATAATCCTCAGATCACGGATCCAATCCGCATCTTTGCTACTAACATCTTTCAACATAATTTTTCTCTAGGAACATATCAAAAATAAACACAGGGAAGCAACAACGCGAGCTATTGATCTACAACATAATTTGCAAAATACTATCAGGACTAAGTTCATGATAAATTTAAGTTCAATTAATCATATTACTTAAGAACTCCCACTTAGATAGACATCCCTCTAATCCTCTAAGTGATCACGTGATCCATATCAACTAAACCATGTCCGATCATCACGTGAGATGGAGTAGTTTCAATGGTGAACATCACTATGTTGATCATATCTACTATATGATTCACGCTCGACCTTTCGGTCTCCGTGTTCCGAGGCCATATCTGTTATATGCTAGGCTCGTCAAGTTTAACCTGAGTATTCCGCGTGTGCAACTGTTTTGCACCCGTTGTATTTGAACGTAGAGCCTATCACACCCGATCATCACGTGGTGTCTCAGCACGAAGAACTTTCGCAACGATGCATACTCAGGGAGAACACTTATACTTTGATAATTTAGTGAAGGATCATCTTATAATGTTACCGTCAAACAAAGCAAGATAAGATGCATAAAGGATTAACATCACATGCAATTAATATAAGTGATATGATATGGCCATCATCATCTTGTGCTTGTGATCTCCATCTCCAAAGCACCGTGCTTGTGATCTCCATCTCCGAAGCACCGTCATGATCACCATCGTCACCGGCGCGACACCTTGATCTCCATCGTAGCATCGTTGTCGTCTCGTCAATCTTATGCTTCTACGACTATCGCTACCGCTTAGTGATAAAGTAAAGCATTACATGGCGATTGCATTGCATACAATAAAACGACAACCATATGGCTCCTGCCAGTTGCCGATAACTCGGTTACAAAACATGATCATCTCATACAACACATTATATCACATCATGTCTTGACCATATCACATCACAACATGCCCTGCAAAAACAAGTTAGACGTCCTCTACTTTGTTGTTGCAAGTTTTACGTGGCTGCTACGGGCTTAGCAAGAACCGTTCTTACCTACACATCAAAACCACAACGATAGTTTGTCAAGTTGGTGTTGTTTTAACCTTCGCAAGGACCGGGCGTAGCCACACTCGGTTCAACTAAAGTGAGAGAGACAGACACCCGCCAGTCACCTTTAAGCAACGAGTGCTCGCAATGGTGAAACCAGTCTCGCGTAAGCGTACGCGTAATGTCGGTTCGGGCCGCTTCATCTCACAATACCGCTGAACCAAAGTATGACATGCTGGTAAGCAGTATGACTTATATCGCCCACAACTCACTTGTGTTCTACTCGTGCATAGCATCAACGCATAAAACCAGGCTCGGATGCCACTGTTGGGGAACGTAGTAATTTCAAAAAAATTCCTACGCACACGCAAGATCATGGTGATGCATAGCAACGAGAGGGAAGAGTGTTGTCCACGTACCCTCGTAGACCGATAGCGGAAGTGTTATCACAACGCGGTTGATGTAGTCGTACGTCTTCACGATCCGACCGATCAAGTACCGAACGTACGGCACCTCCGAGTTCTACACACGTTCAGCTCGATGACGTCCCTCGAACTCCGATCCAGCCGAGTGTTGAGGGAGAGTTTCGTCAGCACGACGGCGTGGTGACGATGATGATGTTCCACCGACGCAGGGCTTCGCCTAAGCTCCGCAACGGTATTATCGAGGTGTAATATGGTGGAGGGGGGCACCGCACACGGCTAAGAGATCTCAAGGATCAATTGTTGTGTCTATGGGGTGCCCCCCGCCCCCGTATATAAAGGAGCAAGGGAGGAGGAGGCCGGCCCTAGGAGGGGGCGCACCAAGTGTGGAGTCCTACTGGGACTCCCTAGTCCTAGTAGGATTCCACCTTCCATATGGAATAGGAAAAGAGGAACGGAAAAAGAGAAGGAAGGAAGGGGGCGCCCCCCTTCCCTAGTCCAATTCGGACCAGACCAAGGGGAGGGGTGCGGCCACCCTTGAGGCCCTTTTCCTTTTTTCCCGTATGGCCCAATAAGGCCCAATACGTATTCCCGTAACTCTCTGGTACTCCGAAAAATACCCGAATCACTCGGAACCTTTCCGAAGTCCGAATATAGTCGTCCAATATATCGATTTTTACGTCTCGACCATTTCGAGACTCCTCGTCATATCCCCGATCTCATCCGGGACTCCGAACTCCTTCGGTACATCAAAACTCAATAAAACTGTCATCGTAACGTTAAGCGTGCGGACCCTACGGGTTCGAGAACTATGTAGACATGACCGAGACACGTCTCCGGTCAATAACCAATAGCGGGACCTGGATGCCCATATTGGATCCCACATATTCTACGAAGATCTTTATCGGTCAGACCGCATAACAACATACGTTGTTCCCTTTGTCACCGGTATGTTACTTGCCCGAGATTTGATCGTCGGTATCTCGATACCTAGTTCAATCTCGTTACCGGCAAGTCTCTTTACTCGTTCCTTAACACATCATCCCGCAACTAACTCATTAGTCACAATGCTTGCAAGGCTTATAGTGATGTGCATTACCGAGTGGGCCCAGAGATACCTCTCCGACAATCGGAGTGACAAATCCTAATCTCGAAATACGCCAACCCAACAAGTACCTTTGGAGACACCTGTAGAGCACCTTTATAATCACCCATTTACGTTGTGACGTTTGGTAGCACACAAAGTGTTCCTCCGGTAAACGGGAGTTGCATAATCTCATAGTCATAGGAACATGTATAAGTCATGAAGAAAGCAATAGCAACATACTAAACGATCGGGTGCTAAGCTAACGGAATGGGTCAAGTCAATCACGTCATTCTCCTAAGAGGTGATCTCGTTAATCAAATGACAACTTATGTCTATGGCTAGGAAACATAACCATCTTTGATTAACGAGCTAGTCAAGTAGAGGCATACTAGTGACACTCTGTTTGTCTATATATATTCACACATGTATTATGTTTCTGGTTAATACAATTCTAGCATGAACAATAAACATTTATCATGATATAAGGAAATATATAATACTTTATTATTGCCTCTAGGGCATATTTCCTTCACTGGGTCCCACCACACTTTCTGCAGAGGGTGGATCCCAGCTACCAATCCGCACTCTCCCAGGGTCCGCCTCCAACGGACAAATTGATCCCTCCGAACTGACCGCCTCTGACTCGCATGGCCCCATGATTGCACATGCCGAGTCATCCACCCCTGGGTCCACTCCGCTTTTCTGCCTTTGTTGACCGACGAGGAGACCAACTTGAACCTCCCTTTGACGCCTCTGGATTGGCGCCGAACCCGCCGACGAGGCCCGGAGCCGAATGTTGAGCCTGGCCACCCCCCGCAGGAGGGCCATGGCCTCCATGAGCAGCAGCCGACCCAGGGCCACCGTGCCCGCGCCCCTCCTAAGGCGGCCAAGGCGGAGGCGGCGGCGGCGCACCCACCTGCGGCCCCAGCCGGACGGCCCCTTCCTCCCGAACGATGGAGATCGGGTACCACAGTGCATCCGCCGCGTCAACCAACTCCAAGGCCCGAGCACTCCTTCTGTCCAGTTCTTCCACGACGAGAATGCGACGGGATGGGATTCTCGCCGGATCGTCAGTACGCAGCCACACCCGAAACCCCGACATGTCATTCCGCGCCTCCGTTGTCGCCGCCACCTTGACCACGATGCCCAGTCCATGGAGCAGAGTATCGGCCGTCCTCCTTGTCCAGGCATTCGCCGACACGCCCCGCAGCGCCAGCGGGACGAGGTACGGCATGGAGATTGCCGTCGCTCGAGCCCGGCGAGACCATGGCCTGAGCAGGAGGTCGAACTGCGGCATGCCTACCCAGCCCCGTCTGACCAGCATGTTCCTGATTTCCACCGAACGACAGAGCACCAGAAAATCTTCCGGGTAGTACGCTCTGATCGACATGTCCAACGGCGCTAGCTCGGACTCCTCCACCATGACGGCCGCCACCGCCGCCAGATCCGCCAGCTGCCTCGAGCCGACAATCGAGACCACCACCGCACGAGCCAGTTCCTCCTCCATGGCCCGGAGATCTTGCCCAGCCTCCATGAAACAACAATCTACCTGCTCCTCCACCACTGCCTGCGAAGCACCTGAGGACGCGCCATGCTCCAACTCCGTCGCCGGCGCGAAGGGCATCGAGAAGCCCGGCCCAGCCACACTGGCCATCGACCCGGACCCCGAACGAACCACCTGGCTCCAAGAGGCCCCGGCCCACACTGCACTAGGAGAGGGCGAGCCTGGAGGAGGAGGCGGCAGAAGCGGGAGCCCCAACGATGCCGGTGGCGGCGAAACCCGCGAGGGCGGCGGCACCACCACTGGCAAGGGCTGCGGGAGCTGAGGCCGGAGCGCCGGCGGCGGCCTAGGTCGATCCTCCGGAGACGAACTGCGCGGACGAGGACGATGGCGCGACAAAGTGCAGTCCTTTGAGATGTGCCCCACCTCCCCGCAGCGCACGCACACCGGCAGGTTCGTGCACATGGCCGAGATGTGCCTCATATCACCGCAGTTGTAGCAGCAGCCGATGAGCATCGCCGGGATGCGCCCACGCGGCGGCCTGGGGGAGGGAAGGATGTCCGGCCACCTGCCCGGAGGGGACCGCCGGATCTGGCGAGGCGAAGACCGCGGGCGCGGCGCCTGCCCCCCACGGTCACCACGGGTCTGCCACACCGCACGCACAGCCTCCGGCGGCGCAGCGGGGCGGGAAGGCGCCCCCTGCACGATCGGCCCATGCGTCGTGCCGACCACGTCGGGAACCACCAGAAGCGACCACAGCACCGGCCTAGGGCGCCAAGACGGCGGAAGGGGGGACGGCGGCAGGTCGAAAGAAGCCGCGGATAACGAGACCCTCTCTGCCATGGCTGGACGCCGGCTCCGGGATGGAGGCCGGCGGGGGAGAGGTGGCCGCCGGGGCCGGAGTAGCCGCCGGCGCAAGGAGGGGGAGGGGACGCGCTCAGAGAGGGGACACGTTTGAATGGACCACATGATACCGGCTAAGATATCACCATAGCCAGCCTAATATCTCAACATGCACGCATGGTTTCCTTAGGACAGAAAAGGCCTTGATCTCTCGCAAAAAAATAAAAGAAAAGGCCTTGATCATGCGCCCAAGACTTTTTATAGTACTAATTTTTAAGAGAAGGTGCTATAATGAGCGAAACTTGAAGGCAGTAAAAAAAAAACAACCCCAGCTATAGAGCAAAGGAATTGGCGGGAATCAGAAGAGCAGCACCACCCGGCGCATGCTTGGATACTGAAATTGTATGAATACGTCAAGATTCAAGATGAACTAGTCTGAATCAATTCATCTAACCTCACATGGTAGTCATTCTGTCTGATTATTTCCCTCCTTTCTTGTTCCAAAATTTATGTCTTTACCGTGGATAAAAGCTGGCGTGGTCCTGCTCTAGTTGATGCTGCAAAGAAGAATGGTCCCTAGCCTAAACTAGGTAGCCTCCTAGACCTCGACGTCGAAAGATTTGTAAAGGTGCGCGCGGTAGTGTATCCGGTCCAAATATTGGAAAGCCCAATATGTAAGCAATCTAGCAACATATCTCAAAGTTGTGCATGCACTAGCCATGCTTCAGCCTTAAGGCGCTGGCAAATGGCAGAATTCACAACTTGCTCTTGCAAGCTTCGGATTCTAGCTTCTAAAAAGGCAAATCGGCTGGCATGCTAGCTAGCTAGCTAAGCTAGCTGCTAACTGCTGATAATCCATAGGCACAAGTGTTGCATGTCAATGTCAACACAAATTTCGCCGCTCCTTGCCACTGCATGCATGCGCGCGCGGGTAAAATGTTAGGTCAAGCATATTTTACCTTAACATTTCATGCCAACTAGTATTGTCTCCGTACCAACATATAAGACGTCTTTTCGAGGTAGTCCCATGCATATCCAAGAATGCCTCCAGCAAAAATTAGTCCCAGCTCGCAACACTAAACAGGAACAAACAGGACTTATTGGTTGCTATAGTAGATGTGTCCGAGAGGAGTGTCCCTAAAATGAATGATTTGGCTTTTTTCGAGAAGGAGGATAACACCCGGTTGTCATATAGCCATATATTGCTGGTCAAATTTCACGATAAGAAGGAATAACCTTGTACGTGTTACACGCGTGAGCTCAAGTTTTTTTTTTTACTCCTACTTTTTTGCGGGGAAGTGATGAAGCTCAAGTGCGGACATCACATTTATGCTCACGTAGCCCTATGACTATGAGCCAGTGGCCAGGTCAGCCACCGCTATGTACGTACAGGTGGGTGGAGGGAGGGGTCCGGGAGGGGATCGATGGATGCAGTGAAGTGAGGCGGGGGAGCAACACAACACAGAGCTATGGTGGTAAAAGGACAGGGACACGCGACAGCGACGCTAGCTGCTGCTGATCGATCGATGCGATCCCACCATTTATGCAGTCGCAGCAGTACTGTAAATACCCCCCACAAGCTTCACTGCCACATCCTAATTCGCTAGCTCGCTCTCGCTCCCGCTGCCGCTCTCAAGCTACCTGGCAGCTAGCAGCTAGCTAGGGTTCGTCTACGGAAGCTGACCGCGAGCTGGCTGGCCGGAGAGACCGGGCAGCTCCGCGCGCCGCAGCGGGCCTGGAGCTGCCTAGCTAGCAAAGCTCGGTGAAGTTCTTGTGAGTGTGCTTCCTTAATTCCGCCACATCTCGTTTATATACGTAGTTGTTTTGATTTGTTGATTCTTTCTATGGAACTGGAGATCGCGGACGTACTGATAGGATTTTGTGGGATTTCTTAAATTTTTGGTGCCTTTTGGTGGTCCTTGATTAGAATTTCATGCGGCGGATCTGAGCTAGATTTGTTAATCCGTCTCGCTTTGTATAAAGATTCTTTGGAATTTTTAAGTCCTTGATAAGATTATTTCCCTTTCCCACCGAAGTGTTCTTGTATCAAAACCTAAACTGCACTGGATCCCGAGCTGGAGTACCATTTCTCTTTCTCTCTCTTCTCCTTTTTCCTTGTGGGAGCGCCCGATCTGAACCGAATAGTTTGAATTACCCATTCTCATCGCTTGTAGTACTAATCACTGACACCACAGACTTTTAGTTCAAGAAATCCCAATCGAATCCACGGAATTAGTAGTAATTTAGGCTGTATGACAGACAGGCCTGCAGGATTATGAAAAGGAAGCAGCTGCTAGCAGCCTAGCACTCAGTACAAACCCCCTCCCCTCGTTTCACAGAGGCCCAGAAGTGAGACTTGTAGCACGACCCCGATTCATAACTCGACTGCAGAACAATCAAAGAGGTCTGATGGCGGGGCTGGCGGCGGTTCATATGTTCAACCATGGAATCATTCTCTTGGCACCGCATGCAGATCGTGCCGCGCGGGCCTGCGCATCCACAGCGTCCATGGGGGGCTCAAGCTGCTGTTGTTCCATTTCCATCTACCCTGCTGCAGCAGTTGCATGCAGCTTGAATAAAGCTGCCGCGCGCGCTCTCCTCTCCCAATCCCATTCCCCCCGTTGCCGATGGAACAGTACGTACGTGGCGCACATCGACCGGTAGACCCCTGCGCGCCGTTCGGGCACAGTGGTGGACTGCTGGTGCATGCTTGATTGGTGGCTTGCTCCTGTACAAACACCATTAAATCTCCCTGCTAGCTGCAGGCCTGCAGCTGCATGCGATGTTAATTAATCGAGCTGATGATGTGATATGGCAGGTGAAGCTAGCTAGCGGACGATCGAAAGCCGATCGACGATGCGCCTCGTCGTCGGAGGTCACTTGAGATGATGAGCGGCAACAACCAGCAGCAGCAGTCGGCGGCGGAGGAGGAGCAGGAGCTAGCGCGGAAGCACGCGGCAGCGGTGGCTACGTCGCGGCAATGGTCGTCGCAGACGGAGTCACGGATAGTGCGCGTGTCGCGCGTCTTCGGCGGCAAGGACCGCCACAGCAAGGTGAAGACCGTCAAGGGTCTCCGCGACCGGCGCGTGCGGCTGTCCGTGCAGACGGCGATCCAGCTCTACGACCTGCAGGACCGGCTGGGCCTTAACCAGCCCAGCAAGGTCGTCGACTGGCTGCTCAACGCGGCCCGCCACGAGATCGACAAGCTGCCGCCGCTCCAGTTCCCGCCGCACCAGGTCGACCTCATGGACCACATGATGACCTCCTCCTCCATGCCGCTCATGCCGCACGTCGATGACAAGTTCTGTCACTTCGCGTCCACCCTCGCCGGAGATGGTGGCGTCAAGGCCGGGGCCGACGCAGACGGCGGTGGAGCTCACCACAACATGGGGAGGTTCGGCTACCACCGGTTCATGGGGCTCAACAACAACCTCGGACTGGTCAACAGCGGGATACCATACAATTTCACCGGCGAGTCATGGAATAACAGCAGTGTGCACCAGAGCGGCGGCGCTGGCTCGGCGCAGGTCTCGATCGCTGCCGCCGCCGCGGCTCACCACTCGGCATTCCCATCGTTACTCTCCTTGGCTCCAAGGTCGCATCAGCTGGTTTACTACTCGTCCGAGGCCGATCAGTTCCCAGTTGATGACCTGGGCTCCCAAAGCTTATCCTTGAGCTCGGCGAGAGCTTTCCATGACCAGACAGGAAGCTAGCTGCCACCTAGCTAGCTAGTACAACGCTGGATCGATCGATATCCTGAAGAAGATGGAGCTGATCGATCGGTGGTATGGATTGCAACTTTTATCCTCAAGGTAGGACTTAATAATGCTCTCCCAAAGCGCAAAATAGCTAGCTAGTAGAAGTGTGTGTGTGCATTGGTTTTTTCAGATATACTTCTTCCTATGGGACAAGCCTAACCGCGCGTTCTAAAAATGTTTTATGCTTTTAAACATATGCTTAATTTGGCTTTGGAGGTTGAGCAATGCTAGCTGGCGGGCTTGCTGTGTGTGCCATACGAATTTGTTACTTCTTTTCATATACAAAGAAGTAAGCGGTGTAATGGTTTATTGTGCAATAATATTTTTGATTTTTTTTAACAATAGTAGTTTAGCTAATTAATCTCTCTCTTATATTATGAAACCATGTCCAGGTATGTTATTTGAGTTTTGTTGTTACTTGTTACACGTGCTACAGCTTTAGCCAGCGGAAAAAGTCCAGCCCCCGTTCCATTGATTGTACTTTCTCGCACCTTGGGCAGGAACTCTACCATTCGATACAAGTAGAAATTTAGCAACTAGAGAAAATCCCCACGAAAACTACAAAAATAACAGGTTCACTAGCTACCATCTAAACTACACCCATTCTGCCATAGTGACTAGCCAACACAAACTCAAGACACACCAAGCCCCCACTTAATAAATCTATATCTGACAAGAAATCATATTTGCACGCATCCCAAGGCACATGCAAGTTACAGGCAATGTTAAAGGATATGAAAAATATTGCATCATCTAACTTCTCTAGTCTAAATTTTTGATGTTTTATATTAATTCTTAGCATGATATGAAAATCTGAATTTTGAATCATAACATCACACATGATTAGTTGAAGGTGGTTAATTACCAATTCCCCGGCCGTGAGGCTAATATTACCTAATAAAAGCAGCTCCTGGGTACCTTTACATTGTTATATCTCCTGCAGGTTCTCCCTTAAGCATGAGAAAACATGTGAGAGGCAAAGCCTTACATTCTGCCGACTAATATAAGTTTTTAAAAGTTTTCCCTCCGATATGGGAATGCCAGTGCAACATTTACTAGTTGCTAGAGGTAAAAAAAAAGACTCATGAATGGCTTGTAAAAACAATAAACAAAGTGGACATATAGTCATAGGAGAAAATTAAATGTAAGCTAAGAAATTGTTGCATTAGCATTGCATTAAGAGATGAGAATAAACCATAAGTCTGAAAGCATAAAACAAGGAGGTAGCGGAAAATAACATTGTATCATAGCTCTGAGAACAACACTCGTTGTACACAAAAGGGGAGTAAAATCCAAAAGCCTATCTACCCATCATCTATAACCACATTTGTCTGAAGCAGATTAATTATGCAAAACCTCTACAATGTTGCAAACATCTAGGCTGCATCACAACCCAAATGGTTGAAGATCGATTCATTGAGCTCAACAAAAGAGAGGAATTTTCATACCAACTCTCCAGATACAGCAGACCCAGCCTTTGATTTGTGGTCTAGGTTCCAGCACCTAACCCTGGGCCAATTTCGGCAGGGGGTCAATTTCAACATTGTATGCACCCTTCGCTAGAGTTTTCAAGAAGGCCTTCCTTCTACCTAGAGTAATTAGTGACATGATTTAATCCCAATGTCGTGAGTGGAAGTCGATTGGTAGGAAATGGTAGCCTTAGAGAGTAATCATGTAGTGTGCATCTTTGGGGTAGATGGGGGGATTTTGGGGCTGCCTTTTCTTGGCGCTCGACCCTCCCCTTTAGAAAACTTTCCTTTCTATCTCAATATACAAGTGCACTGATATCTAGCATGTTCTGAAAAAACAATAGCGGGGAAACACTAAAAGCCCCCTCATCTTCCTATGTTGATATTGATATATCCATTTCTTGCAAACACCCATGATATTATGCTGATCTTAGCAGATAGACCATATCTACGTACTGATCATACAAGAAAAACGCTATCTATACTTTGCCATTATATCAACTTGAACTCCATTCTCAACTGGACCATGTGAGTTCGGTAAACCAATGCCATTATGCCGTCGATTGTATTAACAGACTTGGGTTCCCCGTAGTAGGTTATTTGCATGGGGTGGACCACAATGCAGTTGAGGTAGAGAAGTATCAATATGGATTATTAGAGTTAATATTGTGAGACCGAACTGTTAATGAGGAGCATGTTGCATAGAGTCCTTATAAAACATGGACTATAAGAAATGTGACTTAATGTCGTTGTTTGTTGTCCAAATTCAACATGATACTGAAATAAAAGGTGCTTCCCCAGAGCCATTTTTATAAATTTGGTAAGTGTCAATTAATTGAGGGGCAGAGTTAGAGCATCTCCAGCCGCGTCCCCAACAGATCCCCCAGGCGACTTTTTCGGCGCCGGCGCCAAAAAAACGGCCCAGTCGCGCCCCCAGGACGACGAAAAGCGCCGGTTCGGCCCTTTTTTCGCCCGGCGGCCGCAGGCCGAACCCGGCGCGCTGGGGGCGCTTGGGGGCTCCGGCGCAAGGGAAAAGCGCGGCTGGCCCACGCCGTCAGGTGAAAAGTCAAGATTTTCTTCCCCGGCTCGCCTCCCACCCCCCGCGCTCTCGGCCGCCACTAGGTATATCCCGGCGCCGCCCCGCCGCCCTTCACCGGTAGATAGCCATTCCCCGCCGGAAAAATAGCAGAGGTTCGCCGCGGCAGCCCCTCCGACACCAGCTGGGCGTTTCCGGCCGCCGTTTCCGGCCGCGGAGGGGCAGTTTAGCGGCGGGTGCACACCCACCGCGCGCAAGGTGTTCGGCGATTTGCCTGCCTCGGCGATGGACTCGGATGACGAGGAAGTGCTCGCCGCGCTGCTGGAGGAGGAAGCCGAGGCCGACGTCCAGGAAGAAGAGCATCTCATGGTGCTCGCCGCCCTTGCCCAGCTGCTGGCGAGCAATGAAAAGCCGCGGCGAGGTGGCTCGGCGCCGGTGCAGGAAGAGCCAGTGTTTGACACTGAACCATACCACAGGCAGGGTCAGGTGCATCATCAACTGCAGCATAAGATCTGATAGAGCACCTATGGAGGCTGAAGGGCGACACCGGGCGCGACGTGTGATGAAATATGAGTTTTTATTTGTTGAACTATATAATTTGTATTGAACTATTTGTTGTTGAAGTATTTGAATTTTCTGTGATGAAATATGTGATAAATAAAATATTTATGTTGATAATTGAACGCCGAGCCACGGCGAACCACGCCGAATATGGGCCTATTCTCACCCATATGGGCCTTTTTCGCCGAAATGGGGCTTCAAAAATGGGCCAAAATCGGCGACTGGGGGCGACGACTGGGCGCAAAACTACCCCCAGCGCCGAACGAATCGCCGGCTCACCCCCAGGGGCGATTTTTATGCATCCCGAGGAGGCTAACGGTTGGAGATGCTCTTAGGCTACCGAGGTTTCACCCTGAGACGTAGACCACCATTCAAGAAAACACATGGTTAAGAAATAACGTATCGTCAATTCCTACATGGCCTCAAAACACACACAAAATTTTGTATGAGGTTTCCTTGGATGACATAAATAAACAATAGATCTTTAGGGGGGTTGGGGTGTGTGTGTGTGGGGGGTGACTTCTCAAAGTAAAAAATAAAATAAGTTTGAGCTCACGTCGACATTTGTATGAAATGAAGGACGTATGAATGAGCTCCACAGAAATTTTGTAATTAACTCGCATCAAATAATCTAAAGATCCTTCGTAGGGAAGGGGGGGGGGGGTCCTTTGGATTTAAATCCCTCAATATTCTTATAAATAATTTATATTTCAAAGGAGTACCCCACAAAAATCATTAGGAACTTACAAATATAGAAAGTGGAAACCATGGCCCAAATATGGCAAAGGATCGCCATAAGACTAAAATTACCAGGGGCGGCATGCACCCGGTGTACTCTCTCTCTCTCTCTCTCATGTCACCCCTCGTTACCCCACTACCACCACCGAGCTGAGGCACTGACACACCATATAAAACAACAAAATGAGACACGATGAACGCATCGTTGGCGCCGACCCCACACCAACACCTAGAGTACTAGCGTAACAACACATGCATGCATTCTAACACTTTTACAAATAGTAACATGCCTATGGGCTATGGCAACTAGCGATAGATGGTCAGAAAGGCGCGAGATCTGTAGCTAGTCATGCGCGCGTGTATGGCTTAATTACTTAACCGTAGTCCTACTGCTAATACAAAAAATAAGTAGCTGTATTAACTGGTTACACTAATTGGTACACTTAGATTAGTGCGTGTGCGTCAAGACCATGTACATGCGTTTGCCATCTGCTTGCTAGCTCTATTCGATCAGGAAGGAGACAGGGTATTCGGATTGGAATTTGTGCATTTATATGGGCTATACGGAATTGTAGGAATGATATAATTTTTAACAAACAACACACTTTAACTTTCTTGCAGGTCATCTTCAGAGCTACCGCATGGATCCGTACGTGGTCCTTACTCACTCCTATGGACTCCAGGGAGCCTTTGATTACTGTGTGCAACCAGTGGGAGATGGTAGCACGGGCTATATTCAACCGGTTCGGATAGCGGTCGCATAACATGATAGGAGTCTAGGGAGCTTATCCTTTACATTGCCTTACCGGTTGTGATTTTGAGCCTGTACTTCTCTTTTCTTTTGTTTCGCTCCGCTTGCGAGCTGTAATACTTTTATGTCTTTGTGTTACTTCGAGACGCTTTAATAAGATGGCTGGATGCATTATTATGATGCAGAGGCCGGGGTACGCCTCCATTTCAAATAAAAAATAAAAAATGCAAGTCACCATCTCATCTTATGTGGCGGATCAAATCCAGCTAGCCTTTTTCTCCACCTTTGGCAAAGCTGGACACCCCAACTATCTATCCCAAAGTGACATTTCTTTCGTACACTGACCTAAATAAAAAAGGATAAACCAGATCTAGGGAAGCATTTGGTGCTAATTAAGATACCTTCCAAACATCTCCATCTGTCTACCATAGACAAGACAGGTATATGTCTGCGAAGACAAAGCATATTCACCCCGACATGCATGTACACCCACATACACACGCATATGAACAGACATTGCACACATTCGCATTGATTGCCATGGTTACGATCGATCCAAGAGGGAGCCAGAGAGCTAAAGCATCCAGCTGCCAAGGGGAAGTGGGGTTCATGAGTAGTAAAAGACCAGTGGGGGATGGGGCTGGCTAGTAGCTGGGGTTGGGCCTTTGGAGGAGGTGAGACCACGGGCCCCAGGATTAAAGCGGCCCTGCATAGCCCTGTAGCTAGCTAGGGTTTTGCATGCATGGAGATCGATGGAGGCAGCAGATGTACCATCCATATCTTTTGCCATGGACCAATATATACCCTCTCACATGAATGGTCCCCTTGACGATACAGAGGTGTAGTGCATGCTGTCCGCCTGTTCCCATTATGCTAAGCTAAGTAAAGCTATGATTCCCTTTTCTCAGTCCGTATCTTGTTCTATATCTATGTTTCCCATAAGTTAACTTGGAGTAGCAACAAGCTAGTAGTATGTATATGCAGTTAGGCTGGCTGTTCATGCTGCGAAAGTTGTTCCTATGCAAGTCAGTTCCATCGACAGATCCATGATTTGTAGCTTGCAGCTAGCTACCTTATTGCTACTCATAGGTAGTGTACATATGGTTAGGGATAGCAGCTAGCGTTAATTATATACTCGATTATAGAGTATGAGGTAACATGCTTTCGTCCTTGCTTTACAGATAAAACCAACACTTTATTATATATGAAAGTCTATTGCTTTTTCCATGGACCTGCCGTGGCCAATCTGTATATTAGATCAACTCTATCAGAGTCACCATACGTGCGGTCACCATACGAGATATGGAGTGCGCTCCATATGGATATAGAGGTAGAGGTCGCCGCAGTTGAGCGCAAACACATAATCGCAATCTTACACCTCTATATATTTTCCTTTTATTTTTTATTTGTATGTGGCTAGGTATAAGTCGACTGAGATTTAACCAAGCTCAATCAAGTACATACCATGTAAGAAAGAAAAAGGGAAATCTGAAAAGAAAATTTTGCACCATTGTTAATGTATGATCTCATAAATATAGCATCGATTGAGACATAACCAAGTCTCAGTCGACTGAGATTTAGCAAGACTGTTTTTATTTTGTTGTTGCACCAACTCACAAATCCGCACTTAATTTTAGGGACTAAAACACTAATTTTAGATAATATTGCCTTACAAAGTGGTTACATAGGGATTGAAAAGTTGGTTAGTGGCATTTCACTAAACTAATGTCTTTTTATGTCTTGTGAGAAGCACTAATTACTCCTCACCATGATGGCGGTGAAAGCAGTGCACGAGGCACATCCATATGTGACGAGTCAGCTCGTTCTCTACGCACAGCGGTGTCAATGTCTGACGACCTTGTTTTAGTCACATTCTTGCCCGTCGTCATCGAGGTAGCGGGCGGCTTTTTAAATAGGGGCAAGGCCCAATAGGCCATGATTTGTCTCGGTGAATGTCACCATGTTCATGTCGAATGTGCACCATGTGATGCACTCTAACTTCGTCGCCAAGTTCGCATGTTTCTTCTCGTAACGGAGCCGGATGGCGCTGTCGCTCTCCACCCGCAACGCCTTCCCGACATCGGTATGCTTGAAGATGTCACCAAAGCCGGTCTAGGAATGGGCGGTGTAGTCCTCATCCCAAACGGCGTAGCTAGGATCGGGCTAGGCCCCGGGCAAGCCCCAGACGGAACATGTTGTACAATGTCAAACAGTGTCAGAATTGCTACAGTCAACAAAGAAATCCAGCGCTATGACGCATGCCATGGCCCTTGTAGCATGGGTCCTGTCTACGCCACTGCTCATCCCATGACTCCTTAATAAAGATGCAACCGGAAAACATTGTGCTTGATAAGAGCTGGGTGGGCAAGGCCTGGTCTGCTCATGTGGGATGTTAACATACATGTGATGTTTATCCCAAACATCAATCAGGATACTCATCGAGGCAGGATCCTCCTGCACGGCCAGCGCACATGGGCGATCCTTCTCATCCTCCTCAACAACGAGGGATGCCTCCTCCCCCGCTTGCTCCTCGTCCAACATCGGCTACTCCTCCGAGAGAGAGGCACAAGTCTAGCTGCAGGGAAAGCAACATGGCGATAGAGAGGGAGAAAGTGACTACAAGCAGTTGTGTTAAAAGTGGAGGTTGTGAGCTATTCGGCCATGGTGATGACATTTTTATAGCCGCGGATGATGGTAAAATGTGGCGAACGATGAAAAAAAGTGGCAAGAAACGTCGAGGGAGAAGTTGCGGTAGTTGGCACACGACAATTGCCATTAATTGGCACTCTTCTCGATGCCATGGACGTTTGACCGTCTACATTGCCAACGAGATGAGATGGCCCACGTGAGCGGTTGGTGGATGGGTGCGCCCTCCATAAATTATAGTCCCTCATGGCCATATGACGACTCTATTAGACTGCTTTCAACCAAAACTATCATATGGACGGTTATTGTGGCGATCTGACCAATATGACACTCGCTGGAGTTGCTCTGAGTCATGGTAGTTTTGTATAGGTAGGATATTAGGCCAACGCCAATGCACGACCCCAAATTGTCTGGCCATGCCTGTTTAGGGCTAAACGGACAAAAATTGCGGCCCAACACGCGGGAGCAACTGGACAAGCGTCTGTTTTTTTTGTCGCTGCGACCCATTCCCAACCCAAATTCGGGCTGCGTTTGCTTCGAAACCAACGGCGCGAGGACAGGTGAGACGCGCGCCCTTGTCCTCCCCTGGCACACCCATCAGAGAAACAACCACCTTTTCTCTTCCCCTGCTCTCCCCCCTGCCGCCACCCATTTTTCCGGCTGCCTCCTCGTTTTCTAGGCACCCAAACTACGACCACCCCCTAGCCATAGCTGCCCACGCCCGTGTTTCGGAGGAGTTTTTGATGGTGTTTGTGGCTTTTTGTCGCCGCATCCGGTACCAAGGAAGTTGCGGCTGCCAGCGACGCCCATTGACCCCAACACCTTCCGATAGGCACTGCATAGCCGCCGCCCGACGGTCGCCAACGCCAACCTTGCTTGCTGCCTGTGAGGGTAGCCTGAGGTGCTCTTCCCGGCCGCATCTCCATCACGAACGCAAGGTGTTCGACACTTTGCTCACAAGGAACCATGGATAGTGGGGACGAATATTTTGTCCACAACTTCATTTGTTTATCGGATGATTCGTCCTCAGATGACGAAGAGCTTGTGGTGACTGCATTGGTAGTCAATGACCACATTTCTAGGCAGCGGCCTCAGTTCAGCGGATCAACCCCGGGTCATGCTCCGGCCTTGATCCGCATAGGGAGAGCGGTCACACCCTGCTCTATGTCGATTACTTCGAGAATACTATGCTATTCAAACCACATCAATTCCACCGCCACTTTCATATGAGGAGACATGTGTTCAATCGTATTTGGGAGGGAGTGGTGGCATATGACCCATACTTTGGTGCAAAGAGGATGCCCTTGGCAAGCCTGGCGTCTCCTCTTACCAGAAATGCACTGCGGCTATTCGCATGCTGGCATATGGAATTCCGGGTGATCTTATGGATGAGTGTGGCCGTATGAGTGAGTCCACATGTGTGACGCCTGGATAATTAGGCTATAGTAAAACTCTGCTAACGATGCCACGTCACCTCTGTTACTGTTGCTAATCTCGCGTTAGTTCAAAACCGATCCAAATTCAAATTCAAAATCCGTCAAACGTTAAAGGTTTTCAAATATTAAAACTAAAATGTTCGGTTGGTGCCAAATAATGCATAGGTAATTATTGTCGAGAAACCACACTTTTATAAAATGTTTAAGTAAACTAAAATGAATAAAACAGTAGCTAAACCAATTAAATAAATGCCTTTTGAATTTTATAAAATATTAAACTATTTTGTTCAGGGGTAAAACTTTTTAAGACAGTAGTTGGAATGTAACTCCATTTTAGGTGTGGGTTTTATTTTTGTAAAACTATAAAGTATTAAAGAAATAAAAGCAAACAGAAAAGACAAAAGGGAAAATAAAACAAAAATAAAAAGAAAACCCCCCAGGCTAGTTGGGCCTCGGCCCAGCCAGTGGCCTGCCAGGCCGGCCCACTCCCTCCCCTGGCCTATAACCCCCTGGGGGCACCGAACCCTAGCCCGATCCCCATTCCCCCTCGCACTCCTCTCTCTCCCTCCTCTGCCCGATCTGGATCGGGGCAAACCCCGATCCCATCGGCCCGACGCCGCCGTCGATCCCCGCGGCCACTACGCCGGGGCCCCCTCGCCGGGACGCCCTCCCGCCTCTGCGTGAATGCCCCCGACGCCCTGCGCCCGCCCGTCGCCGTCCACCACCGCCTGGAGCTCCGCGAGCCCCACCGGAGCCACCCCGTCGCCCCCTTGCCGTCACCATCGCCTGGAGGACCACCTCGCCGGCCTGCTTCCTCCTCCCCGCGGGCCTGCCTCCACTCCATCCGCGTCGTCCCTGACGACCTCCTCGCCCCCCCCCCCCCGCTGCCCCGTACCCCTACAACTCCCCCCGTGAGCACCCCCCTCTCCTCCTCCGCTCTCTCTCTTGCACCCGCCCTTGCGACCACGTCGCCGCGCCCCTGCTCCTGGCCGTGCCGAAGCGCGCGTGCGAACCGCGCCCGTGGCGACCCCCATCGCGCCCTTGGGGCGCGCTGATGTCGCCTCCCCACTCCGTCGCTCCGGCCATCCTCGCCTTCTCGCACCACCACCGCGGCCATCTACGCGCGTGCGCGCCCGGCGGCCGCACTCACAGCGCCCCGCCCGCGCGGCCTTGCTCCTTGCTGCCGCTTGTGCGGTGGCCGTCGGCGCCTAAAGCGCTCACCCGCACCTGCCGAAGGCCGCCACTGCTCGTCTCGCCGGCATGTGTGCCCCGCAGCTCCCCGCACCCGGCGCTGCTCCTGTCGTCGCCGGCCACCGAGGCCCCCAGGCGCGCTCGCCCTCGCCTCTCCTGGCGTCGGGTGCGAGCACCCGCACCAGTTCGCCCGTCGCCCGCTTTCCCCTCGCCCGTTCGGGCGGCGCCCGTTGGCCGACCCGCTATGGCCCCTAGGGCCAATGACAGATGGGCCCCACGCCCATAAAGTTTTTATATAAAATAGTTAAATAAAATAATAATTAAAAAAATTAAAAATAATAATAAATAAATAAATAATAAAGATAATTAATTAAGATAATTAATTAACTTAATTAATCCTGTTAATATTAACTAATTAAGATTAATTAACCTAATAACTAATTAACCTAATTAACTACTGTTAATTAGCTAACAGCCCCTGACAGGTGGGACCCACCTGTCAGGTTGACCAGGTCAACGGTCAACGTTGACTGCTGACGTCATGCTGACGTCATGCTGATGCATTAAATAAATTTCGAATTAAATTAATTTATTAAATTCTAAAAATGATTTAAATCTTTAAAATTGAATATAAAATAAACCGTAGCTCGGATGAAAAAACTTTGTACATGAAAGTTGCTCAGAACAACGAGACGAATCCAAATACGTAGTCCGTTTGTCAGCCACACGTTCCTAGCATAGCGAACATGGAACTTTCCCCCTCCGGTCCGTCTGTTCGAAAACGCGAAACATCGGGAATACTTTCCCGGATGTTCCCCCCTTCGCCGGTACCACCTACTGCCGCGTTAGGGCACACCTAGCACCGCTCATTGTCATGTCACGCATCGTCATGCTTATGTTTGCATTGTATTTACTGTTTCTTCCCCCTCTTCTCTCCGGTAGACTACGAGACCGACGCCGCTGCTGGTGCCCCGACCGACTACGGTGTTGACGACCCCTCCTTGTCTAAGCAACCAGGCAAGCCCCCCCTTGATCACCAGATATCGCCTACTCTTCTCTATACTGCTTGCATGAGAGTAGTGTAGCATGTTACTGCTTTCCGTTAATCCTATCCTGATGCATAGCATGTCATTGTTGCTACAGTTGTTACCCTTACCTGCTATCCTACTGCTTAGTATAGGATGCTAGTGTTCCATCAGTGGCCCTACACTCTTGTCCGTCTGCCATGCTATACTACTGGGCCGTGATCACTTCGGGAGGTGATCACGGGTATGTACTATATACTTTATATACATGACACATGTGGTGACTAAAGTCGGGTCGGCTCGTTGAGTACCCGCAAGTGATTGTGATGAGGGGGCTGAAAGGACAGGTGGCTCCATCCCGGTAGAGGTGGGCCTAGGTTCCTGACGGCCCCCGACTGTTACTTTGTGGCGAAGCGACAGGGCAGGTTGAGACCACCTAGGAGAGGTGGGCCTGGCCCTGGTCGGCGTTCGCGAATACTTAACACGCTTAACGAGATCTTGGTATTTGATCTGAGTCTGGCCATTTAGTCTATACGCACTAACCAACTACGCGGGAACAGTTATGGGCACTCGATGTCGTGGTATCAGCCGAAGCTCTTCTTGACGTCAGCGACGGAGCGGCGCGCGCCGGATTGGACTGGAACGCCTGCTAGGCTAGGTCTGCTTCCGGCCGCGTACGCAACGTGCAGGTGTGCAATGGGCGATGGGCCCAGACCCCTGCGCGCGTAGGATTTAGACCGGCGTGTTGACCTCTCTGTTGAGCTTAGGTGGGGCTGCGACGTGTTGATCTTCCGCGGCCGGGCATGACCCAATAAATTGTGTCCGGCGAAATGGGATCGAGCGTGTTGGGTTATGTGGTGCACCCCTGCAGGGAAGTTTATCTATTCGAATAGCCGTTTCCCTCGGTAAAAGGACGACCCGGAGTTGTACCTTGACCTTATGACAACTAGAACCGGATAATTAATAAAATACACCCTTCCAAGTGCCAGATACAACCCGGTGATCGCTCTCTAACAGGGCGACGAGGAGGGGATCGCCGGGTAGGATTATGCTATGCGATGCTACTTGGTGAACTTACCATCTACTCTCGTCTACATGCTGCAAGATGGAGGTGGCCAGAAGCGTAGTCTTCGACAGGATTAGCTATCCCCCTCTTATTCTGGCATTCTGCAGTTTAGTCCACCGATATGGTCCTTTACACATATACCCATGCATATGTAGTGTAGCTCCTTGCTTGCGAGTACTTTGGATGAGTACTCACGGTTGCTTTTCTCCCTCTTTTCCCCTTTCTATACCTGGTTGTCGCAACCAGATGCTAGAGTCCAGGAGCTAGAGATCCCGAGGATGATTCTACGTGGAGTTCGACTTCGAGGAGTAGTTAGGAGGTCCCAGGCAGGAGGCCTTGCCTTTTCGATAGTTGCTACTTTTGTGCTAGCCTTCTTAAGGCAAACTTGTTTAACTTATGTCTGTACTCAGATATTGTTGCTTCCGCTGACTCGTCTATGATCGAGCAATTGTATTCGAGCCCTCGAGGCCCCTGGCTTGTATTATGATGCTTGTATGACTTATTTATGTTGTAGAGTTGTGTTGTGACATCTTCCCGTGAGTCCCTGATCTTGATCGTACACATTTGCGTGCATGATTAGTGTACGGTCAAATCGGGGGCGTCACAAGTTGGTATCAGAGCCGACTTCCTGTAGGAATCCCCCTTTCCACACTCCTTGGCCGAAGTCGAGTCTAGACATTGCAAAAACTTTTACTAACATGGCTGTGTGTCTTATGGGCCCACGTCGCCATTGGGTTGTACTAGGATCTTTTACTCCTTGTCTATACTCTGGGACTCTGATCTCTCTTCTATTCGGTTAAGTGAATTTTGCTAAATCTAACATTAGGATCTCGTTATCACTTTCACCCGGAGATCCCCTTACTACTGATGATCGTCTGCTGCACGTGAAGACCCTGAAGATACTCTCCGCTGATAACCCGAGAACTTGTGTTCATCGCTTTTGCAATTCCCTTCCATCGATAAACTCCTATGGATAACCACGTATACTCGCCATTCATACAATGTTTCCCAGTTGATCTTGTTATTACAAGATACCCCGAAATTCTCTCTGTTGTTCCGAGAATCCTTTGAGCTTACTCCCTTGCTGTTCTTTGTCACCTGAATACCCCTACGGATAATTCTCGCACTTACCGAGTATCCGCTAATCCCCATTTGATTCAAGTATTTCACAAAAGTGTTCAAAATACCATTCGATCTTCCGAAAATCCTCAGGAGCCTTTTTGCTCTTGAAATTCTTGCTTACTTGCATTATGATTAATCTTAAGTCTCGTAATCTTATTGGCATCTCTTGTCATTATCATTTTGAGTCCGTTGATTCAATATGTTGCGAATGCTCGCAATCCTCAATCAGATCCTAGAATTCATGCTTCCGGCTCAGACATCATTTTTAACATGAACTGGATCTCGACCAATCAAATCGTCGTTGTTTGTACCCCTAAGGCCATTCAGCTTATCCATCCCTAATCAGAGCATTGCTTCTGATCCCTTGATTTGGAAATGATAATTCCTTTGCATTTGAGCTTTGAATTACTCAGTTGTTTTTATAGTCAGATGCCCTTTCGTTCCTTCTTCCTCTGTTAGAGTACCGATACTCGCATCAGCTCCGTTGTAGACCACAAGACCCCTTGTTGGGTTATTATCCGACAGTGTCCTTCATATTCAATAACTTTGTGAGTCTTTTCTCGGATACATAATGCCTTTGGTAAATTGTATCCTATGCTTGTCAACAATGCTCTCCTTTCGAGCTTGTGTTATTTACTCCTGAAGTTTGCGGTATATGTTCCCAAGATGCCCCTATGGGTTGAAGCCTTCTCTAATCCGTGTGAACCCGAAAGTTTTCACGAGTCATACTCTTCTGGTGCTTCGCCAGATAAAATTTCAGCACTACAACTTCTTCGTAAACGAGAAGTGAATGAAAGGTTATGCATTGCAGAAGTGGGAGTCGACCTTGAACATTTGTGTTCATGCCCACGGACACGATGTGGAACTTATCATGAAAGCTTCTTGCAAGAATATTTAAACATTCGAATAATTCTTCCGGTGTAGTAAATTGGATCCCTTGCAGTTATGGTTTCAACCATTCTAACCATATTCAATACATCTGTAAGGAAACCATTCCATTGCCTCATCTATCATGACAAGATTAAAGTATCTGCTATTGCAAGTCTGCACTCCAGTTCAGTTTCTATGCTGATCTTCCCTTGAGTAGTACCCTCAAGTATCTCGAGAATACCACGGAACTACATAACTTCTTGTGAGTTCTTCATCAACTAATATTCTCACCGATTCCAATTTTTCACGGGCTCTCAGTTATTAAACACTCAAAGACACCGATAACTGAACCGAGTCCGCACTACGGTTCAACGACACTTGATAATCGTCTTTAAGTACGAGTTTGTACCCGATCACGCCATTCCTAGCCTGTATGGCTACATCATTGTCGTGGTGATTTTAACTGTGCTACCTGGTCCTTATTCTTGGAGCACAATTTTCGACGATGAGCTAATCTTACGTCGATCTTCCTCGTCATACCATTTGTCCTTGAACAGCAAGCTTGATTTCGAGTTTGTGTCGTACTCGTGGTTCCAATAACCTTTTGCTTCATCATTCCTTTGACTTGATGTCATCACCGATTGATTACATCTTCATGAAATCTCTCGACAATTGTGTCGTGATCATCATCAACATTCTGAGCTCTTACAGGATATCAATCGAATTCGTGATGAGAAATACCATCCTTATCCCTCGATAATTTTTATTATCATCGACAACACCCTTGACTCCCTTTCATCGCGAACTTGTCCACATTATGAATACAACTTGCTCTCCAGCTAGTGTTGTGTTCTGCCTTGAAGTATTACTTTCTTTTCTGTCGAGAATGTAGTGGGGATTGCTCAACCTCTTAGAAATTCTCGGTATGATGATACTTCTCACCATCACCATTCTTTCTTGGTTCTCGTGTTGATTCCAACCGGGGTATCAACAAGTGAACGACGCTGTTTGGATTCAGTACTTCTTGTAACCCTATTGCTTTGAAGTTAATGATCAATAGTTCATTTTAGCCTATCAGTTATTAAATCACCATTCTAACAATTGATCAGGCTACCTATGCCCATATTTCGGGCGCACCTTTCAACCAATGTTTAATTGTGTATGTTTTCCTCGAACATACATCATTATATCATTCGATCCGACAAATGTTATCCCCTTGTTCACGTAGTTGTGGAAATCCATCTTTTAAATCACGATGAATTGTCCTTAGCCCATCAGCCACCTCCTTGTCCTCTCCTTGGGTTAATGATGAACTCTTGTTAACGGAAATCATTTCATAGTTCATTTCCTGAGAATCTTACAATGCCATCTCGACAATTTGTGTTGCACCTTTCTTCTCAGGCATCCTGAGTCTGAGTTATCCTGGCACCAATCAGATCTGAATCTCGGTCAGATATGATGGTTGGAACATATTTCCAAGAGTTATAACATTGGTCTTATGTGACCCGGTAAGGTGATGTCGTGCCTAGCACACCTGGCCGGTTGACCCTATTGTTATAGATTCCTTTTCAGCAAGGTTATCCATTCTTCCATGAGGAAATTGTAAGACTTATTCTATAAGTTGGTCCTGACGGATCCTTTTTGTTTCCTAATTCTAATCTTCACCTGTTGACCATGTCAGTGCTATCTCGAAGCATGTCTATGGTACTCCGATTTTCAACAGGAACATTTGAAGCCCAAAGCTAATTGTTTCCTGCTCATTTATCCAAACATCGTTGTATGGGTAATGCCATGAAATTTCTCTCCCCTTTCCTAACGGGTTTTCTACTTAATATCCTGCCATGGTTATCATGCTCTGCTTGTCCTTGGGAAGGATATACCCCTGAAATATGTGTTTAAACACATTTTCCTTTCCATTGTTCTGTTTGATCTAATAATCGTATTTCCTTTTCGTTGTTTTGTTTAACCTTTCTTGCAATCTGACTTAACTGAGCAGTGATAACCCCCTGCTTAGGTAAGCATCTCGTTGTACAACTCTGTCAGTAAGAACCTGTTACTATTGTTGGTGACATTCCGGTAGCCACCGATGGACGAGAACTTTGCCTATTGGTCCGCCTCGTTCAATGAGCAGGAAATGGGTCTCTTCGTTCCCCGCCCTTGGTATCGATGTTGTTGCCGACATAAATGACAGGCTATCCTCTGACATGCCTTGCTTACATGATCACGCAAGACGTCTCCGCCTTCCTACTTTTAACCCACATGGTCGGCCCATAACCCACAATTCCATAGGATCGAAACCTGACTCTCCTCTACACCCTGTTAACAAAGTTGTTCCTCGCGCGTGGCCTCATATGTAATTCATGGACCACCTTCCTAGTGATATATTCTGGTATCAGCCACAATGCTTATTCCCTTTGTTCTAAACCCCTTTCACACTTCGCTTCAGGCAACGAACGATTGCCTGCCCGATCGAAACTTCTCATGGTACCTTCTTACTTTGCTCTTGAAATTTTCTTCAGTTACAATTCGGGAGTTACTTTTCGCCACCTTTCCTGGTGTTATCTACTAGATAAGCAACCTTCTAGAGGCCAGTTCTTCCGAAGATACCCATTATCCTTTTTCGTAAGTACGATGGAACCCCCGAAGAAAGGATGACAACTTCACTATGATGCCCTGAAGCAGAGGAATGAAGACATCAACATAATGGATCGACCTCTTCGAGAAGAGCAACCAAGACCGAGGACACCCGTTAAAATTTCGTAACCAGAACTTTCCCCTTACTCCCCTCTTAAATCTCGGGACGAGATTTCTTGTAGTGGAGGAGAATTGTGACGCCCGGATAATTAGGCTACAATAAAACTCTGCTAACGATGCCACGTCACCTCCGTTACTGTTGCTAATCTCGCGTTAGTTCAAAACCGATTCAAATTCAAATTCAAAATCCGTCAAACGTTAAAGGTTTTCAAATATTAAAACTAAAATGTTCGGTTGGTGCCAAATAATGCATAGGTAATTATTGTCGAGAAACCACACTTTTATAAAATGTTTAAGTAAACTAAAATGAATAAAACAGTAGCTAAACCAATTAAATAAATGCCTTTTGAATTTTATAAAATATTAAACTAGTTTGTTCAGGGGTAAAACTTTTTAAGACAGTAGTTTAACTCCATTTTAGGTGTGGGTTTTATTTTTGTAAAACTATAAAGTATTAAAGAAATAAAAGGAAACAGAAAAGACAAAAGGAAAAAAAAACAAAAAAAAATCCCCCCAGGCTAGTTGGGCCTCGGCCCCGCCAGTGGCCTGCCAGGCCGGCCCACTCCCTCCCCTGGCCTATAACCCCCTGGGGGCACCGAACCCTAGCCCGATCCCCATTCCCCCCTCGCACTCCTCTCTCTCCCTCCTCTGCCCGATCTGGATCAGGGCAAACCCCGATCCCATCGGCCCGACGCCGCCGTCGATCCCCGCGGCCACTACGCCGGGGCCCCCTCGCCGGGACGCCCTCCCGCCTCTCCGCGAATGCCCCCGACGCCCTGCGCCTGCCCGTCGCCGTCCACAGCCGCCTGGAGCTCCGCGAGCCCCACCGGAGCCACCCCGTCGCCCCCTTGCCGTCACCATCGCCTGGAGGACCACCTCGCCGGCCTGCTTCCTCCTCCCCGCCGGCCTGCCTCCACTCCATCCACGTCGTCCCCGACGACCTCCTCGTCCCCCCGCTGCCCCGTACCCCTACAACTCCCCCCGTGAGCTCCCCCCTCTCCTCCTCCGCTCTCTCTCTCGCACCCGCCCGTGCGACCACGTCGCCGCGCCCCTGCTCCTGGCCGTGCCGAAGCGCGCGCGCGAACCGCGCCCGTGGCGACCCCTCGCGCCCTTGGGGCGCACTGATGTCGCCTCCCACTCCGTCGCTCCGGCCATCCTCGCCTTCTCGCACCACCACCGCGGCCATCTACGCGCGTGCGCGTCCGGCGCCCGCACTCACGGCGCCCCGCCCGCGCGGCCTTGCTCCTTGCTGCCGCTTGTGCGGTGGCCGCCGGCGCCTACCGCGCTCCCCTGCACCTGCGGAAGGTCGCCACTGCTCGTCTCGCCGGCATGTCTGCCCCGCAGCTCCCCGCACCCGGCGCTGCTCCTGTCGTCGCCGGCCACCGAGGCCCCCAGGCGCGCTCGCCCTCGCCAATGACAGATGGGCCCCACGCCCATAACGTTTTTATATAAAATAGTTAAATAAAATAATAATTAAAAAATTAAAAATAATAAAAAATAAATAAATAAATTATAAAGATAATTAATTAACTTAATTAATCCTGTTAATATTAACTAATTAAGATTAATTAACCTAATAACTAATTAACCTAACTACTGTTAATTAGCTAACAGCCCCTGACAGGTGGGACCCACCTGTCAGGTTGACTAGGTCAACCGTCAACGTTGACTGCTGACGTCATGCTGATGCATTAATTAAATTTCGAATTAAATTAATTTATTAAATTCTAAAAATGATTTAAATCTTTAAAATTTAATATAAAATAAACCGCAGCTCAGATGGAAAAACTTTGTACATGAAAGTTGCTCAGAACGACGAGACGAATCCGAATACGTAGTCCGTTTGTCAGCCACACGTTCCTAGCATAGCGAACATGGAACTTTCCCCCTCCGGTCCGTTTGTCCGAAAACGCGAAACATCGGGAATACTTTCCCGGATGTTCCCCCCTTCGCTGGTACCACCTACTGCCGCGTTAGGGCACACCTAGCACCGCTCATTGTCATGTCACGCATCGTCATGCTTGTGTTTGCTTTGTATTTACTGTTTCTTCCCCCTCTTCTCTCCGGTAGACTACGAGACCGACGTCGTTGCTGGTGCCCCGACCGACTATGGTGTTGACGACTCCTCCTTGTCTAAGTAACCAGGCAAGCACCCCCTTGATCATCAGATATCGCCTATTCTTCTCTATACTGCTTGCATGAGAGTAGTGTAGCATGTTACTGCTTTCCGTTAATCCTATCCTGATGCATAGCCTGTCATTGTTGCTACAGTTGTTACCCTTACCTGCTATCCTACTGCTTAGTATAGGATGCTAGTGTTCCATCAGTGGCCCTACACTCTTGTCCATCTGCCATGCTATACTACAGGGCCGTGATCACTTCGGGAGGTGATCATGGGTATGTACTATATACCTTATATACATGACACATGTGGTGACTAAAGTCGGGTCGGCTTGTTGAGTACCCGCAAGTGATTCTGATGAGGGGGCTGAAAGGACAGGTGGCTCCATCCCGGTAGAGGTGGGCCTGGGTTCCTGACGGCCCCCGACTGTTACTTTGTGGCGGAGCGACAGGGCAGGTTGAGACCACCTAGAAGAGAGGTAGGCCTGGCCCTGGTCGGCGTTCACGGATACTTAACACGCTTAACGAGATCTTGGTATTTGATCTGAGTCTGGCCATTTGGTCTATACGCACTAACCAACTACGCGAGAACAGTTATGGGCACTCGACGTCGTGGTATCAGCCGAAGCTCTTCTTGACGTCAGCGACGGAGCGGCGCGCGCCGGATTGGACTGGAACGCCTGCTAGACTAGGTCTACTTCCGGCCGCGTAAGCAACGTGCAGGTGTGCAATGGGCGATGGGCCCAGACCCCTGCGCGCATAGGATTTAGACCGGCGTGTTGACCTCTCTGTTGAGCCTAGGTGGGGCTGCGACGTGTTGATCTTCCGCGACCGGGCATGACCGAGAAAAGTGTGTCCGGCCAAATGGGATCGAGCGTGTTGGGTTATGTGGTGCACCCCTGCAGGGAAGTTTATCTATTCGAATAGCCGTGTCCCTCGGTAAAAGGACGACCCGGAGTTGTACCTTGACCTTATGACAACTAGAACCGGATACTTAATAAAATACACCCTTCCAAGTGCCAGATACAACCCGGTGATCGCTCTCTAACAGGGCGACGAGGAGGGGATCGCCGGGTAGGATTATGCTATGCGATGCTACTTGGTGAACTTACCATCTACTCTCTTCTACATGCTGCAAAATGGAGGTGGCCAGAAGCGTAGTCTTCGACATGATTAGCTATCCCCCTCTTATTCTGGCATTCTACAGTTTAGTCCACCAATATGGTCCTTTACACATATACCCATGCATATGTAGTGTAGCTCCTTGCTTGCGAGTACTTTGGATGAGTACTCACGGTTGCTTTTCTCCCTCTTTTCCCCTTTCTATACCTGGTTGTCGCAACCAGATGCTGGAGTCCAGGAGCTAGAGATCCCGAGGATGATTCTACGTGGAGTTCGGCTTCGAGGAGTAGTTAGGAGGTCCCAGGCAGGAGGCCTTGCCTTTTCGATAGTTGCTAATTTTGTGCTAGCCTTCTTAAGGAAAACTTGTTTAACTTATGTCTGTACTCAGATATTGTTGCGTCTGCTGACTCGTCTATGATCGAGCAATTGTATTCGAGCCCTCGAGGCCCCTGGCTTGTATTATGATGCTTGTATGACTTATTTATGTTGTAGAGTTGTGTTGTGATATCTTCACGTGAGTCCCTGATCTTGATCGTACACATTTGCGTGCATGATTAGTGTACGGTCAAATCGGGGGCGTCACAACATGTCTCCTATCAATGTACAGTTTCTGCAGGGCCGTGGTGGCAGTGCTCGGCCCTAAGTATCTGAGAGAGCCAACTGCCGCTAATACTGAAAGGTTGTTGGCGATCAATGCCGATATGGGCTTTCTGGGCATGCTTAGCAACATAGATTGTATGCACTGGAAGTGGAAGAATTGCCCATTTGCTTGACAGGGCGGTACAAGTGGCATGTGAAAGGTGCCATTGTCATACTAGAAGCGGTGGCTTCACAAGATATTTGGATATGTCATTCTTTCTTCGGTATGGCTGGTTCTCACATAGATATCAACGTGCTTCAGCGTACTCCGATGTTCGCAAGGCTTGCTGAAAAAGGCCACTCCCCAGAGAACGACTTTGCGATCAATGGCCACCATTACAGTAAGGGATACTACCTAGCTGATGGTATCTATCCTCGGTGGTCAACTCTTGTGAAGACAATACCCAATTCGTAAGAAGAGAAGAGACAAATATATGCCCAAATGCAAGAGAGTGCTAGGAAGGATGTGGAGCGTGCTTTTGGTGTGCTTCAATCTCGATGGGGTATCGTTCGAACCCTGCACTGACATGGAGCACCGAGAAGGTTTGGGAGGTGATGACTGCTGGTGTGATCATGCACAACATGATCGTTGAGGATGAGTGTGATGACAACATCTACGACCAAGGGTTTGATTTTCAGGGTGAAAATATTGAGCCTCAT
The DNA here is from genome assembly GCF_002575655.3 of Aegilops tauschii subsp. strangulata. Lineage (NCBI taxonomy): Eukaryota > Viridiplantae > Streptophyta > Magnoliopsida > Poales > Poaceae > Aegilops > Aegilops tauschii. Next base: position 423,251,966 of record NC_053037.3, on the reverse strand, counting down.
CACCAAGAACCGGTAACGTTTGAATAGTTTGCCCAATTCCATCGTGAAATGCGTGATTGGCATACTCACATGCAGCTTCAATATGACTTGGTTGAGCACATGTGGAATCACATTGGCAACCAGTAGATGCATCGGTTCATTTTCTTTCCGTCTATTGAAGACAATTTCGGTTGAGTTGTAAAACTATTTGATTGTCTTTTTCGGATGTGGAACTATTTGTTTGTAAAACTATTTGCTATGTTTGATTTATTTGGTTGGGAGATTAGTATTTCTACAATGTGTAGTTTAAAATATACACATAGGTGCTTCAGCCGGTCGTGGTGGACCAGATGCGGCCGCGCGTTGGATGCATGGCCAACACATCCAGAAGAACGACCGGACGCCACCCATTCCTTACCCAAATAAACAAAATCCGGATAAAGCGGATGTCTGTTTCGGTCGTACGCTTGGAGTTGGCCTTACATTCGTGGAGAGTTCAGTAGGCATGCATGCGAATGACCTAACTTGAACCTGTTCTTGACTTGTTGTTGGATGCTTGGTGCTGTTGCTTTATCTATACCAATATAAAAAGACCTAGATGGGCAGATCTATTTAATTTCGGCCATTAAATTATGTCAATCCAACGACCTAGACTGCTTCAATATCGAGCGCTCAACACATTTAGCGTGCAGTTAATTTCATGCCAAAAATAGTGCTAATCACATAATAACACAATATCCTACTTAATATCCGCATGCACTTAATATACTTCCAAATTAACGTGCATTGCACGTAGACTAGTAATATAAAGCGGGAGAAACCCTTTTTCGTTAATATATGCGTATGGCATCCATTGCATGTAACGTACCACTACTATTTGCTGGATCATTCTTCGTTTAATTTACCTGACGTACGCATGTAGCTAGTTCTAGGCTGTTTGCATGGACAACTATATTTTCTCTAGCTGGATGGCGAAACTATCTGTAAGCTATGTACAGACTGTAGCTGAAGGATGTACTATGCCTAGGTACGTCTTGCATGCATTCGGGCGCTTGGTACTTTAATAATTGTCTGTTCAATTAACCTAGGCATTCATCGTCTTGTGGCCTGTACGATATATTTGCACAGGACTAAGTACTGTTCCGTTACTCCAGTAGATAGTAGAACCGCCTTTGTTTTACAGTCATATGAAAAAAAAAGTGCATACAGGACTGCAGGGTAGGGACCGGGATGCAAACGGAAGCCTCCCACCGTCAAACCGCCCGCATTCGTCTGGATCGTGTTATTTGGACCGCGGAAGCCATCCAACGCGGTCCTGCATCGGTCCGCGACGCAGTCCGGACATACTTCCTGCCGCAAATCGGAGATAACACATGGAGGGCAGCCACGCCCGCTCTTGAGCATCCTAGTCCACCCAAAACCCTTCCTCCCACGCCCGCGCGCGTTCCCGCCTTGCGCCAGCTGCCCAATTCGTACCGCTATAGAGCGCGCTGCTCCATATTGAAGCCGGCCTAGAGCGGATGCGACCTCTCATTTGCACCGCCATTGAAGGGCTGAGGGCACCACCCTTAACACGTCTCCGGTGTCTGCACATGTTTAATGCCGGAGACGCGTTACTGGACAAGACGGGACGGATATCTACCACGCCCATTGAATGCCCTGTCCGTCTGTATGCCGCCATTAAGCAGGCTCGCCGTCGAGAAACATACTCCGGTGTCGCGCATTGACACAGCCAGATGCCCACTATTTAAAGGCGACCACATCCGGCTAACTCCATGCCACAACATAAGCCGCTCCTCACCATCCTCCCTTGCACTGCATCCGCCATGACTCCGGGTGGTGAAGCTCTGTGGGAGAGGCTTTCCACGGAGATGAAGCACGAGGTGGCTGCTCTTGCCGCCGCCTGGCAGAGTCGCTGTGCCAGGCGGATCGAGGCCGGCTTGCCAGCCAGCTCGCCCGAGGTCTCCGACAACGACGACCCCATGATGGAGACTGGCTCCAACGACACCGCCCCGGCTCCCGTGCCTTTGCACGCCGGCTTCACCATGGAGCAGGTGCATGCGCTGTTAGGAATAAGCCGTGTCCGTCACGGCGGTGACCATGTTGGGTGCGTGTGCGTGCGCGCACCGGATGCGTCGGGTGCAGTCCGAGCTGCATCGGGTCCGTGGTGGGAGTGCACGGGTGTATGTGTGTGAGTTCGTTAGACGGACGCGCGGGGTGTGGCCGCGCCGGGCACTAGAACCAGTCGCGTCCCGTTAGCGTGCGTGCGCGGTGGGCGCGGGAGCTGAGGAGCGCGGGGGCATGGCGAAGTGGGCGCCGGGGCTGGGCGGAAGCAGCGAAAGAGCAGGCGGCTCACGCCGAGTCTCCAGGAGATCGCGTACGTGCGCGTGGAGCTCGGCGGCGGGCGTTGCGTGGGCGCTGCGTCCAGCTGCATGCATGCATGCATGAGTTGTGGGGTGTCCAGGTCGTGTGCGCGCTCGTGTATAAGTCCCGCGTGTTGTAGTCTTTGTGTACTTGAGTTCGTGCTTGAGTAAAAGAATCGGCTGTTCGTGCAGCTGGCGGTGTTCGTGCGCCGGGCATATCTTGCTGTCCACTGCCTCGTTCCTCCTCCTTTCTTCTACGTTCGTGCGAGAGAGAGAGAGAGAGCTCCGGCAAAAGCCAAGGCGAGGCTACGGCAACAACAATTGGTATACAGAGCTTCAGTTCGGGCGATCACTGGCGACCATGGCGCTCGTCCCACACGGCGGCGGCGTGGGTGGATCGGTGTCGATGGCGATGCCGATGCTCATGTTGGACAACTACACGGTGTGGGCGATCAAGGCGCAGGCGATCCTTGACGTCCACACTGTGTGAGAGGCGGTGGCGCCGAGCGATGCGGCGGTGAACGCCAAGAAGTGCAAGGTGGCGACGAAGCTCACCGCCGGGGAGGTATGGGACTCCCTGAAGGTGAGGTTTGTCGGCACAGATCGGGTGCGCACGGCGAGGCGAGCGACGCTATGCGGGGAGCTCGATCGCATGAAGATGGTGGACGGCGAGGCGCTGGATGCGTACGCCGGGAGGCTGGCGGGGATGACGGCGCAGTTCGCGAACCTCAGGGAGACGCTCGGCGACGCGGTGTTGGTGAAAAAGCTTCTGGACACCGTCCCCGATCGGCTATTCCCCGTCATCGCCGGCATCGAGCAGTTCTGCAACCTCGACGGGATGACGTTCTACGAGGCGCTCGGGCGGCTGCGCGCATTTGACGAGCGGGTTTGGCGCCGTGGACAAGACGACGGCGAGCGTGGTGGCGATCAGCTGCTGCTGACCATGGCGCAGTGGCGGGCGAAGGAGCGGCAGCAAGGAGGACCGCGCGACGACGACGATGGGCGGAGTGTGGCGTCGGGCAACGGCGGCAACCGACACGGGCGCTACTACAAGTGCGGCGAGCGCGGGTATTTCAAGCGTGACTGCCCCCAGCTGCGGAGGGAGCCGGCGGCGGAGCGCGCGCTGATGGCGGACGGTGGCGTTGAAGACGGCGTACTCCTTTGAGCCACGGCTTAGGGGGTGAATGTTAGGAATAAGCCATGTCCGTCACGGCGGCGACCACGTCGGATGCGTGTGCGTGCGTCTGAGCTGCATCGGGTCCGTGGTGGGAGTGCACGGGTGTGTGTGTGTGTGAGTTGGTTAGATGGACGCACGGGGTGTGGCCGCGCCGGGCGCTGGAACCAGTCGCGTCAAGTTGGTGTGCGTGCGCGGCGGGCGCCGGAGCTGAGGAGCGCGGGGGCATGGCGAAGTGGGCCTTGAGGCTGGGCGGAAGCAGCGGAAGAGCAGGTGGCTCACGCCGAGTCTCCAGGAGATCACGTACGTGCGCGTGGAGCTCGGCGGCGGGCGTTGCCTGGGCGCTGCGTCCAGGTGCATGCATGAGTTGTGGGGTGGCCAGGTCATGTGCGCGCCTGTGTATAAGTCCCGCATGTTGTAGTCTCTGTGTACTTGAGTTCGTGCTTGAGTAAAAGAATCGGCTGTTTGTGCAGCCGGCGGCGTTCGTGCGCCGGGCATATCTTGCTGTCCACTGCCTCGTTCCTCCTCCTTCTTTCTTCTACGTTCGTGCGAGAGAGAGAGCTACGGCGAGAGGCAAGGCGAGGCTACGGAAACAACATGCGCACTACAACGGCGCCATGGCGGAGATGGAGCCTGCGTCGACGCCTTTGTCGGTGTTCCAGCTGGCGCATGAGGAACAACGGTACAACCAGTTCCTCCTAGAGCAGCACCGGCTAGCGGAGGGCCAAATCTATGGCGATCACATGAGCTAGGAGGCCGTCGCCGCTATGGCCACGACGAACCCCAACTTCGTCGCGGAGCAGCATGCCATCTACGATGCCATCCATGCTCAAGCCGCCGCTCGCCAGGATGCGGCTACCACTGAGGCGCAGCTCCAGGCGACTGCGGAGGAGAACAACGCCAGTTGTGCCTCCGACGAACTATCTGACGACCCAGTGGGACGACGATGGCGCGGGCGCCACCATTTCCATCGTGGACCTCACGTCCACCGGCGACAAACAAGGCGCAAACTCCTCCGAGGATGAGTAGGGCATGGGAGTTGGCAAGGCCTTGTGATGTAGGGTGGAATCCTAATTGCTGATCTTTCAAAAATTGGAGGGGATCCCACGAAGAACATAAAGAACACGGGGAAGAACAGGGAGAAAACACAAGAATAACACTCAAGAACAAGCCCAATCACACATACACTAGACTAACAAACACATAGATCCACAAGGTACATGAATGATCAAAGGGAAAAATACAAGGTAGAGTTCATCCCAAATCCAAGAGGAGATGAGGTCTTGATGGTCTAGATAGATCCTTCCCATGATGGGGGTCTTGCACCCCTCGGGATCTTCTCACATGGAGGCCTTGAACTCCATGGGAGTCTCTCTCTCTCTCTCTCTCTCTCAAGAGGAGTTGAGGTAATGAGCACAACTCAACTAGAATAAGCTATCACTTTGCTAACCCTAGAAATGAGGAGGGGAATGTCTCTTTACAGTCTAAGCCAAGGAGTAAGTGGGAGAGAGATGCAAGGCCAAAGGCCGCGACAGTGCACATTAAGTGAACGGACATCCGGTGGACGTGGATCGTCCGGAGGCTCGCGGGGGTCCAGACATCCAGAGGGCGCCGGACTTCTGATATTTCGGCTCTGAACAGGTGGCACCGGATTTCCGGTAGATGTCATACGTCCCGTGGTTGGGACTTGTAGGGCGTTCAGTGGTCGTCAGTCATCCGGCCGCTGTAGTGTCCTCGGCGGTAGTTCTTCTAGCTGGGTCTTCTGTATCGGTACCGAATTTCCGGTGGCGACCAGACGTCTGGTGGCTATAGCTTGCAACAGCTCTGTTTCTTCCGTCTTTGCTTCCACGCTTCCCTCACGGATGCTGTAGGTGATCCTTTGCGCTTGCACTCCTCCTCGTCATCTGTGAAGCTCCGGTAATACATATGCATGCATGCATGCTAGAGGAATGTCAAATAGTATACCATCCTCGAAGGGGTCAAGCAAACACGTATAAACTAGTTGATTCACCTTTATGTATGTGAAGTAGAGGTCACACGTCTCACTTGCCAAATGGATTATTGACGTGGTGATGTCCGTAGGATGCTCCGCATCATCCCCTCCCCTGAAAGATCCGACCTCGGATTCAAAACCAAATCACCATGGGAAAGAGATGGCGTCACCATGTAGAAGTGGACGATCACTAAGCATTCATCATCTTGGCGCTTGAAAAGGGCACTCTCCAATGTCGCACCATCTTGTGATTCCTTCAAAAGGACCAAGGACAACAAACACTTGGAAAAACAAATGTGGTTAGCGTTTGTGCAAAACCAAGCATTCAAGTGGTGATTCACCCAAGAAGTGTCATCATCATGCAAAGCATATGGTTTTACAAAATATTGTGACATGGCATGTAAGCACATAAATTGAGTACAATAAAGGGCATCATGTAAGCAAACATGCAAATGGGAGGTAGAGATGCTAATATGTGTGACAAGAGAACAAGCGTCTACCTCAAGGTCATAATAAGTATGCACAAAGCGCTCAACAAATTGTCTATGGTAGGCATATGAATCATTCAGAACACCAAATAAAATGAAGTGTCTAAACACATGGTTCAAGTGCAAGACAATCCAAGCATAACGTGCATAGGGTGTAGTGAAAATAGTGTGGCACTCAACACAATAAAAATAACAATTGTTCATCATGTATGAGCAAATCAAGGCAAGCATGTAGCAATCAATGGGGCATGGCATATGTGAAGTGATGACATTGTTGCAACCAAGCATATGATAGGAGCAAGAACTCAACAAGCTGGATGCAACACACAAGGAAATATGTCATGAGGCATGGCAATGTGGCAATGACAAGTCGAAACAAGATCTCTATCATGTGTCCAATGTGTTATGGTGCAAGCAACACATGAAGTATGATCCACAATATTCATGCTCATGGTGTCGGGGTTCTCAAAAGAGAAGGATATCACCTTGAAAACATGTCCTTGTGTGTCCTTCATAATACCGAAGTACGACCAAATGCGGTGTAGAAGAGATTCATGGTCGAATGTATGAGGCTCGCTCTCAAGAGCTCATATGTTCAACTCACGTTAAGTGGAAGTTGACATGTAGGCGAAGCATCCTACACATGCACACGGCAAGGCAAAGAACGTATGTGCATGGTAGACAAACACATCATCCATTATGATGGTTCTCTTCTCTTGCACATAACCATTAGAAGCAAAAGTGCATGAATAATATGATGCAACAATGGCGATATTCATGTCACTAGGCATATGGTGCAAAGAAGCAAGACAAGCATGCTTCGCAAGAATTATGTCAAAATCTCCAAATATATGCAAGAATGCTATGGGGGCATTCTTATTAGCAAGACTAAAAGCATTGTTGCACTCAATACATGGCAAATCATCTACCATGAGAGAGGCAACATTTGGAGCAATTGGACAATATTTGATAGAAATCATGTGCAAAGCATGTAGATGGTTGTCATCAGCCGCATGAAACGGGCAAGTATGAACCATTGATGATGCAACATAGGCAAGCATGGAAATCAAGTCGTGCAAACTAGTGGAGCGAAGATGCAACTCACTAGAGTAAATCATGGCAATAATGTCATGTGACCAAATAGTAGGCATAGGCAATGCACAAGCATCAAAACAAAGCAAGATCAATAATCATTGTATTGGCGAGAAGTCCTATTCAAAGAGCAATTAGTCAATATGACTCTCCCAACACAAGCAACAACAATATCATGGGTAACAAAAGGAACATGACAATAGCAATAATCTCCACCAAACATGCAAATAATCACATGACTCCGTTGTATCTACCTTTCCAAACACTTTTGCTCTTGTTTTGGACTCTAATTTGCATGATTTGAATGAAACTAACTTAGACTGACGTTGTTTTCAGCAGAACTACCATGGTGTTGTTTTTGTGCAGAAATAAAAGTTCTCGAATTTGACGAAACTTTTTGGAGATTTTTAACGAAATATATAAGAAATACTGGAGTGAAGATCCACAGGAGGGGACCCACCAGTGGCCCACGAGGAACACGACATGGCTACCCTCCTGGCACGCCCATGTGGCTCGTGGGTCGCATGTGGCTCCGCTGACCCTAATGCCAAGCCTATAAATTCCTATTTTTGGAGAGAAAAATAAGAGAAGAAGTTTCATCGCATTTTACAATATGGAGCCGTCGCCACCTCCTCTTCTTCATCGGGAGGCCAGATCTGAAGTCTGTTCGGGCTCCGGAGAGGGGGATTCGTTACCATCATCATCACCAACCCTTCTTCATCACCAATTTCATGATGTTCACCACCAGGAGTGAGAAATTCCTTCATAGGCTTGCTAGACGGTGATGGGGTTGGATGAGATATATCATGTAATCGAGTCAATTTGTTAGGGCTTGATCCCTAGTATCCACTATATTCTGAGATTGATGTTGCCATCACTTTGCTATGCTTAATACTTGTCACTAGGGCCCGGGTACCATGATTTCAGATCTGAACCCTTTATGTTTTCATGAACATATTTGAGTTCTTGATCCTATGTTGCAAGTCATACGCACCTACTACGTGTTATGATGTGCATACCCCAAGGTGACAATAATTGGGATTCTTACTGGTGATTGTCGTAGTTTGAGGAGTTAATGTATTTACTATGGTTTAATGCTTTGTTCCGGTTCTCTATTAAAAGGAGGCCTTAATATCCCTTAGTTTCCTTATGGACCCCGCTGCCACGGGAGGGTAGGTCAAAATATGTCATGCAAGTTCTTAACATGAGCACGTATGACTATATACGGAATACATGCCTACATTACATTGATGAATTGGAACTAGTTATGTGTCTCTCTAGGTTGTGACTGTTATATGATGAATGTCATCCAACACAATTATCCATCACTTATCCAATGCCTACACTTTTCATGTATTGATCTTTACTAAGTTACTACTACTGCTACTGCTGTTACAATTGCTATAAAACTGTTATTGCTGCTGTTACTGTTACTGCTGCTATTGTTACTACCGCTATCAAACTATCATAGGGTTTTCTATTTCTGTGTCCCTGGGTCCTTAGTTGTGCTCAGTTTTGTCCAAGCAAACTAACTTTGCTCACTTTTCCCCTCCTCACTCCACCACCAGCTCACAAAAGGCCAAACGGAGCACTGTCGTCCAGTCAACGCCATTGACCATTACGTCCTAACTAGTGGGCAGGCGTGATATCCTAACAGGTGGGGCAACCTACTTCATGCGCGACATTTTTTAATGAGTAATAGAAGGAGAGAGACGTAGTTGGTAATAAAAAAAGATGTTGTGCGATGTTTTAAGGAAGAAATAGCTAATTAACGACCAGGCGATAAATGGTCGTTAACATAATGAGCTTGTGTTAAGGAAGGTGGGTCCCCCGTGCAAGACTGAACCGTCCCCTACTCCCCTCTTATTTCTCAGTGACGGGCGGTGCAACTTGTAATCTGCGTTGGTATTTACCCGGAGAGGAGGGGATGATGTAGCACAACAGGGGTAAGTTTTCCCCTCAGTTATGAAACCAAGGTTATCAATCCAGTAGGATAACCAAGCAATACTATGTAAACAACACCTGCACACAAACAACAAATACTTACAACCCAACGCGTAAAGGGGTTGTCAATCCCTCAAAAGTATTGAGATAGATTAAATAGTATGAGATTTGATAAATAGATCTAACTAAAACGAAAAATAAAAAAATAAAATTACATTAAGGTGTTTTTAGTTTTAATATATGATAGGAAATAGACCCGAGGCCATAGTTTTCACCAGAGGCTTCTCTCAAGAAAATAGCATACGGTGGGTAAATAAATTACTGTTGGGCAATTGACAGAAAAGCAGATAATTATGACGATATCCAAGGCAATGATCATGTATATAGGCATCACGTCCAAGATTAGTAGACCGAAACTATTCTGCATCTACTACTATTACTCCACATATCGACCGCTATCCAACATGCATCTAGTGTATTAAGTTCATGGAAAATGGAGTAATGCATTAGGCAAGATGACATGATGTAGACAAGATAATCTCATGTATGAATAAACCCCGTCTTGTTACCCTTAATAGCAACGATACATGCGTGTCATGTCTCCTTATTCACTGAGATTGAGCACCGCAAGATCGAACCCATCACAAAGCACCTCTTCCCATGGCAAGATAAATCAATCTAGTTCGCCAAACCAAACCAATAAATCGGAGGAGATATACGAGGCTATAACAATCATGCATAAAATAGTTCAGAGAAAACTCAAATATATTCATGGATAGATCTGATCATAAACTCACAATTCATCGGATTCTAACCAACACATTGCAAAAAGAGTTACACCAAATAGATCTCCAAGAACATCAAGGAGAACATTGTATTGCAGATCAAAAAGAGAGAAGAAGCCATCTAGCTACTAACTACGGACCCTTAGTTCTGTGGTAAACCACTCACGCATCATCGGAGGGGCGGCAAGGATGATGAAGAACCCCTCCGCGATTGTTGCCCCCTCCGGTAGAGTGCCGGAAAAGGCCTCTAGATTGGATCTCATGGTTCTGGAACTTGCGGCAGCAAAAAAAGTATTTCATCGACTCCCCTAGGGTTTTCGGGATTTTTGAGTATTTATAGAGGCAGAGGTGTTGGAAATATGCCCTAGAGGCAATAATAAAGTGGTTATTATTATTGATAAAGGTTTATTATTCATGCTAGAATTGTATTGCCCGGAAACTTAAATACATGTGTGGATAATAAACAAATACCGTGTCCCTAGTAAGCCTCTACTAGATTAGCTCGTTGATCAAGAGATGGTTAAGGTTTCCTAACCATAGACATGTGTTGTCACTTGATAATGGGATCACATCATTAGGAGAATGATGTGATGGACAAGACCCATCTTTTAGCATAGCATATGATCGTTCAGTTTATTTCTACCGCTTTCTTAATGTCAAATACATATTCCTTCGACCATGAGATCATGCAACTCCCGGATACCATAGGAATACCTTGTGTGCTATTGATGTCGCTTGAACTACATCGTTATTTCCCCAAAGAGGAAGGGATGATGCAGCACAGCTACGATAGGGATTTCCCTCAGTTATGAAACCAAGGTATCAATCCAGTAGGAGAACCAAGCAACACTATGTAAACGGTACCTGCACACAAAGAACAAATACTTGCAAGTCGATGCTTATGAGGGGTTGTCAATCCCTCTACGGGTAATGGCGCCAGAAATTGTCAAGTTGACGGGATAAAAATTGTGATATATTGGATAAATAGATCTCGATAAAACGCGAAATAAAACAAGTAATAAAAAAGTGTATTAAGGTATTTTTTGTTTTTGGAATAATAGATCTGAAAATAAAAGCAAATAAAAATAGATCTCAAAGCAAATATGATAAAGAATAGACCCTGGGGCCGTAGATTTCACTAGTGGCTTCTCTCGAGAGAAATAGCATACGGTCGGTAAACAAATTACTATTGGGAAATTGATAGAACCTCAAATAATTATGATGGTATCCAGGCAAGGATCATTATATAGGAATCACGTCCCAAATTAGTAGACCGACTCCTGCCTGCATCTACTACTATTACTCCACACACCGACCGCTATCCAGCATGCATCTAGTGTATTAAGTTCATGGAGAAATGGAGTAATGCAATAAGAACGATGACATGATGTAGACGAGATCTACTCATGTAGGAATAGCCCCCATCTTGTTATCCTTAATAGCAACAATACATGCGTGTCTTGCTGCCCCTTTTATCACTCGAAAAGAACACCGCTCGATCGAACCATCACAAAGCACCTCTTCCCAAGGAAAGAAAAATCGATCTAGTCGGCCTAACTAAACCAAAGATTTGAAGAAGAAATACGAGGCTATAAGTAATCATGCATAAAAGATATCAAAAGAAGACTCAAATAATATTCATGGATATAGATCTGATCATAAACTCAAAGTTCATCGGATCCCAACAAACACATCGCAAAAAGATTTACATCAAATAGATCTCCAAGAGACCATTGTATTGAGAATAAAAAGAGAGAGAGGAAGCCATCTAGCTACTGGCTACGGACCCGTAGGTCTATGATGAACTACTCACGCATCAACGGATAGGCACCAATGAGGATGGTGAACCCCTCTGTGATGGTGTCTAGATTGGATCTGGTGGTTCTGGAACATGCGGCGGCTGGAATTGTTTTTCGTCGACTCCCCTACGGTTTCTGGAGTATTGGGGTATTTATAGAGCGAAGAGGCGGTGCGAGAGTCCACCTAGGTGGGCACAACCCACCAGGGCGTGCCTGGGCCCCCAAGCATGGCCAGGTGGGTTGTGCCCCCCTCGGGCACCCCTCTGGTACTTCTTTGGCCCTTGTTGTTCCTTCTGGACCATAAAAATTCTCCAAAAAGTTTGGCTGCATTTGGACTCCGTTTGGTACTGATATTCTACAAAGTAAAAAACAAGCAAAAAACAACAACTGGCACTGGCCACTATGTCAATAGGTTAGTCCCAAACAATGATATAAAGTTGCTATAAAATGATTGTAAAACATCCAAGAATGATAATATAAAGTAAAACATCCATGGGTACCGTCCATACCAATACTTTCCAAGGAATTTATTATTTGGCAACATAAAGTAAATTTCTTTACATTTCGGGACTAGGCATCCCTAATACCTTTGCCATACTCTCGTGCAATGACAAGTGAATAAAAACTCACCGTGAGAATAACACATCTAGCATGGAAAAATATCGGCCACCCCTACCATTTCATGAGCGGTATGAATACACAAAAGGGAAATTTATTTTTAAAATTAGAGATGGAACATAAAAATTTGCTTAGAACAACACTGAAATACCGCATATAGGTAGGTATGGTGGACTCATATGGCAAAACTGGGTTTAAGGTTTTTGGAAGCACAAGTAGTAATTCTACTTAGTGCAAGTGAAGGCTAGCAAAAAGATTGAGAAGCAACCAACTAAGAAACGAAAAATCACATAAGCGAGCATTAAGCATAACTAACACCGAATAATGCACCACAAGTAGTGTCGGGGATATACCCCGCAGTATGACCCGACCGGAGTTATAACCCGGCTGGGACTTGGTAAACTGGCAGATGTTAACTCAGATGATAACCCGACAGATGTTAACTCAGATGATAACCCGGCAGGTGTTAAGTCAGATGATAACCCGGCAGGTGTTAAGTGAGATGATAACCCGGCAGATGTTAAGTCAGATGATAACCCGGCAAGTATTAAGTCAGATGATAACCCGGCAGGTGTTAAGTCAGATCATAAACCGGCAGGAAGTCATAACCCGGCAGACCATCATAAACCGGCAGACCATCATAAATCGGCAGACAGTGATAACTGGTTGACAGTCATAACCCGACAGACAGTGATAACTGGTTGACAGTCATGACCCGACAGACAGTAATAACTGGTTGACAGTCATAACTCGGCAGATAGAGTCGCCTGGAGTTATGAAGCCCGAGACATTATGAAGCCCAAGACGTTAACAAGCCCGTGAAGAGAAGTCAAAATAGTTTAAGTCTTAATCCGAGTTGGACTCTACATGTAACCCGCCCCTTCAACATATATAAGGAGGGGCAGGGCACCCCAAGGAGGGGGAGGAGAAAATAATCTTAGGGCTAGACATAACTGGGAGAGCCGGTTTACGGTGACTCCCTCGTGATGATAATGAGACCTAGCCACAAACAGCATGTAGGGTTGTTACCGGATGATGTTTCCCGGGGCCCGAAGCTGTCTAAACCCTTGTTTTGTGTTGCGTCTCTCGATTCTGCTCAACCCCTCTCAAGCTACTACATAGATGTGTTGGCCTCCCGACTAAGTCCTCACACTAGGACATCTGCCGTGACAAAACCACGACAGTTGGCACCCACTAAGCACAACTCAAAATATTGCTTGGGGGCTTTTTGCTTCGCAAAGAACAAAGAGTCTACAATTGTAATAGGCTATCAAGCCAGGTGTATTCACCTAAAACCCCGGGTTATCCTGCCTTTTTTAAGTAAGCCACTCCGTCCAGGTAAACCTGGTATGACCCGCCGAACGTTTGACAAGTCAATCTCATAGACCCTGAACTTGTCAAAGTTAAAACGACGATTGGTTAATGATTGAGGTCCATCTTAAAAGGCTTTGTAAAATGGTTTAACTCAGTGGCCTGGCAGCCCATGAAAAGCCTCGATTTGGGGCCTGGCAGCCCGTGAAAAGCCTCGCATGTTCTTTTTATGTTTTTATTTGCCAAGTTTTTTCTCCTTTGATGAGGTTTATAATATCTTATGATAAATCGGCGTTTATTGACCCGGCTTGGTTTTCAACTACAAGTTGTTAGTACATGATCAGTTATAATCCGGTGCTTATTGACCCGGCCTGGTTTCGACTATAAGTTGCCAGTATATATTTGGATTGCGCCATTGGAATCATGCGCTTATAAATCATTGGGTATATTGTGCAAATCTTTAATAGCCAACATGGCTGGATTTTTACTATGGTTATCAATAACCAGTATTATGATTGAGATTTTCAAAGTCGCTTTAGCGCAATGGATATTATTTTATCGATGGATATGATTTATTCTACAATGGAAGGAATAGTCCCAAGTCGTTGCAGGCTTACGACCCGACACTTGGGGGCTGCATTATTCAAATTGAGATTACATCAAATATGCAAGTCCCATGTCACTGCCAGCATGCACCATGGCACTTGGGGGCTAATGCAAAGTCATTTTTTCATCACCTTATTGAAGACCCGACTCATCACATTGTAATGGGTCGGCCCTTGGGGGCTACCAATTGCTCCTGTCAACAATTCAAGGTACACAAGTTTTAATCCATTATATTCAAGGGTCCACTCATCAGTTGGTAAAGCACAAAGCTCTTAACCTTGTGGACGTGGGTTCAAGCCCCATGATGGGAGTTACATCATATGATGTTATTTTCAATGAAATATATATATAAAGTCCCAGTTCAGTATTATCTTACTAAGCTCGCCCTTGGGGGCTACACGTTGCTGCTCAACTATACATGATCAAATCTACAAAGTCCCTGCTCAATATTGCATAATGACCCGGCCCTTGGGGGCTACACTGATTGAAGTTTTTATGAGCATAAGCAGACACAAGTCCCAGGTTGCTGCAAGCATGACAACCCGGCACTTGGGGGCTACATAGGTGGAATACTCAGTTCTGACTAGTGATTGAGATGAACAACTTGGATTTCTTCAAGCTTGTGACATTAATATTGAAGCAATTCTTAAGCTGTTACTACGTTACCTTCTTAAGACTTGGGGGCTACAAGTGATAGGCATATAAGAGGTATATTTTCAAAGCTAATGTTAACAAACAGTTATGACCCGGTGCCATCAATATTTATAAACCGGCAAGTTCTACATCCATAAACCGGCGGAAGATCAGATGAATATTTCAAAGACCAATATTTCTGTCAAGCATTGGGAGCTGAGTCAAATGAATTATTCTTCACAATATTTTTCTGTGACAAACCAATGTCAGCAAATTGATTATGAAGCTGGCCTATTGACCCGGATTTTCTAGAAGGAAATGACAAGGATTTAAGGATGCTCAGGATCAGTTTAACATGGATAAATCCAAATTAAACTAGGGGCTAATGTCGGGGATATACCCCGCGGTATGACCCGGCCGGAGTTATAACCCGGCTGGGACTTGGTAAACCGGCAGATGTTAACTCAGATGATAACCCGGCAGATGTTAACTCAGATGATAACCCGGTAGGTGTTAAGTCAGATGATAACCTGGCAGGTGTTAAGTGAGATGATAACCCGGCAGGTGTTAAGTCAGATGATAACCCAGCAAGTGTTAAGTCAAATGATAACCCGACAGGTGTTAAGTCAGATCATAAACCGGCAGGAAGTCATAACCCGGCAGACCATCATAAACCGGCAGACCATCATAAACCGGCAGACAGTGATAACTGGTTGACAGTCATAACCCGACAGACAGTGATAACTGGTTGACAGTCATGACCCGACAGACAGTAATAACTGGTTGACAGTCATAACTCGGCAGATAGAGTCACCTGGAGTTATGAAGCCCGAGACGTTATGAAGCCCAAGACGTTAAGAAGCCCGTGAAGAGAAGTCAAAATAGTTTAAGTCTTAATCCGAGTTGGACTCTACATGTAACCCGCCCCTTCAACATATATAAGGAGGGGCAGGGCACCCCAAGGAGGGGGAGGAGAAAATAATCTTAGGGCTAGACATAACTGGGAGAGCCGGTTTACGGCGACTCCCTCGTGATGATAATGAGACCAAGCCACAAACAACATGTAGGGTTGTTACCGGATGATGTTTCCCAGGGCCCGAAGCTGTCTAAACCCTTGTTTTCTGTTGCGTCTCTCGATTCCGCTCAACCCCTCTCAAGCTACTACATAGATGCGTTGGCCTCACGACTATGTCCTCACACTAGGACATCTGTCGTGACAAAACCACGACAAGTAGGATGCAATTTCATTGCATAACTATTGACTTTCGTGCTTGCATAGGGAATCACAAACCTTAACATCAATATTCTTACTAAAGCATAATTACTCACCAACATGACTCACATATCACTATCATCATATCTCAAAACTATTACAAAGGATCAAGTTTATTTTGTCCAATGATCTTCATGAAAGTTTTTATTATATCCCTCTTGAATATCTATTACTTTGGGAATAGTTTCATATATTGCAATTGCTTTTGACAAGCTCAAATAAATTTAAGTGAAGCATGAGAGAATTTCTTCAAAATTACTAACTCTCAAATTAATCTAAGTGAAGCATGAGAGTATTTCTTCAAAACTAACAAAGCACACCATGCTCGAAAAGATACGAGTGAAGCACTAGAGCAATTCCATAGCTCAAAAAATTTAAGTGAAGCATAAATAGCAATTCTAACAAATCATAGCATAGTTTTGGCTCTCTCCAATAGGCGTGTCTAGCAAGGATACTTCTGACAAAACAAAAATCAAAACAAGCAAAGACTCATATCATACAAGACGCTCCAAGCAAAACTCATGATATGTGATGAATAAAAATATAGCTCCAAGTAAAATACTGATGGTCGTTAGAAGAAAGAGGGGATGCCAGTCGGGGCATCCCCAAGCTCAGTTGCTTGTTCATCCTTGAATATTATCTTGGGGTGCCATGGGGCATCCCCAAGCTTAGGCTTTTGATACTCCTTATTCCTTCATCCATCGTGATCTCACCCAAAACTTGAAACCTTCAATTACACAAAACTTAACAAAACCTTCGTGAGATCCGTTAGTATAACAAAGCAAATCACCACTTTAAGTACTGTTGCAAACCCATTCACATTTTATTTCTAAATTATAACTGATGTATTCTAACTTTACCATGGCTTATACCCTCCAATACAGACAATAGATTCATCAAAATAGGCACACAACACAAAGAAAACAGAATCTGTCAAAAACAGAACAATCTGTAGTAATCTGAAAACTTCGTATACTTCTGTGACTCCAAAATTCTGAAAAATTAGGACAACGTAGGAAATTTGTATATCAATCTTCTGAAAAAATCATAATTTTATCACGCTTCTGTGATTTTTAACAATTCTGCTACTGGCGTACAAAGTTTCTGTTTTTCAACAAGATCAAATCAACTATCACCCAACATGAACCCAAATGCTTTACTTGGCACAAACACTAATTAAAACATAAAAAACAATCATAAAAGTAGCATAATTGTGTAAACACTCAAGAACAGAAAGAAAAAGGCCAAAATAGGATTTATTCATTGGGTTGCCTCCCAACAAGCGTTATCGTTTTATGCCCCTAGCTAGGCATAATGCATAGATTCAAGTATTATCATCTTTAGTTTTTGCTCCATAGGATGCCCTCATGATTGATTCATATGGTGGCTTAATTCTTGTTCTAGGGAAGTGTTCCATAGCCTTTCTCAGTGGAAATTGGAATTTAATATTCCCTTCTTTCAAATCAATCACGGCACCTATAGTGCGTAAAAACGGTCCACCAAGAATAACCGGACAAGACGGATTGCAATCAATATCAAGAACAATAAAATCTATGGGCACAAAATTCCTATTTTCAGGAATAAGACCATCATTAATTCTTCCCATAGGCTTTTTAATAGTAGAATCCGCCAAGTGCAAATTAAGAGAACATTCTTCAATATCGGTAAGACCAAGCACATCACATAAATATTTCGGAATTGTGGAAATACTAGCACCCAAATCACGTAAGGAAAAAACTCATAATTTTTAATCTTGACATTGATAGTAGGTTCCCATTCATCATGTAATTTTCTAGGAATACAAATCTCTAATTCCTAGTTTTCTTCAAAAGCTTTCATCACGGCATCAACAATATGTTTAGCAAAAGCTTTATTTTGTTCATAAGCATGGGGCGAATTTATCATGGATTGCAACAAAGAAATACAATCAATCAAAGAGCAACTATCATAATTAAAGTCTCTGTAATCCAAAAGAGTGCGAATATCACTAGTTAAAGTTTTGACCTCTCCAAACCCACTTTTATCTATTTTCTCAACAAGATTTTCACCCTCCGAATTATCGGGACGCCTTCTAGCTAAAGTTGACTCTTCTTCAGTCCCTTTATCATCAATTTTAATTTTACTAAACAAGGAATCAATAGAAGAAACACCAATCACTTTAAGATCTTCATCATTTTTATGAAAGCAATTGCTAGAAAATTCTTTTTCTAAAAATTCTTGTTTAGCTCTAAGCATAGCGGTTCTTTTCTTACTCTCATCCATAGTAACATATAGAGCTTTAATTGATTCATCAACCTTGGGTACAAAAAAATTTAACTTGAGATTTTCTACATCATGATAAATTCTATCAGTGCTTCTGGACATATCATCAATCTTATTCAACTTTTCTTCTACTTTAGTATTAAAAGGTTTTTCGGCATTGATAAACTCTTGAATATTATTCTCAAGATAAGAGGTGTTCCTATTATTATTGTAAGAAGCATTACCATAGGAATTACCATAATTATTAGAGGAATTTCCAGGAAAAGGCCTAGGATTAAAATTACCTCTATAAGCATTGTTATTAAAATTGTTTCGCAAGACAAAATTCACATCTATGGGATCACTATTTTGCTCAATCAAAGTAGACAAAGGCACATCATTAAGATCAATAGGAGCACTTTTATTAGCAACCAGTTTCATAAGAGCATCAATTTTCTCACTCAACATACTAATTTCTTCAACCGAATTAATTTTCTTACTAGTAAGTGCTCTTTCGGTATGCCATTGTGAATAATTTGCCACAATATTGTCTAGCAATTTAGTAGCTTCACCGAAAATAATTTCCATAAAAGTACCATCCGTGTCGGAATCAAAAAGATTTCTAGAAACAAAATTCAATCCCGCATAAATTTTTTGTATGATCATCCAAAGATTTAAACCATGAGTAGGATAATTTCTTATCATCAATTTCATTCTTTCCCAAGATTTCGCAACATGCTCAAGTTGCTTAAAATTCATGATTTGAGTTCTAAGGGAAATAATTTTCGCAGGCGGAAAATACCTAGTAATAAACGCATCTTTACACTTATCCCAAGAATTGATACTATTGCGAGGCAAAGAAGAAAACCAAATTTTTGCACGATCTCGCAAAGAAAACAGAAATAATTTCAACTTCACAATATCATTGTCCACATATTTTTTTCTTTTTCATATCGCACAATTCCACGAATGTGTTTAGATGGGACGCGACATCCTCATTAGGAGTACAAGAAAATTGATCTTTCATAACAAGATTCAACAAAGCGGCATTAATATCACAAGATTCCGCACTAGTGGTGGGAGGAGCAATCGGAGTGCTAATAAAATCATTATTATTGGTATTGGAAAGATCACACAAATTGGTGTTTTCTTGAGTCTTCGTGACAATGCAAACAAGATTGCAAACAAAAAAGGTAGATCCGACGAGAACACGACAAACGAAAAAGAGGGCGAATAAAATGGCAAATTTTTGTGAAGTGGGGGAGATGAAAACGAGAGGCAAAAGGCAAATAATGTAAATTGCAAGGAGATGAGATGATGCTTGAACTACGTCGGTATTTCCCCAAAGAGGAAGGGATGATGTAGCACAGCTACGGTACGTATTACCCTCAGTTATGAAACCAAGGTATCAATTCAGTAGGATAACCAAGCAACACTATGTAAACGGTACCTACACACAAAGAACAAATACTTGCAACCCGACGCTTATGAGGGGTTGTCAATCCCTCTATGGGTAACGGTGCCAGAAATTGTCAAGCTGACGGGATAAAAATTGTGATATATTGGATAAAAAGATCTCGATAAAACGCGAAATAAAACAAGTAATAAAAAGTGCAGCAAGGTATTTTCGGTTTTTGGAATAATATATCTAAAAATAAAAGCAAATAAAAATAGATCTCAAAGCAAATATCATAAAGAGTAGACCCTGGGGCCGCAAATTTCACTAGTGGCTTCTCTCGAGAAAAATAGCATACGGTGGGTAAACAAATTACTGTTGGGCAATTGATAGAACCTAAAATAATTATGACGATATCCAGGAAAGGATCATTATATAGGCATCACCTCCAAGATTTGTAGACCGACACCTGCGTGGATCTACTACTATTATTCCACACATCGACCGTTATCCAGCATGCATCTAGTGTATTAAGTTCATGGAGAAATGGAGTAATGCAATAAGAACGATGACATGATGTAGACGAGATCTATTCATGTAGGAATAGACCCCAACTTGTTATCCTGAATAGCAATGATACATGCGTGTCTTGCTTCCCCTTCTGTCACTGGGAAAGAACACCACTCGATCGAACCGATCACAAAGCACGTCTTCCCATTGAAAGAAAAATCGATCTAGTCAGCCTAACTAAACCAAATATTTGAAGAAGAAATACGAGGCTATAAGTAATCATGAATATAAGAGATCAAAAGAAGACTCAAATAATATTCATGGATATAGATCTGATCATAAACTCAAAGTTCATCGGATCCGAACAAACACACCGCAAAAAGAGTTACATCAAATAGATCTCCAAGAGACCATTATATTGAGAATAAAAAGAGAGAGAGGAAGCCATCTAGCTACTGGCTACAGACCCGTACGTCTATGATGAACTACTCACGCATCATCGAACAGGCACCAATGAGGATGATGAACCCCTCCATGATGGTGTCTAGATTGGATCTGGTGGTTCTGGAACTTGTGGCGCCTGGAATTTTTTTCGTCGACTTTCCTAGGGTTTTTGGAATATTGGGGTATTTATAGAGCGAAGAGGCGGTGCGGGAGTCCACCGAGGTGGGCACAACCCACCAGGGCGCGCCTGGGCCCCCAAGCATGGCCAGGTGGGTTGTGCCCCCCTCGGGGCACCCCTCTGGTACTTCTTTGGCCCATGTTTTTCCTTCTGGTCCATAAAAATTCTCCAAAAAGTTTCATTGCATTTGGACTCCGTTTGGTACTGATATTCCGTGAAGTAAAAACAAGCAAAAAATAGCAACTGGCACTGGCCACTATGTCAATAGGTTAGTCCCAAATAATGATATAAAGTTGCTAGAAAATGATTGTAAAACATCCAAGAATGATAATATAACAGCATGGAACAAGTAAAAATTATAGATACGTTGGAGACGTATAAGCATCCCCAAGCTTAATTTCCACTCGTCCTCGTGTAGGTAGAATGATAAAAACACAATTTTTTATGTGGAATGCTGCCTAACATGTTCATCACATATTCTTCTCTTTTGTAGCATGGACATTTGGACTTTTATATGGTTCAAAGCAATAGTCTAGTTGTGACATGAAGATTTCGATACTCAATCATATCAACAAGCAACCATGTCTTTCAAAATATCAACACTAAAGAAAGTTATCCCTAGCCCATCATGCTCAATCATTGATCCATTCATGAAACACACTCGCATATTAGCTACATCCAATGCTCAAGTACGATCATGGTGCCCCTTAGTTTGTGCTTTATAAGAGAAAATTGAGACTCAAATAAAAATATAGATTGCATAAAGTAAATACATTGGCCCTTCACAGAGGGAAGTAGGGATTTGT
Source organism: Aegilops tauschii subsp. strangulata (assembly GCF_002575655.3). Lineage (NCBI taxonomy): Eukaryota > Viridiplantae > Streptophyta > Magnoliopsida > Poales > Poaceae > Aegilops > Aegilops tauschii. The sequence goes on along the minus strand of NC_053037.3, from coordinate 423,230,333 downwards.
AGAGGTGCCAGAGCTCAAAGTGAAAAAATGACAGATAAATTTTTTTGGGTGGCATGCTTTTCCTGTCAACGGAAAAGATCGAGTAGTTCCCAATACTTTCCATGCTAGATACATCATAGGCGGTTCCCAAACAGAAAATAAATTTTATTCCTTTTCCACCATTCTTTCACATTCCACGGCTAGCCGTATCCACTCTGTGTATCGGAGAGGTATCTCTGGTCCCTCTCGGTAATACAGCATCACAAGAAGCTTGCAAGCAAAGTGACTAAGGAGTTATTTACGAGATGATGTATTACGAAACGAGTAAAGAGACTTGCCGGTAACGAGATTGAACTAGGTATGGAGATACCGACGATCGAATCTCGGGCAAGTAACATACCGACAAATAAAGGGAATTACGTATGTTGTCATAAAGGTTTGATCAATAAAGATCGTCATAGACTATGTAGGAACCAATATGGGTATCCAGGTCCCGCTATTGGTTATTGACCGGAGAGGCATCTCGGTCATGTCTACATCATTCTCGAACTCGTAGGGTCCGCACGCTTAACATTCGTTGACGATATAGTATTATATGAGGTATGTGAGTTGGTCACCGAATGTTGTTTGGAGTCCCGGATGAGATCACGGACATGACGAGGAGCTCCGGAATGGTCCGGAGGTAAAGATTGATATATAAGACGATGCTATTTGGTCACTGGGAAGGTTTCGGAATGTACCGGGTAATCATTGGATCACCGGAAGGGGTTCCGGGAGGCCCCGGGAGGATAATAGGCCATATGGTCCAAACGTGGGGAGCACACCAGCCCACAAGGGGATGGCGCGCCCCTCCTCTGGCTGTAGTCCTTGGGGAGAAAAGGAAGGAGGGGAGTCGGCCTCTCCTTGCCTTCCCTCTCCTCCCCTTTCCTTCCCCCGAGAGCAAATAAGGAAGGGGGAGCGCCATAGGGCAGGCGCCCAAGGGGGCCGGCGGCCACCCTTGGGGTATATATATATATATATATATATATATATATATATATATATATATATATATATATATATAAAAGAGGGAGGGGGAGCCACACACCCACGACAATCCCCAAGCCGTGTGCGGCGCCCCTCTCCCCGGTTTCATCCTACCGTCTAGTTTTCTGCAGTGCACGGTGAAGCCCTGCAGGAACAAGTTCACCACCACCATCATCACGCTGTCGTGCTGCCGGAACTCATCTACTACTTCGCCTCTCTTGCTGGATCGAGAAGGCGACGACATCAAGCTGAACGTGTGCTAAACATGGAGGTGTCGTACGTTCGGTACTTGACCGGTTGGATCGTGAAGGTGTATGACTACATCAACCGAGTTGATAAATGCTTCCTCTTAACGGTCTACGAGGGTACGTAGACACACTCTCCCCTCTCATAGCTATGCATATCCATGGATAGATCTTGCGTGTGCGTAGAATTTTTGGTTGTCCATGCAACATTCCCCAACAGTGGCATCATGAGACAGGTTTATGCGTAGATGATATGCACGATTAGAACACAAAGGAGTTTTGGGCGGTGATGTTCATACTACTTACCACCACCGTCTTATTTTGATTGGCGGTATTGTGGGATGAAGCGACCTGGACCAACCTTACATGTCCACGTACATGAGACCGGTTCCACCGACTGACATGCAACTTGTTTTGCATAAAGGTGGCTGGCGGGTGTCTGTTTCTCATACTTTAGTTAAATCAAATTTGACTACGGCCGGTCCTTGCAGAACGTTAAAACAGCAAACTAGATAATCATCACTGTGGTTTTGTGTAGGTAAGAACGGTTCATGCTAGAATCCCATAGCAGCCACGTAAAACTTGCAACAACAAAGTAGAGGACGTCTAACTTGTTTTTGCAGGGCATGTTGTGATGTGATATGGTCAAGATATGATTGATATATGTTGATGTATGAAATGATCATGTTTTGTAATAAGTTCATGACTAGCATGTCGATGAGTATGACTGTAACATCCCAATTTTCCTAAATTAGGATGTTATTAGATCATTCATATGCATATCATATTTTTATTGCATTATTTGCTTTTTCAGAATATTCAAATCATTATGCAACAAAAAGGCAATTTATTTGGAGTGGAGATAACATGCCTTCTTCCGTGTTTAAAAATGTTCATAATGTGCAGAATATTGTTTCCAGTTCATCTGATATGTTCTGGTAATTTTTGCAATCTTCAAAATATTTTATTTGAGTGTTCATTACTGTTTTGTGTGGCCTATTGCATCAAAATTATTTTACAAAAATTGCATTAGTATTGGAACTAGTGTTCCTGTAGGTAATAGCTATAGGGCTAGTTTGACTCTGTGTCTAGGTATTTTTATTTAGAATTTATATTGTGTATTTTATTTATTTATTTTATTTTCTGCTGCTGTGTTTAAAAAAAAGAGAAAGGCAGCGAGCCAGCCAGCCAGCGGCCCAGCCAGCCATCCGGCTCCGCAGCGCCGCCCACACCACTGCAGCCACCGCGGCCCACCTAACCCCGCACAGCCGCCGCCCACCTAAGCCGCAGCGAAGCGGTATGCCGCTCGCCCGACCCGCATCGCTTCAGCCGCTGACCCGCGGACCCCATGCGCCCCAGTTTCTTCCACATCGAGTCGGACACCGGGCGCCGCACGCACGCTGAGGCCGAGCCAGATCGCCCCGCGCCCGTGGTCGACCCCGCACACGCCCGAGACCCCCCATGCGGGCAAAACCCCTCGAAGAACCCTACCGCAGCCTTTTCCCCATCGCCTCTCGTCCAAACGCCTCTGTCCGGTGTTTTGGATCTCGCCGGAGGAGCTCGCGGCCGCCGTCGTTCACCGCCCGTTTGCGCCGCCGTAAGAGTCTGCAGAGCCGCGCCGCCTGCTCCACTCGATCTCCCTCTCGATGCCGCACTCGTTTCACACCTCGGGTTAACCTGCAGCGCACCAGGACGACGCCGCCACCGACGCCCGACTTCGCCGGAGCACGCCAGAGGTCAGGAGCTCGCCACAGCCGCTCGAGGGAGCCCCGTCGCCGTTGAACACCACCACTGCGTCCGCAACTCGAAGCCGCCTCCGCCCGTCACCTCACCTTCGCTGGAGACTCGCCGGAGAGCCGCTGCCGCCGACGCCCGGAGCCACCGTTGTTTTTCCTCTGTTTCGGTGAGCACACGTGCGCACAGCACCACCTGAACCAACCGCGCGCTGCCATGTGGCAAACAGCTACAGTACACGCACGAACAGTGCAGGAGTTATCTGTTGTTTTTGTTTTTCTTTCCAGATTTGTTCTCTAACTTCTTTTAGCTATATCTTTTAGTATATATACTCTATTTAGGTGATTCTTTTTCCTATGATCTCACAAAAGTCAGCACATTAACACAGTACCAGCTTTGCACACGTTTGCACTGTTCAAATTTGAATTCATTTGAATTTGAATTAAATCTTCCGGAGGCCGTAACTTTCTAACCGTTTGCCGGATTTGAGTGTTTGTTTTTGCATTGTGACCGTAGTGCAATTTAGGTGCTGTTAAGCTACTGTTGTTGAGTTTTAAAAATGGTTTTCTTGCTGTTGGTTTTGTTTTGGTTCTTTTCGTGTTCCGATGATTGATTTGTTGAATTGCGTGAAACGTGTAGACCGTCCGGAGTGCGACGCGAGCTATTGTCAGGAGCGTGACTTTCTGAACCAGAACAACGGCAAGTTACATGTTGATTATCCTCTACCTATTGTTTTCTATGCATGTAGTTATATCACACTATGAATATATGCATGTATAGGATTAATATATAATTTTGCTATGCTGTTGAGCTATCTTCCCGTGTTTTGCGAATTGTGGTAGTTGTAGTTTGCTATGCGTTGTAGACGGGGGTGGTTCGTGTATTCATTGAGCTTATGTGAGGATTATAAATATAACAAATTGAGTAGTAATTAAGGACTTAATTCACCTCTGGGCAGAATTGGTATTGAAGGGTGGTTTCAAGAACATCATGGTTTATACCCTCTGAATGTAAGTGGACGGCCGCCCAGGCTCAAAAAGATCAGACAGACTTAGTGACTAGTAGCTTCCATGCGCAACCACTAGCTAAATGGGCTCTGGCTTAGTTGAGTAGGTTGTGGGATCCTCGCCCAGGTAAGCTAGCAGATGTAGATATGAGTAGGTGTACCGGCTGCCGGGGGTGGAGGTGACTGCTTTTGAAAGACTTCGTCTCAATCTTCGGGTTGAGTCTAGTGGGTAAAGTGTGCAAAACTCTGCAGAGTATTAAAACTAATCATGATTAGCCGTGCCCCCGGTTATGGGTAAATTTGAGCGACTATGCCATTACAGTTGTTGGATGATCTTGACAGATGTGACACTTAATAATATTTGTGGGCAACTTAATAAATGGTAGGTTGGAGTTGATTTTGCCAACTCAACCCTGTGTATTTAATTGTCGTAACAAAAGAACTAAATAAAAATTTGACTATTAGGTAGTTATGAGGACAAAATCAGCTTTCCGCAAAATAAACCCTCAAGCCTTCCTTTTGTTGTTACTATGCATATACATGTAGGTCTGTTTTATTATAACTCCTGTGTAACTTGCCAATACATTCCATGTATTAACCTATATGGCTGTAACATCTCATGTTGCAGGATATTCAGACGAAGAATAGGGTACCGTTAGGGTCGCGAGTCTGCACTCAGCATCGCGAGTGGGCTGTGATGGGACTCATCATTATTTTCTGCTACTTTCCGCTGTTTGATTGAATAAAGCTAGCCATGTGCTATGCCGATTGTTTTATTTTATATACTCTGGATCATACGTTGCAATAAATGATGCATTTGCTATTCTGGTATTCATCTATACTGTGTGTGCTAGCGAGTTTGATCCAGGGACAAGCACGGTAAGCACAGAGACTCAAATCCTTTGAGGTTTGGTCGTTACAGATGGCATCAGAGCAGTGTGTTGACTGCAGGACGTGACCCTAGAAAATGGATTAGAAATGCCATAGGAGTAAAAATTATTTTATAAACTAGCTATACTTATTACTGTTTATTAGTTAACCCCCTCAAGTATCTTGAACAGTTAAGTAGGAACTAGTGCTAAGACCTCATTCATGTTTGTTTTATATTGCAACGTTATCATGTTAGTGTATCTGATTATGCCCACTTTCGTGGTATGAAGATACTAGATTGTTTGCTTGATTGGTAGTTTGTTTGTTAAATTATATCTTGTTGAAATTATTCGACTATATATATAATATTATCATATTGTTTGTTGTTTGTTGTTGGTTGTTTGTTTGTTTGTTGGTGTTATTCGTTGTTTTGTTTTGTTGGCTTGATCATATTATGCATATGGGTAGAATATATTTATATATACATAGCGTTTGGCCCTATTATGTCTATAACTCATCTATTCTTGCCAACCAAAACCCTTAGTATGCCTATTCTAGTAAGTTCTCCGGGGGCTGAGATGGCAGCAAGTTTGGGTTGTTTTCAGATGCCTTTGTCTGTTGGGAAGCATGTTTTTCCTACAGATTTGATTATATTGAAGTCACAAGGTCTGGATATTATTTTGGGTATGGACTGGATGATCAAGTATGAAGGTCTTATTGATTGTGCCAGTCGATCTATTACTCTCAGTGCACCAGGAGGGAAGAGGATCAAATATGTATGTAAGTATAAGCATAAGCAGGTATAGGTGAACTCTCTTAAGGGGGGTAGCCTGGAAGAGGTGCCAGTTGTTGAGGGATTATGCAGATGTGTTTCCAGAGGAGTTGCCAGGTATGCTACCAGATAGAGATATTGAGTTTCTTATTGATTTAATACCGGGCACTGGACCTATTGCAAAGAGACCTTATAGAATGCCCCCTCAAGAGTTGGAGGAATTGGAGAAGCAGATAAGAAAATTGCAGGCACAAGGATTTATTCGCCCAAGTTCATCACCTTGGGGAGCCCCAGTTTTGTTTGTGGAGAAGAAGGATGGAACCTTGAGGATGTGTGTTGATTATCGTTCTCTGAATGAGGTAACCATTAAGAATAGGTATCCTTTGCCTATGATAAATGATCTGTTTGACCAGTTGGAAGGAGCTACTGTGTTTTCTAAGATTGAACTTCATTCTGGTTATCATCAATCAAAGATTCGTGAGCAAGATATTCCAAAGACTGCTTTTACTACGAGGTATGGGTTGTATGAATATACTGTTATGTCATTTAGATTGACTAACGCCCTGCATACTTCATGAATATGATGAACAAGGTGTTTATGGAGTTCTTGGATAAATTTGTGGTTGTTTTCACTGATGATATATTGGTGTTCTCCAAGAATAAGCAAGAGCATGAGGTGCATCTGCGTTTGGTATTGGAGAAATTGAGGGAACATCAGTTGTATGCCAAGTTCAGCAAATGTGAGTTTTGGCTGGATGAGGTAGCTTTCCTTGGGCATGTTGTGTCAGGTAATGGAGTTCCAGTTGATCCATCTAAGGTTGCTGCAGTTACAGAGTGGGAGACACCCACGACAGTTGGGGAGATTCGCAGCTTTTTGGGCCTTGCAGGTTATTACAGGAGGTTTATTGAGAACTTTTCCAAGATTGCAAAGCCTATGACTGAATTTTTGAAGAAGGAGAAGAAGTTTGTTTGGACTGATGAATGTGAAGCCAATTTTCAGGAATTGAAGCAGCGTTTGGTTACAGCACCAGTCTTAACTCTGTCGGATATACATAAGGACTTCCAGGTATATTATGATGCTTCTCGTCAAGGACTTGGGAGTGTTCTGATGCAGGAAGGTAAAGTTGTTTCATATGCTTCACATTAGCTTAAGAATCATGAGCATAATTATCCTACACATGATTTGGAGTTAGCCTCAGTTGTGCATGCATTGAAAACTTGGAGGCCATATCTTATTGGTAATCATTGTGATATATTTACTGATCATAAGAGCTTGAAGTATATTTTTACTCAGAAGGATTTGAACCTCGGGCAGAGAAGATGGTTGGAGCTTATTAAGGATTATGATTTGAATGTGCAGTATCATCCTGGTAAGGCTAATGTTGTTGCTGATGCATTGAGTCGCAGGAGCCATGCTAATGCAATTAATATTGATAATATGCCACCGGAGTTATGTGAGCAGTTCAGGAATCTGAGGTTGGAGATGGTTCCTAAGGGATATTTAGCAACACTGGAGGTAAAGCCTACTTTGCTTGACAGGATCAGAGAAGCTCAAAAGGGTGATAAGGAGATTGCTGAGATAAAAGAGAATATGGTTAAAGGTAAGGCAGAAGGTTTCCATGAGGATGAACATGGGGCCATATGGTTTGAAAAGCGTATTTGTGTACCTCAAGATGCAGATATCAAGAAGTTGATTCTTCAGAAGGCACATGATTCACCTTATTCTATTCACCCAGGTAATAGTAAGATGTATTTGGATTTGAGGGAAAGATTTTGGTGGCCTAGCCTGAAGAGGGAAATTGCTGGATATATTGCAACATGTGATGTGTGCCAGAGAGTTAAAGCAGAACATCAGAGACCAGCAGGTATGTTACAGCCATTGCCTATACCTGATTGGAAGTGGGATGAGATTGGTATGGATTTCAGTACAGGTTTACCCAGGACTAGGTCAGGTTATGATTCTATTTGGGTAGTTGTTGATCGTTTAACTAAAGTTGCTCACTTCATCCTGGTAAAGACTACTTATACCAGTGCTCAGCTAGCAAAGATTTATATGTCTAAAATTGTTTGTCTGGATGGAGTTCTAAGGAAGGTAGTGTCTAATAGAGGTACTCAGTTCACATTCAAATTTTGGCGTCAGTTGCATGAATCCTTGGGCACCAGGCTGGAATTCAGTACAGCTTTCCATCCACAGACAGATGGGCAGACAGAGAGGGTAAATCAGATTTTGGAGGATATATTGAGAGCTTGTGCTTTGGACTATGGGTCCAGTTGGGATGATAATTTACCTTATGCAGAGTTCTCATATAATAATAGTTACCAGGCTAGTCTAAATATGGCACCATTTGAGGTATTGTACGGTAGGAAGTGCAGAACACCATTGATGTGGGATGAGGTTGGAGAGCGTCAGTTCTTTGGGCCAGACTTGATCAGAGATGCTGAGGAGAAGGTCAAGTTGATTCGTGACAGGCTGAAGATAGCACAGTCCAGGCAGAAGAGTTATGCAGATGCAAAACGTAAGGAGGTAGGAGACCGTGCATATCTTAGAGTTTCACCACTTCATGGAATTAAGAGGTTCGGAATTAAAGGTAAGTTAGCACCATGCTTTGTGGGGCCTTATAAGATTTTAGAGCAAAGAGGAGAGGTAGCTTATCAGCTGGAGTTGTGAGAATCCTTGTCTGGAGTTCGTAATGTGTTTCATGCATCTCAGTTGAAGAAGTGACATGCAGAGATGATGGATGTTCCATTGAGGGACACGGTGCCACTTGAGGCAATTCAGTTGGAGAGTGATTTGACATATGAGGAGAAGCCTGTTAAGATTCTGGAGACAGCAGAGAGAGTTACTCGCACCAAGACAATCAAGTTATGCAAGGTTCAGTGGGATCATCACACCGAGGAGGAAGCTACCTGGGAACGAGAGGAAGATCTCACGCAGGATCACCACACATATTTCCTAACCAGCCCGAATCTCGAGGGCGAGATTCATCTTAAGGGGGTAGGTTTGTAACATCCCAATTTTCCTAAATTAGGGTGTTATTAGATCATTCATATGCATCTCATATTTTTCCATGCATTATTTGCTCTTTCGGCAATATTCAAATCATTATGCAACAAAGGCAATTTATTGGAGCGGAGATAACATGACTTCTCCCCTGTTTTTAAAAATGTTCATAATGTGCAGAATATTGTTTCCAGTTCATCTGATATGTTCTGGTAATTTTTGCAATCTTCAAAATATTTTATTTGAGTGTTTATTACTGTTTTGTGTGGCCTATTGCATCAAAATTATTTTACAAAAATTGCATTAGTATTGGAACTAGTGTTCCTGTAGTTAATAGCTATAGGGCTATTTTGACTATGTGTCTACGTATTTTTATTTAGAATTTATATTGTGTATTTGATTTTATTTATTTTGTTTTCTGCTGCTGTGTTTAAAAAAAAAGAGAAAGGCAGCGAGCCGGCCAGCCAGCGGCCCAGCCAGCCGGCCGGCCCAGTAGCGCCGCCCACACCACTGCAGCCACCGCGGCCCACCTAACCCCGCACAGCCGCAGCCCACCTAAGTCGCAGCGAAGCGGTACGCCGCTCGCCCGACCCGCATCGCTTCAGCCGCTGACCCGGGAGCAACTAGTTAACGAGCGCTCCTTCGGGAGCCTCGCAACGATCAGCGCCACTTGGCGCGCTCTCAGCCATTCGCCACATGTCGCGCTCTGGACGCTTCCTGCAGATTTTGTTTTTTTTATTTTTCCGCATGCGTTTTCGGCTTTTTAAACGTTTTTTTCCCGGTTTTTTCTGACGTTTTGGTTTTTCCCCGGTCTTCCTTAGCGTTTCGACCAAAAAACAATTTTGGGAAAAAAAAATTGCGCGAAAAAACGCGTTTACTTTTTTTTTCTTTCGTGAAAAGTCACGTTTTTTTTCGCGAGAGGCACGGTTGTGCTTTACCGAGAGTCACGGCCGTGCCTTTCGGAAACGAAAAAAACGCGTTTTCTGTTTTTTTCTTTCGCGAGAGTCACGGTTTTACTTCCGCGAGAGGCACGGTTGTGCTTTCGTGAGAGTCACGGCCGTGCCTCTCGGAAAGGGACAAACAAAACTTGTTTTTTGTTTTTTTTCTTTCGCGAGAGTCATGGTTTTGCTTCCGCGAGAGGCACGGTTGTGCTTTTGCGAGAGTCACGGCCGTGGCTCTCGGAAAGGGAAAAAAATACGTGTTTTCTGTTTTTCTTTCTTTCGCGAGAGTCATGGTTTTGCTTTTGCCAGAGGCACGGTTGTGCTTTCGCGAGAGTCACGGGCGTGCCTCTTTCGGAAAGGGAAAAATGCGTTTTCTATTTTTTTTCCACGAGAGTCACGGTTTTGCTTCCACGAGAGGCACGATTGTGATTTCACGAGAGGCACGGCCGTGCCTCTTTCGGAAAGGGAAAAAACCGTGCTCCCGGTTTGGTTTTTTCGTCTGGTTTTTTCATAAAAAAAAGTTTGTCAAAACCTATCAACATGGGATCTAGTTTTGAAGATCTCGACGCGAGGAATCCAATGGTGAAAACGGTTTGAGATTTGGACGCACGGTTTAAGAGATAAAACGTTTTGAATAAACGAATCTACGAAAAAGGGAAAACTCCCAGGTTGCGACAAGTGGTGAGCTGCATGTGCGCCACTTGTCATGACCTGGGAAGATGGAGTGTTCTTTGCAACGAGTACTCCTTAATTAGTGATTTTGCGCTGACCCGCTGACCCCACGGCCCCTGTTTCTTCCACACCGAGCCAGACACCGGGCGCCGCACGCACGCGCGCACGCCGAGGCCGAGCCGGATCGCCCCGCGCACGCCCGAGACCCCCCATGCGGGCAAAACCCCTCGAAGAACCCTACCGCAGCCTTTTCCCCATCGCCTCTCGTCCAAACGCCTCTGTCTGGTGTTTTGGATCTCGTCGGAGGAGCTCGCGGCCGCCGTCGTTCACCGCTCGTTTGCGCCGCCGTAAGAGCCCGCAGAGCCGCGCCGCCTGCTCCACTCGATCTCCCTCTCGACGCCGCACTCGTTTCACACCTCGGGTTAACCTGCAGCGCACCAGGACGACGACGCCACCGACGCCCGACTTCGCCGGAGCACGCCGGAGGTCAGGAGCTCGCCACCGCCGCTTGAGGGAGCCCCGTCGCCGTTGAACACCACCACTGCGTCCGCAACTCGAAGCCACCTCCGCCCGTCACCTCACCTTTGCCGGAGACTCGCCGGAGAGCCACCGCCGCCGACGCCCGAAGCCACCGTCGTTTTTCCTCTGTTTCCGTGAGCACACGCGCGCACAACACCACCTGAGCCAACCGCGCGCTGCTACGTGGCAAACAACTACAATACACGCACGAACAGTGCAAGAGTTTTCTGTTGTTTTTGTTTTTCTTTCCAGATTTGTTCTCTAACTTCTTTTAGTTATATCTTTTAGTCTATATACTCTATTTAGGTGATTCTTTTTCCTATGATCTCACAAAAATCAGCACATTATCATAGTACCAGCTTTGCACATGTTTGCACTGTTCAAATTTTAATTCATTTGAATTTGAATTAAATCTTCCGGATGCCGTAACTTTTAAACCGTTTTCCGGATTTGAGTGTTTCTTTTTTGCATTGTGACCGTAGTGCAATTTAGGTGCTGTTAAGCTACTGTTGTTGAGTTTTAAAAATGGTTTTCTTGCTGTTGGTTTTGTTTTGGTTCTTTTCGTGTTCCGATGATTGATTTGTTGAATTGCATGAAACGTGTAGATTTTTCGGAGTGCGACGCGAGCTATTGTCAGGAGTGTGACTTTCTGAACCAGAACCAAGGCAAGTTACATGTTGATCATCCTTTACCTATTGTTTTCTATGCATGTAGTTATAGCACACTATGAATATATGCATGTATAGGATTAATATATAATTTTGCTATGCTGTTGAGCTATCTTCCCGTGTTTTGCAAATCGTGGTAGTTGTAGTTTGCTATGCTTTGTAGACGGGGGTGGTTCATGTATTCATTGAGCTTATGTGAGGATTATAAATATAGAAAATTGAGTAGTAATTAAGGACTTAATTCACCTCTGGGCGGAATTGGTATTGAAGGGTGGTTTCAAGAACATCATGGTTTATACCCTCTGAATGTAAGTGGACGGCCGCCCAGGCTCAAAAAGATCAGACAGACTTAGTGAGTAGTAGCTTCCATGTGCAACCACTAGCTAAATGGGCTCTGGCTTAGTTGAGTAGGTTGTGTGATCCTCGCCCAGGTAAGCTAGCAGATGTAGATATGATTAGGTGTACCGGCTGCTGGCGGTGGATGTGACTGCTTCTGAAAGACTTCGTCTCAATCTTTGGGTTGAGTCTAGTGGGTAAAGTGTGCAAAACTCTGCAGAGTATTAAAACTAATCATGATTAGCCGTGCCCCCGGTTATGGATAAATTTGAGCGACTATGCCATTACAGTTGTTGGATGATCTTGGCAGATGTGACACTTAATAATATTTGTGGGCAACTTAATAAAGGGTAGGTTGGAGTTGATTTTGCCAACTCAACCCTATGTATTTAATTGTAGTAACAAAAGAAATAAATAAAAATTTGACTATTAGGTAGTTATGAGGACAAAATCAGCTTTCCGTAAAATAAACCCTAAAGCCTTCCTTTTGTTGTTACTATGCATATACATGTAGGTCTGTTTTATTATAACTCCTGCGTAACTTGCCAATACATTCCAAGTATTGACCTATATGGCTGCAACGTCTCATGTTGCAGGATGTTCAGACGAAGAGTAAGGTACCGTTAGGGTCGCGAGTTTGCACTCAGCATCGCCAGTGGGCTATGATGGGACTCATCGTTATTTTCTGCTACTTTCCGCTGTTTGATTGAATAAAGCTAGCCATGTGCTATGAGGATTGTTTTATTTTATATACTCTGGATCATATGTTGTAATAAATGATGCACTTGCTATTCTGGTATTCATCTATACTGTGTGTGCTAGCGAGTTTGATCCAGGGACTAGCACGGTAAGCACAGAGTCTCAAATCCTTCGAGGTTTGGTCGTTACAATGACAACCGACAAGAACCTTAGGGTTGTCTTTAATTATTGTATGACATGCGTTTTAATCACTAAGCGCCATGTAATTGCTTTACTTTATCGCCATGCGTTAGCAATAGTTGTAGAAGCAATAGTTCGCGTGACGGCCCCGATGCTACGATGGAGATCAAGGTGTCGAGCCGGTGACGATGGAGATCATGACGATGCTTTGGAGATGGAGATCAAAAGCACAAGAAGATGATGGCCATATCATGTCACATATTTTGATTGCACGTGATGTTTATCCTTTATGCATCTTATTTTGCTTAGAATGATGGTAGCATTATAAGATGATCCCTTCACTCAACTTCAAGATAAAAGTGTTCTCCCTTAGTATGCGCCGTTGCCAAAGTTCGTTGTTTCGAAGCACCTTCTGATGATCGGGTGTGATAGACTCTACGTTCACATACAATGGGTGTAAGGCAGTTTTGCACATGCAGAATACTTGGGTTAATCTTGACGAGCCTAGCATGTACAAACATGGTCTCGGTACACTAGAGACCGAAAGGTCGAACATGAGTCATATAGTAGATAGGATCAGCATAGAGATGTTCACCGTTGAAAACTACCCCACCTCACGTGATGATCGGACATGGGTTACTTGATTTGGATCATGTATCACTTAGACAACTTGAGGGATGTTGATTTAAGTGGGAGTTCATTAGTAATTTGATTATTTGAACTAAAATTTATCATGAACTTAGTCTTAATAGTTTTTGCATATCTATGTTGTAGATCAATGGCCCGTGCTGCCGTTCCCTTGAATTTTACTGCGTTCCTAGAGAAAGCTAAGTTGAAAGATGATGGTAGCAACTACAAGAACTGGGTCCGTAACTTGAGGATTATCCTCATTGCTGCACAGAAGAATTATGTCCTTGATGCACCGCTGGGTGACTGACCTGCTGCAGGAGCTATTGCAGATGTTATGAACATCTGGCAGACTCTATCTGATGACTACTCAATAATTCAGTGTGCCAGGCTTTACGGCTTAGAACCGGGACTTCAAAGACGTTTTAAACGTCATGGAGCATATGAGATGTTCCAAGAGTTGAAGTTGATATTTCAAGCTAATGCCCGGGTTGAGAGATATGAAGTCTCCAACAAGTTCTATAGCTGCAAGATGGAGCAGAACAGTTCTGTCAGTGAACACATATTCAAAATGTCTGGGTATTATAACCACTTGACTCAGCTGGGAATTAATCTTCCAGTTGAGAGTGTTATTGACAGAGTTCTTCAGTCACTGCCACCAAGCTACAAAGGCTTCCCGATGAACTATAATATGCAAGGGATGATGAAAACAATTCCCGAGCTCTTCGCGATGTTGAAATCGGTGGAGGTAAAAATCAAGAAGGAGCATCAAGTGTTGATGGTTAACAAGACCACTAGTTTCAAGAAAAAGGGCAAGGGAAAGAAAGGGAACTTCAAGAATAATGGCAAGCAAGTTTCCCTTCCCGTGAAGAAGCCCAAAGCTAGACCCAAGCTTGAAATTGAGTGCTTCTACTGCAAAGGGAATGGTCACTGGAAGCAGAACTGCCCCAAATACTTGGCGGATAAGAAGGATGGCAAAGTGAACAAAGGTATATTTGATATACATGTTATTTATGTGTACCTTACTAATGCTCGTAGTAGCGCCTGGGTATTTGATAGTAGTTCGGTTGCTCATATTTGTAACTCGAAAGAGGATCTGCTGAATGAATGAAGATTGGCTAAGGACGAGGTGACGATGCGCATCGGGAATGGTTCCAAGGTCGATGTGATAGTCGTCGGCACGTTACCTCTACATCTACCTTCAGGATTAGTTTTAGACCTCGATAATTTTTTTTCGTGCCAGCATTGAGCATGAACATTATACCTGGATCTTGTTTAATGCAAGACGGTTATTCATTTAAGTCAGAGAATAATGGTTGTTCTATTTATACGAGTAATATCTATTATGGTCTTGCACCTTTGATGAATGGTCTATTCTTGTTGAATCTCAATCGTAGTGATAAACATATTCATAATATTGATGCCAAAAGATACAAAGTTGATAATGATAGTGCAACATACTTGTGGCACTGTCGTTTAGGTCATATTGGTGTAAAGCGCATGAAGAAACTCCATACAGATGGACTTTTGGAATCACTTGATTATGAATAATTTGATACTTGCGAACCATGTCTCATGGGTAAGATGACTAAAACTTTATTCTTCGAAACAATGGAGCGAGCTAAAGACTTGTTGGAAATAATACATACCGATGTATGCGGTCCGATGAGTGTTGAGGCACGCGGCGGGTATCATTATTTTCTGACCTTCACAGATGATTTGAGTAGGTATGGGTATATCTACTTGATGAAACACAAGTCTGAAAAATTTGAAAAGTTCAAAGAATTTTAGAGTGAAGTGGAGAATCATCGTGACAAGAAAATAAAGGTTCTACGATCTGATCGCGAAGGCGAATATTTGAGTTACGAGTTTGGCCTTCATTTAAAACAATGTGGAATAGTTTCACAACTCACGCCACCTGGAACACCACAACGTAATGGTGTGTCCGAATGTTGTAACCATACTTTATTAGATATGGTGCGTGCTATGATGTCTCTTAACGATTTGCCTTTATCATTTTGGGGTTATGCATTAGAGATAGCCACATTCACGTTAAATAGGGCACCATTTAAATCTGTTGAGATGACACCATATGAACTTTGGTTTGGCAAGAAAACCTAAGATGTCGTTTCTTAATGTTTGGGGATGCGACACTTATGTCAAAAGGCTTAAGCCCGATAAGCTCGAAGCCAAATCGGAGAAGTGCGTCTTCATAGGATACCCTAAAGAAACAATTGGGTACAGCTGCTACCACAGATCCGAAGGCAAGATCTTTGTTGCTAAGAATGAGTCAGTTCTAGAGAAGGAGTTTCTCTCAAAAGAAGTGAGTGGGAGGAAAGTAGAACTTGGTGAGGTAATTGTACCTTCTCTCGAATTGGAAAGTAGCAAATGAGAAAAAACCGTTCCTGTGATGCCTACACGAACTAGAGAGGAAGCTATTGATGATGATCATGAAACTTCAGATCAAGTACTACTGAACCTCGTAGATCGAGCAGAACACGTACCACACCCGAGTGGTATGGTAATCCTATCCTGGAAGTCATGTTGTTAGACATCGGCGAACCTACGAACTATGAAGAAGCTTTGATGAGCCCAGATTCCAAGAAAATGCTTGAGGCCATGAAATCTGAGACAGGATCCATGTATGAGAACAAAGTATGGACTTTGGTGGACTTGCCCGATGATCGGCAAGCCATTGAGAATAAATGGATCTTCAAGAAGAAGACGGGTGCTGATGGTAATATTACTGTCTACAAAGCTTGACTTGTCGCAAAAGGTTTTTGACAAGTTCAAGGGGTTGACTATGATTAGACTTTCTAACCCGCGGCGATGCTTAAGTTTGTCCGAATCATGTTAGCAATTGCCGCATTTTATGATTATAAAATCTGGCAAATGGACGTCAAAACTGCATTCCTTACCGAATTTCTTAAATAAGAGTTGTATATGATGCAACCAGAAGGTTTTGTCGATCCTAAAGGTGCTAACAAAGTGTGCAAGCTCCAGCGATCCATTTATGGATTGGTGCAAGCATCTCAGAGTTGGAATATACACTTTGATGATGTGATCAAAGCATATGGTTTTATACAGACAAACGGAGAAGCATGTATTTACAAGAAAGTGAGTGGGAGCTCTGTAGCATTTCTGGTGTTATATGTGGATGAGATATTACTGATTGGAATTGATATAATTTTTTTGGATAGCATAAAATGATACTTGAATAATAATTTTTCAATCAAAGACCTCGGTGAAGCTGCTTATATATTGGGCATCAAGATCTATAGGGATAGATCGAGACGCTTAATAGGACTATCACAAAGCAGATACCTGAACAAAGTTCTGAAGAAGTTCAAAATGGACCAGTCAAAGAAAGGGTTCTTGCCTATGTCGCAAGATGTGAAATTGAGTCTGACTCAAAGTCTTACCATGACACAAGATAGAGAGAACACTACTGCAGGATTTTGCTAACGCGACACTACGATCAGAGACCATTATCACAAAACTGTGTGCAATGCATTAATCACAAACGGGGATGTAAAAAAACCGTCAAAAAAGGTGCAAAACGTTTGCGATGGCGGAGCCATCAAACACGGTTCAGATTTTAGTTGCGTGTGCGATGCAGGGCACACAGTTAATCCATTCGAACTGTTTGCATGAGGCAGAACAACAGAAATAGGCAGCCATATCAATGTGTGTGCGATATATGGCATACAGTTCGCTCCGATGAACTGTTTGCTATTAGGGAGTGCAACAGAAACGGTTAGCCAGATCAAAGTGTGTGTGATATACGGTAGACGGTTCATTCGGACGAATTGTTTTTGATTAGGGAACACAACAGAAACGGTTCAACTTAACAAGATGTGTGTGATACGTGGCAAACAGTCGACTCGGATGAACCGAGCGCGCCGCGGCTGCCTCAATGGCAAGCGAAACGCTCGGACGGACGTGAGCAGAGCGCGCCGTGGCCGCCTCAACAGCGAGCAACCATGTGGTCAACCTTCTGCCATCAATAAAGTTTGACCTTATTTCTCGTCACATTGCAGATTACAATGCAATAAGTAATTGCAAATCTGTTCACACCTATCAAACTAATATGTGTTCACACTTAGCACCGGGCTATAAAAACTACCCACTCGAAAATTACTTCACAGTTCCTCTCCTCATCACCCACAAAACTGGTCTTTCCTGTCAAGTTGTTCCGCCATGACCGGTAGGAGGAGTTTAGGGTGGACATATAACCAGGCAGCAAAGACCAAGGCTGCGGAAGCACTAGAGAGGTCCCGCCGCGAAGCCACAGCCGCAGCAGAGATGTCCCGGCGCGCCGCGTAGCCCTCGAACGAGCTCTCAGGGGCACACGAGGGCTCTCACAAGCGCATTGGCGGCGTGAGCCATCGCAACGAGCTGGCATTCCTGAAGTCCTTCGCCAGCGACGACGACATTCTCGCTGGCGTCACTAAGCAGCAGGAGCTGGTCGACGGCTTGATGAAGCTACTCAAGATCAGCGATGCCTCGGTTGACAAGGCGACCGGCCTCATCGAGAAACTCATGTGTGACAATGCGAAGCTCCTTAAGGCGCTCACCGAGAAGGAGGAGGAGGAGGCCGCCAGCTGGAAGATGCTGCATGAGTAGAATAGTGCCTCGGGGATGACGCTGACAGCGGTCGTCGAGGAACTGATGGGTGACTTTAGGAATCTCCGGATCGAGCACGAGCAGGAGGTGGAGGAATCCGTGGCTGCTTTCAAGCAAAGTCGTGAGGAATTGAAGAAGGAGTTGGAGGATGTCATCGCCCGGCGATGCATCGATGAGTAGAGACAATAGCGACCCAGATTGTTGTCTGCAATTTCCTTCTTCTCTTGCCCCCGTGTCTTCCGGGCTTTTCTGGATGTGGCATTTCAAATTATCCGGAATATGTAAGAAAATTATTATGTGCGCCATTGTAAATTTGTCGTCGTATTTTCTGTTGCCATTTTATTTGTGGTCGTATTATCCGTTGCCCTATGTGGCAATTTAAATTAGGGCGGAATACGAGTTGAGAACATGAACAAAGCAAATGCTGCCATGGGATCACAAGCAAACACCCTCCGTCCAGGTGCTTTAATTAACCCATTAATGGAGAAGTTGTGAGCGAGGCGGGCGGCCGCTGGTGCATGGAGGTCAAAGAGCTCGCTTCCCGGTGAGCATGGGCGGCCTTGCTGCTCGCACGTGTCCTGTCAAGCCTGCGAGGTGGATAGGATACACGCATCCCGTCGAGCCTACGCGGCGGACTGCTCGCACGCGTCCCGTCAAGCCTGCACAGCGGACTTCTCACGCTTGTCCCGTCTAATCAAACAGCTGCACGCACGCCACCGAGTATGGTTAAATTTTCATACAGTTAATATAATACAACCGTTTGCGATATTAACGTGTCAGCTTTTTGTTTCAAAAAGGACTTCGTTGGCTACTAATGTGTGCGCCTCTTCTCAAACTGGACGATTTTTTTACCACGACATATATGTGCCATGTCATGTAACCATGCCAAGTTTCATGTTTTTTGGGTGAGTTTTTGATATACTGGGATTTAAAAACCGAGATTCTCAATGTTTCAGGATGACGACAAGTTTGTAATTCATTCCCATTCCTTAAATGATACCTAAACATGCACCCAATGACACATGTACGATTTCCCACCCATTTTGCTTCACGGGAGCATGTGGTTGTATTTCAAATTTGAATTATGGACTACATTAAGTGCGTAGAAAACTTAATTAGTAATATATACAATGGCCAAACGAACCCTGAACAGTTTTAAATTTCAGCACGACACTCCTGTTATTCTATGTTGCCTGTAGAAAACAAAGTTCAAGGCGAGAAGAGGCAGCGATTATCGTTTCGCCCACAAGAGGGGCATGTTTCCCTACCAGAACCACGAGGGTTGTGACAGGCTCCGGTTTGTAAGAGGTTTGTAATATAGCTTCGCCCAAATTGGACAATTATATGTACCATGTAGTGACACCCTTGCCAAGTTTCATGATTTCCTGGTGAGTTTTGGATTTACAGAGATTTAAAAACCGATATTCGCAATGTTTGTGGCCAAGCCAGAATGGCGAGATGGTTGAATTCATTCCCATTCGTTCCATGGGACCCAAACATGCACCCCAAGGAAACATGTACGTTTTTTCTAGCCATTTTGGTGCACTGGAGCATGTATTTGTAGTTCGATTTGAATTATGGACATTAAATGCCTAGAAAACTCAATTAATGAATAAAAAAGGTCAAACGAACCCTGAATAATTTCTAAGTTCAGCGTGAATCTCCTGTTGTTCCGTGTTGCGTGTAGAAGAAATTACGAGGCTAAAAGAGGGAGCAATTATCGTTTGGCCCACAAGGGGACACGTTTCCCTATCGAAACCACGAGGGTTCTTGCGACAGGCTCCGGTTTGTAAGAGGTTTCTAATAAAGCTTGGCCCAAATTGGCAATGTTTTTACCATGACATATATGTGCCATGACGTGACACTATCCCACCTTTGATGACTTTCTGATGAGTTTTGGACTTATGGGGATTTAAAAACCGAGATTCGAAATGTTTGAGGATGAGCCAGGACACCAGTACGGTTGTAATTCGTTCCCATTCCTGGCATGGGACCTAAACATGCACCCAAGGACACATGTATAATTTATGTAGCCATTTTGGTGAACTGGAGCATGTATTTGTAGTTCAGATTTGAATTATGGACATTAAATGCCTAGGAAACTCAATTAGTGTATAAAAAGGCCAAACGAACCCTGAATAAGTTTAAATTTCAGCACGGATGTCATGTCGTTCCATGTTGCCCGTGGAAGAAAATACAAGGCGAAAAGAGGCAATGATTACGTTTCGCCCACAAGGGGAACACATTTCCCTATCGGAACCACGAGGCTTCTTTCAGAGAAGCTCCGGTTTGTAAGAGGTTTGTAATAAAGCTTGGCCCAAATTGGACAATGTTTTTACCACGACATATATGTGCCATGACGTAACACCATGCCACCTTTGATGACTTTTTGGTGAGTTTAGGATTTACAGGGATTTGAAAACCGAGATTCCAAATGTTTGAGGACAAGCTAGGACGCGGGTACAGTTGTAATTCGTTCTCATTCCTGGCATGGGACCTAAACATGCACCCAAGGACACATGAATAAATTTTGTAGCCATTTTGGTGAACTAGACCATGTATTTGAAGTTCAGATTTGAATTATGGACATTAAATGCCTAGGAAACTCAATTAGTGTATAAAAAGGCCAAACGAACCCTGAATAAGTTTAAATTTCAGCAGGGATATCCTGTCGTTCCATGTTGCCCGTAGAAGAAAATACAAGGCGAAAAGAGGTAGTGATTACATTTCGCCCACAAGGGGGACACGTTTCCCTATTGGAACCACGAGGCTTCTTTGAGAGAAGCTCCGGTTTGTAAGAGGCTTGTAATAAAACTTGCGCCAAAATGGACGAAAAAAATTCCTTGACATATATGTGCCATGTCTTGACCCCATGCCAGGTTTCACGATTTTCGGGTGAGTTTTGGATTTATGGTGATTTAAAAACCAAGATTTTTCTCACGAAATGTTTTCAAATAGCACACGGTTCACTCACGAAAGCCGTGTGCCTACCATACCGTGGCCGATGCCCCCTCCCCCCTGCTGCGCGCGTGATCTGAGTTGTGCGTTATGATTGGCCAGAACCCAAACCCCATGGATTGTACGTGTGCACCATTGGATGCTCCCAGATCGAACGACAACCCTGAGCCCTTTGGACAGCACAAGCAGTACATGGGTACGCACTGTGCGCATGCGTCGTGCTAGCTCACGCTTTCT
Source organism: Aegilops tauschii subsp. strangulata (assembly GCF_002575655.3). Lineage (NCBI taxonomy): Eukaryota > Viridiplantae > Streptophyta > Magnoliopsida > Poales > Poaceae > Aegilops > Aegilops tauschii. The sequence goes on along the minus strand of NC_053037.3, from coordinate 423,209,237 downwards.
TGTCTACTAGGTTTTCTAAACAGGCTACCGTTTCTCGCCACTCCTCTCATCGGTTTCCCGCCTCTTCTCCCATCGTTTTCCCGCTACCAGTGTCAGTGCTCATTGAAGGCTAGCGGCGACATACCGGCCATGTAAAAATCCCACACAGTTTCTAAAAGCACAAATGTATGTGATAGGAGGGAGTAGGTCCCATAGGGTGACCAGCGTGAAACGCCTTAATGGCAAGGAGGCAATTCTTATCAGCAAGGGGCTGCTTCCCATCCACTAGCCTAGTCGAATAGAACGCAGAATGTCATTATAGACATATATTATATCTCTACAGTGACCTATCCTGGCAATTATATAAACCTTGGGATCCTTGTTTTGCTAATTTGTAGACAATGTTCTTATGGGATATTTTTTTCTCTAAAAAATTAAAGAATGATTGACTTGACCTGTCATGGCGATTATATAAACCTACTATGTTTTATGGTTCATTTTTTGCTCTAAAAAAATAAAGAATGATTGACTTGACCTGTCATGGCGATTATATAAACATTTTTCAGGTTGCATGCAGGGTATAGGGGGCAGGGTGTGACGGTGTCCTGGACTAGGGGGTTCTCACCACGTCATCTCCCGATCAGTTGGATTGGGCCGAGGACCCCCGTGGCCGTATACTCATGGGCCAGTTCGGACAACCCCTACCGCATACAAGGAAGACTCCACAAGACTTGGGCGCCCAAGACAAGGACTCTCCTAAACCCTAGGCCTCCGGTGTCTTATATAAACCGAGGCCAGGCTAGTCAATAGGCATCTCATATTCATTACTACAATCTCGTGGTAGATACATGTACTCTGTACTACACCCATATGAAAACAATCAAAAGTAGCATGTAGGGTATTATTTCTTCAAGAGAGCCCGGAGCTGGGTAAAACCCTGTGTCCATGTTACCATTGCTCGAAGACGCCTAGCTTAGGACCCCTACTACGAGATCCACCGGTTTTGACACCAACATTGGTGCTTTCATTGAGAGCCTGCTGGGTGATCGCCACGGATCGATGGATGATCAGGTGATATTTTTTCAGTAAACATATGTTTCATATAAATTATCTTTTCTACAAAATCGTTGCTGCCGCGTCGTGCTACCTTGTCTATAGGCAGATCATGGTCAATAGAAACATTAGCGGTGGCGGACACGGCCCTCCCTGGCAGCGTTAGATCCAAAGTGTGCTGCTACTGAGAAGCGCCCGCGTCCAAATAACAGCCCGGATTCCGCAGACTTGATCTGTAGGCGGCGCGAGTACAAAAAAGAAGTTGTGACACCCAAAAAATTTATTGGATTTTTCAAACTTTTATTTTATTTGAGGAGGGTATTTAATTTTTTTTTCCTTCTAAAGAACCCACTCTCTCAAAACTTTCTTTATGGCAAGTGTTTTATTTGATTCACCCAAGACTTGATTTTTGGTCTTGGAGGTTCTCCCTTTTTATTTGGACTTATACCAAAATGCTTTTCACTTGGAAAAATGTCTTTTGAAAAATTCCTTTAAAAAGCCCTATGGCTTTTGGAATGATCCTTTTCCACTTTCAAAAATCTCACTTGCCATGACCTAAGTGTAAAATCCCCTCTCATAAGCCTTTCCTCATCTTTGGATCTTGATGTACTTCAAAACCAGCAAGTTGAACCTCCCCATATATTTATTTCCATTTATTTCTTATCAAAAACAATTTCTGCCTTCTACCTTGACCCTTGGAGGTTTTCAAAGGAGCTACCCTTTCTGTTTTGATTTTTGCCCCCAAACCAACTTCCCTACCTAGTCCTTTGAGCCCTCAACTAGGATCCATGAAGATCCACTGGTCTCCAGTTCAAATTTTTCAAACTACTCTTGCTGCAAGTTTGGACCTCATTTGCCAAATTTGATGAAATTCATTCAAATCCTTCTCCTAAAAATCTGAGAAAAATCAGGCAGCCTCTGGGTGCATTGAGAGGTCACCTCACCAAGTCCCAGCTCCAGGAAAAATTTTCTCCATGCCAAATCATTTCATCGAACACCTGCTGGACATTGTTTCTCTGAGGTTCAGTCAAGTTCAGTTAACAGTGTCTGAATCTACTGTCGTTTCTTCAGTGTTTGTTGTCAAACTCACCAGTGCCCCGGCGTCGCCGTGCCTCCTGTCCCCTCCCCCTTGTCCTCTGCACCGCACGAGCGCCTGGAAGGTTGCGGGCGTCGGCGACGAGCAGGAGGAGGTGCGCCGCCCCGTGACCGACGGCAGCGGCGGCTTTGCGGCCACCAGAGAGAGGCGCAGCGCAGACGGCGCCGTCCAGCGCCGCCCAAGCCACCGGAGGACGCCGCGTGGTCTTCCACTCCCCAGTGCACGCTGCCACCCTCGTCGTGAACCGCCAGGCGCGGAGCGCGCTCTCTGCCGCCACCGTGCCCGTACGGCCACTCCGCCGTGGACCGGCGCCATTACGCCAAGACCGACCAGGATTAGCGGGGGAACGGCACCAATACACCTCCCTGATGCTTCCTGGCCACCTAAGCTCCCTGCCAAGCCATTGCCTCGCCGTAATTGCTCGCCGGAGCGATCCCGTTCATGGCCACCCCCTCGAACCGCCTATAAATAGAGGCCCCGAGCTCCACCTCGAACCCACACCACCTCTGCACACCTCCAACACCACGCCTAGCCACAGGAAGAGCCCCGGGAGAGCCTTCTTCCCCAACTCCGGCCGCCGCGACCCGCCACGGGATCCAGCTCGATTCGCTCCCGTGCGTGCACCTCCACCCCCCAGCTCTTGCGAGTAGCTCTCTTATGCATCCACTCTCCTGACCCGCGCTTCAATTCGGAGTTTGCAGCACCCACCGGAGTTCTCCACCATCGCCCGAGCCGCCGTCCGCCGGAGAAAGTGTCGCCGTCGACGTGGTGCTCTCCGACGACCAAGTCCACCACCCACCAACACGGAAGAACACGCTGAACCTCTTGGTACACTCCGATCTCCCTGACTCGCCGTGGTTCGACGCCGGCGACCACCGCAGCCTTCGGGCGCCGGCGAGGATTTAAACCTGACATGTGGGACCCCCACGTCAGCCTCTCTTCTTTCTCTCCCCGAAGCGTTTTCTGTTGGCGCCTTCGGGCAAGTACGTTTTCTCTGTGGGCTGGCGCGTTTCTATTCGAACCGTTTTCTATTTTCTCAGTTAAGTCCCTGGATCTTTTCTGTTTCATCACAGATTTGTCCCTGGACAAAAACCCTTATAACTTTTTAGTAAAAAGAGATTTTTGAGTGATTCTTTTTCTGACAGTCTTATATTTTTGTCTAGTTTTTTATAGTATTTATTTGAAAAAAATTTGGAACAACTTTTATGCGCGCGTTGGTTTTCACGTTAGTATACATTTTCGCTATATCGTAGGTTCCGGAAGAGGTGACGGAGCCGCGAACTTCGCCAAGCTAGACTCCGACTTCTCCGAACCAGGAAAGCATGTTTGAAACTTTGATATGATAGGTGTTTTGCATGTTTGTGTGAATGTTTGTGCATGTCATATGAGCATCGGTGAGTATCTCGTTGCATGTAAGGCCACTACCCGTGTGTTCCGAAGTTACTGTGATCTCCGATGAGAGATGGCCTAGTCATGTGGTGACATGAAGGGCAGCAAGGTGGTACTGTTGTAGCAGGCTAGCCTTACGTTATCCGGTAAATTCCGACGTTAACGTGGACGGAGTCACGTTATCGTTCTTCCCCTTCCGTACCGCCACAAGTTTTCTGCAAGGGATACGGTTTAGTAAGTTGGTAACCTCTTTCCATGTACACACCAAATAGAGGGGCCGGGATGAGGGTTCCATGGCCCTGGATTAAAGCCAATCATCCGGTCAGGGGGCATGGGTGTTTCCGGTTGGGACCGAGAGGGGGGCACCCCTTAGAGCGCGCGTATATAAATTTGATCCCATGCTACGCGAGGTTGTAGCCTCCCCGTCTCAAGGTTTTTCTTGAACGTTGCCGAGGGTGATTCCTGGCTTCGGAATGTTGAATGGGTGTGTACTGGTTAGATGTGTTTCTTCCCAAACACCGTAAACGGAACTAGTCCCCGTGACTACTGAAATCCGTTGGCTGTGGTTACAGTACAAACTCTGCAGAGTCAAATCCTTCCGAGTCATCGTATCCAGGGTCAAGTAGCGTGATCAGTGTATCCATGTCTATGTCAAATCCTCATGGTATACTCTTTCCCCGGTAAATAAGCGTGAGCACTAACTTGGTTGAACGTTATTCCTGTGGATGGACTAACCCCTGTTGTTTATCTCATGCCTGATTATTCCCTTGATATGATTTAATTTCTTGAGCTACTGAGATATTAAGTTATGAAGCCCTTTATGTGATGTCGCTCAGACATCCGACTGTGGCACGTTCGTTATTTACTTTCAATATAAGCCCTCTATGTGATGTCGCTCAGACATCCGACTGTGGCACGTTCGTTATTTACTTTCAATATAAGCCCTTTATGTGATGTCGCTCAGACATCCGACTGTGGCACGTTCGTTATTTACTTTCAATATAAGCCCTTTATGTGATGTCACTCAGACATCCGATTGTGGCACGTTCGTTATTTACTTTCAATATAAGCCCTTTATGTGATGTCGCTCAGACGTCTGACTGTGGCACGCACTGTCTTTTATATTCTATTATAAGCCCTTTATGTGGTGTCGCCATGACGCCCGACTGCGGCATTGTCATTCTTGTATTTTCCTCTCGAGGAGTCATTCAGACACTCGTTTGGCCCTCAGTATTTACTTTGGGATTTCGGGAGGATTACCGCCCGACTTCTCTTTTGTTTCCCACGCATCATTATCCCTCTGTCTGAGTGCACTTGTTAATCTGTTCATATGCATCATGTTTACATTTGTTATATCTTATGTCCAAACTGTCTTGCGAGTACTTTCATAGTACTCACCTGGCTTGTTGATTTGGCCAGATGTCGACGAAGGCGATCTCTTGGATGAAGAGTTTGATAGTGAGTCCGACGCCTAGAGGAATCCCAATCAGTCCCGTGCGAACCTGGATATTGGTCACTTGTATCATATACGCTCCCGCCACCCGCCATAAGTCTCCTCGAGCCTCACTCCGACGCTCGAAGAGCTGTTAGTTCTCAGGAGGCATATCACCCACTTCGCTGTGATATACCCACTTCCGCTCTTATCGTGAGTTAGTAGTTCTGCCACCCTATCCTCCTTTATGTATTATTGGCGTGCTTGTAATAAATTGTTGAGCAGTCTCCGCTCAACCTTGTATTATATTCAGTACTCCTGGTATTTTTCTTCTGTGACCAAGATATTGTCTACCAGTGAGAAGGAATTCTTCTTTACTGGTCTGTAAAAGGGATCGGTCTCTCAATAAATATTTTTATTGGAAAACCGGTCATGACAAGGTTGGTATCAGAGCCAGGCTGACTGTAGGAAGTCACTAGGTGCGATCGCTAATCGGTTATTAGCATCTTTTGTGCTTTTTCAGCGTTTTGCAAATGTAGCTATTTTCTGTTGGTCATCATAAATTTATGACATGACTACTCAGAATTTTTGCCTACTTTTGTAGATGGCTGGCAGCAACTGCAAGACTCGGGTGTTCACTAACGTGCCCGAGGGGTTTGTCAAACTCCTCGTCTCCATCACCAAGCTCGCGATCGGGCCAGCGACTCGTCCGGAGTTCACGCTTTATCAGCACAAGCTCAGCGACGACGTGTCTATGCACCAGGCCGTGGTGCAATTCAAGGGAGGACGTTCTGCGTCTCGCCACTTCCGTTTTGTGGGAAGGGCCATGCCTACGGAGAGGCATGCCATGCAGATGGCTGCCCGTGAGGCGATAGCTCGCCTTCGGGACATTCTTCCTATGATGAAGACTCGTCGCTACCGCTACCTCCCATGCCATGTGCCATACACTTGTCACTATGCATTCGCCTGCCATAGGGGAGAGCGAGATGAAGCCATCGAGATGATTATGGAGTATCTCAAGGCTCTGGAGGAGTCTTTCGACAACCTCGTGGACGATCTCGTGGCGGCCCGGATGGACTTAGTTCGGGGCGGTCCTGCCAGCAGGAAGGAGCTTCTCCACATGGCACCGCCACTGACATTCGTCTCTTCCTCAGCATCTTATGCACCGGCCATTTTGGCCACTGCTCGCCGTCTGCCTACCACTAAGGAGTTCGACCGAGTCATCGCTCCTACTCCAGTCAGAGCTGCACCCCCTGCCACACCCGCACTGCCGCCCGTCGCTCCCGCACCATCACCACAGCGCAGTGCTACGCGCCAGGAGCCTGCTAGAGAGGAGGTGGAGGTTGAATCTCCTGCACCGCTGAGTCTTGCCCTCGGCAAGGGAAAGGAAATCTTCACCATCTCCGACTGAGAACGCCGAGTAGACGCGCGTTGTGTCTACTTGTATGATGTGTTTTGTCTGTACTTAGTTTGTAGTAGTTGTGTACGCTGCTTTCCGAAGGAGTGTGCTAGTCTAATAACATATCAGGAATGTGTACGCACATCCTGAGTGCTGTATCGTATGTTTGAGTTTCGCGTGTAAGATATGTGCTAAGCAGTCCTTCCCCGTACGAAATCGTTTATGTTTTATTGAAAAATCTTGAGGTCTTTTAAATTTTTGCCTTTGCAAGATTTTCCGTGTGTCATACAGTTCTTCTCATAAATTTTGCAAAATAATACCCCAGACTGGAAAAATGTCTCGTCCATGGACTCGTTCCATGCCCAATCAGCCAGAAGAAGTTTATGGGACACAGACTAGCAACAACTTCACTCAGGGACAGTCCAGTCAACAGGACAGCGAAGCAGCCTTGTCTCAAGTATGCCGTCTCTTCGAACAAAGCCAGCAACAGCACCAAGAGATGATGAATCATGTCATCAATATGGGAAATCACCGTGAGCCGTACCAACCACACTCCAAGTTGTCTGAACTGCAGAAGACACGCCCGTCAACGTTTTCTCACACTGATAGGCCACTTGAAGCCGATGATTGGCTTCGTGACATTGAGAGAAAGCTAATTATTGCTCAGTGCTCAGATCATGAGAAGGTGCTTTATGCACCTCACTACCTCACTGGAGCAGCTGCAGCATGGTGGGAAAACTTCCTACACATGCATCCCAGTGAACACAACATCACCTGGGAGGAGTTCAAGGAAGGCTTCCGTGGGGCACACATCCCCAGGAGCATCATAAAAATCAAGAAGAGAGAATTTGATGACCTCAAGCAAAGAGGCATGTCAGTGACAGAATACAACGGTCAGTTTACCCAGCTATCTCGTTATGCCTACGACGAGCACATGACAGAGAACAAGAGGATGGAAAAATTCTTGGACGGCCTGGCACCGGCACTAAGATGCCAACTGGTTGTACACACTTTCCCGGATTTTAAAACTCTGGTTGACAAGGCCATCACCTTGGAGAACGAGCGCCGTAGTCTGGAAGATATCCGTAAGCGAAAGAGGGATAAGACGACCCTTGCTCGCAACAACCGAAGCAAGACTGAGGTTCAGAGGACTGAAGCAAGGAAATCCACGACTACTGCTGTAAGGCCAACCAGACAGTTTCATTCCAGGGAGGACTTCACGTACCATCCAGGGGTCACATGCTATGCTTGTGGTGAAGAAGGGCACTATGCTAAACAGTGCCCAAAACCGAGGAACTCAGCCCCCAAACTGAACAATGGTGGGAACAATCCAGCCCCCAAGCGCAACAACTTCAATCCCAACAACAACCACAGGAAGGGTCACCTGAACCATGTGACCAAGGAGGAAGCGCAGAATGCCCCAGACATCATGCTCGGTACGTTCCCTGTCAACACAGTACCTGCCATGGTTTTGTTTGATTCTGGACCTTCCCATTCGTTCGTTTCGAAGAGTTTTGTTTCGCAACATGGTTTTCCGATACTCCCCTTGGAAAAATCTATGATCATCAAGTCCCCCGGAAATAAACAGATCGCTCAGAGCTACTGCCAAGGAGTGATCATTGAGTTTGAAGGATTAAAGTTTCAAGCTAATCTCATCGTGCTAGAAAAGAAAGGATTGGATGTCATTTTAGGGATGGACTGGTTGACCACCAACAAAGGATTCATTGAATGTTTCAATCGGACTGTGATTCTCACTCACCATCACGGCAAGACAATAAAGGTTACAGCTCAAGAAAGGCCCTAGTCACGGCAACCAAAGATGAACAAAGTGGACATTTCAGAACTGAGAAAAGTTCCAGTAGTAGGCGAGTTTCCAGACGTATTTCCTGAAGAACTACCAGGCATGCCGCCAGAACGAGAGATAGAATTCAGCATTGAACTAGCACCAGGCACCGCCCCCATCTATAAGAAACCTTATAGAATGGCACCCTCAGAATTGGTAGAATTAAAGAAGCAGATAAAGGAATTATTGGACAAAGGATTTATTCGAGCCAACTCCTCACCATGGGGTTCGCCAGTATTATTCGCCAAGAAATAGGATGGGACACTGAGACTGTTTATAGACTATCGAGCTCTCAATATGGTCACCATCAAGAACAAATATCCGATGCCATGGATAAATGATTTGTTTGACCAGCTCGCTCAAGCCAAAGTATTCTCAAAAATTGACTTGAGATCGGGATATCATCTATTGAAAGTACGGACAGAAGATATCCCTAAAACAGCATTCACCTCCAGATACGGATTATATGAGTTCATAGTGATGCCTTTTGGACTAACGAACGCCCCCGCATATTTCGTCCACCTCATGAACAAAGTGTTTATGAAATTCATGGACAAATTTGTAGTGGTGTTCATTGACGATATTCTGGTATATTCAAGGACACCAGAAGAGCATGCTGAGCATCTCAGAATTGTTTTGGGAGAATTAAGGAAACATCAGTTGTACGCCAAATTTAGCAAGTGTGAATTTTGGCTAAGGCAAGTTGGTTTCCTAGGCCATATATTAACCCAAGAAGGCGTGGCCGTAGACCCAGAAAAGGTCAAAGCCATACTGGACTGGAAACCACCAGCCAACGTGACAGATGTGCGGAGTTTCCTGGGAATGGCCGGATATTACAGAAGATTTATTGAAGGATTCTCCACTGTGGCGAAACCAATGACACAGTTGCTCAAAAAGGACAAGAAATTCGTATGGACGGAAGCATGCGAGAAAAGCTTCCAAGAACTCAAGAAGAAACTAACAACCGCACCGGTCTTAACTGTGCCAGACATACACAAGGGTTTTGAAGTGTATTGTGACGCATCCCGGAAGGGCCTCGGATGTGTACTGATGCAAGATGGCAAAGTGCTCGCATATGCTTCCAGGCAGCTGCGGAAACATGAGGAAAATTATCCAACTCATGACTTGGAGCTAGCAGCGGTCATCCATGCACTCAAGGAGTGGAGGCACTTTCTGTTGGGAAATCGTTGTGAAATATATACGGACCATAAGAGCCTAAAATATATTTTCACACAGCCAGAGCTAAATTTACGCCAACGACGCTGGTTGGAATTGGTCAAGGACTATGATGTCGGCATTCACTACCATCCAGGGAAAGCAAATGTAGTGGCAGATGCCCTTAGTCGGAACCCCAGCCCGGACAACGACAGACCACAAAACTTGAGGCCTGAGTTTCAGCAAGAGTTCGCTAGACTCAACATGGTGTTGGTCACTGAAGGCACCGTATCGAATCTGGAAATACATCCCACCCTAGTGGAACGAATTAAGGAGGCTCAGCAAGGGCACCCCAGCATCGAAGGAATAAAGAGGAAAATGAGTCTTGGCAAAGCTTCAGAGTTCGTCACAGACCAGGAAGGAATATTGTGGTATGGGGACAGACTTTGCGTACCAAACATTGAGGAACTCAAGCAACAAATCCTAACCGAAAGCCACACCGCTCCATACTCGATCCACCCTGGAGGAACCAAAATGTACAAAGACATTCAGGAAAGATTTTGGTGGCACGGTATGAAAAGAGATATAGCCGCATTTATTGCTTGATGCGATTCATGTCAGCGCATCAAGGCCGAGCATCAAAAGCCAGCAGGGCTACTCCAGCCAAACAGGACACCGGAGTGGAAATGGGATGAGATAGGAATGGACTTCATCATCGGACTACCTCGATCACAACGCGGTAATGATGCCATATGGGTCATCGCAGATAGGCTTACCAAGGTAGCCCATTTCATCCCCGTGAAGACAACCTACTCCACACAAAGGCTAGCTAAGCTTTATCTCTCCCGTATAGTCTGTCTGCATGGAGTCCCAAATACTATAATATCCGACCGAGGCACTCAATTTGTCTCTAAATTTTGGGATCACCTGCAACAAGCTCTGGGCACGCAACTAGCTTACAGTACAGCGTACCACCCTCGGACTGATGGACAAACGGAACGTGTGAACCAAATCCTAGAGGACATGCTGAGAGCCTGTGTGCTCACCTATGGATCCAATTGGGAGGAAAGTTTTCCATATGCCGAGTTTGCCTACAACAACAGTTACCAAGCCAGCTTACAAATGGCACCCTTTGAAGCATTGTACGGACGGAGGTGTCGTACCCCACTAAATTGGTCAGAGACAGATGACAGTCGTATCTTCGGCCCAGACATGCTCAAGGAGGCAGAGGAAAAAGTTAAGCAAATTAGAGACAGACTCAAGACAGCACAAAGCCGACAAAAGAGCTATTACGATCAAAAACATCGTGAGGTCAGCTTTGAACCCGGTGACTCCGTATACCTATGAGTGTCTCCTATGAGGGGCCTGCAACGGTTCAAAATTAAAGGGAAGCTAGCCCCGAGATTTATCGGACCCTTCAGTATAGTTGCACGAAGAGGCAACGTAGCCTACCAACTAGACCTACCCAAGGAGCTGTCAGACGTACATGACGTGTTCCACGTCTCACAATTGAGAAAATGTGTAACTAACCCGGAGAAGCATGTATCCCATGAAGTCATTGATGTGCAACCAGACCTCACCTACAGAGAACGGCCAGTGAAAATATTGGAAGAGTCTGAAAGGAGGACCCGTCAGAAAACAACGAAATTTTTCAGGGTTCAGTGGAGCAACCACACCGAGGATGAAGCTACATGGGAAAGAGAAGATTTTCTCCAGGCAGAGTACCCATATCTATTTGAAGATCAGCTGAAATCTCGAGGACGAGATTTTTCCTAAGGGGGTAGGTGTTGTGACACCCAAAATGTTTATTGGATTTTTCAAACTTTTATTTTATTTGAGGAGGGTATTTAAATTTTTTTTCCTTCTAAAGAACCCACTCTCTCAAAACTTTCTTTATGGCAAGTGTTTTATTTGATTCACCCAAGACTTGATTTTTGGTCTTGGAGGTTCTCCCTTTTTATTTGGACTTATACCAAAATGCTTTTCACTTGGAAAAATGTCTTTTGAAAAATTCCTTTAAAAAGCCCTATGGCTTTTGGAATGATCCTTTTCCACTTTCAAAAATCTCACTTGCCATGACCTAAGTGTAAAATCCCCTCTCATAAGCCTTTCCTCATCTTTGGATCTTGATGTACTTCAAAACCAGCAAGTTGAACCTCCCCATATATTTATTTCCATTTATTTCTTATCAAAAACAATTTCTGCCTTCTACCTTGACCCTTGGAGGTTTTCAAAGGAGCTACCCTTTCTGTTTTGATTTTTGCCCCCAAACCAACTTCCCTACCTAGTCCTTTGAGCCCTCAACCAGGATCCATGAAGATCCACTGGTCTCCAGTTCAAATTTTTCAAACTACTCTTGCTGCATGTTTGGACCTCATTTGCCAAATTTGATGAAATTCATTCAAATCCTTCTCCTAAAAATCTGAGAAAAATCAGGCAGCCTCTGGGTGCATTGAGAGGTCACCCCACCAAGTCCCAGCTCCAGGAAAAAATTTCTCCATGCCAAATCATTTCATCGAACACCTGCTGGACACTGTTTCTCTGAGGTTCAGTCAAGTTCAGTTAAGAGTGTCTGAATCTACTGTCATTTCTTCAGTGTCTGTTGTCGATCTCGCTAGTGCCCCGGCGTCGCCGTGCCTCCTGTCCCCTCCCCCTTGTCCTCTACACCGCACGAGCGCCTGGAAGGTTGCGGGCGTCGGTGACGAGCAGGAGGAGGTGCGCCGCCCCGTGACCGACGGCAGCGGCGACTTTGCGGCCACCAGAGAGAGGCGCAGCGCAGACGGCGCCGTCCAGCGCCGCCCAAGCCACCGGAGGCCGCCGCGTGGTCTTCCACTCCCTAGTGCGCGCTGCCACCCTCGTCGTGAACCGCTAGGCGCGGAGCGCGCTCTCTGCCGCCACCGTGCCCGTACGGCCACTCCGCCGTGGACCGGCGCCATTACGCCAAGACCGACCAGGATTAGCGGGGGAACGGCACCAGTACACCTCCCTGATGCTTCCTGGCCACCTAAGCTCCCTGCCAAGCCATTGCCTCGCCGTAATTGCTCGCCGGAGCGATCCCGTTCACGGCCACCCCCTCGAACCGCCTATAAATAGAGGCCTCGAGCTCCACCTCGAACCCACACCACCTCTGCACATCTCCAACACCACGCCTAGCCACTGGAAGAGCCCCGGGAGAGCCTTCTTCCCCAACTCCGGCCGCCGCGACCCGCCACGGGATCCAGCTCGATTCGCTCCCGTGCGTGCACCTCCACCCCCAGCTCTTGCCAGTAGCTCTCTTATGCATCCACTTTCCTGACCCGCGCTTCAATTCGGAGTTTGCAGCACCCACCGGAGTTCTCCACCATCGCCCGAGCCGCCGTCCGCCGGAGAAAGTGTCGCCGTCGACGTGGTGCTCTCCGACGACCAAGTCCACCACCCACCAACGCGGAAGAACACGCTGCACCTCTTGGTACACTCCGATCTCCTGACTTGCCGTGGTTCGACGCCGGCGACCACCGCAGCCTTCGGGCGCCGGCGAGGATTTAAACCTGACATGTGGGACCCCCACGTCAGCCTCTCTTCTTTCTCTCCCCGAAGCGTTTTCTGTTGGTGCCTTCGGGCAAGTACGTTTTCTCTGTGGGCTGGCGTGTTTCTATTCGAACCGTTTTCTGTTTTCTTAGTTAAGTCCCTGGATCTTTTCCGTTTCATCATAGATTGGTCCCTGGACAAAAACCCTCATAACTTTTTAGTAAAAAGTGATTTTTGAGTGATTCTTTTTCTGACAGTATTATATTTTTGTCTAGTTTTTTATAGTATTTATTTGAAAAAAATTGGAACAACTTTTATGCGCGCGTTGGTTTTCACGTTAGTATACATTTTCGCTATACCGCAGGTTCCGGAAGAGGTGACGGAGCCGCAAACTTCGCCGAGCTAGACTCCGACTTCTCCGAACCAGGCAAGCATGTTTGAACCTTTGATATCATAGGTCTTTTGCATGTTTGCGTGAATGTTTGTGCATGTCATATGAGCATCGGTGAGTATCTCGTTGCATGTAAGGCCACTACCCGTGTGTTCCGAAGTTACTGTGATCTCCGATGAGAGATGGCCTAGTCATGTGGTGACATGAAGGGAAGCAAGGTGGTACTATTGTAGCAGGCCAGCCTTACGTTATCCGGTAAATTGCGACGTTAACGTTGACGGAGTCACATTATCGTTCTTCCCCTTCCGTACCGCCACATGTTTTCTGCAAGGGATACGGTTTAGTAAGTTGGTAACCTCTTTCCGTGTACACACCAAATAAAGGGGCCGGGATGAGGGTTCCATGGCCCTGGATTAAAGCCAGTCATCCGGTCAGGGGGCATGGGTGTTTCCGGTTGGGACCGAGAGGGGGGCACCCCTTAGAGCGCGCGTATATAAATTTGATCCCATGCTACGCGAGGTTGTAGCCTCCCCGTCTCAAGGTTTTTCTTGAACGTTGCTGAGGGTGATTCCTGGCTTCGGAATGTTGAATGGGTGTGTACTGGTTAGATGTGTTTCTTCCCAAACACCGTAAACGGACCTAGTCCCCGTGACTACTGAAATCCGTTGGATGTGGTTACAGTACGAACTCTGCAGAGTCAAATCCTTCCGAGTCATCGTATCCAGGGTCAAGTAGCGTGATCAGTGTATCCATGTCTATGTCAAATCCTCATGGTATACTCTTTCCCCGGTAAATAAGCGTGAGCAGTAAACTTGGTTGAACGTTATTCCTGTGGATGGACTAACCCCTGTTGTTTATCTCATGCCTGATTATTCCCTTGATATGATTTAATTTCTTGAGCTACTGTGATATTAAGTTATGAAGCCCTTTATGTGATGTCACTCAGACATCCGACTGTGGCACGTTCGTTATTTACTTTCAATATAAGCCCTTTATGTGATGTCGCTCAGACATCCGACTGTGGCACGTTCGTTATTTACTTCCAATATAAGCCCTTTAGGTGATGTCGCTCAGACATCCAACTGTGGCACGTTCGTTATTTACTTTCAATATAAGCCCTTTATGTGATGTCGCTCAGACATCCGACTGTGGCACGTTCGTTATTTACTTTCAATATAAGCCCTTTATGTGATGTCGCTCAGACGTCCGACTGTGGCACGCACTGTCTTTTATATTCTATTATAAGCCCTTTATGTGGTGTTGCCTTGACGCCCGACTGCGGCATTGTCATTCTTGTATTTTCCTCTCGAGGAGTCATTCAGACACTCGTTTGGCCCTCAGTATTTACTTTGGGATTTCGGGAGGATTACCGCCCGACTTCTCTTTTGTTTCCCACGCATCATTATCCCTCTGTCTGAGTGCACTTGTTAATCTGTTCATATGCATCATGTTTACATTTGTTATATCTTATGTCCAAACTGTCTTGCGAGTACTTTCATAGTACTCACCTGGCTTGTTGATTTGGCCAGATGTCGACGAAGGCGATATCTTGGATGAAGAGTTTGATAGTGAGTCCGACGCCTAGAGGAATCCCAGTCAGTCCCGTGCGAACCTGTATATTGGTCACTTGTATCATATACGCTTCCGCCACCCGCCATAAGTCTCCTCGAGCCTCACTCCGACGCTCGAAGAGCTGTTAGTTCTCAGGAGTCATATCACCCACTTCGCTGTGATATACCCACTTCCGCTCTTATCGTGAGTTAGTAGTTATGCCACCCTATCCGCCTTTATGTATTATTGGCGTGCTTGTAATAAATTGTTGAGCAGTCTCCGCTCAACCTTGTATTATATTCAGTACTCCTGGTATTTTTCTTCTCTGACCAAGATATTGTCTACCAGTGAGAAGGAATTCTTCTTTACTGGTCCGTAAAAGGGATCGGTCTCTCAATAAATATTTTTATTGGAAAACCGGTCGTGACAGAAGTACATGCGGCAACCCCAGCAGAGGAGACCAGGCTGAATTTAATTCAGCTATGCGGCAACCCCAGGAAGATTCTATCCTTTCCTTTCTTTATTTTGTTCAGTTAAGTATGGAGGTCATCTACGCATCTAACCTTTGGTCTGTCTCCATGCACTTTTTTCACGAGAGATTGATTTGACCCCTGTGTCAAAAAGTAGTATTATACTAGCACTTGGTCGGCTCAGCGCTGGACTCATCTCGCACATAGTACCTGGCCCCAAAGCAATCACGAGGAAGCCTCAAACAGTCCTGTTTTGGCAGCACGTACAGGCGATGTTTAATCTCTCCATAGCAGCATATCTTGTGGAGATCAAATTTTCCTGAAAGTCCATTTATGTTTAGGCTTTTTCGCGTTGGATTTCTACACATTGCTCTCGAGACGGAACATCAGGTTCTATTTTTTCAGTTATCCATACTATGTATATTAATTTCACATAGCATATTTTTCCGCCGTCTTGCATGATTTTTCTGTGCAGATGTTTGACGACCGATTTGTATTTTGGCCTGCTGCCATGCGATTGACATGGTGGCCTAGTCAGTTAGAACCCGGCCGGCTTCGTGCCAGCCTGCTTCATCAATAAATCTCGTGGAGCACCGCATCTGCCAGACAAACTTGAACTATGTCATGTGGTCGCCACAACGCGTCGTCGCACTGTCAAACCGATCTGGCTGCCCAGGCCATATTTACCAGAATGTTCACTTCAGATAAATTAGTTACACAATTATCTTTTTTTTATCGTCTTGCACTTTTTTATATGCATAGGTAATCGACTTCGCCGGGCCACGCCATCACCTCGATGGGCACACGTCGTCGTCCCGCTAGCATGGACGAAACTGCGTCGTCAGCTCGGCGAGCCGCCCTATGCCGGCACGTCGTCACTTCTCAGGCCGGCATATACGGCGCCGACCTGCTCCAACTCGTCGGCCAGGCCGAGTATACTCCAGCACGGGCAGCGGTCATCCAGTCTAACAGACATCATATATACAACCGGACCTGCTGCCATCACTCCTCCGTCTTCATTGACCCTGGCGCCATGCTATTTTTTCTTATACTCTCCATAAACTTAATTGTGCAAATAATCATTTTTTCTTTCAACTATTATTATTGTTGTTATTTCTTGCCTGCACTATTTTTTGTGCGCAGCTAAATGATTCTGGTCGGGTAGCGCTATCGCCTCGGCGTACCAATGTGCTAACATGGGGGTTCTGTCGTCACCTTACCGACTTACCACGGCCCCTCGGCTGGACCGGGGGCTTCATCATCACTTCATTAACCCATGCCACGGACTTCGGCATGACACTTTCGGCCTGCTCCATCGCCTTGGTCGGAATGGGGTTTCCCCCTCGCCACATTGGTCGTGCTATGTCACCGCTCCGGAGTGCCGAACTCCTTGCTCGGACACCTCGGGCTTGGGGGCTGGGACTTCGGCCATGCCGAGGATTGTGAACCTTGTTGGATCTGTCACAGATCAATGGATCTGTCGCGTCATCAACACCGAGCACATTAACCAGCTAAGTCGCTTTCATGCTCAAAAACTTTCAGTTTTAAATTTTGTCTGGTTCGACCAAACATTATACTTTTTTGGCAGAAAGTTGTTTGTGAAAAAATTCCTTGTCATAACTTTTTTTGTAAGACACAAATTCAAATACGTCGTTTACTTGGGGACTTCCTTTATGAAGCCTTTCCTCTTGCATATGATTATACTTGTACGGCTTCGTTCCTTGTTCGTGTATTACGCCACAATATGCACCATATTGACTTAAGTGTTCCGTAAAAAGCTGGGTTGCCTTGCTCCTGTGTTTACCCCTACGTTCCCAATCGTTCGGCTAGGGAGTAAAGGGAGCACCTCTGCGATTGTCACGATCGGGTCATCCGAGCTCGGACCTCAGACTGGGTGAAGCCGAAAGCTAGCGCTCTTATTGTTTTCAATCATGGTTGGCACACAACGGAACTCATGAGTACAAAAAATCTATTGCACAAGTCTCATAGTGACAATGAGCAACCAAAGAAAGGTATCGGTGGAGGTACTATTTTCTTCAAAGATGCTTCTTACACTTCTTCAGTAATATAGCATAAGTTCCCTGAGCGCACTTTGTCTGTTACAGCCTTATGGCCTGATTGCCTGGTTATCGGAAACACCATTGATATTCTTGACAAGTGAAGTACATAACACTTTTCAGTCCTTGACCAAAGAGGGAGAACCTGACGATCGGTTAAGACGCGTTTAAAGTGCGGGTGAACACAGATATGATATAAGTACTTCGATACATACAATCATTATACATAAAAATTCTTTTACCCATGTCACTTGGGGGCTCTTAAATTTATATGAGCCGTTTTATAATAAGTGTTCTTCTTCTTAGTCGTTGCAAAGTCTTTTTCTATAACTCCTTTTTTCGACGTGAGTGTGTGGTCAATAGCCAGGGAGCCTAATTTCTCTCTCAAAGCCGCTAGAGTTTAGTTTGCTAAATTGGCCTAACGAGAAGTACTCCGCCTTCGGGATAGGAGGTTGAAGTCGTAGACTGACCCACTCGAAGTCTTGAGATAGGATGTGTCATATTAAAGCACGACATAAGCACTTTTTTTCTAAGAGCAATTTTCAGATTGGCACCGAAAACTTGATCTAGTTCGGACGTCAAGTTTTTAAGGAAGATTTTTGGTTTTCCAACCCTATGGCACTTTTAAACTATTTGTGTTTCCAGCATTAGTCTCGCAGTGCAACGCCGGACACATTTAGAGAAGCAGCAAAAACATTCCCGGATATTGCTATATATGCATCGGTTTCGAATTGTGTCTTCGATCAATAGTTGGGTTGCTCGGCCCCTGTGCTTGCCTCCTACGTTCCGCTTTGTTCAGCTAGGTGTGCAAAGGGAGAACCACTGTGATTGTGCTTCCAGCTTGCATGGTTAAGCACCTCAGTGCAGAAAGCCGAAAACTGACTGTCACAATAAGCGTAAACTGGTCAGCGATCCGATGACTGTGTTAAATGACGGGCCGTTCATAACATTGGCCGAAGTGTTTACGGCTTGACCTCGGCTGTCATCGAACACTAACCGGGGTCTAGTAACTGGCCTCCCAACTCTAAAGCTCCTATGACTAAGAGAAAGTTATAAAGCCCGCATATCTGATTGCCTCGTTTCTGCTAACACAACCGCCTTCGGGCACCGAGACGTCGGCTAAGGGTTGTTTTGTTAGTACGGAAACACCCTGCATAGCATCTACAAGGGGCTGGAAGCCGACGATGGGCCACTTTTAACTGATAAACGGTCGCAATGGAGTCAAAATAAACATATCATCAGCATTTGTATTTAATATACGAGGGCTGCCTTCCGTAATCATCGTTATAAAGCCATAAATATGCATCAATTTGACTTAAGATTTTGGCCAAGCTGGGTTGCCTGGCTCCTGTGCTTACCCCTACGTTCCCGATTGTTCGGCTAGGCGGTAAAGCGAGAAGCTCTGTGATTGTTACTACCGCGTCATCCGAGTTAGTACCTCAGACTGGGTGAAGCCGAAAGCTAGAGATCTTAAAGGATATAATTGGTCGGCAACGACGGAAGTGAAAATTCAGGTTCGCTATAGACCACATAGTTCGGGAACTTTCCCCAAACTAAATCCTCAATATGTTCCTCCCACATTGATCGGAGTTGAGGTTTCATGATCATGGTCAGCATGATGACCCAAGGAAAGGAACCGATAGCGGGACTATTTTCTTTGGAAGATGTTTCTTGCATTAAATAGTAATATAACATATCTCTCTGCGTACCTTTCTTTATAAAACCGTATGGCCGGATTGCCTTGTTTGTTGTAAATCTTTGCCCTCATAAAGGCTTTATGAAGTAGGACAAACACTCCTCGGCTACTGGCCAAGGAGGTGGAAGCCGATGGTCGGTCAACAAAGTTTTGTACAATGCGGATCCAAGCATTAATGATGTAGAGTACTTGGATACATAGAATCATTACACATAATTTGTGATTTTACTTCGGATATCGATCCTTAATTTGGCCACCCGTGCCCACATTAAGGCTCGGGGGCTACTGGGCTTCATGCTTATTATTTAAAAATATTAAAGGGGTACATCGATCCCCTGATCTGGTGTTGCCACCCAACCAGTGTCTCGGGGGCTACTGCATTGCCTATTCAATGCAGAAAGTTCAAAGTGCTCAGTGTTCGGCTTGACCGAACTATGTGAAAACACGTCTTCGGACAACAATAGGTACCATATGGACCTATCCGGCATCAAGCTAGTATATTACGGCGACTTCTCAAAACCCTCTCTCAAGGGTCCGTCTGCCGATCACTATCTCCTCTAAAGTGCATCTCGCAATTTTAGGCCGACACACACCTTGAGGGCTACTGGCTATATATCTCGTCAGTAAGTAAATTGCATCAATCGGAAATAAAATCCGCAAACAATCTGCCCAAGTCCGAGGTGGTGCTTCATCTTGGAAGCAGTCCGGCATAAAGCTCGGATACAAGCGGTTGGCTCTATAGAGGGCATTTCCGGCACTAATCTCGGCTAACCCCCTTCAAACTCCTTCAACTTTTTTGAACCAAGGTGAGCTATGACACCTCGGATACAGTCTGGCGTTGGAGCTTGGACATAGTCCGGCGTTTGAGCTCGGATACAGTCTGGCGTTAGAGCTTGGACATAGTCCGGCGTTGGAGCTCGGATGCAGTCCGGCATTGGAGCTCGGCTGTACCAAAATTCTTTGAATACATTCCGGCGTTGGAGCTCAGAAGTGATCAGGCGTTAGAGCTCGGCTACAATAGATACCTCGAATGTAGTCCGGCGTTGGAGCTCGGATACAAGAGGACACCGCCGCACAGGAACAACTTCAAACCCGAGGTGTGGTGTAAAAATAACAAGGCATTGATAAAAGCCGATAACTTAAAAGGGGCTCCTCGGATACCCGACGTGTAAACTCTTCGGATTCACTTTGGCGATCCTCAAGATAGAAGATGGAAAGATTTGTTGAACCAGTTTTCAAGACCGACGACCGAAGATGAAGAACAGTTCGGAAGAATCGAGGAGCGTCCCCAACTTGAAGACCGGTTCAGGGGGCTACTGACGGTGTCCTGGACTAGGGGGTACTCACCACGTCATCTCCCGATCAGTTGGATTGGGCCGAGGACCCCCGTGTCCATGTTACCATCACTCCAAGACGCCTAGCTTAGGACCCCTACTACGAGATCCGCCGGTTTTGACACCGACAGGGTGTTCTTCATGAGCATGTCTCCCTTGTACGGCTTATAGATGCGGCACATATCTGTGGGCTCCCCGAGGTATATATACTATCCTTTACCGACAATTAGGGGTGCCCACACAATCTATCCCTTTGACCCAACAACGGGAAGGGTTTGACCATGATGATTTCCTATTGATACTAGTAAGGTACACGTGCATTGCACGCATGAGATTTGTTAACCAAATTATGAATAAATACCACACTATGGCACGTAAGCTTTGAGTCATATATGCATGATGTAGATGTTCGTTTAATTCTTATGGTTCATCTCATCCAAAATCAATTAGTTTTATAAAAAATCTATTTTAAGATTCATGGAATTGTGCGTTGTAAAGCATAAAGTAAAAACAAAAAGTGACAATTCATTTCGAAAAAAAGTTTGGGCAATTAAGATATGGAAGATTCTGGAGAACAAAGGAGAAGTGCTTGTGTTTTCAGGTTTGTGCATTATGCTTAAGTTCAACCATGGAGTCTTCTAGATTGTACATGTGGCAGATTCTCATGGAATGTAGATGATATCCAATGGCCATTAGTGCTCGAATTTGCCATCTCTGTACCATCGGATTGGCTTCATCCAATGACCAACTTTCAAAGTTATTCGCACACTATATAGGGGTATAGATATAGATGTGTCCCATGCTAGGCCAAATAAAGTTTGAGTGCATGCATTGGACGACCCCCCACCTGCCGCCGCCGCCTCGAAGTTGGGAAACTAACATCGTACATATTGAACCAGGCTTGGAGTCGGGTACGGTGTTCGGTTTGCAATGTAGTTGCCATTTGGTGGCCCATCAAAGTTGTTGATATGTCTCCAACATATCTATAATTTTTTATTGTTCCATGCTATTATATTATCAATCATGGATGTTTTATAATCATTTTATAGTCATTTTATATCATTTTTTGATACTAACCTATTGACATAGTGCCAAGTGCCAGTTGTTGTTTTCTGCATGTTTTTTACTTCACAGGAAATCAATACCAAACGGAGTCCAAATGCAACGAAACTTGACGAAGATTTTTTATGGACGAGAAGACACCCAATGGGCCAAGGCAGCACCTGGGGGTGCTCCGAGGGGAGCACAACCCACCAGGGTGCGCCAGGAGGCCCAGGCGCTCCAGGAGGCCCAGGCGCGCCCTGGTGGGTTGTGCCCACTTCGGGTGCCCCCCGGACCGCCTCTTTGCTCTATAAATACCCCAATATTCCAGAAACCCTAGGGGATTCGATGAAAATCAATTCCAGCCACCGTAGAGTCCAGAACCACCAGATCCAATCTAGACACCATCACGGAGGGGGTTCACCACTTCCATTCGTGCCTCTCCGATGATGCGTGAGTAGTTCTTTGTAGACCTACGGGTCCGTAGTTAGTAGCTAGATGGTTTCCTCTCTCCTGTTTGATTCTCAATACAGTGCTCTCTTGGAGATCCATGTGATGTAACTCTTTTTGGGGTGTGTTTGTTGGAATCTGATGAACTTTGAGTGTATGTTTAGTTATACCTTTTTATATCCATGAAAGTTATTTGAGTTTCTTTGATCTCTTATATGCATGATTGCTTATAGCCTCGTATTTCGTCTCCGATATTTGGGTTTTGTTTGGCCAACTTGATCTATTTATCTTGCAATGGGAAGAGGTGCTTTGTAGTGGGTTCGATATTACGGTGCTTGATCCCAGTGATAGAAGGGGAACTGTAACGACCCGAGACCGGCGCTCCAGAAGCCTTCCAGTTATTTCATTATCGTTGTGTGATTTATTTTGCTTGTTGCATTTCATCATAGCATCATGTGCAGTGCATTTGCATGTTTTCATAAAGCTTGCATCCGTCCGTAGTGGCCGTGTCCCCCCTTGCCATGTTTAATAACATTTAATATTTTTGGGTACATAAACGAGAGCGAACTAAATAATTCGAATGTGGTGTTTCATCAATATGCAACTCGTTGCATATTGAGCTCCACTTAACTTGCAGTATTGTTTGTGCACTTTGCCTTGCCATGCCTCATTAAGCCGGACATGCATCATATTTGATTGTGCATCATGCCATGTTTATGCTTGGTTGTTTACCTTGTTGTTTGCTTCTTTTCGGTTGTGCTTCTTCTCCATAGTTCCTGTTTCGTTGCGATCATGAGGATTCGTTCGAATACGATTGGTTCGTCTACTTCGTGGACTCGTTCTTCTTCCTAGCGGGATTTCAGGCAAGATGACCGTCACCTTGGATCTCACTACTATCTTTCCTATGCTAGTTGTCTCGATGCTATCGCTATGTCGCGCTACCTACCACTTGTTTACCAAGCCTCCCAAATTGCCATGTTAGCCTCTAACCTTTTCACCCTTCCTAGCAAACCGTTGTTTGGCTATGTTACCGCTTTGCTCAACCCCTCTTATAGCATTGCAAGTTGCAGGCGCAGTTGTAGTTTGTTCCATGTTGGGACATGGATATCTTGGTATATCACAATATCTCTTATTTAATTAATGCACATATATACTTGGTAAAGGGTGGAATGCTCGGCCTTTTGCCAGGTGTTTTGTTCCACTCTTGCCGCCCTTGTTTCTGTCATACCGGCGTTATGTTTCTTGATTTTGTGTCCCTAACACGGTGAGGGTTTATGCGCCCCTCTTGACAGTTCGCTTCTAATAAAACTCTTCCAGCAAGGCCCAACATTG
Source organism: Aegilops tauschii subsp. strangulata (assembly GCF_002575655.3). Taxonomy (NCBI): domain Eukaryota; kingdom Viridiplantae; phylum Streptophyta; class Magnoliopsida; order Poales; family Poaceae; genus Aegilops; species Aegilops tauschii. The sequence continues at coordinate 423,186,062 of NC_053037.3, read as the reverse complement.
GTTTTAACATTTTCCAACATAATAATATTGAATTAATTAATTAATTGGCATAGGAGGTCGCTTCCCTGAGGTTCCTTAATACAACATAATACAGGGGGGGCCAGTGCTGATGGTGCTGGTCCCAAACGGGCAGACTGTGGGCCACCATGGGGCAACCCGAGGTTCTGGTTTTACTCGTAGGCTGACCTATCCGGTCTTGGCCTAAGACGAGATACGCGCAGCTACTATCAGGGTGTCGGCACGCTGGGAGGTCTTGCTGGAGTAGTTTTACCATTGTCGAAATGTCTTGTGCACCGGGATCCCGAGTCTGATCGGATGTCCCGCGATGGAGGATTGTCTCCGCGGATCGTGAGCTTGTTATGGGCTAAGTTGGGACACCCCTGCAGGGTTTAAACTTTGGAGAGCCGTGCTCGCGGTTATGTGGCAGATGGGAATTTGTTAATATCCGATTGTAGAGTACTTGAACTAAACTCAACTAAGATACACCTACCGCATGCGTAACCGTGACTATCTCTTTTCGGGTACGTTCGAGAAGAGAACACGGTTGGGTAATGTTTGAACGTAAGTAGTTCAGGATCACTTCTTGATCATTACTAGTTTGCGACCGTTTGCGTACCTTCTCATCTTACTCTTGTACTCGTAAGTTAGCCACCATACAATGCTTAGCCGCTTGCTACAACCTCACCACTTATCCATTCCATACCCATTAAGCTTTGCTAGTCTTGATACCCATGGTAGTGGGATTGCTGAGTCCTCATGGCTCACAGATTACTACAACAACAGTTGCAGGTATAGGTAAAGCGATGCTTTGACGTGAGAGCGATGCTTGGTTTTGGAGTTCTTCTTCTTCTTCGATCAAGGGGTTAGGTTCCGGGTCGGGGAGACTGGGATTAGCAGGGTGGATGTCGTTCTTCTTTTTCGTTTGATTTCATTCGTAGTCAGATCCTGCTCTTCTGTATGATGATTGCTACATATTGATGTAATGATGTATTCATATTGTATCTTGTGGTGAGTGTAAGCCTTTATCTTGTATTCTTATATATTCAGTACATGGTATGTTGTAATGATATCCACCTTGCTATGCGCTCGAAATGCGGTTGTGCGCTAATCATGAATTCATCATGTGATTGGGATAGAATCGCATCTTGGGTGCTACAAGTTGGTATCAGAGCCTTACCGACCTTAGGAGCCCCCTTGATTAATCGAACCGCTGCTGTTGTTGAGTCTAGGAAAAAAACTATTTTGAGTCTAGTTATATCGGAGAGTAGGATTTCTTTTTACTCCTCATCCCTTTCGTCGCTCTGGTGAGGACTCCTGACGTAGGTGTTTTTCCGCTCTTCTATCCTTTTCCACTCAAAAATTTTTAGGATCACACGGGTATCTTGGAATCGGTCCGATATCATTGTGAGGGGAATTCTGTCTTGGTGCCTCCTGTCATTTAGGGGTTGTGGCAGTGTCCCGGGGAGTTGAGCTCCAAGGTGTTTTTTTCATAGTGCTTATCGTTTCAGTTCCAGAATACCAGAGGTCGCCGACGTCGAAAACGCTTCTATACTCTTTGTGGTGAGAGTTGTTTGACGACACCCAGTACTGGGGAGAGCGATCAGATGTATTGCCACATCTAGTATATTGGCTGTTTTGAAGGTCTGAGGTACACGATTTCCGAGGTTTTCTTGATTATGTGTTGACGGATGGATACAGTTGGAGTGTAGGATTTGTTAGTTGTGTGAGATATTTGTGTCTCCCTGTATCCCCAACACCAGATTGCATAACCAAAAAGTTTCGGGAGTTAATAGGTGGGAATTCAAGTAGTTACCCAGGATATCTTTCTGACAAATGCATGATATGATATTGGGGTTCGACGTCTAGTGGTCCGCCTGTCCACGGTTGGTTTTACAGTGGCCTCGTTGTGTCTTAAAGAGTCCTTGGCTATGCTGACTCGAGGACGCTTCGTATGTCATGTGCACTGCCTTGTACATGATGGTGTTGTACGATCGAGCCCGTGCGGGCCCCACCACGAAAATTTTGGATGAAATCACTATCATATGTTTGTTTCCGGCAAATTTTCCAAGCCAAATCCTTTGTTTTGTTTTGAGTTGTGGTATTCGAGTTGCTTCAATGTCAAGTGTTGATTCCATACCTTTTCCGAAATGGTGTTCTCGTATTTCAATGTGAATGCTAATCCTTCTTGATCATCAAAATGATCTTGTCAATTCTTTCCAACCGGTGCACTTCTCTTCAAGTTATTCCATACGGGCGTCGTTGAGAAGACTGAGGATTGTCTGTTTCATCCGTCCCCAAGTTGCCTTTGTTTTCCCGCCCTCCCACCCTTTTTCTTCAAGGACTCAGGTTTCTTAGTCAAGCATCCATCTTATGGATGTGAAGTCTCTTCATTCTTTTCTTTCAATGTTCTTATCTGGTGATTCTCAGGAAGATGGTGAGGAGTTTCAAGTTCATAATTCTTCGTTCTTTTTTCTTCTCCGGTGGATTCAATTCAAGCTTTCGGTGTTGATCATATTCCTTTCCTTGTTTCAAATGCTTTCTCATGCTGGTGCACCTCTTAATCATTCACTTCTCGCTATTCATTTGCTCCAGAGTGTTGAAGATATCTCAGAAGATTCGCATTTCCATTCTTAATCCATTCAAGTTATTTCGAGGTTGTTATCTCATTCAAGCCATTTAAATCAACTAGTGCAATCTTCCTTAAAACTATTTCCAACGGTGTTTTCTTTTGAGTGGGACCTAACCCACAGGTCTTTTCCCAGAATCTTACCTGACTCTTCTAATTGTTCCGGAGCTATTCTCAAATTCTTTTAAAGTTTGACGTAAGAATGAATTACCATCAGTCATATGTCTTTCTCCAAGATCTTTCAAATTCTTTTCATCGTTGGTTCAACCTTTCTATTCTTCATTCCGGAGTGCCTCAACAATTCATGGTGGTGTTTCTCATCGTCATTCTCAGCATTTGAAGACGGAAGAAGAGTTTTCCTCCAAATCGTGGTCCGTTCTCTTGAAGATTCATGGTTCTAGCTTCATGCCATCCTCATAATTGTTTTCGATTGTGAGAATTCTTTTCATACCATCCAGAGCATTTCAGGAGTTGTTTTCATTTCTTGATCATCCAAAGGCCATCATTTTCTTCGTCCTATGTTTTCAGCTTTGTTCTCCAATTATTCTAAATTGATGTCTCTTCATTCATTCTCCATTTCTTCCGGTGCTTCATGCAAGTATTCTTTAGTTTGCTCAAGATCTCTTCATTCTCTTATATCTAAATTCGCTCGAGTATCTTTGTTCATTTTCTAACTCTTCCCGGTGATTCGTTGCCTTTTCTTTGTTCATTTTCAATTCTTACGGTGGTTCGTTCAAGATTAATCTTTCTTTGTAATCACACCAATTCATTTGTTCTTCCCAAAAATCCTACCGGTGGTTCGTTCAAGACCTTCCCAAGTTTGTGCGATATCTCTCTTCAATCTTTTCAAGAAGAATAAGCGGCATGCCAAATCCGTTGATTGCCTTCAATTTAAGTTGATGAAGGATAAGCATGACATAATTCTTATTCTTGTTTCTTCAAGATGATTTAATTCTTTCTTCCAAAGTTCGTTCATGATATCAATTTCTCGGTTCTAATTTTTTCAACTTTTCTTTTCCGGAGTTCCAAGTTTCTTCATTATATTGTCACGAAGCTCCATCTAAATCATTGCAAGGCTTCACCTTGTGTTTTCAACTTCTCTTTCTTTCTATCATCCTTTTATTACCGGAGTTCCACATGGAGGCTCTACATGATGGTTCATCAAGGATTTAATTCACTCTCAGAGTGTTCTTCAATATTCTTGTTGGAGGAGCTCAAGCATTCTTCATTGTGTGTTCCGAAGTGCAATTCTTTCTACCTTATCTTTTGAGGTGGTTTTATGTCATTCTTGGCAATGCCCCTTCGTGTTTCATGATTCACAACTTCTCAGGAATGAGATATTGTAAAACCATCATTTTCTCTTCTTTCATGAGTTGTTTCAACCCATCAATCTCTTAGTTGGAGCTATATATCTTGGTATAGATTTCACCAAAAGCCTTCCCTAAAGAATGTTGCTATTGTGGTGCTTATCAATGATCCAAGTTTCCTCTATCATCTTGATGAAGAAGTTTCCATCTCCTTGTTGATCTCAATCCAATCAACTCTTTTCGTTAGTGGCCGGTAGCCACCTCATAATTTTTAGATGTTTTCCATAAGCCCACAACAAGCTTGTTCTTTTCATGGTTGATTTTCCAAGAACTCCATTCAACCCTTCTTTATGAGGATGCTTTCCAAGTTCATTTGTGGCAGAAATTGGCATTTCGTGCTCTGTTCTTTTTCTTTCCAGCGATCGAGCTTCTATTCTTTTTCCGGAGGCATTGTGTTGCTGCTCTCTTCAAGTTATCATCCCATCTTGTCAAGTTCATGTTCCATTCCTTCCATGTTCAACCAGAGAGCTGTCCAAATTCTATCACTCTTGTTCCTTGGCTATCACGTTATACCGGTGTGCTTTCATATTCATTTGTTTCATTAAGCTCTTGTCTCATGTCTTTCAACCTACAAGGTTCTCCTAATATTCCTTATTCCTCTTGTCCAACAGAGTATTTGCAATCTCAATCATCCCCATTGTATTTTTTCTTTCAATTTGTTCAACCTCTCAAGGTTCGTGGTTTCACTCGTTTGTCAAAGAAGCAACTTTGTTTTACCTCTTCCTTTTCCGCTTCCCTCCGGTGCCATCCTTAGATCTTGGGGCGAGATCTCTTGTAAGTGGAGAATATTTGTAACGACCCGAGACCGACGCTCCAGAAGCCTTATAGTTATTTCGTTATTGTCGTGCGATTTATTTTGCTTGTTGCATTTCATCATAGCATCATGCGCATTGCATTTGCATGTTTTCATAAAGCTTACATTCGTTCGTAGTTGCCGCGTCCCCCACTTGCCATGTTTAATAACATTTAATATTGTTGGGTACATAAACGAGAGCGAACTAAATAATTCGAATGTGGTGTTTCGTCAATATGCAACTCGTTGCATATTGAGCTCCACTTAACTTGTAGTATTGTTTGTGCACTTTGCCGTGCCATGCCTCATTAAACCAGACATGCATCATATTTGATTGTGCATCATGCCATGTTTATGCTTGGTTGTTTACCTTGTTGTTTGCTTCTTTCCGGTTGTGCTTCTTCTCGATAGTTCCTGTTTCGTTGCGGTCGTGAGGATTTGTTCGACTACGATTGGTTCATCTACTTCGTGGACTCGTTCTTCTTCCTAGCGGGATTTCAGGCAACATGGCCGTCACCTTGGATCTCACTACTATCTTTGCTATGCTAGTTGTCTCGATGCTATCGCTATGTCGCGCTACCTACCACTTGTTTATCAAGCCTCCCAAATTGCCATGTTAGCCTCTAACCTTTTCACCCTTCCTAGCAAACCGTTGTTTGGCTGTGTTAGCGCTTTGCTCAGCCCCTCTTATAGCGTTGCTAGTTGCAGGTGCAGTTGTAGTTTGTTCCATGTTGGGCCATGGATATCATGGTATATCACAATATCTCTTATTTAATTAATGGACATATGTACTTGGTAAAGGGGGGAAGGCTAGGCCTTTTGCCTGGTGTTTTGTTCCACTCTTGTCGCCCTAGTTTCCGTCATACTGGTGTTATGTTCCTTGATTTTGCGTCCCTAACACGGTGAGGGTTTACGGGCCCCTCTTGACAGTTCGCTTTGAATAAAACTCTTCCAGCAAGGCCCAACATTGGTTTTAACATTTGCCAACATAATAATATTGAATTAATTAATTAATTCGCATAGGGGGGCGCGTCCCTGAGGTTCCTTACTACAACATAATACAGGGGCGCAGTGCTAATGGTGTTGGTCCCAAACGGGCATACTGCGGGGCCACCATGGGGCAACCCGAGGTTCTCGTTTTACTCGTAGGCTGACCTATCTGGTCGTGGCCTGAGACGAGATACGCGCGGCTACGATCAGGGTGTCGGCAGCTGGGAGGTCTTGCTGGACTAGTTTTACCAATGTCGAAATGTCTTGTGCACCGGGATCCCGAGTCTGATTGGATGTCCCTCGATGGAGGATTGTCTCCGCGGATCGTGAGCTTGTCATGGGCTAACTTGGGACACCCCTGTAGGGTTTAAACTTTCGAGAGCCGTGCCCGCGGTTATGTGGCAGATGGGAATTTGTTAATATCCGGTTGTAGAGGATGCGTTGAGAAGAGAACACGGTTGGGTAATGCTTGAACATAAGTAGTTCAGGATCACTTCTTGATCATTACTAGTTTGCGACCACTTGCGTAGCTTCTCATCTTACTCTTGTACTCGTAAGTTAGCCACCATACAATGCTTAGCCACTTGCTCCAACCTCACCACTTATCCATTCCATACCCATTAAGCTTCGCTAGTCTTGATACCCATGGTAATGGGATTGCTGAGTCCTCGTGGCTCACAGATTACTACAACAACAGTTGCAGGTAGAGGTAAATCGATGCTTTGACGTGAGAGCGATGCTTGGTTTTGGAGTTCTACTTCTTCTTCGATCAAGGGATTAGGTTTCGGGTCGGGGATCCTGGGATTAGCAAGGTGGATGTCGTTCTTCTTTTTTGTTTGATTTCATCCATAGTCGGATCCTGCTCTTCTGTATGATGATTGCTACGTATTGATGTATTGATGTATTATCAATATTGTAGCTTGTGGCAAGTGTAAGCCTTTATCTTGTATTCTCATCTATTCAGTACGTGGTGTGTTGTAATGATATCCACCTTGCTATGCGCTCCAAATGCGGTTGTGCGCCAATCATGAATTCATCACGTGATTGGGATAGAATCGCACCTTGGGCGCTACAGGAACCGACACATATGTATCACTGCTACTAAGGATAAAACGATGGGGTCTATTTCTACATAAATAGATCTTGTCTACATCATGTCATCGTTCTTATTGCATTACTTCGTTTCTCCATGAACTTAATACACTAGATGCATGCTGGATAGCGGTCAATGTGTGGAGTAATAGTAGTAGATGCAGGCAGGAGTCGGTCTACTAATGTTGGACGTGATGCCTATATAATGATCACTGCCTAGATATGGTCATGATTATTTGAAGTTCTATCAATTGACCAACAGTAATTTGTTTACCCACCGTTTGCTATTTTTCTCGAGAGAATCCACTAGTGAAACCTACCACCCCCGGGTCTCTTTCTCATATTATTTGCCTTTGCGATCTATTTTCCTTTGCTTTTATTTTCAGATATACTAAACCAAAAATACAAAAATACCTTGCTGCAATTTATTCTTATTTATTTTATCTGGCACTCGATCTATCAATCTATTACAACTTTCTCCCGTCCACGTGCCAATTTCTGGCGCCGTTACCCGAAACGGATTGACAACCCCTTTATCACATCGGGTTGTGAGTGGTTGTTATTTGTGTGCAGGTGTTGTTTACGTTGTGTTTCTTGGTTCTCCTACTGGTTCAATAACCTTGGTTTCATCACTGAGGGACATTCCTACCCCTGCTGTGCTGCATCATCCCGTCCTATTTGGGGAAATACTGACTAGTCCTAGCAGACATCAAAAGGAATTTCTGGCGCCGTTGCCAGGGAGGATCTTCAACATATACCAGGTTCCGAATCACAAATCTCATCTCCTCCCAATTTACATTATTTTCCATTTGCCTCTCATTTTTCTCTCCCCCACTTCACAAAATTTGCCATCTTATTCGCCTTCTTTTTCCGGTCGCCATTTTCTTGCCGTCGGATTCTGGGTTTCGGCAAACCCTTGAGGTTCGAACACTGGGGTGCGCACGAAGAACTCTCTCTCCCTAGCTTGCTCTCGCAACGATCTCAAGGCCAAGCTCGCCGAACCCAAGGAACAAGAGACACAAGAGTTTATACTGGTTCGGGCCACCGATGTGGTGTAATACCCTACTCCGGTGTGGTGTGGTGGATTGCCTTGTAGGCTGAGGATGAACAAGTACAAGGTATGAACAACCTCCTGAGGAGAGGTGTTCTTGAGCTCGGGGAGCTGGTGAGTGTGAGGATGGTCCGAATGATCCGTCCCCCTCTATGGTGGTGGCTAGTCCTATTTATAGGGGCCCTGGTCCTCTCCCAAATGTTAGGTGGGAAGGGATCCCACAACGGCTAATTTTGAAGGGAGACAACTAGTACAAGTTATCCTGACAAAAGGTGGTCTTCACCTGCCAAAGGCTCTGGTGGTGACGCTGCAGTTGGCTCCGTGGTGACCTCCGTCCTGCCGTCCTGCTGTTTTGGTCTCGTTGCACCGATATGGAAACCTTTGCCTGATGCCTCGGGACTCCTCGCCTGCGCCTGCCTCTTTAGCACCAAAGAGGAAACTGGTACACTACGCTCGCTGGCACCCGCCTGGCCTTGGTCGTCATGGCTGACGTCAAGCGCACCTCGCGAGGTGCCCCTTGCCTTGATATCTCCGCTCCTCGGGAGCTCGCCTAGAGAGGCTGCCCCCGAGGAGGTCTTGCGTCGTCCGCCTCGCGAGGCTTGGCCCCTCGCGACGGTCTTGAGTGGTTGCTGTTGAAGATGGGCCGTACCAGGCCGCTGGTGGAGCCATGCTATGGGCCGCAGGTAGGCAAGTCTGGGTACCCCCATTCCCAGGACACCGACAGTAGCCCCCGGGCCCAAGGCGCGCTCGGACATGGCTTCGAGGCGAAGCCAAAGGGCAAGTGCGGAGCGCCGCGAGCCCCAACCGCATGCGGCCTTGATTGACGCGTGGCGACTGAGGGGCGTGGGCGTCTCCGCTTCCCCAGGCCGCCTTGGCAACCGTTTGACTTGACGAGACCATGCTGCATGCAGAAGAAAACCATCATTACCTGTGATCATGGAGGCCGGCGGTTGGCCTCCTCCTACCTATAAATGAGGAGAGGGGCGAGGCCCCCGTCGCTCATCTCTTCCTCCATTCCGATTGCTTCTTCTTCCTCCTCCTTGCTTCATCGCCTTGCCGCGACACCCATGGCACCGATAAGGAGATTCTCTGCCGCAAAGAAGGGAAAAAACCCCCGCGAAGAAGTAGGGCCACTCCCACCAAAGAAGAGGCTGTCCCGCTCTCGCCACGCCATAGCGAAGCAGGAGGTGACAAGGCCTTGGTACAAGCGGCCTCCCCCTGGCTACCAGCTTCCCTTGTACACCCAAGTAGAGGGCTCCGGAGGAGGAGGTGGCGGCCCACACCGCTCGCACCACGGCCACGGTGGCCATGCTGCGGTGGCACGCGCCGCCAGCCCATGGACTCACGCTGAGGGCTCCTCACGTGAGTTCATGGTGTGGGAAGCAATGCCCCCACGCACGTGGATCAAACTCCCGCAGTTCTTCGCTGAAGAAATGCCGCCGAGGGGGCCACTCGAGTTGTGGCTGCAGCATGCAGAGTGCGACACCCCGGCGACGGGAGAAGAGGTTGAGGTCATCTCCCCGGGCAAGATCTTCATGACCCGTGGACGGGGTGAGGTTGCAGCGCCTGCCGCGCAGACGGGGCCCTTGCCATCCGCTTCGAGTATGACGGCGCCTCCACGATGTTCTTCAAGATCTTTGATGAGGGGGGTCGTCGCCTGGAGTGCTGCCCTGGAGGGGGTCGCCAAGATGGCGCGGCGGCTGGCACCGGTCCCGCCATTGGCCCCGTCGGCGGTTCCTCCAGCAGCCGGGACGGCACCTGGGAGTCCAGCGACTCTCCCGAGCCTTACGAGACATCGGAGACGAGCGACGACAGCTACGTGCCCCCGAGCTCTCGCCGTGCCCAGATGATGGGGTTGTCGCCGGTCTCCCGTGGCCCATTGTTGATGATGACGTTGGTGGCGGCGCCTGTAGATGTGGCTCCTGGAAGCCTTCTTCTTTTGTTCTCTGCGAGGAATCGAGGTGAACCCCGTGGGGTGTGTAAAGAATTTGTAGTACTTTTGTAGTGATCTTTTTCCCATTATGAAATTCGTGATTGCATATCTTGCTTCAGCATTGTTCCCCCTTTTCGTCGTCACGGCAGCTTAGTGCTCTACACCGACAGGTCCCAGTCCCCAGGCAGGCATCAGCCGTCACTGGTATGCCAGGTCGCGATGCCATGGTCAAGGCCAGGAGGTGAGCGGCCAAGGGTCCGGTAAGAGCTCCTGAGGCGCGATGCTCAAGAGGCCCCCCTTGGCGTGCAAGCAGCTTCCTAAAGGTAGGAAAGGAAGGCGACATTGCTAGAGCAAGGCTGCAGGAGCCGAAAATCCTAAGTCACATGCTGGGCTTGACTTGAATACGTGACTTATCTTATCAAGCCTGAGGTGGTTCCCTTGTGCAGCATCCGATTCGTGCATTAGCGGTGGTGGTATGGTTGGGTTAGGCCCGCGCCAGCTTCCCTCTCTTTTTCACGCCATTCTAGGTGCTCTGCGTCCTCAGGTCCCAGCCCTCGAGCGAGCTTAGCCGCCACTGGTATGCCAGGTCGCGGTGCCGTGGTCAAGGCTAGGGGGTGAGGGCTAGAGAGCCAGTAAGAGCCCCTGAGGCGTGATGCTCAGGGCCCCACCTTTTAACACGTAAGCAAATTGCATGAAAAAGGGAAGGAGCTTGTGGTGCCGCCCACAATTAGGCTCCGGAGATTCCTTCAAGTTAGCGCGAGGGAGGAATATAGATTGCCATCGCGTTCGCTGGCCTGCCGCTGGTCTTTCCGCAAGAAGATTAAGGCACTAAGGCCCTGGTGAGGTGACGTGCGCGGGGCGTGCCGCGAGCCAGAGCTCGACCACTCAGGTTTGTCAGCATTGCAGGGACGGACCCGAGCACAAGCTCCGTGCCGACGTATGTAGCCCCCATTGCGGGATCAGCAGGAAGCTGGCCAGCAACGCGGGTGGCCACGAGGGGCAACAACTAAGCAGGTGATGATCATGAAATGACTCAAGCAACAAGGCAAGTTACTTCAAATAGATGCACAAACGATTCATGCCACTGGGATGGACCCGAGCGGGCAGGGGATGATGCAGCCTGAGGGGCGCCCCAACAGAATAAGCTAAAGATGCAAAAGGATACATGTCGCTAGGACAGGCCCATGCGACCTAGGGATGATGCAGCCTGAGGGGCACCCCCAGCTGAGTGAACCGGAAAGAGACACCTGGTACCGTTGTTGAAGAGGTGTTGTAGTAGCTGAAGATGCACGCTGAAGAAGTCGCTCCTCACGAGCCGACCGGGTCCTGAGACTCAGGAGGCTCTGCGGGCACGGGTGGTTATCGCCATCTCTGCCAGGACTGTGCTACCTCTTGAGCACTGCGTTGGTTTTCCCTTGAAGAGGAAAGGGTGATGCAGTAAAGTAGCGTAAGTATTTCCCTCAGTTTTTGAGAACCAAGGTATCAATCCAGTAGGAGACCACGCTCAAGTCCCTTGTACCTACACAAACAAATAAGAACCTTGCAACCAACGCGATAAAGGGGTTGTCAATCCCTTCACGGCCACTTGCAAAAGTAAGATCTGATAGAGATGATAAGATAATATTTTTGGTATTTTTTGGATAAAGATTAAAAGTAAAGATTGCAAAATAAACGGTAATAGAAATAACGGTAGATTAATATGATAGAGAATAGACCCGGGGGCCATAGGTTTCACTAGTGGCTTCTCTCAAGATAGCATAAGTATTACGGTGGGTGAACAAATTACTGTCGAGCAATTGATAGAATTGAGCAAAGTTATGAGAATATCTAGGTATGATCATGTATATAGGCATCAGGCATCACGTCCGTGACAAGTAGACCGACTCCTGCCTGCATCTACTACTATTACTCCACACATCGACCGCTATCCAGCATGCATCTAGAGTATTAAGTTCATAAGAACGGAGTAACGCTTTAAGCAAGACGACATGATGTAGAGGGATAAACTCAAGCAATATGATATAAACCCCATCTTTTTATCCTCGATGGCAACAATACAATACGTGTCGTTTCCCCTACTGTCACTGCGATCGAGCACCACAAGATTGAACCCCAAGCTAAGCACTTCTCCCATTGCAAGAAAGATCAATCTAGTAGGCCAAACCAAACTGAAAATTCGAAGAGACTTGCAAAGATAACCAATCATACATAAAAGAACTCAGAGGAGATTCAAATATTGTTCATAGATAATCTTGATCATAAACCCACAATTCATCAGATCTCAACAAACACACCGCAAAAGAAGAATACATCGAATAGATCTCCAAGAGAATCGAGGGGAACTTTGTATTGAGATCCAAAGAGAGAGAAGAAGCCATCTAGCTAATAACTATGGACCCGAAGGTCTGAGGTAAACTACTCACACATCATCGGAGAGCCTATGGTGTTGATGTAGAAGCCCTCCGTGATCAATGCCCCCTCCGGCGGAGCGCCGAAAAAGGCCCCAAGATGGGATCTCACGGGTACAGAAGGTTGCGGCGGTGGAAATAGGGTTTTGGCTCCTCGTCTGATGTTTCCAGGGTATATGAGTATATATAGGGGAAAGAGGTCGGTCATGAGAGCTACGAGGGGCCCACGAGGGTGGGGGGCACGCCCAGGGGGGCAGGCGCGCCTCCCTGCCTCGGGGCCTCCTCGTTGATTGCTTGACGTCCACTCCAAGTCCTCTAGATCATGTTTGTTCCGAAAATCACATTCCCGAAGGTTTCATTCCGTTTGGACTCCGTTTGATATTCCTTTCCTTCGAAACACTGAAATAGGAAAAAAACAGCAATTTGCGTTGGGCCTCCGGTTAATAGGTTAGTCCCAAAAATAATATAAAAGTGTATAATAAAGCCCATTGAACATCCAAAACAGATAATATAATAGCATGGAACAATCAAAAATTATTGATACGTTGGAGACGTATCAAGCATCCCCAAGCTTAATTCCTGCTCGTCCTCGAGTAGGTAAACGATAAAAACAGAATTTTTGATGTGGAATGCTACTTAGCATAATTTTCAATGTAATTCTTTTTACTGTGGCATGAATATTTAGATCCGAAAGATTCAAGATAAAAGTTTAATGTTGACATAAAAACAATAATACTTCAAACATGCTAACCAAGCAATTACGTCTTATCAAAACAACATAGCCAAAGAAAGCTTATCCCTACAAAATCATATAGTTAGGCCATGCTTCAATTTCGTCACACAAAACGTTCTCATCATGCACAACCCCGATGACAAGCCGAGCAATTGGTTCATACTTTTTAACGCGCTTCAGCCTTTTCAACCCTTACGCAATACATGAGCGCAAGCCATGGATATAGCACTATGGGTGGAATAAAGTATAATGATGGTGTTTATGTGAGAAGACAAAAAAGGTAGAAAGTCTCACATTGACACGGCTAATCAATAGGCTATCGAGATGCCCATCAATTGATGTCAATGAGAGGAGTAGGGATTGCCATGCAACGGATGCACTAGAGCTATAAATATATGAAAGCTCAACAAAAGGAACTAAGTGGGTGTGCATCCAACTTGCTTGCTCACGAAGACCTAGGGCATTTTGAGGAAGCCCATCATTGGAATATACAAGCCAAGTTCTGTAATGAAAAATTCCCACTAGTATATGAAAGTGACAACACAGGAGACTCTCTATCATGAAGATCACGGTGCTACTTTGAAGCACAAGTGTGGAAAAAGCATAGTAACATTGTCCCTTCTCTCTTTTTCTCTCATTTTTTTTCTTGGGCCTTCTCTTTTCTTTTCTTTTTCTTTGGCCTCTTTTTTTATTTAGTCCGGAATCTCATCCCGACTTCTGGGGGAATCATAGTCTCCATCATCCTTTCCTCACATGGGACAATGCTCTAATAATGATGATCATCACACTTTTATTACTTACAACTCAAGAATTACAACTCAATACTTAGAACAAAATATGAATCTATGTGAATGCCTCCGGCGGTGTACCGGGATATGCAATGAATCAAGAATGACATGTATAAAAAATTATGAATGGTGGCTTTGCCACAAATACGATGTTAACTACATGATCATGCAAAGCAATATGACAATGATGGAGCGTGTCATAATAAACGGAACGGTGGAAAGTTGCATGGCAATATCTCTCTGAATGGCTATGGAAATGCCATGATAGGTAGGTATGGTGGCTGTTTTGAGGAAGATATAAGGAGGTTTATGTGTGATAGAGCGTATCATCTCACGGGGTTTGGATGCACTGGCGAAGTTTGCACCAACTCTCAAGGCGAGAAAGGGCACTACATGGTACCATAGAGGCTAGAAAATTGTGGAAGGTTGAGAGTGCGTATAATCCATGCACTCACATTAGTCATAAAGAACTCATATACTTATTGCAAAAGTTTATTAGCCCTCGAAGCAAAGTACTACTACGCATGCCCCTAGAGGGATAGATTGGTAGGAAAAGACCATCGCTTGTCCCCGACCGCCACTCATAAGGAAAGCAATAAATGAACACCTTATGCGTCAAAATTGTCACACAACTTTTACCATACGTGCATGCTACAGGACTTGCCAACCTTAACACAAGTATTTCTCAATTTCACAATTACTCAACTAACACACTCTAATATTATCACCTTTATATCTCAAAACACTTATCAAGTATCAAACTTCTCACGATATTCAATGAACTCAATATGGAAGTTTTTATTTCACTCATCTTGGATGCCTATCATATTAGGACTAATTTCACAATTAATGCAAATTACCATGGTGTTTAAGACTCTCAAAATAATATAAGTGAAGCATGAGAGATCAATAATTTCTATAAAATAAAACCACCACCGTGCTCTAAAAGATATAAGTGAAGCACTAGAGCAAAAACTATATAGCTCAAAAGATATAAGTGAAGCACATAGAGTATTCTAATAAATTCTGAATCATGTGTGTCTCTCTCAAAAGGTGTGTACACCAAGGATTATTGTGATAAACTAAAAAGCAAAGACTCAAATCATACAAGACGCTCCAAGCAAAAACATATCATGTGGTGAATAAAAATATAGCCCCAAGTGAAGTTACCGATAGACGAAGACGAAAGAGGGGATGCCTCCCGGGGCATCCCCAAGCTTAGGCTTTTGGTTGTCCATGAATTTTACCTTGGGGTGCCTTGGGCATCCCCAAGATTAGGCTCTTGCCAATCCTTGTTCCATAATCCATCAAATCTTTACCCAAAACTTGAAAACTTCACAACACAAAACTCAACAGAAAATCTCATGAGCTCTGTTAGCGAAATAAAACAAACCACCACTTTAAGGTACTGTATTGAACTCATTCTTTATTTATATTTGTGTTAAACCTACTGTATTCCAACTTCTGTATGGTTTATAAAATCTTTTACTTGCCATAGATTCATCAAAATAAGCAAACAACACACGAAAAACAGAATCTATCAAAAACAGAATAGTCTGTAGTAATCTGTATCTAACGCAAACTTCTATAACTCAGAAAAATCTACCAAAATAAGATGACCTAGATAATTTGTTTATTGATCTACTGCAATTGGAATCAGTATTTTATCACGTTCTTGTGATTTTAAACTTGTTTTCGTGAGCAGAATGTTTCTGACTTTTTCAGTAAGATCAAATAACTATCATCCAAGAAGATCCTATAGGTTTTACTTGCCACAAACACTAATTAAAACATAAAAACAAATCTAACCAGAGGATAGATCAAAGATTTATTACTAAACAGAACCAAAAAGCAAGGAACTAAAATAAAATTGGGTTGCCTCCCAACAAGCGCTATCGTTTAACGCCCCTAGCTAGGCATAAAGGCGAGGATAGATCTAAGTATTACCATCTTTGGTAGGCAATCCGTAAGTGGCTCTCATAATAGATTCATACGGTAATTTAATTTTATTTCTAGGGAAGTGTTCCATGCCTTTCCATAATGGAAATTGGAATCTAATATTCCCTTCCTTTATATCAATGATTGCACCAATCGTTCTAAGGAAAGGCCTACCAAGAATAATAGGACATGAAGGATTGCAATCTATATCAAAAACAATGAAATCTACGGGCACATTGTTCCTATTTGCAACAATAAGAACATCATTAATTCTTCCCATAGGTTTCTTAATGGTGGAATCTGCAAGGTGCAAGTTTAAAGAACAATAATCAAACTCACGGAAACCTAGCAAATCACACAAAGTTTTTGGAATCGTGGAAACACTAGCACCCAAATCACACAAAGCATAGCATTCGTGATCTTTAATTCTAATTCTAATTATATGTTCCCACTCATCATAAAGTTTTCTAGGGATAGAAACTTCCAACTCAAGTTTTTCTTCATAAGATTGCATCAAAGCATCAACGATATGTTTAGAAAAGGCTTTATTTTGACTATAAGCATGAGGAGGATTTAGCACAGATTGCAACAAGGAAATACAATCTATCAAAGAGCAATTATCATAATTAAATTCCTTGAAATCCAAAATAGTGGGTTAATTGTTGTCTAAAGTTTTAACCTCTTCAATCCCACTTTTACCAATTTTTGCATCAAGATCTAAAAACTCCGAATTTTTGGGACGCCTTCTAACTAAAGTTGACTCATCTCCAGTCCCATCATTATCAAGATTCATATTGCAAAACAAAGATTTAATAGGGGGCACATCAATAACCTTTAGATCTTCATCTTTATTCTCATAAAAAAATCCGGCTTAGCGGCCATCTTATTAACTAAGATGGCCTGCTTATCCGAAATTTCAGCTATTAATTTTTCAAGATGAGCAATCTGAGATTTCAAACCATAAAATTCCTTAGACATATCATCAAGCTCTTTATTCATGTACTCCATAAAGCCTTTTTGTTCCTTAAGCTCGTTTCTAAAAAAATTATTATGCTCAAATTGTAAAGTCATAAAACTTCTGACGTTGCTTTCAATCTCTTCCAACCTTTTAAGGTGAAGATCACCAAATCTAGGCAGGGCCATAAGGGCAACAAGAAACAAGAGGCAAGCAAAAAGTGGCTAACGGAAAAGAGGGCGAATAAAGCGTCAAGGGTGAAGTGGGGGAGAGGAAAACGAGAGGCAAATGGCAAATAATGTAATGCGAGGGATAAGAGTTTGTGATGGGTACTTGGTATGTTTTGACTTGTGCGTAGACTCCCCGACAACGGCACCAGAAATCCTTCTTGCTACCTCTTGAGCACTTCGTTGGTTTTCCCTTGAAGAGGAAAGGGTGATGCAGTAAAGTAGCGTAAGTATTTCCCTCAGTTTTTGAGAACCAAGGTATCAATCCAATAGGAGACCACGCTCAAGTCCCTTGTACCTACACAAACAAATGAGAACCTTGCAACCAACATGATAAAGGGGTTGTCAGTCCCTTCACGGCCACTTGCAAAAGTGAGATCTGATAGAGATGATAAGATAATATTTGTGGTATTTTTAGGATAAAGATTAAAAGTAAAGATTGCAAAATAAACGGTAATAGAAATAATGGTAGATTAATATGATAGAGAATAGACCCGGGGGCCATAGGTTTCACTAGTGGCTTCTCTCAAGATAGCATAAGTATTACGGTGGGTGAACAAATCACTGTCGAGCAATTGATAGAATTGAGCATAGTTATGAGAATATCTAGGTATGATCATGTATATAGGCATCACGTCCGTGACAAGTAGATGGACTCCTGCCTGCATCTACTACTATTACTCCACACATCGACCGCTATCCAGCATGCATCTAGAGTATTAAGTTCATAAGAACGGAGTAACACTTTAAGCAAGATGACATGATGTAGAGGGATAAACTCAAGCAATATGATATAAACCCCATCTTTTTATCCTCGATGGCAACAATACAATACGTGTCGTTTCCCCTACTGTCACTGCGATCGAGCACCGCAAGATTGAACCCAAAGCTAAGCACTTCTCCCATTGCAAGAAAGATCAATCTAGTAGGCCAAACCAAACTGAAAATTCGAAGAGACTTGGAAAGATAACCAATCATACATAAAAGAATTCAGAGGAGATTCAAATATTGTTCATAGATAATCTTGATCATAAATCCGCAATTCATCGGATCTCGACAAACACACCGCAAAAGAAGATTACAGCGAATAGATCTCCAAGAGAATCGAGGAGAACTTTGTATTGAGATCCAAAGAGAGAGAAGAAGCCATCTAGCTAATAACTATGGACCTGAAGGTCTGAGGTAAACTACTCACACATCATCGGAGAGGCTATGGTGTTGATGAAGAAGCCCTCCGTGATCAATGCCCCCTCCGGCGGAGCGCCGAAAAAGGCCCCAAGATGGGATCTCACGGGTACAGAATGTTGCGGCGGTGGAAATAGGGTTTTGGATCCTCGTCTGATGTTTCCAGGGTATATGAGTATATATAGGCAAAAGAGGTCGTTCAGGAGAGCTATGAGGGGCCCACGAGGGTGGGGGCACGCCAGGGGGGCAGGCGCGCCTCGCTGCCTCGTGGCCTCCTCGTTGATTGCTTGACGTCCACTCCAAGTCCTCTGGATCACGTTTGTTCCAAAAATCACGTTCCTGAAGGTTTCATTCTGTTTGGACTCCGTTTGATATTCCTTTCCTTGGAAACACTGAAATAGGCAAAAAACAACAATTTGGGTTGGGCCTCCGGTTAATAGGTTAGTCCCAAAAATAATATAAAAGTGTATAATAAAGCTCATTGAACATCTAGAACAGATAATATAATAGCATGGAACAATAAAAAATTATAGATACATTGGAGACGTATCGGACTGCGTGATGCCTGGACTCCTGAGCTGCCAGAATGGTCCGCAAGCGGCGCTTGAAGGTAACAGCCGCGCTCAGCAAGCCGAAAGGCATGCGAACATAGCTGTGAGGGGGACCCTCACACCGGCCAATGAGCGAAGGCCAGAAACGCTCTTGAGATGCTGCCCTATTGAATCCTGGGATGTCAATGCAGACACGCAACTCGTCGTCCTCGACAGGACACGGAGCTGCGCTAGGTGGTGGGCGGCGGTCGCCGTGTATGGTCCTTGCTTCTTGAAGCTCCTCGGTCGCATTGGTGATGAACTCCTGAGCACCAGGCGCTCCACGCCTTGTGCCCCTTTGGGGGAAACGTGCGGTGAAGCACGCCTCCACGTGGTGCCCGAGCGCCTCTCGTGACATTGGCTAGGTCTAAGGCCCTCCAGAACAGAGCCCCCGAGCCCTGCCTGAGGAGGGAGCCGGGCGCGCCTTCCTATGTGAGGGAGGGAGGAGCCCCGTCCGTGGGCGCAAGTCCTGAGGTGGCGCCGCCGCTCTCCTGAGGCCCTTGGTGGAGCAGCTGCTTCTTCTTCTTCTTCTTCTTCTTCTTCTTCTTCTTCTTCTTCTTGGGGATGGCCTCAAGAGGGTAGATGGCGCCTTCGTTATCTGGGTCTTCGGCTGCTGTATCTTGGTATGTGCGCTCGAGATAGCACACCGCGTCCTTATCCTCATAGGCGACCGTTATGACGTCGGCGGTCCCTGGCATCTTGAGGACATTGTAGCTGTGATGGGTCACTGCCATAAACTTGGCCAGCGTTGGATACCCGAGGATGGCGTTGTACGACAGGGGGATGTGGGCGACGTTGAAGTCAATGAGCTCGGTACGATAGTTGTCGCGCTTGCCGAAGGTGACAAGGAGGCGGACCTGCCCTATCGGGGTGGTGGAGCCGTCAGTCACTCCTCAGAAGGGCTTGGTAGGCTGCAGCTGATTGTATGGCACCTAGAGGCGGTCAAACGTCTCGACGGACAGGACATTGAGCCCCGCGCCACCGTCAATGAGGGTCTTGGTGACTTGGACGTTGCTGATGATGGGAAAGCAGAGCATCGGGAGGGCGTCGGCAGTTGCCGCGCACTTGAGCTGGTTGGACGAGCTGAAGGTAATAGCGCAGTGGACCACCTGAGTGGGCGTGTGGCCTCGAGCCTGGGGAAGGCCGCGTTCACTTCGCGGCCGAACTGCTTGAAGATGCACTGGGAGGCTGGGGCCTGAGCACCACCCAAGATGTAGGCGATGGCACGAGGCTCCTAGAAACCCCTAGCCCCCTCGTCCTGATGGTGGTCGTCCTTCCTCCTTGGTGGTGGCGGCAGCAGAGGGAGGCCAGCGTTGCCCTGAGGATGGTCCTCACGAGGCTGCTCCCTCCAGGCGCCCTCGCGAGGCAGGTCCTGCCAGCGATCCTCACGAGGTCTATCACGCCACTCCTGGCGGGGGCCGCGGTTGTCTCAGCGTCCTCCTCCTCGGTTGTAGCCTTGGTCGTTGCACTCGGGGCGTCGACCGAAGCGCCTATCGCGGATGGCCTTGAGCTCTTGGCAGTCATTGGTGTTGTGGCTGTGTACGTTGTGGAAGGCGTAGAACGGGCGGCTACTCTTGGACGACTCGGGTTGGTCTCGGATGTGCTTCATCTCCGGCTCAACCGCAAGCATGGCTACTCCCTTGCGCTTTACATCTTTGACCTTGGCCTTCTTGTCTTCCGGGTCGGTGGCTGGAAGCTCGAGGAGAGAGAGGCGCCCTTCCTCAGCTCTTGCGCACTTGGTCGCCATGTTGAACATCTCCAGGGCTGTGCACAGCTCCTCGTGGATGGTGAGCTCCTCCTTCATCTTGACATCGCGGACGCTGTCGGAGAACACAGAGATGATGGCCTCGTCCGTCACCTTGGGGATCTTGAGGCAAACGCTGTTGAAGCGCTGGATGTACTTCTGCAGGGTTTTGCCTGGCTGTTGCTTGATGCGCCGTAGGTCACCCGCAGCCGGCGGGCGGTCGTGAGTGCCCTAAGTTGGCGACGAAACGCTCACGCATCTCGCCCCAGGAGGAGATCGATCCCATGGGCAAGTTCAGAGCCACGAGCGCGCGCCATCCTTGAGGAACCAGTTTGCCATGCCCTTCTCGTCGCCGTTGGCTGCCTTGATGCTCAGCTCGCGGAGCTGCAAGAACTCTGCAGGGTCGGGGGTGCCGTCGTAGCTCGGAGGCAGGTCTGGCTTGAACTTGCCGGGCCAGACGATGCTGCGCAGCTCGGGAGTGAAGGCGCGGCAGTCTACTATGGTCACCGGAGCCCGCCGCGGGGGCGGAGCCTGGTCCTGGTATCCACGCGCCGCCGCCGCAGGCAGCACGCGGTCTTGACGCGGTGGTGCTGGGAGTGCGGGAGCGTTTTCTGGCGGCCGGGGGACTTCTTGGCAGGTTCCTTCTTCGTGCGCGGGCGCCCGGTGTGGCGGGTGATAATCCCCAATTGCAGGGAATCATCGTAGCAATTCCCAATGGTGGAAGTGATAAGTATGGAGTGTCGAACCCACAAGGAGCTAAAGGTAAGATCAATATTCTCTCAAGTCATATCTGCCACTGATACGATTTTACGTACACCGAAAGTTTGCTTCCAACTAGAAACGAGAAATAAAACTACGTTGTGGGTATGAAGAGGATAACTTTGCATGATATCGGAAAGATAAAACATAAAAGTAGGTGCTGTTATCATAAAGTTATAATATATTACTAAATATTATAAATCGCGAGTGTGGAATAATGATGGATCTGTGTGCGGAATTGTCCTAGGCAATTGTTAACAAGACCGGTAGTCGTCATTGCAATTTCATATGAGGGAGAGGCATAAGCTAACATACTTTCTCTTCTTGGATCATATGCACTTATGATTGGAACTCTAGCAAGCATCCGCAACTACTAAAGATCATTAAGGTAAAACCCAACCATAGCATTAAAGCATCAAGTCCCCTTTATCCCATACGCCACAACCCCCTTACTCGGGTTTATGCTTCTGTCACTCAAGCAACCCACTATAAGTGAATCATGAACGTATTGCAACACCCTACAGCGGGAATCCCTCACGCTTGCGCCACACGGAGGGCACAATAGGACAACACCAAAATAAAACATACAACTCGTACCAATCTAGATCATCAATCAACCCAAAGACAAAGGGTATCTACTCAAAACATCATAGGATGGCAACACATCATTGGATCATAATATGTGGCATAAAGCACCATGTTCAAGTAGGGATTACAGCGGGGTGCGGGAGAGTGGACCACGTAAAATAGATGAGGATGGTGATGATGATGGTGATGTTGATGAAGACGATCACCGCGGCGATGATTCCCCTCCCGTTGGCACTCCGGCTGCACCGAGAGAGAGAAGGAGAGGTTCTCCCCCTTGTGCTTCCTTCTCCATGGCCTCCCCCCTAGATGGGGATAGGTTCTCCCTCTGGTCCTTAGCCTTCATGGCGCTGATGGCCCCTCCGGGATCCTCCCCCATGGCCTCGGGTGATGATGGCCCCCTCCGGCAGGGTGCTGGAGAGGGCCTAGATTGATTTCTCGTGGCTACAGAGGCATGCGGCGGCGGAACTTCCGATCTAGGCTAATTTTCCGAGGTTTCTGTATTTATAGGAATTTTTGGCGTCGGTCTCACGTCAAGGAGGTGCCCGAGGCATCCACGAGGCAGACCCACGCGCCTGGTGGGGGGCGCCCCCACCCTCGTGGGCGCCCCGGGACTCTCCTGGCCCAACTCTTTTACTCCGGGGTCTTCTTTTGGTCCAAAAAAATCGTCAAAAATTGGCACGTCAATTGGACTCCGTTTGATATTCCTTTTCTGTAAAACTCAAAAACAAGGAAAACAGGAACTGGCAGTTGGCTCTAGGTTAATAGGTTAGTCCCAAAAATCATATAAAATAGCATATAAATGCATATAAAGCATCTATGATGGATAATATAATAGCATGAATACTTCATAAATTATAGATACGTTGGAGACGTATCAGCATCCCCAAGCTTAATTCCTGCTCGTCCTCGAGTAGGTAAATGATAAAAGAAATAATTTAATGAAGTGTGAATGCTAGCAGGTGCACAAGTTTGATTAATGATAATTTCAATCACCTTTTCTAGCATCATTATATGTCATAAAAGTAGCTCATCTCATAAAACTTTTCATGATCAAGTAACAAGCTATTAACGTGTTAAAGTATAGATCATAAACTTTCTTGAAACTAACAAACTATATGCTCAGTCATCAAACAATTGCAATTCATCTTATTTTCAGGAAGGGTCTATGTCAGGGCTTTGATTTAGCAAACTCCACACACTCAACTATCATTTAATCTTTCACAATTGCTAACACTCACGTGATATTTATGGGTTCAAGGTTTTAATCGGACACAGAGAAAGATAGGGGCTTATAGTTTCGCCTCCCAACCTTTTACCTCAAGGGTAATGTCAACAATAATAGTTCATGATAACTTACATCCAATTGGATATATATATCAGGATCTTTCCAACACAATGTGCTTGCCAAAGGATAAAATGTAAAAAGGAAAGGTGAAGATCACCATGACTCTTGCATAAGGTAGATGATAAAAGTAAAAGATAGGCCCTTCGCAGAGGGAAGCAAAGGTTGTCATGCACTTTTATGGTTGGATGCACAAAATCTTAATGCAAAAGAACGTCACTTTATATTGCCACTTGTGATATGGAACTTTATTATGCAGTCCGTCGCTTTTATTTCTTCCACATCACAAGATCGTATAAAGCTTATTTTCTCCACATTAATAGATCATACATATTTAGAAGGCAATTTTTATTGCATGCACCAATGACAACTTACTTGAAGGATCTTACTCAATCCATAGGTAGGTATGATGGACTCTCATGGCAAAACTCGTTTTAAGGGATATTCGGAAGCACAAGTAGTATCTCTACTTGGTGCAAAGAATTTGGCTAGCATGAGGGGGAAAGGCAAGCTCGGCATGTTGGATAATCCATGACAATATATTTTATTTCAGATATAAGAAAACATAACCCATTACGTTGTCTTCCTTGTCCAACATCAACCTTTTAGCATGTCATATTTTAATGAGTGCTCACATTTGCAAAAGATGTCCAGGATAGTATATTTATATGTGAAATCTCTCTTCCTTCAATATTCTTTCATGAATTGTTCAAGTGACCAATTCTACGTTTGCTAACTTTCAATGAGTTTAATACCTATACTTATTATGTGTGAAGTCATTACTCCCCATGTTATAAGCATATGAAACATATATAAATTCATATTTATGACATTCAATTCATTCAACCATTTACTCATAGGATATACGTGAAGCACATGAGTAAATGACAAACTACTCCAAAAAGATATAAGTGAAGAACACTGAGTAGTCAAATAATTAACTAGCCATGGGAGGATTATTTTTCATTCAAGATTTCAGATCCAATGATTCTATTCAAACAGCAAGTAAGATTGAAAATACGCTCCAAGCAAAACACATATCATGTGACGAATAAAAATATAGCTCCGAGTAAGGTATACCGATAGTTCTGAAGACGAAAGAGGGGATGCCTTCCGGGGCATCCCCAAGCTTAGGCGCTTGAGTCTTACTTGAGTATTACCTTGGGGTGCCTTGGGCATCCCCAAGCTTAGGGTCTTTCCACTCCTTATTCTCCTCATATCGATATCTCACCCAAAGCTTGAAAACTACAATCACACAAAACTTAACGGAACTTCGTGAGATAGGTTAGTATGATAAAGAGTAAACCATTCACTTTGGTACTGTCAAAGACAAGGTTCATAATTGTTCTTGCACAATTCCTACTGTAACATATCATTTCTACAATTTATATTGAGAAATATAAGCCATAGAAACTAGAAAACAAGCAAACTATGCAATGAAAACAGAATCTGTCAGAAACAGAACAGTCTGTAATGACCTGAACATAAACCATACTTCTGCTACTCCAAAAATTATGAAATAAATTGGTGGACGTGAGGAATTTGTCTATTAATCTTCTGCAAAAAGAATCAACTCAAAATCACTCTTCTGTAAAAAATCGTAGCTAATCCCGTGAGCGCAATGTTTCTGTTTTTTACAGCAAGATCACATTAACTTTCACCCAAGTCTTCCCAAAGGTCTTACTTGGCACTTTATTGAAAAAAAGCTATAAAACATGATTACTACAGTAGCTTAATCATGTAAACACACAAAAATAGTAAGGGTAAATATTGGGTTGTCTCCCAACGAGCGCTTTTCTTTAATGCCTTTTAGCTAGGCATGATGATTTCAATGATGCTCACATAAATGAAAAGAATTGAAACATAAAGAGAGCATCATGAAGAATATGACTAGCACATTTAAATCTAACCCACTTCCTGTGCCTAGGGACTTTGTGAGCACATAATTTATAGGAGCTAGAATCAACTAGCATAGGAAGGCAAAACAAGTATAACTTCAAAACCTTAAGCACATAGAGAGGAAACTTGATATTATTGCGACTCCTACAAGCATATTTTCCTCCCTCATAATAATTTTCAGTAGCATCATGAATTAATTCAACAATATAACCATCACATAAAGCATTCTTTTTATAATCTACAAGCATAGAAATTTTCTACTCTCCACATAATCAAAATTCTTCTCATCGGAATAGCGGGATCAGTAGTTCCTAAAGTTGACACTCTTCCAAACCCGCTTTAGATGATAGTATTATTCATACTCCAAAAGATATAAGTGAAGTTCATGGATCATTCTACAATTAATAAAGACTAACCAATATACAAGCTCAAAATATGTAAGTGAAGCACACGAAGCATCCTATAAAACCATACTCAAAAGTTTTAAGTGAAGCACAAATAGCAATTCTATAAGATCATACTTAAAAGATATAAGTGAAGCACATGAAGTATTCTATAAATTGATGAAGGGGAATCTCATACTAGCATGGTTCATAAATAAAAAACAAAAACACAAAGGACACAAATCATGTGAACAAAACAAAAACCGAGTTATACCGATAATTGTTGAAGAAGAAAGATGGGATGCCAACTGGGGCATCCCCAAGCTTAGATGCTTGAGTATCTTTTAAAATTTTTACTTGGGGTGCCTTGGGAATCCCCAAGATTGAACTCTTGCCTCTCTTTATTCTTCTCATATTGATAGCTCCTCGATCTTCGAACACTTCATCCACACAAAACTTTTAACAAAAACTTTGTGAGATCCGTTAGTATAACAAAGCAAATCACTACTATAAGTACTGTTGCAAACCAATTCATATTTTGTTTTTGCATTATAGCTACTGTAATATAACTTTTCCATGGCTTAATCCACTGATAGAAATCAATAGTTTCATCAAAACAAGCAAGCAATGCATCAAAAACAGAATCTGTCTTAAACAGGATAGTCTGTAGTAATATGGAAGTTTAGTAAACTTCTGTAACTCCTAAAATTATGAAATAAAATTGAAAATTTGAACAATTTGTACAGAAGTAATGTGCAAAAAGTTTCAGACCCATTTGACCTTCCAGTAAAAAATGTAAATCATGCACTACAGCCAAAGTTTCTGTTTTTGTTATGCACATAGTAAACAAGCAATCTAATCATCCTAAAACCAAAGCTTGGCACGTTATTTTTATAATAAAATGGATATATACAAGGGGATAATTATTTACAGAGAAACTTCCATGAAAAATTCTACATTGTTTCCGTGAGCATGAACACAAGTGCTGAAGGTCGACCCTCACTTCTTCAATGCATAACTTTCCAATCACTTCTCTTTTTGAAAAACTTTTTAGGCATGAGAGGCAAGTAATAATTTTTTTGTATTTTCATTCTTTAAAAAAAATATGTTTCACCCACAACTAAACGGAAACAAAAAGGAAAAACAAAATCTACTTAGTCAAGAAAGCAAACAAGCACACACGAGAATATCAACCTCACGCTATTGCTCCCCGGCAACGGCGCCAGAAAAGAGCTTGATAATCCCCAAGTGCAGGGAATCATCGTAGCAATTCCCAATGGTGGAAGTGATAAGTATGGAGTGTCGAACCCACAAGGAGCTAAAGTTAAGATCAATATCTCTCAAGTCCTATCTGCCACTGATACGACTTTACGTACACGAAACGTTTGCTTCCAACTAGAAACGAGAAATAAAACTACGTTGTGGGTATGAAGAGCATAACTTTGCATGATATCGGAAAGATAAAACATAAAAGTAGGTGCTGTTATCATAAAGTTAGAATATATTACTAAATATTATAAATAGCGAGTGTGGAATAATGATGGATCAGTGTGCGGAATTGTCCTAGGCAATTGTTAATAAGACCGGTAGTCGTCCTTGCAATTTCATATGAGGGAGAGGCATAAGCTAACATACTTTCTCTTCTTGGATCATATGCACTTATGATTGGAACTCTAGCAAGCATCCGCAACTACTAAAGATCATTAAGGTAAAACCCAACCATAGCATTAAAGCATCAAGTCCCCTTTATCCCATACGCCACAACCCCCTTACTCAGGTTTATGCTTCTGTCACTCAGGCAACCCACTATAAGTGAATCATGAACGTATTGCAACACCCTACAACGGGAATCCCTCACGCTTGCGTGACACGGAGGGCACAATAGGACAGCACCAAAATAAAACATACAACTCGTACCAATCTAGATCATCAATCAACCCAAAGACAAAGGATATCTACTCAACACATCATAGGATGGTAACACATCATTGCATCATAATATGTGGCATAAAGCACCATGTTCAAGTAGGGATTACAGCGGGGTGCGGGAGAGTGGACCACGTAAAATAGATGAGGATGGTGATGATGATGGTGATGTTGATGAAGACGATCACAGCGGGGATGATTCCCCTCCCGATGGCACTCCGGCGCCACCGAGAGAGAGGAGGAGAGGTTCCCCCCTTGTGCTTCCTCCTCCATGGCCTCCCCCCTAGATGGGGAGAGGTTCTCCCTCTGGTCCTTGGCCTTCATGGTGATGATGCCCCCTCCGGGATCCTCCCCCATGGCCTCGGGTGATGATGGCCCCCTCCGGCAGGGTGCCGGAGAGGGCCTAGATTGATTTCTCGTGGCTACAGAGGCTTGCGGTGGCGGAACTTCCGATCTAAGTTAATTTTCCGAGGTTTATGTATTTATAGGAATTTTTGGCGTCGGTCTCACGTCAAGGAGGTGCCCGAGGCGTCCGTGAGGCAGGCCCACGCGCCTGGGGGGGGGGGGGGGGGGGGGGGGTGGGCGCGCCCCCCACCCTCATGGGCGCCCCGGGACTCTCCAGGCCCAACTCTTTTACTCTGTGGTCTTCTTTTGGTCCATAAAAAATCATCAAAAATTGGCACGTCAATTGGACTCCGTTTGATATTCCTTTTCTGTAAAACTCAAAAACAAGGAAAAAACATGAACTGGCACTGGGCTCTAGGTTAATAGCTTAGTCCCAAAAATCATATAAAATAGCATATAAATGCATATAAAACATCTAAGATGGTTAATATAAAGCATGAATACTTCATAAATTATGGATACGTTGGAGACGTATCAGTGGGTCACACCGCGGGGCCACGCGTCTTGGCGCGAGGGCGCCGTCTTGATGCGGAGGTGGTGGAGGCGCTCTGTGAGCTACATCGCCCGTAGCTGGAGGTGGGCAAGGCGACGAGAGAGACGGTGTAGGAGAGCCCCCAGCAGCGCTGACGAGCTCGGTGATGCGGTCCAGCCAGTCCTCGTAGAGGTCGTCGACCGGGCGGTAACGCAGGAGCTCGCGTGCCATGAGTAGCGTGGCTTGCGCGTCCGTGGGTGCGTGACGAGCGTGGGACGACGAGCCGGCCGGAGTCAGCGACGGGGTGGCGGTGCGTCCATCTCGCCACACGGAGGGGTGCAGCGACGAAGCTTGCTGCTCGTTCCCCACCAGGCCGGTGGCGACGTTGGCAGCGGGTGATCGAGAACGGCGGGGAGGTCCGCCAATGGGCGCCGTCTGAGCGACGCGAGCAGCAAGGGCGGCCCGGCGCTCAGCACGGGCTCGACGAGCGTCTGCCATGGATACGGAGGAGCAGGGGAGCGTGGATCGACGGAAGAAAGGCTTCAGCGCACCCCTACCTGGCACGCCAAATGTTGGATTCTGGGTTCCGCCAAACCCTTGAGGTTCGAACAGTAGGGTGCGCACAAAGAACTCTCTCTCCCTAGCTCGCTCCCGCAACGATCTCAAGGCCTAGCTCGCCGAACCCAAGGAACAAGAGACACAAGAGTTTATACTAGTTTGGGCCACTGATGTGGTGTAATACCCTACTCCAGTGTGGGGTGGTGGATTGCATTGCTGGCTGAGGATGAACAAGTACAAGGTATGAACAGCCTCCTGAGGAGAGGTGTTCTTGAGCTCGGGGAGCTGGTGAGTGTGAGGATGGTCTGAATGATCCGTCCCCCTCTATGGTGGTGGCTAGTCCTATTTATAGGGGCCCTGGTCCTCTTCCCAAATGTTAGGTGGGAAGGGATCCCACAATGGCTAATTTTGAAGGGAGACAACTAGTACAAGTTATCCTGACAAAAGGTGGTCTTCACCTGCCAAAGGCTCTGGTGGTGACGCTGCTGTGGGCTCCGTGGTGACCTCCGTCCTGCCGTCCTGCTAGTTTTGGTCTCGTTGCACCGATATGGAAACCTTTGCCTAATGCCTCGGGACTCCTCGCCTGCGCCTGCCTCTTTAGCACCAAAGAGGAAACTGGTACACTGCGCTCGCTGGCGCTCGCCTGGCCTTGGTCGTCATGGCTCACGTCACGCACACCTCGCGAGGTGCCCCTTGCCTTGATATCTCCGCTCCTCGGGAGCCCGCCTAGCGAGGCCGCCCCCGAGGAGGCCTTGCGTCATCCGCCTCGCGAGGCTAGGCCCCTTGCGAGGGTCTTGAGTGGTTGCTGCTGAAGATGGGTCGTATCAGGCCGCTGGTGGAGCCATGCCGTGGGCCGCAGACAGGCAAGTCTGGGTACCCCCGTTCCCAGGACGCCGACACTTGCCGGATCTGTTTTTGAGTGCAATCTTGTTTGCGTAATCATGATGCCTCAAAGAAGATATTATGATGCTCCTTACCCCAATATTTTGCTTGAAATTGAGAAAAGTACTAAGGAATATATGACGACACAATTTGAGCATAATAAGTATTTTACCGAAGAACTTAAGGAGCGCTCTATTTTGCTAGATGCTATTACAAAACAACTTGATGATATTAGTAGAGAAGTTTGCAATCTCCAATCTAAGTATGCTTTTGCTGAAAGTTTGCTAGGAAAAAAATCCGATGCACAAGCTACCTTAGTAAATCAAATGATGGCCGCTAAACCAATCTTGTTAGAAGATAAAAATGATGAAAATCTTAAAGTGATTGGTGTTTCTTCTATTGATTCCTTGTTTAGTAAAGTTAAGACTGATGAAAAAGGGACTGGAGAAGACTCAACTTTAGCTAGAAGGCGTCCTGATAATTCTGAGGGTGAAAATCTTGTTGAGAAAATTGATTAAAGTGGGTTTGAAGAGGTCAAGACTTTAACTAGCGATGCACCCATTCTTTTGGAATACAAAGACTTTAATTATGATAGTTGCTCTTTGATTGATTGTATTTCTTTGTTGCAATCCATGATAAATTCACCCCATGCCTATGAACAAAATAAAGCTTTTACTAAACATATTGTTGATGCTATGATGAAACCTTTTGAAGAAAAGTTGGAATTAAAAGTTTCAATTCTTAGAAAATTACATGATGAATGGGAACCTACTATCAAAGTCAAGATTAAAAATTATGAGTGTTTTGCTTTGTGTGACTTGGGTGCTAGTGTTTCTACAATTCCTAAATCTTTATGTGATTTGCTTGGTCTTACCGATATTGAAGAATGCTCTTTAAATTTGCACTTGGCGGATTCTACTATTAAAAAGCCTATGGGAAGAATTAATGATGTTCTTATTCTTGCAAATAGGCATTTTGTGCTCATAGACTTTATTGTTCTTGATATTGATTGCAGTCCGTCTTGTCCAATTATTCTTGGTAGACGATTTTTACGCACTATCATTGCCGTGATTGATATGAAAGAAGGCAATATTAAGTTCCAATTTCCACTAAGGAAGGGTATGGAACACTTACCTAGAACAAGTATTAGGCCACCATATGAATCAATCATGAGGGTATCTTATGGATCTCTAAACAAAGATGACGAAACTTAGATCCTTGCTTTATGCCTAGCTAGGAGCGTGAAACAATAGCGCTTGTTGGGAGGCAACCCAATGAATAAAATTTATTTTTGATTTTTGCTTTCTGTTGTTTAGTGTTTGCACAATTATGCTACTATAATGATTGTGTTTTCTGTGTTTTAATTAGTGTTTGTGCCAAGTAGAGCCTTTAGGATCTTCTTGTGTGAAAGTTGTTTCATCTTGCTGAAAAAACAGGAACTTTTGCGTCCGGAGTTACAATCTTTAAAAATCACAGAAGCGATGGAAAATTCTGAATTTTTTTTACAGTAGATTGATAAACAAATTTTTCCATGCTAGATGTGTTATTCTCACGATGAGTGTTGATTCACTTCTCATTACACGAGAGTAAGGCAAAGGTATTAGGGATGCCCAGTCCCGAAATGAAAAATGAATTTACTTTATGTTGTCAATTAATAAATTCCTTGGAAAGTGTTCGTATGGAAGGCAACCGTGGATACGGCTAGCCATGGAAAGTGAAAGTATGGTGGAAAAAGGAATAAACTTTACTTTCTGTTTGGGGACCGCCTATGATATATCTAGCATGGAAAGTGTTGCTAACTCTAAGTCGTTTTTGTTGGTGGGAAAGGCACACCTCCCAAAATGTTTTATCTCTAAGTTTTTCGCTTTGAGCTCTGGCACCTCTACAAATCCCTACTTCCCTCTACGAAGGGCCTTTTTTTACTTTATGCAATTTTTTTTTGAATTTGAGTCTCCATCTTCTCTTATAAAAGCACCAACTAGGAGGCAATATGATCGTACTTGAGTATTGGGTGTAGCTAATATGCGAGTGCGTTTCATGAATGGATTAATGATTGAGCATGATGAGCTAGGGATAACTTACTTTAGCGTTGATATTTTGAAAGACATGGTTGCTTGTTGATATGCTTGAGTATTTAAGTCATCATGTCAAAATTAGACTATTGATTTGAATCATATAAAAGTCCAAATGTCCATGCTATAAAGGAAAGAATATGATATGACATGTTAGGCAGCATTGCACATCAAAAATTCGGTTTTTATCACTTACCTACTCTAGGACGAGCAGGAGTTAAGCTTGGGGATGCTGATACGTCTCCAACGTATCTATAATTTTTTATTGTTCCATGTTGTTATATTATCAATCTTGGATGTTTTATAATCATTTTATAGTCATTTTATATCATTTTTTGGTACTAACCTATTGACATAGTGCCAAGTGCCAGTTGTTGTTTTCTGCATGTTTTTTTACTTCGCAGGAAATCAATACCAAACGGATTCCAAATGCAACGAAACTTCACAGAGATTTTGTATGGACCAGAAGACACCCAATGGGCCAAGGCTGCGCCTGGGGGGTGCTCCGAGGGGAGCACAACCCACCAGGGTGCGCCAGGAGGCCCAGGCGCGCCCTGGTGGGTTGTGCCCACCTCGGGTGCCCCTCGGACCGCCTCTTTGCTCTATAAATACCCCAATATTCCAGAAACCCTAGGGGAGTCGACGAAAATCAATTCCAGCCGCCGTAGAGTCGAGAACTACCAGATCCAATCTAGACACCATCACGGAGGGGTTCACCACTTCCATTGGTGCCTCTCCGATGATGCGTGAGTAGTCCTTTGTAGACCTAAGGGTCCGTAGTTAGTAGCGAGATGGATTCCTCTCTCTCGTTTGATTCTCAATACAGTGGTCTCTTGGAGATCCATATGATGTAACTCTTTTTGCGGTGTGTTTGTTGGGATCTGATGAACTTTGAGTGTATGATTAGTTATACCTTTTTTATATCCATGAAAGTTATTTGAGTTTCTTTGATATCTTATATGCATGATTGCTTATGTCCTCGTATTTCTTCTCCGATATTTGGGTTTTGTTTGGCCAACTTGATCTATTTATCTTGCAATGGGAAGAGGTGCTTTGTAGTGGGTTCGATCTTACGGTGGTTGATCCCATTGACAGAAGGGGAACCGACACGTATGTGTCGTTGCTACTAAGGATAAAATGATGGGGTCTATTTCTACATAAATAGATCTTGTCTACATCATGTCATCGTTCTTATTGCATTACTTCGTTTCTCCATGGACTTAACACACTAGATGCATGCTGGATAGCGGTCGATGTGTGGAGTAATAGTAGTAGATGCAGGCACGAGTCGGTGTACTAATCTTGGACGTGATGCCTATATAATGATCATTGACTGGATATCGTCATGGTTATTTGAAGTTCTATCATTTGCCCAACAGTAATTTGTTTACCCACCGTTTGCTATTTTTCTCGAGAGAAGCCACTAGTGAAACCTACGGCCCCCGGGTCTCTTTCTCATATTATTTGCCTTTGCGATGTATTTTCCTTTGCTTTTATTTTCAGATCTACTAAACCAAAAATACAAAAATACCTTGCTGCAATTTATTCTTATTATTTTATTTGGTGTTCGATCTATCAATCTATTACAACTTTCTCCCGTCCACGTGTCAATTTCTGGCGCCGTTACCCGAAAGGGATTGACAACCCCTTTAACTAGTCGGGCTGCGAGTGGTTGTTATTTGTGTGCAAGTGATGTTTACGTTGTGTTGCTTGGTTCTCTTACTGGTTCGATAACCTTGGTTTCATTACTGAGGGAAATACCTACCGCTGCTGTGTTGCATCACCCCTTCCTCTTTGGGGAAATACCGGCGTAGTCCTAGCAGACATCAATTGTTCATTCGGGATTTAAACACATCACACACCACCGTACCCATACATATTTTTGGGCCGCATGCAGTGTATACGGGGTCTTCGACCGACCATGTCTCCCTCGTGCGGTTTTTTGTGATGACACGCATATCTATGGGCTCCCCGAGTGTATATATATCATCCCTTTGACCGATAATGAGGGGTATGTGTTGGCCATGAATGGATTCCTCCTCGTTCGTGTTAGGGCCGGTCACCGTCACATGTCGCTCAACCAAAGCTCGAGCTCGTGAGTTGTCAGGATTCCCTCCCACATGCTCGGATTGCTGGGTTCGACTTACATCATACTCTGCGTATCTCGTCCTTAACTACCTTCCCTTCATGGTGTTGGAGAACGTAGTATTTCAAAATTTTGCCTACGATCACAGAAGATCTATCTAGAAGAAGTATAGCAACGAGAGGGGAGAGTGTGTCCAAGTACCCTCGTAGATCGAAAGCGGAAGCGTTAAGTAACGGGGTAGATGTAGTCGAACGGCTTCGCGGTCCAACCGATCAAGTACCGAACGCACGACACCTCCGCGATCTGCACACGTTCAGCTCGGTGACGTCCCTCGAACTCTAGATCTACCTGAGGCCGAGGAAGAGTTCCATCAGCACGACGGCGTGGTGACGGTGATGATGAAGTTACCAGTGCAGGGCTTCGTCTAAGCACTACGAGGATATGACCGAGGTGTAAAATTGTGGAGGGGGGCACCGCACATGGCTAAAGATCAACTTGTGTGTCTATGGGGTGCCCCCTCCCCCGTATATAAAGGAGGGAGGAGGGGAGGGTCGGCCGGCCCCTAGGGCGCGCCCCAAGAGGGGAATCCTACTAGGACTCCAAGTCCTAGTAGGAATCCACCAAGAGGGAGAGAGGGGGAAGGAAATGAAGAGGGGGAAGGGAAGGAAAGGGGGGTGCGCGCTCCCTTCCCCTAGTCCAATTCGGACCCAAGGGAGGCGCGCGGCCAGCCCCTTCTGGCCCTTCCTCTCTTCCCACTAAGGCCCATAGAAGCCCATTAGTTCTCCCAGGGGTTCCGGTAACACCTTCCGGCACTCCAGTTTTATCCGAAACTCTCCGAAACACTTCCGGTGTCCGAACAACATGGTCGAATATATCAATCTTTATGTCTCGACCATTTCGAGACTCCTCTTCATGTCCGTGATCACATACGGGATTCTGAACAACCTTTGGTACATCAAATCACATAAACTCATAATACCAATCGTCATCGAACGTTAAGCGTGTGGACCCTACGGGTTCGAGAACTATGTAGACATGACTGAGACACCTCTCCGGTCAATAACCAATAGTGGAACCTGGATGCTCACATTGGCTCCTACATATTCTATGAAGATCTTTATCGGTCAAACCGCACAACAATATACGTTGTTCCCTTTGTCATCGGTATGTTACTTGCCCGAGATTCGATCGTTGGTATCACCATACCTAGTTCAATCTCATTACCGGCAAGTCTCTTTACTCGTTCCGTAATGCATCATCCCACAACTAACTCATTAGTCTCATTGCTTGCAAGGCTTATTGTGATGTGCATTACCGAGAGGGCCCAGAGATACCTCTCCGACAATCGGAGTGACAAATCCTAATCTTGATCTATGCCAACTCAACAAACACCATCGGAGACACCTGTAGAGCATCTTTATAATCACCCAGTTACGTTGTGACGTTTGATAGCACACTAAGTGTTCCTCCAGTATTCGGGAGTTGCATAATCTCATAGCCAGAGGAACATGTATAAGTCATGATGAAAGCAATAGCAACAAACTAAACGATCATAGTGCTAAGCTAACGGATGGGTCTTGTCCATCACATCATTCTCTAATGATGTGATCCCGTTCATCAAATGACAACACATGTCTATGGCTAGGAAACACAACCATCTTTGATAAACAAGCTAGTCAAGTAGAGGCATACTAGGGACACTCTGTTTGTCTATGTATTCACACATGTACTAAGTTTCCGGTTAATACAATTCTAGCATGAATAATAAACATTTATCATGATACAAGAAAATGTAAATAACAACTTTATTATTGCCTCTAGGGCACATTTCCTTCACATGGTTGTTGTCCGTATCGAGAGGTAGGCACCACATCTAAATTGTACATTATTCTATATTGAAAACACACATCACCCCTTCCCAACGTACATCATTTTGGGTGGCATGCAAGAGGTGCTGGTTTTGTGGTCCCTCTCATGCGATTTTTATGATGGTTCAATCTATTGGCCCAAGCGGTTTATCGACAACGACAACTGTCGTTTGACCAAACGATAGATTCATTGGTTCGTCTTATTGTAGGTCATGGCGACATGCATGTATGACCAAAGTATCGATCATTATGTGCATCCGCCCCGCTGACACGAAGTGGGAGGTGGTGGGCCAAGCATCCTAGCTAGGTACGACATTATGTCATTATAGATATATATATATATATATATCCAAGGGTGCTATCGGTTTTGCGAGGCAGGTGCCACCAAAGTTATGCATTGTGTATTTAAAGTTTTAAACATCCCCAATATTCCTACATATGTTTGGCCACTTCCAGGTGGTTCTTGACTTCTGGCCCCTCTCATCGATCTTCGACGACGCGCCCAACGATGGGCCCGCGTGGTCAAAGTTGTGCATTGGAATTTTGAACATCACAGACCACCCTTTTCACTCATATATATTTGGGCCACATGCTGGTGTGGCTGTCTTATGACCCTTTCTAAGGTTTTTTCTGCTACAAAAACTATGTTGACGCTCAACGGACACGGGTATAATATCTTAACCGTGTGCGATACAAGTGCGCTGTGAATCACCACGCCTGCGCAAGCGCGAGAAAAGGTGGAGGTACTGGCTCAACCGTGTGTGATGCAAGTGCGCTGTAAAATCACCACGACCGTGCAAACGCAAGCAAAGGGTGGAGGTACTGGCTTAACCGTGTGCGATGCAAGTGCGCTGTAAAATCACCACCTATGCAAGCTAAAGGCAGGTAAGTTTATTTGGAAATTAGGACGAACCGTGTGCGGTAGACCAGCTAGCTAGAAATATAAAAACAAACTACCCGCCTTGAGCGTTGCAAAAATCGGCGGTTCCGCCACTCTTCCTTATTATCGTACACGCATGTTGTTATTGGACCATGCGCAATCTTGGGCACTCCTGCCCCGCATCAATTCCTTTACCCAAATTTTAGTAGCCGCCATACTTCAACCGTCGCCCACACTCCTCCAGCACCGACCTTATAGTAAAATTGCAGTAGCCGAGGCATTTGAACCGTTGCCCTCCCTCATCCACCACCATCTCCACCAACCATTACTAAAAATTTCAGTAGCCGCGGCGTATACTCAAACACCCCCCCTCCACAATGCCCCACCTGCCCCCTCCCCCCTCGAACCCTAGCTCGCGGCCGCCGCCGGCGCCGCGGCCAACCCCTGCCGGTCTTCCTGTTCCTCCTAGCTTAGATAATAAAGTTCAGGTTACCCAGCGATTCCCATACCGTCGTGCCACTCCCCTGAGTTTTTAGATGAGGCCAAGAAGAGGGTTATCATGGCCTCTCCAGCGGACGTTGGCGAGGTGGCCGCCGTTCGCCCCAACCTGTCGATCCTGGAGCAACACGTCGCCACGGGAGCTAGCGAAGACGTTGACTATGTTGCCATGCCGAATGCTTCATGCCAGCAGGCTAGCGTATTAGTGTATCTCAGGAAAGCTGGCTATGACATCGAGCTTGTCCACAGCAACGGCTTCACGTGGGCCATGTCACAGGTTAAGTGTCCATCCGCAACCCCTCTGGTTCGACCACTGTCGATCTCTTCGACGGCCCTGCCGCTGATATCCTCCGCCAAGCGGTCAAGGATTTGCGATCTTTATATGCCATCGAGCCCATTTTGTCATTTCTGAAGGACACGTTCTACGGCGGCGGCTTGGGATCCTCAATTGCCAAGTCAGATCTCATCGACCATGACCACGGCCACGAGGAGGGCACCCACGAAGGTTCTTCCAAGGTGAAACAACCCATTTGTGACATCAGAGAGCACACCATGCGTCTGTGCTCTTACAACTAGAAGGATCCCGTCCATGAAATGTGAGGCAACATTCTATCAGCAAATCTTACCTTTTCTAGCTTGCCAACCTGTACCCTTTCTTGTAGTAGCATTTGTCGTGCGGTGCTTTAACTGTGCCATGTTTAATTATTTCAGTTATGCAAAAATGTATTGTTCAATAGGGCTATGTGATGTTTAAGTGTGAATTTTCCACTTCAGTTTCACGAATGGCTATATTTGGTTGTTTATAGTGAGTAGATGCCTTGTTTATCTATATTTGGTTGTTAGGTTGGTTGGAGTGAGCATTTTTCCAGTTACCGAGCGGATGCCTTGTTTATATGTATTTGGTTCTTAGTTTGGTTGCAGTGAGCATTTGTCCAGTTATCAACCAGATGCCTTGTTTATCTGTTTTTGGTTGTTAGGTTGCTTCTTTAAAATTTGTCCAGTTATCAAGCAGATGCCTTGTTTATCTGTATCTGCTTGTTAGGTTTGTTACAGTGAGCATTTGTCTAGTTTTCAAGCATATGCCCTGTTTATCTGTATTTTCTTGTTACGTTGGTTGCAGTGAGACTCTGTCCAGTTTTCAATGGCGATATTTGGTTGTTATACTGGTCATTTATGCCTTGTTTATTTCAGTCATTCACAATGTGTTGTTCATTATGTGCAAGTCGGAATTGTGCCGCTCGACTACATTAATACCAGTTTGAACAGCTATATTTGGTTCTAGTTATTCCTGGTGTAGTTAACACATGCCCTTTATTTCGGTTTTACACATTTATCCAGTGTGATGTTTAAGCATTAACTACGTTCTATTCATTTTCAACAATACCAGTTTGAATTGCAATATTTAATGGCTGTTAAGCCTCCTGTCGGTAACATTGCCTTCCATTTTATATCTGCTTTAACAGCATGCTGAAACCAACGCATTCAAGCTATCATTTGGAGATGATGTTGTTTACCTTTTCTATATTTGTTTGATGTTAAGGTTGTGTACTTATCATGCCTTTCCACTACTTATGCAGGACAACAACGGGAGTGGCCACCATTTTCCGCCGAGGTTAGCTTCATCCCTCGGCTTGTATTCCCCCCGTCGTTCCATAATGTAGTGCATATAGATCCAGGCATGGACACTTGTTAGCTTCTAATATTGACTTGTTGCATGTAGGTACATACGCCCTTGGCAAGGATACACGCATCGACCCTTTTTGCGTATGTGGCAATGAGATATTCATGAACAAGCATCAAGTGAGGAAACTGATAAGGATTATTAGCAAAAAGATACAAATGGTGGCAAGCAAATTATTTGTTTATGCTCTATCCAACACAAC
Organism: Aegilops tauschii subsp. strangulata; assembly: GCF_002575655.3. Classification (NCBI taxonomy): domain Eukaryota; kingdom Viridiplantae; phylum Streptophyta; class Magnoliopsida; order Poales; family Poaceae; genus Aegilops; species Aegilops tauschii. Next base: position 423,147,141 of record NC_053037.3, on the reverse strand, counting down.
CGTGAGCTGTAGGATGGTAACTACAAACTCTGCAGCCTTCTCTTTTTACTGCCCATAATGAGTTGTTAGACAACAATGTCTGAATCTTTTTCGTTCGAAGTGGTTCTAGAAGCAGTTCACTCAAGATTACCTCGCAAAGTACATGATTGGTGGACACGCAATTAAGGTTAAAGTATTTCATCCAGACTACAACGAGCATCGAGAAGTCGTAATGAAGACAGTGAAGCATGGACGGGCAGCCATCACAAGGGGTTGGCCTAGAGTCGTGCGTGCATTACGCATGGAGGAGGGCACAATATGGGCATTCCGCTTCACCTTCTCCAGCAACCAGAATGTCTTTCGCCTCTCTCTTTATAGTCTTTAGTACAACTGTGGTTCATCATTCTTTACTTGGTGTCTCTATAGATCTTCAGTATATGTACCCGTGCATCGAATTATGCATTCGTGGTTGAACCTATATTTGTAATAAACATGGTTGGATATGAAATAAGTGATTCCTACTTTCAAATTCAAAACATGTGATTTTTAAATTAGGGATTACATTGCACACGGTTTGCGAAAGCGAAACGTCTGCGATAGACGTGGAGATCAGAAACGTTTCTAGGATCCACTATGTGTGCGATCAATCTCCACTGCACACACGACATCCTCTGGAAAACTGTTTGCGTGAGGCCACCTTGTGCAAACATTTACCACATAAAAATAGTGTGTGATGGACGGCCTTTGCCACACAGTTTCTTCTATGCACCGTGTGTGATGCATTCAATAACGCAAACGATAAAATTGTTAATATCGTGTGCAATGGCAATGCTATCACAAACGGTTTAACAGGGAAAATTGTGTGTGATGTACCTGTGAACAGAAACGTTTTCCTTGGAGCGACTGTGTGGGATGTACATATGAACGGAAACGTTTAGCGGGGACTGACTGTGTGGGATGTACTTGCGATCGGAAACAATTTCGCCTGTATAACTGTATTTTTAGCTCTACTATACGTAATACCATATTTGAGTGCTCGCCGGTCACACACGACCTCATTTTGTCGAGCGTGTGTGCCAGGAGGGCATATCCCCGACGGTTTCTGGGTCATGTGGGAAGGACCCCCTATCGCCGTCACTCACTTGGGGACTATTCGGAACGCCATCGCGGAAAGGGGTTAAAAACCGTTTGTATAGCACCGACGCGTACCAGTGGAAAATGAAAGTATTCCCTATGCCTCAGCCATAGGTTCTATTATGTATGCCATGATGTGTACTAGACCTGATGTGTGCCTTGCCATAAGTTTGGCAGGGAGGTACCAAAGTAATCCAAGAGTGGATCACCTGACAGCGGTCAAGAATATCCTGAAGTACTTGAAAAGGACCAAGGATATGTTTCTTGTTTATGGAGGTGACGAAGAGCTTGCCGTAAAGGGTTACATCGATGATAGCTTCGACACAAATCCGGATGACTCTAAGTCACAAACTGGATACGTATTTATATTGAATGGTGGAGCTGTCAGTTGGTGCAGTTCCAAGCAGAGCGTCATCGCGGGATCTATAGGTGAAGCGGAGTACATAGCTACTTCGGAAGAAGCACATGAAGGAGTCTGGATGAAGGAGTTCATATCCGATCTGGGTGTAATACCCAGTGCATCGTGTCCAATGACAAACTTTTGTGACAACACTGGAGCAACTGCCTTAGCGAAGGAATCCAGGTTTCACAAGAGAACCAAACACATCAAGAGACGCTTCAACTCTATTCGTAAAAAGGTCAAGGATGTAGTCATAGAAATTTGCAAAATACATACGGATCTGAATGTGGCAAACCCGTTGACTAAACCTCTTCCACGGGAAAAACATGATTAGCACCAAGACTTCATGGGTGTTAGATTCATTACTTTGTAATGTAGAATATTGAATCTAATGCAAGTGGGAGACTGTTGGAAATATGCCCTAGAGGAAATAATAAAGTGATTATTATTATATTTCCTTAGTCATGGTAAAAGTTTATTATTCATGCTAGAATTGTATTGACCGGAAACTTAAATACATGTGTGGATACATAAACAAATACTGTATCCCTAGTAAGCCTCTACTAGACTAGCTCGTTGATCAAGAGATGATTAAGGTTTCCTAACCATAGACATGTGTTGTCACTTGATAACGGGATCACATCATTAGGAGAAAGATGTGATGGACAAGACCCATCCGTTAGCATAGCATATGATCGATCAGTTTATTTCTATCGCTTTCTTAATGTCAAATACATATTCTTTGACCATGAGATCATGCAACTCCCGGATACCGGAGGAATACCTTGTGTGATATGAAACGTCACAACATAACTGGGTGATCATAAAGATGCTCTACAGGTATCTCCGAAGGTGTCTGTTGAGTGGCATGGATCGAGATTGGGATTTGTCACTCCATGTATCAGAGAGGTATCTCTGGGCCCTCTCGGTAATACAGCAACACAAGAAGCTTGCAAGCAAAGTGACTTAGGAGTTATTTATGTGATGATGTATTACGAAATGAGTAAAGAGACTTTCCGGTAACGAGATTGAACTAGGTATGGAGATACCGACGATCGAATCTCGGGCAAGTAACATACCTACAGACAAAGGGAATTTTTGTATGTTGTCATAAAGGTTTGATCGATAAAAATCTTTGTAGAATATGTAGGAACCAATATGGGCATCTAGGTCCCGCTATTGGTTACTGGCTGGAGAGGCATCTCTGTCATGTCTACATCATTCTCGAACCCGTAAGGTCCGCACGCTTAATGTTTGTTGACGATATAGTATTATATGAGTTATCTGAGTTGGTGACTGAATGTTGCTCGGAGTCCTGGATGAGATCACGGACATGACGAGGAGCTCCGTCCACATGTAAAGATTGATATATAGGACGATGCTATTTGGTCACCTGAAAGGTTCCAGAATGTACCAGGTAATCATCGGATCACCGGAAGGGGTTCCTGGAGGCCCTGGAAGGTAAATGTGCCATATGGGCCAAACGACAGGAGCACACCACCCCACAAGGGGCTGGCGCACCCCTCCTCTGGCTGCAGGCCTTGGGAGAAAAGGAAGGAGGGGAGTCGGCCTTCCCTCTCCTTCCCTTTCCTCCCCCCCGAGCAAATAAGGAAGGGGGCGCCATAGGGCAGGTGCCCAAGGGGGCTGGCGGCCACCCTTGGGGCTCACCTTAGCTGCCTCCCCTCCCACCACCTATATATATATATATGAGAGGGAGGGGCGCCACACACCCACGACAATCCCCAAGCCGTGTGCGGTGCCCCTCTCCCCGGTTTCATCCCACCTTCAAGTTTTTTGCAGTGCACGGCGAAGCCCTGCGGGAACCAGTTCACCACCACCGTCATCACGCCATCGTGCTGCCGGAACTCATCTACTACTTCGCCTCTCTTGCTTGATCAAGAACTCGAGGACGTCATTGAGCTGAACGTGTGCTGAATGTGGAGGTGTCGTACGTTTGGTACTTGATCGGTTGGATCGTGAAGGTGTACGACTACATCAACCGCGTTGATAAAGGCTTCCGCTTAACGGTCTACGATGTACATAGACATACTCTCCCCTCTCGTAGCTATGCATCTCCATGGATAAATCTTGCGTGTGCATAGAAATTTTTTGTTTTCCATGCAACGTTCCCCAACAGGAAGTAGGTTAAGGAGGTGTTTGTGGGCCCCACAGCCCATCACGGCGCGCCCTAGAGTCTAGTGAGCACCACCTTCATCTTCTGGTGTACTCTAGAAGCTTCCAGGGTCACTTATCACCAGAAAAAAATCTCCAAAAAGTTTCGTGGCATTTGGACTTCATTTGGTATTGATATTCTGCAAAGTAAAAAAACAAGAAAAAATACAGCAATTGGCACTGGGCACTAGGTTAATAGGTTAGTCCCAAAAAATGATATAAAGTTGCTAGTAAAAGTATGTAAAACACCAAGATTGATACTTTACCAACATGGAATAATCAAAAATTATAGATATGTGATGTCTACTACACAACCTTCTTCTTGTAGACGTTGTTGGGCCTCCAAGTGCAGAGGTTTGTAGGACAGTAGCAAATTTCCCTCAAGTGGATGACCTAAGGTTTATCAATCCATGGGAGGCGTAGGTTGAAGATGGTCTCTCTCAAACAACCCTGCAACCAAATAACAAAGAGTCTCTTGCGTCCCCAACACACCCAATACAATGGTAAAATGTATAGGTGCACTAGTTCAGCGAAGAGATGGTGATACAAGTGCAATATGGATGGTAGATATAGGTTTTTGTAATCTGAAAATATAAAAACAGCAAGGTAACTAATGATAAAAGTGAGCCTAAACGGTATTTCAATGCTAGGAAACAAGTCCTAGGGTTCATACTTTCACTAGTGCAAGTTCTCTCAACAATAATAACATAATTGCGTCATATAACTATCCCTCAACATGCAACAAAGAGTCACTCCAAAGTCACTAATAGCGGAGAACAAACGAAGAGATTATGGTAGGGTACGAAACCACCTCAAAGTTATTCTTTCCGATCAATCCATTGGGCTATTCCTATAAGTGTCACAAACAGCCCTAGAGTTCATAGTAAAATAACACCTTAAGACACACATCAACCAAAACCCTAATGTCACCTAGATACTCCAATGTCACCTCAAGTATCCGTGGGTATGATTATACGATATGCATCACACAATCTCAAATTCATCTATTCAACCAACACCTATAACCTCAAAGAGTGCCCCAAAGTTTCTACCGGAGATTCAAGACGAAAACGTGTGCCAACCCCTATGCATAGGTTCATGGGCGGAACCCGCAACTTGATCACCAAAACATACATGTCGGGTGCTAGGTGTGACATATGCCAATGGGTGGCTTATCATTGTGGGAGCCAGTAAAACATCGCCGGTGCCTGGAAATGGGATGAGGCGAAGACATGCACACCGGCGGATCTTACCCAGGTTCGGGGCTCTCCGTGGAGATAACACCCCTAGTCCTGCTCTGCGGGGTCTCCGCATGATCACTAGATCAATACAAGTAGCTACAAGTGCTCCTTGAGCTGTTTGGCTAGAGGAAGAAGAAGGGCAAGGCTAACTCTCCTTTTCTCTCTATGTGGTGTGTGGAATTCTATGAGATCAACCTTTGCATGCGTGTCCCGGGGGGTTTATATAGGCCTACCCCCAGGGGTACAATGGTAATCCAGCTGGGCGCGGGTTCCAGCCGTCAGTGTCTATGTTCGCCGGCTTCTCCGCCGGTCATAGGGGCCCGCCGACTGGTGGGTCCCGCCGGCTGCCAGCCTCTTGGCCGGCAGGCCGGCCCCACTACTTGGGGGCTTTGTCGGCGGCTGGTTACTGTTGCGTCGCCTCTGATGACGAGGGCTTTGTCGAGGTAAGCGTGGCTACAGTGTCACCGCCTTGCGAGCTCTCCTTGTAGCCTTACCTCGTCTTGTCTCCTTAATGGGGCGCATGCTTTGAGGGAGGGAGGTAGCCGGCTATTGGGAGCCGGCCACATCCCTGGCCGACTAGAGGAGGCCAGGCCGTCTTCAGATGTCTCTCTGGCAAAGGGGCCCGCCGCCCACGGGCCGTACTGGCACCTGTCGTGGGTGACATCGAGGCCAACATGGCTACTGTGCCGCGCCGGACGGGGGATGGCTGGCCCGTACGGCGCCCTGTGGCCATGCCTGTTCCGGGATTTGGGGGTAGTGAGCTGTACTGTGGCCACGCCCCATCCTATCGCCATTACATGGGTACAGTCTTAGTAGGTGCAGTCTTGGCCGGCTTTCTTCATGGCCGGCTTCTGGGAGTCGGTCCTCTTGGGGCCGGCTCCCTGGAGTCGGCTATCTCGTATCTTTCTTGGGGGAGGTTTCTGAGGCTGGGTCGCCTTCTGGGAGTCGGCCCTGGGGATAGCCGGCCGGGGGAAGGCGGCCCTATGCTTTGTATGCTTGAAGGCCTGAACGACCTGATAATTTTTCGAAGAGCCAGGGGGAGTCGGTTAGGCTACCCGTGGCCATTTACTCCGATAGTAGTCCCCGAAGCTGGTTGGGCTTCGAGGCTGAGAGGAGGTCGAGAAGCTCGGTCAGCTTCTTATCTCGACGAGCCAGCAGATGGGAGCCGGCTTCGGTTGGGCGCGCCATCTTGGCGAAATTTTTAAAGTCGGAAGGCGGGAGTCTGTTGGCGCGTGCGCCGGGCTGCGGGCCAGCCGCTCGCCGCCTGCGAACCATGTGGCGTCCCTTGGCTAAAAAGAGCCTGCCAACCCACGCGCGCGACAAGACGTCACCGTAGGCCGAGGGCCCACCACTCCTATGCCTAGGCCCAGGCGCGGATTCTTTGCGGCCCAAAGCCGTCCGCACGTCTTCCGACGGCGGTTTCCGCACGCCGTTAGGGCTTAATAATCGCGGGACGTGGGGGAGTGGGCGCAGTTAATCCCACGTTCCTCCCCACGCCTCGCCTCCTCGGCTTCGCCGCACGAGGCTATAAGTAGGGGGAGGAGGGGGAAGCGGCAGACGCTCGCACGCTCCTCTCCTCTCCGCCATCTTCTTCCTCCTGCTTTCCCTTGCAGCAGCGCCTCCCCGCCGCGCCGTCCCACCATTCTTCACTGCGCCCCACAGCTCTGCCGCCGCAGGGCCGTGCTTTCTCCGCCGCTGCATTCTTCCTCGCTACCTTCTCGCCACCATGCAGTACGGCGGGGACTGGGACGGCTCCAACGTCCACATGGACCACATCGAGTTCCTCCGCAAGACGCGGCGGTTGCTCGGCACGGACCAGGTGCGGGTCCGCCTCGCGCCTGCGAAGGAGATCACGCCGGAGCCGGAGGAAGGCGAGCGGGTAGTCTTCCGCTCGCATTTCCTGCGCGGCATCGGCTTGCCGGCGAGCGCTTTCTTCCGCTCCTTCCTCGACTTCTATCAACTCCAGCCGCACCACCTCACCCCGAACACGGTGGTGCTCCTGTCCGCCTTCGTCACCTTGTGTGAAGGCTTCCGTGGCGTTCTCCCCACCCTCGAGCTCTGGGGGGAGTTCTTCCAATCTAAGCTGGGCACCCGCATGCAGAGCGTGCCGGCCCAGAGCGGCGCCTTCATCGCGATGCGGAGGCCGGTGGCCGACAACCCCTTCCCCATCATCATGTTAATCCAGTCAGTGAAGCGCTGGCAGAAGTCATATTTCTACGTGAAGAACATCGCCCCACAAAGCGACTACGTCAACATGCCGGCTTACGTAGCCGGCCCGCCGGCTGGGAGGCGGCCCCACTGGTCCTATCGGGCCGCGATGCTGACGCCGGCTGGAGCCGCGGCCGTCGCCCGACTGCGGGTGATGATCCAGTCGGAGGGCCTGAATGGGTCTGACTTACTGGCCGCCTTCGTCGCGCCGGGTGCTTCCGCTTCAGAGCCGCCCTCACCTGATCTGTCAGATGAGCGGCCAGCTCGATCCGAGTCGGATGTGCACCAAGGACATGCCGCACGACGAGGTGGCCCACATGGTGAAGTACCTTGCGAACTGCAAGCTCTCCGCAGAGTGGCGGTTTGGCAAGGAGCCATATTCCCGTGCACATCCTCCGCCCATGGTATGTTTTCTTTTTCCTTTTCTTTTCTTAGTTTTGTTGCCGAATTCCTTCTGGCCATCTCTGACCAGTCGGCACGCCTTGGCAGAGCCCTCTCTTTCGACCTGCAGTCGGGTCGGAGGCGGAGCACCGATTCCTCCCCGACCGGGCGGAGCATGACCTGGAGGACCATGACTTGGGGGCGGCCGCCATGGAGGACAACACCGAGGCGGGTGGCGGCAAAGCCGGCGGTGAAGCAGGCGGCTCCGGGCTTGGAGCCAGTTTCGACGACTGGCCGGATGACGATGAGGCGGAAGTCGTCCCACGCCGCCAACCGACGTCTTGCCCCGGCGCGGGTTCCTCCGCCGCGCCGCCTGCTCAGGGGGGCGGGCAGAAGCGCCGTGCCGCGTCGGGCTTGTTCGGGAGCCGGCCGAAGAAGCCCAAGGGTGGGGCGGCGGCGACCAGGCGGGATGAGGCGGCCGTGAAGGCGGCCCGCTTCCGCAAGGTGGTGAAGCAGCCGCAGATGGTGTCGGCGTAAGTGTATATTCCTTTGTACATTCTTTCTTCTTTTCTTGGTGATTTCTGAATCCTTGCCCTTTTCTCAAAAAAAATTAGGCTCCGCTTTCACTCGAGCGGGTTGCTGCCGCCTCCGTCTTTGGATCGCCGGGAGGATCCGGGAGCAACCGCCGCGTGGACCCCCGCGCCGAGCTTTAGGCGGCGACGGAGCGAAAATCGCGGGAGGCGCGAGAGGCGGAGGAGTTGAGGGCGGCACAGGAGGAGGAGGCGGCGAAGGTGCGCGCCGACGCAGCGGCTAAGGCCCAAGCGGAGGCTGCGGCCGCGGCAACAGCGGAGGGGGCCTTGCTAGTCCCCGAGTTCCGAGTCGGCTGCTGAGCAGGCGGCTTGGAACTTCTTGGCGGGCTTTGTTTTGCTATCTTGTTCTCATTCGCTCCTCTGCCTGTCTTGCAGGACTACCACAACCTCCGCGCGGCTGCCTTCAACTCCCAGGCTCGGGAGCTGACCTAGAAGAATGCTGACCTATCTGAGAGCCGGGGTAAGTGCTTCGTCTTTTATCTCACGTGGGGGCGCGTCAGCGCACCCACTGGGTGTAGTCCCCGAGATTCGGGCCGACTGCTGAGCAGTCGGGTCGGATCTTCCTTGACGACTTCTTCCTTATTGCTTCTTTCTTTTCTGCCATCCCTGCAGCGGCCAACGCCAGTCTGAGGGAGCAGCTGGGCGGGGCTTAGGCCGCCCTCCGTGCTAAGGAGGCCGAGTTTGACGCCTTGTCACAGGAGCATGACCGCCTGGCCAAGAGGTTGGCCGACCAGGAGAAGAGCCACAAGGCGGCCCTGAAGGCGGTGCAGGACAGCGAGGCTGCCCTCCAAGCCGAGTATGAGATAGAGGCGGCCAGCTGGGCCGAAGCGAAGCAGACGCTGATCAACGGCTATGGCCAGATCGAAGACTTGGTTGACGGTAGGCCGCCTTCTTCTTCGTCCTTGCTTGCCGCTTGCCGTTTGGCTCATTTTTGACTTGGTGTTTTTCTCTTCTTTCTCTTTCTTTCTTGCGCAGAGTACTTCCCTGGCTACTCTACCGCTGCCAACCAGGTCGTCGAGGCCCACCGTGAGGCACGAAGGCAGGCTGGCGCCGAGATCGCGCCGAACGCTCGCCGGTCGCTGGAGGAGCAGCTCTTGGCGATTCAGGCCCGCCTCCGGCCGGCTCACCGCATGCTCCGCCGGCTTCAGCGTGTTGGGGCGCAGGTGTTGGCCGCTCTCTGGCCTGGTGAGGTGATTCCCCGCACCCCCAGTCGGACTGCCGACTGGCTGGAGGTGGCGGTCGGCCGCTTCGAGGCCTGGAAGGCTTCTGCCGCTCGGTCCGGCGCCAGGCGGGCGCTGGAGTTCGCCAAGGCCTGGTATCCCGAGCTGAGTCTGGACCAGCTGGCCACCTGGCGGCAGGAGGCCGACACGGAGCTGGAGCCGGCGCGGCCGGCTATCATCCAGCGGGCTTCGGCGATTGCCGACTACACCGACACCAGCGCCTTCGCTCCTGAGATGGACGACAACGGCGTTGCCCAGCCGGAGGAGTGGTTCGGGCTGAACTCAGCAGACGGTGAGGACTCGGCGGAGGAGATCGACTCCAGCGATGAGGGCGGGGAAGAGGAGGAGGAGGAGGGTGAAGACGCCGCGCCAGATGGTGGAGCGACCGGTCAGCCTCAGCTTGACCGTGCCTCCAGCAACAAGGCACGCGTGGGCGCACCGCCTGCAGCCAGCGGTGATCACGCTGAGACCCACCAGCCGGCCACTCCTCCAGCCGGTGGCGCCGTCTCCACCGACCAGCCCGGCTCCCCCGCTGCGCCCTTAGTCTAGTCTGCTGCCTCTACTTTCCTGTTTCACCATTCTTGGAACAGTATTTTGTTAAGTTTGCACAATTCCACCCATTGGGGGTGTATTCGAACTATATTGACTGCCGGCCTGTTGGGGGCCTTATGTGTAAATATAATTATGCATGCGTTTGGCTTTCCCTTGTTCTTTGCTTTTCATCCTTCGGCTGTTTCCTTTGCCGCCCTCCCTTGGTTGCCGCCTTCCCAGCCGGACAGCTGCTCTGCAATCTGTGGCTGGGGAAGTGCTTGGGAGGGCAAGTACTCTAGCTTTCTTGGATTATAGCGAAGTGATTGGGAGGCCGGCCAGCCGGCTGTTTTGACAGCCGGTAGGCGTGGTTGGAGGCCGTCTTTGCGTTATATAAGTTCGTTGGTCCTTAGCCGTTTTTCGTGTGGGCATCCTTTCTGCCTTTGGCTCTTGCCAGTCGGACAGTCGGTTCTTCGAGCTGCAACTTTCGACAAGAGATTGCTCGGGTGCCGGCACACTACTTGTCTGACTTTAGGTAGAACTTTTAATATAACTTAAGGCGGCCAGTCTCCGGGCTGACTAGTCGAACCCGGTGCCGGACAAAAAACCAAATGTAATAATACATTCATGAGTATGACACTCATCATTCATAGATAAAGGAGGGCAGTTCCCGAGTGTGCCTCGGGGGGGCCGTTTGTCTCATATTTGAAAAAAGAACGGTAGCATGATACATACTGCTTTCAACTGTAAGATCTTCTCAGGAGGTTTGCGTTCCATGGTCGCTCCGACTCCTTGCCGGAATCATCCCTCTTGCGTGCTCTTGGTTTTTGTGCGTCGATTAAGTAGTAGGAGTCGTTGCCTAGTGCCTTGCTGATGACGAAAGGGCCTTCCCAAGGGGCCGAGAGCTTGTGCTGGCCGGCTGTTCGCTGGATCAGCCGAAGCACAAGGTCGCCCTCTTGGAAGGATCTTGGCTTGACCTTCCGGTTGTGGTAACGGCGCAAACCCTGCTGGTAGATGGCAGACCGGCTGAGTGCTAACAGCCGGCCTTCTTCCAGCAGGTCGACGCCGTCCTCTCGCGCTTCCTTGGCCTCCGCTTCCGTGTACATGGTGACCCGAGGCGAGTCGAACTCGATGTCAGTTGGGATGACGGCCTCGGCACCATATACAAGGAAGAACGGAGTGAAGCCGGTTGACTTGTTTGGGGTAGTACGCAGACTCCAGAGGACAGCCGGCAGCTCGTCGAGCCAGCAGCCGGCCAAGCGCTCCAGTGGTACGACCGGGCGGGGCTTGATGCCGGAGAGGATGAGGCCATTTGCTCGCTCGACCTGGCCGTTTGACTGCGGGTGGGCAACGGACGCTAAGTCCAGTCGGATGCCTTGTGTCACGCAGAAACGTGCCAGTGCTCCTTTGGCGAAGTTTGTGCCGTTGTCGGTGATGATGCTGTGCGGCACGCCATACCAAGTAGTGATGTCGGCAATAAATGTCACGGCCATCGGCCCGTTCAGCTTCTTGATCGGCTTTGCTTCGATCCACTTGGTAAATTTCTCCACGGCGACAAGCAGATGTGTCAAGCCGTCGCGGGCTGTCTTGAATGGGCCCACCATGTCCAGCCCCCAGACGGCAAAGGGCTAGGTGAGGGGGATGGTCTTGAGTGCGGAAGCCGGCAGGTGTTGTTTGGAACTGAAGACTTGGCATCCTTTGCAGCATTTGACTATTTCTTTGGCATCTTCCAAGGCAGTCGGCCAGAAGAAACCGTGGCGGAAGGCTTTGGCCACAAGTGATCTTGAGGCTGCGTGGTGGCCACATTCGCCTTGGTGGATATCCTTGAGGATTGCCACACCCTTTTCTGGCTCGACGCAGCGCTGGAAGACCCCAGTGACGCTACGCTTGACAAGTTCTCTGTTTATTATTGCATATGCTCCGGCTCGGTGTTGCACTAGTCTTGCCGAGATCTCATCAGTCGGCAGCTCTCTGTTGACTAGGAAGTTGAGGATGGGCTGGGCCCATGATGGAGCTGTGACTTCTTCTACTGTTAGTACGGCCACTGTGACTCGGATGGGTGGGTTGGGTGGTGGAGAGTTGGAGTCGGCCACCGCTTCTTGTGTCGCTGTAGTCCCCGGGCCGACTACTGCAGTCCCCAGGCCGGGTTTTGAAGTCCCCGAGCCGGGTGCGACTGCGGCCGTCCCCGGGCCGCTTGCCAAAGTCCCCGAGCCGCCTACTGGGTTCCTCCAGTCGGATCCGGCTGCATCGGGGGCGGGTGGTACGAAGATAGAGTCCGACTCTGGAGACGGCTTGATAGATGGTTTGAGGAGGCGCTAGAGAGAGACACCGGTTGGTATAGCCTGTCGGGTGGAGCCGATCCGTGCCAGGGCATCTGCCTGGTCGTTGTCGGCCCGTGGCACGTGAAGGAACTCGCACCCTTCGAAGTACCCACTGATCTACTTGACGAGGAATCGATAGCTCGCCATGTTTGCATCCTTGGCGTCCCAGTCGCCAGATGACTGCTGGACCACCAAGTCCGAGTCGCCATAACACAGGATCTGGCGTATGCCGAGCTCTTTGGCTAGCCGGAGCCCGTGTATGAGCGCCTCGTATTCTGCCACGTTGTTGGAGGCGGCAAAGTGGATTTGCAGCGTGTATCTGAGCTTGTCGCCTTTGGGAGAGGTGAGGACGATGCCGGCTCCCAAGCCGGTGCGCATCTTGGACCCATCGAAGTGCATCCGCCAATGAGTAGATTCGGAAGCCGGCGGTAGGTACTGGGTCTCGGCCTAGTCGACGAGGAAGTCGGCCAATGCTTGGGACTTGATGGCGGTGCGGGGCTGGTAGAAGATTGTGTAAGGTGCAAGCGCAATGGCCCATTTAGCCACCCGGCCAGATGCATCCCGGCTGCCTATGATCTCGGCAAGCGGGGCGGTGCATACGACCGTGATAGGATGCTCTTGAAAGTAGGGCTTCAGCTTCTTGGTAGCGAAGTACACTCCATAGCACATCTTCTGGTAGTGTGAGTAGTTTTGCTTTGAGCTGGACATTACTTCGCTTAGATAATATACCGGCCTCTAGACTAGCTGGGCTCGGCCTTCTTCTGGGCGCTGGACCACGATGACTGTACTGACCACTCGGCTAGTTGCGGCAATGTAGAGGAGCATGGGCTCCTTCTCAGTCGGCGCCGCCAGGACAGGTGGAGTGGTCAGCATCTTTTTCAACTCATGGAAGGCTTGGTCTGCTTGGTCATTCCACTCGAAATGAGTGGATTTCTTCATGAGTCAGTACATGGGGAGAGCCTTCTCTCCTAGCCGGCTGATAAAGCGGTTTAGGGAGGCCAGGCACCCAGTGAACTTCTGCACGTCTCGCAACTTGGTGGGAATCTCCATTCTCTCAATGGCCTTGATCTTCACAGGGTTGCACTCAATGCCGCGTTCGGAGACCAGAAAGCCTAGAAGCTGGCCGGCTGGTACTCCGAACACGCATTTCTCGGGGTTGAGCTTGATCTGGAATCGGCGCAAGTTGGCAAATGTTTCTTTGAGGTCTTCCAGCAGGGTGCCGCGCTTCTCTGTCTTCATCACAATATCGTCTACGTAGACGTGGGCATTTCTGCCGAGTTGCTTGAGGAGGCATTTCTGCATGCAACGCTGAAAAGTGGCACCGGCATTCCTCAAGCCGAATGTCATAGTCAGGTAACAGAAAGCTCCGAATGGTGTGATGAAGGCAGTCTTCAGGCGGTCTGCTGGGTCCAACTTAATCTGGTGGTATCCTGAGTAGGCATCCAAGAAACTCAACAGCTCGCATCCGATTGTGGAGTCTATCACTTGATCAATCCGTGGCAGAGCAAAAGGATCTTTGGGGCAGGCCTTGTTGAGGCTAGTGTAGTCTATACACATACGCCATTTGTTGTTTTTCTTCAACACCAAGACTGGGATGGCAAGCCACTATGGAAAAAACACTTCCATAATAAAGCCGGCGGCAAGGAGCCGGGCTATCTCTTCTCCTACGATTCTTCTCTTCTCTTCTGACAGTCGGCGGAGAGGCTGCTTGACCGGCTTCGCGTCAGCTCGGACGTGTAACTTGTGCTCGGTGAAATCCTTCGGAACACCCGGCATGTCCTTTGGGGACCATGCAAAGATATCTCGATTCTCACGGAGGAAGTCGATGAGCTCGCCTTCCTATTTACTGTCCAGGTTTGCACCAATGACTGCAAACCTCTCCGGGTTCTCCGGGTCCAGAGGTATCTTCTTCGTCTCCTTGGCCGGCTGGAAGGAGCCCTGAGCATCATATTCCTTGGGGTTGGGGGACAAGGCCGGCTGCTTGCCGGCCATGGCCACAACCCGCTCCAGGATCTTCTTCTCTTCCGCCACTACGAGGGACTCGGCCAGCCGGCTGCTGGCTGCAGCGCACTCGATGGACTTCTTGTAGTCGCCGGCTACAGTGATGATCCCCTTCGATCTCGGCATCTTCATCTTCAGGTAGGCGTAGTGGGGCACAGCCATGAACTTGGCCAGAGCAGGTCGGCCAAGCAAGGCGTGGTAAGGGCTTTCCAGATCCACTACCTCGAACTAGATTGCTTCTCGGCGAAAGTGATCCTTGTCCCCGAAGAGGACATCCATCTTGATCTTGCCGATCGAGGAACAGGACAGGCCGGGTACGATGCCATGGAAAACGGTCCGACTTGGCATGAGTTGCTTCGCCTTGAGGTTCAACTTCTCCATGGTGTCGCGGTACAATATGTTGATACTGCTTCCGCCATCAATCAGAACGCGGGAGAATCGGGCAGCCCGCCTCTCTATTGCGAGGGTGACATCCAACACCAATGCGTAGGAGCCAGGGGACGGCATCACTTCTGGGTGATCGGCCTGGCTCTAGTTGATAGGCCTTTCGGACCAATGCATGAACTCGGGGTTGCTGGAGGCGACTGCGTTGACCTCTTGGTGCTGTCGGTGCCGGCTGCGCTTGTCTTCAACCTGGCTTGTGAAGACGACGTAGGCGGCGTGCTCATCAGGGAACTCATCTTGAATGGCTCCGACTACTGGTCGGGCAACCGGCTGCTGGGGGGCTGGAGGCGGCGGGCCGGGAGGCGGAGGCGGCACCAACCCCTTGCCCTTGGAGATCCGGGTGAGCTAGTGGCACTTTCGGGTCGTGTGGTTGGACGGCTTCGCACCGCTGTGGAACTTACAGGGGGCATCGAGAGTCTGCTCGTAGGAGAAGGCCGGCTGCCAAGCCGGCCTACCGCACTTCTTCTTGGGAGCGGTCCGCTCTTCGGGCTGCTCGTCTTCGACTATGGCCACCTGCCGACTGGTGGAAGGCGGCATAGGGGCCTTGCGCTTGTGGTCGTTCTGGTAGGGGCGCCGATTGGAGTCGCGAGCCGGCGTCTTAGGAGCCGGACCGAGCACCTTCCGAGAGGCGTCCACTCGGAGCTCGGTCTTCATCGAGGAGTCGGCCATGGCGTACTTGTCTGCAATGACCAGCAGCTCGTCGAGGGTAGCCGGCTCATCGCAGAGGAGT